>NC_141534.1:114977500-115617500 GCF_021556685.1 Rattus norvegicus
ACATAATTCTGAAGATACTATCACAGAAGCCATAGAGTGAGGGTGTTTCATTTTCACCTACAGCAATGACTGTCAAGGACAAGAAAACACCAGCTGAGCTGGCTTACCAGAGTTCTTTACACTTCTCAGATGCTCTTTATGAAGCTGTACAAATATTTAATATACTTTCAATATTCTCTATTTTTATTTAATTTAATTATTCACTCTCTATCCTGAACACATCCCCCTGGCATGGTTTCCTCTGTCAAGTAGTGCTTCCACTATTATCTCTGAGAAGAGGGAGGCCACCCTCTTATATGAAGTCATTGCAGGACTAGGCTCATCGTCTCACGCCGAGGCTAGACAAAGAAGCTTAAGTAGAGGAAGGAGATCTACAAGCAGGCAACAGATCCAAGGAAATACCCTAGTTATAGGTGGACTATCATGAAGACCAAGCTGCACATTTGCTACATATGTTCAAGGTAAGAAAGGGGGTCCAGCCTATGCTTGCTTTTTGGATGCTGGATCATGCTATGGGAGCCCCAAGGGTACAAAATTAGTTGACTCTGTTGGTCTCGTTGTAGTGTCTCTGTCCCCTTTGGGCCTCAATCCTTCCCCAAACTCTGCCCCAAGACTACCCAAGCTCCATCTAATGTATAAATGTGGTTCCCTGCATCTGTTTCCATTGTCTGCATGGTGTACCTCTTAAAGGATGACCATGCTAGGCTTTGGTCTGCATGTATAACAGAGTTTCATTAATAGTGAAAGGAACTGATTCTTTACCATGGGATCAACCTCAAGTTGGGCCAGTCATTGGTTGGTCATTCCCTCAGTCTTTGCTCCACCATTTTCTGCACACCTTGAGTTCAGGACACATTTGTACTTGAAGTTTTGGTGGCTACTTCAATGTCCTTCTCCCGCCACTGTGAGACCTGCATGGCTAGGGAAGGTGACTACTTTAGGTTCCACATCTCCCACTGATAGGAATCTTAGCTAAATTCACCCACATGGGCTCCCTGGGCCTCCCCACATCCAAGGTTTCTGTCACATCCTAGCAATAACTCCCTCTTGTCCACAACCTAATTCCATTCTTTTTCCCCACCTCTTGCTCCACTTGGTCCCCTGCCCAATTCCCATTACCACCTCCAATGTATGAGATCACCTTGGCATCTCTGCAGTGTCACCTACTGGATCATGGTACCTGATGTCTTTGATGTGTTCTTGGATTCCAGGCTTTTGAAATAAAACCTAGTAATTCTTTGAATTTCCTCAGTGTCTGCTGTTATATCTCACTCTTCATTTTTAATTTGGTTAATTTGAACATTATCTCTCTGGCTTTTAGTTAGTTTGGCTAGGGTTTGTCTTATTGATTTTCTCAAAATACCAGGTCTTGCTTTCATCTATTCTTTGTATTGCTCTCTTTCTTTCTAGTTTATTAGATTCAGCCATGAATTTGATTATTTTCTGGTATTTATTCCATTTGGGTATGTTTGCTTATTTTTTCCTATACTTTACAGATGTACTTTTAAATTGCTAGTTTTATAACTTCTCAAAGTCTTTATGTCCCACGAGTTTGGTTATATTTTGCCTTCATTTTCATTGAATTCTAGAAAGATGTTCAAAATTGAGATGTCATCTTAGTGCATTTTTTTCTTTGATTAATATCAAGTGTCCTTCTGCATTTCTTAGGATTGCTTTTGGTTTAAAGTCTATTTTATCAGACATTAGAATAGCTTCTCTAAATTATTTCTTTTGTCCATTTGTTTGAATAAGACTTTTCCAGATTTTTATTCTCAAGTACTGTCACTTTTTTTAAACTAAGGTGTGTTTCTTGTATGTAGTGGAATGATGGATCCTATTTAAGTATCTACATTGTGAGCCTGTATCTTTTTATTGTGTGATTGAGTCTGTTGTTGTTAAGAGATATTAATGACTAATGACTAATTTTTACAGCTTAATCTATTTAGCATGTATTGTTTTACATACAAGTGTATATAAGTGATATTTATACTACTTCTGAGGGCCACATGTAATCAAAGCATAACTACTTTCAGCATCAACCAGAGCCCAACTATCTTTAACATTAACATAACATGGGGTTTTCAGTTACTGGGCTTGGTTATCATTTGCATTGTTACTTTCTTTTTTTTTTAATTAATATTTTATTTTTTTCAGAGTTTTCTTTTTTTTTTTATTAACTTGAGTATTTCTTATATACATTTCGAGTGTTATTCCCTTTCCCGGTTTCCGGGCAAACATCCCCCTCCCCACTCCCCGTCCTTATGGGTCTTCCCCTCCCAACCCTCCCCCCATTGCCGCCCTCCCCCCATAGACTAGTTCACTGGGGGTTCAGTCTTAGCAGGACCCAGGGCTTCCCCTTCCACTGGTGCTCTTACTAGGATATTCATTGCTACCTATGGGGTCAGAGTCCAGGGTCAGTCCATGTATAGTCTTTAGGTAGTGGCTTAGTCCCTGGAAGCTCTGGTTGCTTGGCATTGTTGTACTTTTGGGGTCTCGAGCCCCTTCAAGCTCTTCCAGTTCTTTCTCTGATTCCTTCAATAGGGGACCTATTCTCAGTTCAGTGGTTTGCTGCTGGCATTCGCCTCTGTATTTGCTGTATTCTGGCTGTGTCTCTCAGGAGCGATCTACATCCGGCTCCTGTCGGTCTGCACTTCTTTGCTTCATCCATCTTGTCTAATTGGGTGGCTGTATATGTATGGGCCACATGTGGGGCAGGCTCTGAATGGGTGTTCCTTAAGTCTCTGTTTTAATCTTTGCCTCTCCCGTCCCTGCCAAGGGTATTCTTTTTCCTCATTTAAAGAAGGAGTGAAGCATTCACATTTTGATCATCCGTCTTGAGTTTCGTTTGTTCTAGGGATCTAGGGTAATTCAAGCATTTGGGCTAATAGCCACTTATCAATGAGTGCATACCATGTATGTCTTTCTGTGAATGGGTTAGCTCACTCAGGATGATATTTTCCAGTTCCAACCATTTGCCTACGAATTTCATAAACTTGTTGTTTTTGATAGCTGAGTAATATTCCATTGTGTAGATGTACCACATTTTCTGTATCCATTCCTCTGTTGAAGGGGATCTGGGTTCTTTCCATTTTCTGGCTATTATAAATAAGGCTGCGATGAACATAGTGGAGCACGTGTCTCTTTTATATGTTGAGGCATCTTTTGGGTATATGCCCAAGAGAGGTATAGCTAGATCCTCAGGAAGTTCAATGTCCAATTTTCTGAGGAACCTCCAGACTGATTTCCAGAATGGTTTTACCAGTCTGCAATCCCACCAACAATGGAGGAGTGTTCCTCTTTCTCCACATCCTCGCCAGCATCTGCTGTCACCTGAGTTTTTGATCTTAGCCAATCGCACTGGTGTGAGGTGAAATCTCAGGGTTGTTTTGATTTGCATTTCCCTTATGACTAAAGATGTTGAACATTTCTTTAGGTGTTTCTCAGCCATTCGGCATTCCTCAGCTGTGAATTCTTTGTTTAGCTCTGAACCCCAATTTTAATAGGGTTATTTGTTTCCCTGCGGTCTAACTTCTTGAGTTCTTTGGATATTTTGGATATAAGGCCTCTATCTGTTGTAGGATTGGTAAAGATCTTTTCCCAATCTGTTGGTTGCCGTTTTGTCCTAACCACAGTGTCCTTTGCCTTACAGAAGCTTTGCAGTTTTATGAGATCCCATTTGTCGATTCTTGATCTTAGAGCATAAGCCATTGGTGTTTTGTTCAGGAAATTTTTTCCAGTGCCCATGTGTTCCAGATGTTTCCCTAGTTTTTCTTCTATTAGATTTAGTGTGTCTGGTTTGATGTGGAGGTCCTTGATCCACTTGGACTTAAGCTTTGTACAGGGTGATAAGCATGGATCGATCTGCATTCTTCTACATGTTGCCCTCCAGTTGAACCAGCACCATTTGCTGAAAATGCTATCTTTTTTCCATTGGATGGTTTTGGCTCCTTTGTCAAAAATCAAGTGACCATAGGTGTGTGGGTTCATTTCTGGGTCTTCAATTCTATTCCATTGGTCTATCTGTCTGTCTCTGTACCAATACCATGCAGTTTTTATCACTATTGCTCTGTAATACTGCTTGAGTTCAGGGATAGTGATTCCCCCTGAAGTCCTTTTATTGTTGAGGATAGCTTTAGCTATCCTGGGTTTTTTGTTATTCCAGATGAATTTGCAAATTGTTCTGTCTAACTCTTTGAAGAATTGGATTGGTATTTTGATGGGGATTGCATTGAATCTGTAGATTGCTTTTGGTAAAATGGCCATTTTTACTATATTAATCCTGCCAATCCATGAGCATGGGAGATCTTTCCATCTTCTGAGGTCTTCTTCAATTTCTTTCCTCAGTGTCTTGAAGTTCTTATTGTACAGATCTTTTACTTGCTTGGTTAAAGTCACACTGAGGTACTTTATAATATTTGGGTCTATTATGAAGGGTGTCATTTCCCTAATTTCATTCTCGGCTTGTTTCTCTTTTGTATAGAGGAAGGCAACTGATTTATTTGAGTTAATTTTATACCCAGCCACTTTGCTGAAGTTGTTTATCAGCTTTAGTAGTTCTCTGGTGGAACTTTTGGGATCACTTAAATATACTATCATGTCATCTGCAAATAGTGATATTTTGACCTCTTCTTTTCCGATCTGTATCCCTTTGATCTCCTTTTGTTGTCTGATTGCTCTGGCTAGAAGTTCAAGAACTATATTGAATAAGTAGGGAGAGAGTGGGCAGCCTTGTCTAGTCCCTGATTTTAGTGGGGTTGCTTCAAGTTTCTCTCCATTTAGTTTACTGTTAGCAACTGGTTTGCTGTATATGGCTTTTACTATGTTTAGGTATGGGCCTTGAATTCCTATTCTATCCAGGGCTTTTATCATGAAGGGGTGTTGAATTTTGTCAAATGCTTTCTCAGCATCTAATGAAATGATCATGTGGTTCTGTTCTTTCAGTTTGTTTATGTAATGGATCACGTTGATGGTTTTCCGTATATTAAACCATCCCTGCATGCCTGGGATGAAGCCTACTTGATCATGGTGGATGATTGTTTTGATGTGCTCTTGAATTCGGTTTGCCAGAATTTTATTGAGTATTTTTCCGTCGATATTCATAAGGGTAATTGGTCTGAAGTTCTCTTTCTTTGTTGTGTCTTTGTGTGGTTTAGGTATAAAAGTAATTGTGGCTTCGTAGAAGGAGTTCGGTAGGGCTCCATCTGTTTCAATTTTGTGGAATAGTTTGGATAATATTGGTATGAGGTCTTCTATGAAGGTTTGATAGAATTCTGCACTAAACCCGTCTGGACCTGGGCTCTTTTTGGTTGGGAGACCTTTAATGACTTCTTCTATTTCCTTAGGAGTTATGGGGTTGTTTAACTGGTTTATCTGTTCCTGATTTAACTTCGATACCTGGTATCTGTCTAGGACATTGTCCATTTCCTGAAGATTTTCAAATTTTGTTGAATATAGGTTTTTATAGTAAGATCCGATGATTTTTTGAATTTCCTCTGAATCTGTAGTTATGTCTCCCTTTTCATTTCTGATTTTGTTAATTTGGACGCACTCTCTGTGTCCTCTCGTTAGTCTGGCTAAGGGTTTATCTATCTTGTTGATTTTCTCAAAGAACCAACTTTTGGTTCTGTTGATTCTTTCTATGGTCCTTTTTGTTTCTACTTGGTTGATTTCAGCTCTGAGTTTGATTATTTCCTGCCTTCTACTCCTCCTGGGTGTATTTGCTTCTTTTTGTTCTAGAGCTTTTAGGTGTGCTGTCAAGCTGCTGACATATGCTCTTTCCTGTTTCTTTCTGCAGGCACTCAGCGCTATGAGTTTTCCTCTTAGCACAGCTTTCATTGTGTCCCATAAGTTTGAGTATGTCGTATCTTCATTTTCATTAAATTCTAAAAAGTTTTTAATTTCTTTCTTTATTTCTTCCTTGACCAGGTTATCATTGAGTAGAGCATTGTTCAATTTCCACGTATATGTGGGCATTCTTCCCTTATTGTTATTGAAGACCAGTTTTAGGCCGTGGTGGTCCGATAGCATGCATGGGATTATTTCTATCTTTCTGTACCTGTTGAGGCCCATTTTTTGACCAATTATATGGTCAATTTTGGAGAAAGTACCATGAGGAGCTGAGAAGAAGGTATATCCTTTTGCTTTAGGATAGAATGTTCTATAAATGTCCGTTAAGTCCATTTGGCTCATGACTTCTCTTAGTCTGTCGACATCACTGTTTAATTTCTGTTTCCATGATCTGTCCATTGATGAGAGTGGGGTGTTGAAATCTCCCACTATTATTGTGTGAGGTGCAATGTGTGTTTTGAGCTTTAGAAAGGTTTCTTTTACGTATGTACGTGCCCTTGTATTTGGGGCATAGATATTTAGGATTGAGAGTTCATCTTGGTGGATTTTTCCTTTGATGAATATGAAGTGTCCTTCCTTATCTTTTTTGATGACTTTTAGTTGGAAATTGATTTTATTTGATATTAGAATGGCTACTCCAGCTTGCTTCTTCTGACCATTTGCTTGGAAAGTTGTTTTCCAGCCTTTCACTCTGAGGTAGTGTCTGTCTTTGTCTCTGAGGTGTGTTTCCTGTAGGCAGCAGAATGCAGGGTCCTCGTTGTGTATCCAGTTTGTTAATCTATGTCTCTTTATTGGGGAGTTGAGGCCATTGATATTGAGAGATATTAAGGAATAGTGATTATTGTTTCCCTTTATATTCATATTTGGATGTGAGGTTATGTTTGTGTGCTTTCATTCTCTTTGTTTTGTTGCCAAGACGATTAGTTTCTTGCTTCTTCTAGGGTATAGGTTGCCTCCTTATGTTGGGCTTTACCATTTATTATCCTTTTAAGTGCTGGATTTGTAGAAAGATATTGTGTAAATTTGGTTTTGTCATGGAATATCTTGGTTTCTCCATCAATGTTAATTGAGAGTTTTGCTGGATACAGTAACCTGGGCTGGCATTTGTGTTCTCTTAGGGTCTGTATGACATCAGTCCAGGATCTTCTGGCCTTCATAGTTTCTGGCGAGAAGTCTGGTGTGATTCTGATAGGTCTCCCTTTATATGTTACTTGACCTTTTTCCCTTACTGCTTTTAATATTCTTTCTTTATTTTGTGCGTTTGGTGTTTTGACAATTATGTGACGGGAGGTGTTTCTTTTCTGGTCCAATCTATTTGGAGTTCTGTAGGCTTCTTGTATGTCTATGGGTATCTCTTTTTTTAGGTTAGGGAAGTTTTCTTCTATGATTTTGTTGAAGATATTTACTGGTCCTTTGAGCTGGGAGTCTTCACTCTCTTCTATACCTATTATCCTTAGGTTTGATCTTCTCATTGAGTCCTGGATTTCCTGTATGTTTTGGACCAGTAGCTTTTTCGGCTTTACATTATCTTTGACAGTTGAGTCAATGATTTCTATGGAATCTTCTGCTCCTGAGATTCTCTCTTCCATCTCTTGTATTCTGTTGGTGAAGCTTGTATCTACAGCTCCTTGTCTCTTCTTTTGGTTTTCTATATCCAGGGTTGTTTCCATGTGTTCTTTCTTGATTGCTTCTATTTCCATTTTTAATTCCTTCAACTGTTTGATTGTGTTTTCCTGGAATTCTTTCAGGGATTTTTGCGATTCCTCTCTGTAGGCTTCTACTTGTTTATTAATGTTTTCCTGTGTTTCCCTAAGTGTGTTCATGTCTTTCTTGAAGTCCTTTAGCATCATGATCAAATATGATTTTGAAACTAGATCTTGCTTTTCTGGTGTGTTTGGATATTCCATGTTTGTTTTGGTGGGAGAATTGGGCTCCGATGATGGCATGTAGTCTTGGTGTCTGTTGCTTGGGTTCCTGAGCTTGCCTCTCGCCATCAGATTATCTCTAGTGTTACTTTGTTCTGCTATTTCTGACAGTGGCTAGACTGTCCTATAAGCCTGTGTGTCAGGAGTGCTGTAGACCTGTTTTCCTCTCTTTCAGTCAGTTATGGGGACAGAGTGTTCTGCTTTCGGGCGTGTAGTTTTTCCTCTCTACAGGTCTTCAGCTGTTCCTGTGGGCCTGTGTCTTGAGTTCACCAGGCAGCTTTCTTGCAGCAGAAAATTTGGTCTTACCTGTGGTCCCGAGGCTCAAGTTCGCTCGTGGGGTGCTGCCCAGGGGCTCTCTGCAGAGGCAGCAACCAGGAAGACCTGTGCCGCCCCTTCTGGGAGTTTCAGTGCACCAGGGTTCCAGATGGTCTTTGGCTTTTTCCTCTGGCGTCCGAGATGTGTGTGCAGGGAGCGGTCTCTTCTGGTTTCCCAGGCTTGTCTGCCTCTCTGAAGGTTTAGCTCTCCCTCCCACGGGATTTGGGTGCAGAGAACTGTTTATCAGGTCTGTGTCTTTCAGGTTCTGGTGGTGTCTCAGGCAGGTGTCCTGCAGCTCCTGGCCCCTCCCCCACGGGAGCCCAGAGGCCTTATACAGTTTCCTCTTGGGCCAGGGAAGTGGGCAGGGGTGAGCAGTGTTGGTGGTCTCTTCCGCTCTGCAGCCTCAGGAGTGCCCACCTGACCAGGCGGTTGGGTCTCTCTCTCACCAGGTCTGGGAGCAGAGAGCTGCTGTGGCATTGTTACTTTCTTAAAAAATGGCCTAAGGAAATTCACACCCCTGAAAACCTCCTGCTGCTATAATGGGGGAATTTGGTAGAAATCAATAATTTCTCTTATTTTGATGTGTGTGTGTGTGTGTGTGTGTGTGTTCCTTCTTTTGGTTTTGCTGGTACAGAACATTTTATTTCCTGTGATTTCTTTGGTATAACCTCCTTAGCTTGGATATTTCCTTCTAGTATACCCTGAGGGGCTGGATTAGTGAACAATATTGTTTAAATTTGTTTTTTCATGGAATGTAATATTTTTCTTCATCTGTGGTGATTAAATGTATTGCTGGGTATAGTTTCTGGGCTGGTATCTTGTGACTTGGGTACATTAGGATATTCTGGGCTTGCCCTAGTAAGAAAGCTGATCTGGTGGTGCCATATTGCTTTGGCTTTTGCTGATTGTGTTCTTAAGCTGAGCTTTAACTCTCTGGATGTCCCTAGTATTGGTAGGTCTGGCAGACCCTAGTAAGAGTTCCTCAGGGGCTGCAGGAGCTAGGAGTTTTTGATGTCATCAGGCTGCTGGAAATACAGGTGGAGCTGCTTGTCCCTGGTGGTTGTAGACATTGCAATTGCCTGTAAAGGTGATGGAGAAGATGGAGTACAGAGTTGACAGGACAAACCTCCAAGCTTTTGGGTTTGATGGAGCTCCAGGGGACTGAGGCACCTGCTTGGGGATCACACCTGCTGTCCTGGGTGGTAGCAGGATTCCTTGGAATGCAGAGAAGGCAGGGCAGAAGTCAGAACTCACTGCGACCTTGTTTGCAAAGAAGGGCTACTAGGCAGGGAATTGCAGTAGGGTGTCTCAACTGGTAGCTGTGGAAGAGAAGATCAAGTCCAAAGCAGTCATGAAAGACATCCTGTCTACTGGGCTTGCAAGGGGAGTAGCATGCATCTTCACTTTCTATATTCTTAAGCTTGGTATTTGAGAAGGTTTACATGAATGTTGGATATTATATTCCACTTCTGCCTATGGAGAAAAGCACCCCACAATGCTTTCAGGAAGCAGAGATTTATTATGTCCCTCATTTTGTATAATTCTGAAATTTAGACTAAATCAGCTAAGAATTCATTTCTCATATTCATTCAAGTTTTCATAGAAATCTTTTTTCTACTTTGTTATATTTATTCTATAGCATTGTTTAATGTGCTTAATTCTTCATAGATATTCTTGGTGTGTTTATTTTCCATTTATTATATTTTCCAATTAATATTTCAGGTCATGTTTTCTTTGAAATTGGAACCATGTTTCAATCCAAACAATACACTAGTTTTAAAGGTAAGATATGGAAATAAGTTAATTTATAATATGGATCATGTAGAAAAATTAGATTTATTTACAGAAAAGTGTAGAAAGGATAACTTGGGTGTCAAAAGTCTCCAACCTAAAACTTGTAACTCAAAGTTATAATCTTATTATGTGTACAGAAGTTTATTTACTCCTATAAAGGGTCTTATTCTATGCCTAGATTCTTATCAAGGACCAGGCAATATTATTTGTGGCAGATAAAAATAAAACCTTACCAAAAAATCAGCGCTTTTAACCTCACGGATATGTCCAAACAGGCAAGAAAATCGGGAAGTTAAAATAGTTACAGTTTGTGCAGGAAGTAATACAGCCTCACAGTATGAGCCTCACAGCACTTCAGCCTGTGCTACTGTAAGAATCACAGATTCCCCAGCACCCTAACTTCTACAATTGAGTCAGTCACTCATATACCACCTGCTATCAGCTTTACATTCTTAGTTTACTGCACTGGATTTCCCGGGTCTCCTTTCTGGGAGTCAGCCTGCAATGTGTTTACATCTCCCTCATCGTTGCTAGGAAAGAGATGTTGTGTCAATAAAAGGGCCTGAAGCTAGAGACTTCCCAGAGTCAATGACTTCCCACCTCCTTGACTGACAGCTTTAGAATCAAGTGAGTCCTGTCTTTTAATGTTCTCCCTAATCAAGGTAGAACCATCTCTGAGATATCATAGGTACTTACAGTGCAATAGCTACAGTAACTGCCCCTCCTGTTGGGCCTAGTATTTTCATGGATAAACTAACCCTTTGACCAAGTTTTTTTCCCTAGAATTCATAGTATATGCTGTATATGGGATTGTGAGGTCACAGCATCATCAGGAAGGAGGGACAGTTGTTTGCTAAGGGTAGGATCCTTCAGTAAGTAATCATTCTTCCTAGAAATGCTTCTTCAATAGAGTTTTTCTGTAGCATTTTCTTCAATTTTTTTTGTGTGAACCTCAGGGAACATTATTTTGATATCAATTCTATTTACCTATAAAGCTGACTTTCATGCTTTCAGAAGCATTATTAGAATAATTTAGATTTTTGTCATTTGCCATTTGAAAATGAAACAAAATGAGAAGTGAATTAAGCTTACAACTGACAGAAAATGAACTGGGTGATGACTTTTCAAAGACAATTTAAAAGCAAAATGCATATTATCCACTATAAGTGAAGTTTTAAAACACATTTTGAGATGTGAAGCTGCTTTAGGATATTCAAGTTTGATAGGACAGAAGATATTGCTTTTTCTCATGGCTGGCTCCCAGGAAGAGGAAAATCAACATGCAATGTAAAATCAAAACACTACAAAAATACACTTTTGTTATAGATCATTTTGCAGAAGTTTATTATTTACATAACTTTGTGCTATAACACATGCTTTGATGCTTGCAATTCAGGCTAACTGGTCACAAGATTCCATACTCTGAGCATCAAGCATTGTTGAGAAGCCACCGATCTCACTCATAGTTCACCTTTAAGAGCGGACTGGCAAGTGTGCCAAGCTAGGAGAAGAAGGTATGCCTAATGGATTTTTTTCATTGCTGCCAGCTGTTAAAATAATGCATGGTGTTCTCAGGGACCATGACCTTCTTCACAACAAATGATGTAGAAACCGAATAACTCAACCCCATTTTCAGGTGTTAGTGATATACAGAGAGGAAAAACCTCTTGCGAAAACAGAAAGGTCAATTTTTTTTTAAAACAAGTCTTATTATTTTTAAGTTGTCCAAGTACAAATGTTAGTGCATGCTGGGAGTATGGGGTGGTAATTCCCGTCTACTTTCATGTTTAGGGTCTATCAGTTTAGGGTAAAATGAAGCCATGCCTTTATGTTCGGAAACCACAATATTTGCTGGCTCAGCTGACTCCTTATCCATAGACAGCTGTACCCTGTGAGCTTTGGGACAGGAGGTGTTGGGGAGTCATCCCCTGGAACTTGCTAACAATACAGGTAAAGGCTGCAGATCTAGCACAGAACAGCAAAGCCAGCTCAAGATGAATGACGCCGCTATAGGGGAGAGCTATGGAGGCAGGTTTTCTTCTAATTCTTTCCTGTAGGACAGCATTCCTGATCATTCTTTGGTATGCTCATCCAAAACCTCACCTGCTAAGGTCTATGAACATAAGTTCAGAACTTTCTCAGGAAAGATATTGGGTTTCTTTTTCAGAACAGGTCAGCTGTCTATTCTCCAAGATCCCTGTCAAAACTTTCAACTGACTCTGCTTTCTCAGAGTGCTAGTATTGCTCACTTTGCTTGGAGAGGCTCGCTCACTGGCTCTTCATGGCAAGAACATTGAGGGTCCCTGTTAAGGTGACAGGTAAAAGAACAGGACTGAAGATGAAAGAGGGGGTGAGAGGTGACAGAGTCAGTGATGAATTCTGCAAAATCGGACTCTGGAGACCAGAATCAGTGTGAAGATCTGAGTTTACTGGACATCAGATAAGCTTATATAGAATGTTTAAGCCAGTTCCAAGCTCCTAAATCCTCAGTCAATCATATCTTGCTCCACCATCACCATACCCCAATGAAACACCTGCCTGATGAGGTAACTCATCACCATTAGGACTTAGTGAAGAGGGTGGAAACACCCTCAGTTCCTTTTTGCTGGGAGCCATCTTCTAGCTAATGGTTTTTAGGAGAGATTAGGACTCATTTAGGAGCAGCAGGAGCTCTGGCAACTTGCTCTCCATCCCATGTTTTCCTTCACAAGGTTGACTTCCACTGCCCTTCACACCATAAGATGTCTGAAAGAGCTCTGATAAATCTGAGTATTTGGAATGCAGACATCTAAAAATGATACACATTTCTTGGAGTATGGTTAATTTATTTTAAAGCAACATTTCAATATGATAAAAAATGTCTTTACTAGCTTAGCTCTCTGAGAGTCATGGGACACACCGTCCATCACAGAGTATTATTAAATCTTAAAAACCATTCTAAAATGCCAGGACCTTTGGAGCTCCTAAAGAGTGAAGTATGCTCCAGTCAAGACATTGTGATGTTTAAAACATTGTTTTTACAAAAGCATGAATGATGTGAGGAGCTCGGCATATTTTCATGAAGGAAGAAAGGGACAGACGATATTTGAGGAGGCAAGACAAGAAAGGAGAAGAGACAGAAAGGAGAAGACAGAATTATTATAAGAAATTTACCATCCATTGAAGTGATATGCAAACAAAAGTTATAGAATTTCAACTCATGGAAATAGTTGTAAGTAAATATCCAATTTAATCTCTTCAGGATATACCGCAAAAGACCAGTTTAGAGGCTACATCCTAGCACTTACTAATTGTCTCAAGCTTTTCTCTTAGTGATTTCCACAATTGGCAACATTTTGGCACAGTAAGCAGCGGTTTGATAGCCATCGACATGTATTGGCTGTATTTGATTTTTGAAAACTATGTGCATATTCACTGACCCATAAAACACAAACAATATCTATAAATGTCTCCTAAGATCATGGTGATATCTTTAAAACACAGTGAGATTTGTAGCATGGTAAATAGTCATTGTAAATTGCCCATTTGTCTTATTCAGTGGTAGGGTTGAACATAGGACAGTATCCACACTACTGAAACATGCCTGGAGCCATTTATATGGAAGGGATGATTTACATGAACAAATGTGTATTTAGAAGGAGAAGGGATCTCAGAAAATTTGGGAGTTGAAGTGTTAGCATTTTCCTCTGATGTTGAATGTATAGTATGATGGATTTTTCTGTAACATTTTCAGACCTCTTTAAATGCTATCAAGTCACTGGAAGTTTAGTGAAATAGATCAGAAGAGCAATCTCTGTTTAATTCATGAAGCTGTATCTAAGAAGCAATCCCTTGTTGGGCTGTTAAGGAAAAGATTGAAGTTTTTCAGGCAGTGAGACACGAGGTTCTTTCCCTTTGAGATAGATAACTGTTTCTACTTAAGGGTTTGTGGATATAAATTAGGTGGACGGAAGCAAAGGCACTTGTTGCTAGTGAGGGTGCAGATGCTGTCATCTGAATCCTAGAATTTGTAGATGAACATTTATCTCAACATTAACACTGTAATGTCTTTTCTAGAAAAAATGTCCCTTGTTATATCTTTGAAATAACATTTTGATGAAAATTGTCACAGTTTGAATAGTTAACAATGTTTCCTGTCTTGAAATGACCGTGTTGAATATGAAAATGCACGTTTGCATGTCCCCTAACTTATAAGTATGAAAACATTGGAGGCAATGTGATGGGCACCGAGACAGGTAATGTGATGGGGACCCTGACCCAGGAACAGTTCCATTATCCACCCAGCTTGGATCTGGAGAGCAACCTTTCCCCCTTGCCTGCTTTTTATTATTTTGGTTTCATAAGGTATATGTAATAACTTTCTTTTTGCAGGATATTTTTGAAAACCAAGACTATATATATCCTGCTCACTTAACATTTTCAAATTTTGTCATTAATATATCTACACTTGTACTTTTCTTTTCTTCTGTGAATGATTATGCTTGCTGGCTTTATCATTGAGGGATAGAACTCTCTCTCTCTCTCTCAGTGTGTGTGTGTGTGTCTGTGTGTGTGTGTGTGTGTGTGTGTGTGTGTGTGTGCGTGTGTGCATTGTGAGTATATGTGTTTCTCGTTGGCTTAAAATAAAAGTTTAATGAATCCTTTCAAGTATGACTTAATGATACTATTTCTTCAACAACACTGTGGTGGATATCCACACACTCTTCCTGTGGCTATTCTCAGTATTGATGAATATTCGGATTCAGGACTTCTTTTTATTTTTGCTAACGTGTTTTTTATTTTTTTGTTTTTTGTTTTTTTAGTTTGGGAATTTTTTTCCTGATGGTATTAATATGAAATCTCTTTGTGTGTGGAAACCTCACCCAAGCCTTAACCCTCACATTAAGAGATCATGCAGTCACCACAGACTGTTGCTTGTTTTATGATTTTAGTCCATTATATAGTTATTGAAATTTAACATTCAAAAATAACATAGTTTTACTATTATTGAGAAATAGCATGTTTACAAGTTAACTTTTAGCAATGAAAATATCAGCTTTCCAAGGCAGAAGTCATATCTTATAATTTTGCACCATAGCTGGAATCTAGTGCTCTATTGTCTGAACTACCAGATCCTGAAATGCAGTTGGAAAGATTTCAACCACCTTTCATGCTCAAGTTGATTCTACAGTTGAACATACATACTGTGGGAGAAATTGCAGTTACTCAAGTTAGAACAACAGACTCTACACCAGGATACACTGGAGCTATAGTCTTGGACATTGTTAATGAAATTTCTGCTCTTCAGGCACCCAGGGAATCCTCTTCTAGAAGGACCATATCAAAATTTGATATTAATACCTAGAGTTGACTAGGCACAGACCTATCTGTAGGACAAGAAGCATGGAATCACCACAGCCATGTTAACTGTCTGTACTCACTCCGCCCTAGAGCAGATCATCTAGAGAGAGAGGAAAGTGCAGTAGGCTGAGCTAGATATTCAGGGCAGCTAAGAAAGTCTGAGTGGACCTCTCTGACTTTTCATTGGCAAACATTGCATTATTACCTGAGTAAAAAATATAATGCAAATTGAATACTTGAAATTTGGCAATAACAGAATAAACAACCTAACAGAATAACAGACTAAAACAACCCTTATAAACTCTTATAATACAAGTATATTTCAGCAAAGTACATTAGAAGAATGGCTGAATAATATTCTAAATTTTGTATAAACGTTTAATGAAATTACTAATCTGCCATTGAACAATAAGTGAACAATATACAGTAAAAAGAATGTGAGGAAAAGTACATAGGTGTCTTTCATGACATGAATAAAACAGAGGAGTTTGCATTACTTTCACTCATAATTTTATCTTTTCCAAACGTTAGACACGCTAAGATTTATTCTTTTAACATGTACAAAAGCCCTAATTAACATTACTTATAATTCATAACATTACTTATTCATTTATAAAAGAAACCTCTACGATTTTTAAAACTTCAGATGACACACACTTTCATATCCAGAAAGTTCAGTGCATCCAATGATTCTTGTTCTTCATAGAGATGTGTTATATAACCTTGCAACTGGAGTGACTTCACTATTTTTCTCCTGATTAGCTTCCTAAGTCCCAGAAAATAGAAACTCAATTGTGTTTTGAATGAAAATGTCCTTCATTGGCTCAGGTACTTGAATGACTCAGTCAGTGGTACACTTTGGAAAGCTTTAGGTAATTCAGATTTTTTTTAAACAAAGTTATGTCGCTGGGGCAGGCCTTTAGAGATGAAAACTCTATGGCACTTCCAGGTTTCTCACGTTCTTATCTGTGAACATGTGCATTCTCAGCTTTCCATTTTGTCACTATGCCTGCTGCTTGCTGCCATGCCAGCCCAGCATATTGAACTCTTTCTTTCTGAATCCATAAGTCAGGATAAAACCATGTTCTGCAAGTAACCTTTGGTCATAGTATTCTATCACACCAACCAAAAAATATTTTTCCATTACAGTCATATTTAGCAGAAGAAATAACTTCTTGCTAGCACAGCAATAATGAAAGGTTGTTTGAAGCATTTCTTTGTTCAACCCTAGATTTCAATTTGTATTTCTTTAACTTGGCAAATGTGGATATTGATTAGATATCAGGATCTCTGATAGAGATGGAGGCAAAGAGGTTGGAAGAACTGAATCGGTTTCAAGTTTCCCAGAAAATGGCAAAGCAGAGTTTAAAATTACACAATTGGTGCCATTTGGTATTGGCTTTGACAAATCATTTCAGTAAAGTGCTTGTGGGAAAGTTTCACATGTTGGGTGCCTGAAGTATCTGCTGGGTCAAACACAATCCTGCCCTTTGACAGCTGACTGTAAACTTGGAAATTTGACACTTAAGCAAAAATAAATTAAAAAAATAAAAGGCTGTCTATACAGGATGCTATTTCCATATAGGGAATACATATCCTAGAGAAATTTTCATCATTACAACACTTATGTTGTCTTTTCACAGGAAAGCACACTATATAGCTATAACAGAGTATTAGCATTAATTTAAATTAAAAATATATTATTTGAAAGTTGTAGAGACACAAAGAAGCAGTGCATGATAAATGAGTCAGTAGTGCAAGAACATAAAATGGCTCTCACTGTGCAGACCCCACGTAAAATAGCACCAAAATTCATGAGTCAGATACTCCCAGAGCCACGGGGAGATGGATGGGTACACATTCCTGTTAGTGCTGGAGACTTGCCCACAACTCTCTTAAGGAAGGCAACTATTGCAGCTAGAAAACAGTGCGTTTTTGTTTGATCTCAAAAGTGATTCCAGGCCCTGTATCTGAGGAGCGGCTGTAGACATTTTCCTCCAGCTACAGCCAAATTCTCAGGTGACACTGATAGCAAGAGATATCACACTGTGCGCCAACTCACATTTCTACAGATTATAATAGAAATCATATAATATCTGCTGTAGCCTCTATGGACATTAACATAGACATCAGTTGAAGAAGATAAATAGAAAATCTGAAATTGCTGGCAAGACACCAACACACTGTATCTAACAAAGAGGTCTAAGTAGACACCTGGGAAGACTTTTAACCATTTTGATTTAAATCTAGTAGGAGGAAACTAAAAAATTGACATCTTTTTGGATTTACTTTATAAATGCATAGGTTAGGCTGGGATAGGACATTATAGTGCTCAGAATACAAAAGTACTGAATAAATTTATTTCATTGCTGCTGGTTTATTTTCATCTTCAGCTATCCCATCGAAATTTATCTTTTAATTTTAGTGTTCCCCCAATAGCTGGCAAGTGCCTGACACTGCTCCAGTTCCTTTAAATGCCTTTAAAAGAAATTGCCAGTGTATCTACCTTCAGGGATATTTTTTTGTAAAGAATACAAAAATAAGGGGATTTAATCTTAGGGATTAAGGATTAGTGGTTTACAGTGTGAAGTTCCTTGAGGGGAGGAGGTACACAGTTAAAGAATATCAACTTTGTTCTTTTCTTTCCATATCTCACTTTATATTCCCATTGAAACTTCCCCATCCTCCTCTCCTCCCATTGCCTCTCTGTCATCTTCAGCCCTGCTCCGTCCTCCCTGGTCTGTTTGTTAAATCCCAGGGTATGTGAGTAATAAGGTTAGTATCAAGTGGCATGGTGGTTTTGTTTTACAGTGGCACTGTGACAGTTGATTTGATTATCTCTTTGACAGATCTCAAGTCACTTAGGAGACAAGTCTTTGGGCGTGCCTCCCAGGGATGGCTAGGTTATCCTTAAGTAGGTTAAATCAATACAGAAATACTCATGTACCATGCAGAACACTGTTATATGAGCTGCGGTGCCAGAATTAATAAGGAAAGTACTAGCAAGGAGAAATCATTCAGCTCTCTCTGCTTACTGAATGTGCATACAATGTGATCAGCTCTTTCAACTTCTTGCTATCATGAATTTTTTTTTACCACATTGGACCTTGCTCTCAAACTAGGAAGCAAATTAAACCACTCTTTTCACTAAGTCATCTCTCATCAGGTGTTTTCTCACATCATCAGGAGAACTAACTATGGTGCCCCTATGAATTCCCTTTCCATCTCTGGGCAGGAAACCTCTCAGGAAAAATCAGACATGCCAAAAGTGACAGTAACATGATAATGTATTGAGGGATAAAGTAACATAGATGTGGTGTGGCTGTCTGGAGGAGAAGTGCTCTCTGAGAGATTTGCTAGTTATTTCAAAGACTCCTGAAATCTTAATTACTCATCATCCTAGCAGTAAGGATTAGCTGAACAAAACATATATCCACACATTCTAACTCCACTTCTGAAATTGTTCACAGAGTAAACATCACTGCACACACAGTACTTACACTTTTCTTCTTGATCACAATATTTGTAAGAAAAAATATAAACATAATTAGACAACATACATGGCTAAAACACAGTCAACTCTGAATTATAAGAATCAAGTGTCTTGATTCTTTATAGAAAATGTGTACTTGAAGACAACCAAATTAATCATTAAATTAATAACCAAATTAATCAATAAATTGATACTTTGAAAACTGGAAACTCACAAAATTTAAAGAAAGGGCAGACAAAATTTTGAAAATGCATTTCCATTTCTTTATTGAATAGATATGTAATTAAATTTCATGATAGATTCAATCAAAAAATAGTTACGTGTGAAATAACAATAGATCTTCTGGTTCTTTGGAAAAGTATAACCAGAATAACTATGAAGTAGAAAGGGTTTGACACATAGTGTAGTCATCCACATAAAGATACTTGATCTTAACAGAGCGAACATTTGGTACTTCGCTACAGTCATTTAGCAATGGACATTTGGAAGCCTACTATTGCTGATACAAAGAGAAAAAAACAAACAAACCCTACAGTTCCTCTCCTAAAAAGACTCTATTGGATAATGGGTGGCTGAACAACTAATTATAATACCGTGTCATCACATTCAGGAAGGATTAAGGCAAGCCAGCCTTATTCTTTGGTCCATTTCATTCTGCTGGGAAACTGTTCGATTAGTTTGCGGAAGATTTGGAAGGATTTCATAGAACCCAGGAACCCCATACTTCAAGCATCTCCAACTTAAAATTAATGTCTGCATGTGAGCCTGTGCTGTGAGGTATTGTGGATGTGGCCTAACTGCAGGAAGAGTTTTCACTGCATGTTGTTAGAGAGCTTAGCATTTCTTTCTAAATTACTGAGGCAAACAGTTTTGTAACAAAATATTTATAATCCTGATTTTCCTGTAGTTTTCAATTTTCATAGTTGAGTCACATATTTGGTGTTTAAACCAATAAGATTGACTTCATGTCAATCTCTGGAATGAAGAACTTTACATGTACAACACATTTATTAAGGAAGGGTTTATTCTTAGCAAATCTTTGCCAACATAGAAATGCAGCCACTATATTATCTGTTGTGGTTTATCTTATCCCCAGGTGTAGACACTGTGCTCTCTACCCTATTTGCATTGCAGAGCACAAGACTCCCTCCATTATGTCCTTATAAATATTTTTATCTGTGGGTAAAACAGAGAATATATTCACAGTTCATTAAGATGAGCTACAGACAGTATGGAGACAGGACCCGAATGTTTCTGCCATCTGTGGTCCAGGAAGAAGAGTATGTGGTTATGTGAATAGAGCCCAGATTCCTGCTAAGACTGAACCCCCAGTGAACTAGATTGTTGAGGGGAGGGCGGCAATGGGGGGAGGATGGGGAGGGGAACACCCATGAAGAAGGGGAGGGGGAGGGACTAGGGGGATGTTTGCCCAGAAACCGGGAAAGGGAATAACACTCGAAATATATATAAGAAATACTCAAGTTAATAATAAAAAAAGATGAAAATCAGCTTGAGGATTCTCCTGAAGTCCAGTATCTTTCCCTGCCTATACAAATGATCTATACAATGCTTATATTTATTTTAGTATTGAAATTATTATTTTATATATAAAGAATTAAGTTACTGTACAATTTCTTTTCTCAGGACACAAACTTGTGATTCTGGGTATAAGAATCAACTGGAAAATGAATTAATGTAGTATGTTAATCAGTTGAGGAAAAGCTGAGCTATGTTAGACACAATAATTTTTCTCCCTTGGTTGAATAAAAGAATAATACGTGAACTGCATTTTCTTTGCCCAGTCCTAAAACCCAGATAGGTCCCTTAGCAAGTCAGGTAGGGGGAAAAACAATCATGTTCATTTATTGCTTTTATCAAACAACCATGTCTTCGTTGAGAAGTATAACCTATATAAATTGTTTTCAAATGTTTGTGTATCAGGCAGAACACAATCCTAAACAGTAGTTTATAGCCTTCCATCTCAGGAATATAACTCCCATAGATTTAACTTCTTAGTTGTAAGCGCTGCCAAGTTATCTTCCAATGTTAAGACCCATCACAAGGCAGCCATAATTTGTGACGTTCCAAGGATCATTTCATACAAAATGAGTATATGTTTACATATTATATTAGGCTGAAGTTTGGAATCAAGTGAGCATAGGTTTCTGGATTCATTTCTGGGTTTTCAATTCTGTTCCATTGATCTACCTGCCTGTCTCTGTACTAATACCATACACTTTTTATCACTATTGCTCTGTAATACAGCTTGAGGTCAGGGATGGTGATTCCCTCAGAATTTCTTTTTATTAAACACTGAGATGTATCAAAGGAGACAGCTATACACATATTATTTATTGACATTTCATACCTCATAAACATGTTTACTTATTTTCTTTTACATAATAAACTAAGTGAAACTCTGAGAAGTTCAATCATTTTATTGATATTACACAGTTAATGGAGACAGTGAGATTCTCTTATTGCAGTAGTCCCAGTAAAACTTTCCCTCCCTCCTCTCCTATTCCCATCCCCTCCTTTCCCCTCCCCAAACCTCCTTTTTCTTCTTAGAAAATGGGAGGCCTCCCTTGGATATCAACCTGCATTTTCATATCAAGTTGTGGTAGGATTAATTCAAACATTGTGGTTAGACAAGTCAGACCAGTTAGGGGAAAAGGATCAAAAGTTAGGCAGCAGAAAGAGATAAAGCCCCTGCTCCTACTATTAAAAGTCCCACATGAACACCAAGCTGCCTAACTCTTACATACATGCAGAGGTCCTAGGGCTATCCTTGAAGATGCCAAGGAATTAGACTTAAATTTTTAAATAACTCCTCAACTTAGAAGAATCTATAGAAACATTCATAGCAAAATATTCAATCATTTTTAACATTTAGAACACTTTCTTTGTCTCACTAAATTTGATATAGAGTTGCAATGGGTATAAAATAATCCTTGCAAATGGGATATTGTAACCGTCTCTCAAGTGGGAAAAGACATGGCCATGGATGTGAACACACTCTGGTGCGAATATTCCTGAAGTTTAATTTATGGTAAGTGAAGATGAGGGGTTCTGTCAGGAGAAGAGGAATAATCTCTAGAAATAATAATATATTCTGATTCCTGATAAAACATGTTGTAATAGAAGTCACCCTCGGTCTTGAAGCAAACTGGCATTTTGAAATGATTAGGAAGTATACAGGGCCTGTTTTTTTCTGTTTCAATTTTTCTTTTACAGCTTATCCTCCAGTTCAAACTAGCCACGTTTCTGCCCCACACTATATCCCTCCCTTGTGTTAGACTTAGTTTTCTTACTGTTTCTGCTTATACTAAAGATTTTCAGTCCTTGTATTTTTGCCTCCTTTACTACCTCTAGAAATATGTTTATTCCATAGGAAGCCTTTGTTCCAGAAGTAATAAGGTGGGTTTTCAGAGAGTGTAGCACATGGGCAACTGATACCCCAGGAGATATATGACAACTGTGACTTTCATGTATGTCCTCATGTATTTTACTGTCAGGGGAAACACACTTTCAAAGATGTCAAATAGAGAACAGAAGTAATTGGAATTTCAAAATGTCATATATATATGTATATATATGTATATGTATATATATATAGTCAGTTATATATGCAATTTAAGAAATGAAGAGATTTTCTAGAAATTAGAAATAAATATTAATATTAATTTGCAATACATTAAATCAAGTGTGATTCTTAGCATGTATATGCTAGAAAATAATTGTTTCCTACCAATGTCTATTCATTTTAATATTATATGAAATAACTTTTGTCATTTCAATAACAAGTAATCCAAAGTATCAAAGCATATCACTTGGAATGAAACTAAAATTTAAAGCAACTTGACTTATTCATACAGCACAAGAAAAATATTTTAAAAGTGTTCCTCTAAAATGTCAATAGAAAAATAAGACAAAACAAACTTTCTATTTCCACCAACATTCCTGACCATAAAAGCCACAGACATCTATGATGTGCAAAATTTACTATTCCCAAAAGTATACTCAGACAGTAAACATGAATGTCATATGGATTCTGGCCTTGAAGTAATCATGTTGAGAAAATTTTATATGAACGTTGTTAACAATAACATTCAATTGTGGGTCTTCGTTGAATTTTCTTATGGTGTACTTGCAACTATTTACAGATAAAATATATTGTGTGAACCTCCAGGAAGATTATATGGCACTATTTTTGTTATAGTCTAGCAAGAAAATTAAGTTTTTAATGATAAGTGTAAGCTAAAAATTTTCAAACATTTAATGAATGTTCCAACATGACTGCTATCCTAGATTCACACGCAAAAGCACTGTTCTATCCTTACATTGTAAACATTTTTGGAAAAAAAACAAAACAAAACATCTAAAGCACTCCCTAATATTTTCTCAATACCTGCTTGAACACCTTCCAGCACCACATTAGCAAGCATACACATATAATCTGAGAGTTTCAAATCTCCACAGAAAGCATAGCAGGAAAGTTTCATTATGTTTGGTTCTGAGGCATCTGCTGGGGCAGATGTTTGACATTTGCCCTCCTGTCTCTCATCTTGCAGTATTATTGTAAGGAGGGTGTGCTGCCAGGACCATCGGTGAATAAGGACTGGCTCTCTTGACTCACAAGTGCAGAAAATAACTAAGGGAGATTTAGAATAGCTGTAAACATCTTCATGGTATTGTCACTAACAGTGACAATTACAGTCTTATATTACTTTACTTCTTATATATTTTTAACTATTTAGAGGTTGCAGAAAGTTCTAAAACATTAAAAATACATAAAGAGCTTTACTGGCCTTTGTTAGATATCACCTTTCTGGGAGGTAAATTTAGTTTTTTGTTTTGTTATGTTTTAAATTTATTCTGGATGGTAGTTTAGTCCCTGGGAGCTCTGGCTGGTTGGTATTGTTGTTCTTCTGGGGTTGCAAACCTCTTGAGTTCCTTCAGTCCCTTCTCTAACTTCTCCATTGTGGAACCTGTTCTCAGTTCAATGGTGGGCTGTGACATCCACCTATGTATTTGTCATGCTCTGGCAGAGTCTCTCTGGAGACAGCTATATTAAGCTCCTGTCAACATGTATGTCTTGGGATCAGCAATATTGTCTGGGTTTGGTGGCTGTACATATGTGAGCTGGATTGCCATGTGGGGCAGTCTCTGGATGGCCTCACCATCCAAAGATTAGACATGGTCAGACCCATGGCTCCAGATGCATATATAGTAGAGGATGTCCTTATTGGGCACCAATGGGAGAAGCCCTTGATTCTGCCAAGGCTTGATGCCCCAGTGTAGGAGAATGCCAGGGCATTCCAATGGTGGAAAGAGGTAGGTTGGTGGGTGGGGGAACACCCTTATAGAAGCAGGGGGAGGGGTATGGGATAGGGAATTTATGGATGGGAAACTGGGAAAGGAGATAACATTTGCAATGTAAATTAAAAAATATAATAAAAAATAAAGTGGTAAAAATTTTTTATTCTGCTCTCATATGTTACCTCCTAAACAGTTTCCCCTTCTCATCTCTTCCAAGTACCTCTCCATACCTACTCTCTCCCAAGATCCATATCTCTATCACTTTGCTTCAGACAAGGGCAGGCCTCCAAGAGATCAATCAAACATGGCATATCAAGTTGCATTAAGACTAGAAACACTTTCTCCTATTAAAGCTGGTCAAGGCAACTCCATAGGAGGAACAAGATCCCAAAAGCAGACAGAAATGTCATGTCAGTTCCTGCTTTCACTGTTAGGTGTCCAAAGAACATTAAGCTAAACAACAATCACACATATGTGGAAGACCTAGGTCACACTCATACAGAATCTGTCTGTTTAAAGTCCTGTAAACCCCAATTAGTGATTCTGTGGGCCATTTTCTTGTGGTGTCCTTGACTCATCTGACTCCTACAGTCCTTCCTCCTCCTCTTCTACAGTTTTACCACAGCCCGGCCTAATGTTTGGCTCTGGGTATCCATATCTGCTGTCAACATTTGCAGGATAAAACCTATCTGATCTCGATTACTTTAGGCATTTTGTTCTACAAGTATAGCTGAATACCATTAGGAATCATTTCATTGGTTTTATTCTAACTTTAATTTTATTTACTTATTTATTTTTCTGGCAATGTTTGATTAGATCCTAGATCTGTGACCTATCCATCCTCTTGTTTCTGATCTTTCAGGCAGTGTTAGGCATAGGGTTCCTCATACACCATGTTTCATGGCCATTTGTTGGCAACTCCAATATATTTTGCCTTTATCCTAGGACATCTTGCAAGAAAGACAAATTATAAGTTGAAGGCTTTGGGTTGGAGTTGGTATCACATAATGTCACTAGAAGCATTGCCTCAATATAGAAGATGGCTAGTACAGGTTCTGTGTCCCCATTAATAGGGAATTTTGCTGAAGGAATGCTCACCCATTCATGGGAGTTTCCATTGTTGCACTACGCTTCTAGCTCATCTCTGAGATGCCCCCAAATCCCAATGTTCTTTCCCAGCACTCTTCCCACATCCTTCTTTCACTCCATCCCTCCAGTTCTAATCCTTTCATATTTTCTCTTCCCCAGCCATGTCTATTATATTTTCTTTTCCCATGGAGAACCATTCATTCAACCACTGAGCCGTTCTTGCTACTTACTTTCTCTGGGTCTGTGATTTGTAGCAAACTTATCCTTTATTTATAACATCCACTTATAAGTAAGTATATACCATATTTATCTTTCTGGGACTTGGTTATTTCACTCAAGATAATTTTTTTAGTTCCAACCATTTGCATAAAATTTCCTGATGTCATTTTTTAACAGTCAAGTTGTTAAATGTTATGTATAATAAATTGTAAAATAAAAATCCTTTGTATAAATATACAACATTTTCTTTTTCTACTCTTCAGTTGAGGAGCATACAAATTGTTTCCGTTTTCTGGCTGCTATGAATAAACCTCCTATCACCATAGTTGAGTATATGTACATGGGCTAAAATGGTGGTCGTCTGGTATCTACCCCATCAGTGATGTGGCTGCATCTTGAAGGATATAGATTCCAAGTCTTCTGAGGAATTGCTGTAATAAGTTTGAATGTGGTTGTACAAGTTTGTATTCTCAAAAGCAAAGGAATTGCCTTCTCACTCTTCCACATCCTGGCTGGCATGAGCTGTCACGTGGTGTTTTTTATTTGTTTGTTTGTTTGTTTGATTTTGGGGCTATTTGTTGTTGTTGTGTTTTTTTTTTATCTCAGCCATTCTAACAGGTAGAAGGGAATCTCAGAGTTGATTTAAATATAATTTTCCTAATGGCTAAAGATTTTGAATATTTCATTTAGTGTTTCTTAGGTTTCTAAGATTCCTCTGATAAGAATTCTCTTTCTGTACCTAATTTTAATTAAATTATATGGTTTTTTGATGTCTATTTTCTTGATTTCTTTATGTATTTTTGCTATTAGCTTTTTGTCAGATATAGAATTGTTGAAAATCATTTACCTTCAATGTTTGATCCTATTGACCATGTCCTTTGTCTTACAGAAGCATTGCAGTTCTATGAGATCCCATTTATCAATTCTTGATCTTAGAGCCTAAGTCATTGGTGTTATGTTCAGGAAATTGTCTCGGGCATTCAAGGGTGTGATGGTTTGTATTTGCTTGGTCCAGGGAGTGGTGCTATTAGAACGTATGGTCCTGTTGGAGCTGTGTGGCCTATTGGAATAGGTGTGTCACTGTGGGCATAGGCTTTGTCCTAGCTTCCTACAAGTGAGTCTTGCACTAGCAGCTTTCAGATGAAGATGTAGAACTCTCAACTGTGCCTGCATCATGCCTGTCTACATGCTGCCTTGCTTCTACCTGGAGGATGATGAACTGAACCTCTGAAATTGTAAGTCAGCCCCAATTAAATGCTGTCCTTAAGACTTGACTTGGTCATGGTATATGTTCACAGCAGGAAAATACTAACTAAGACAAAGGGTATTCCAAACATTTTATTCTATGAGATTTAATATATCAGATTTTATGTTGAGGTCCTTGATCTTCTTGGACTTGAGTTTTGTGCATGGTGATAAACACAGTTCTATTTTCATTCTTCTACACGTAGACATCCAGTTAGTCCAGCACCATTTCTTAAAGATGCTTTCATTTTTCCAACATATGGTTTTGATTTCTTTATCAAATCTAAGTGTCCATATATGTGTGAGTTTGTTTCTGGGTCTTCAATTCAATTTGATTGATAAATATGTCTGCTTCTGTACCAGTGCCATAGAGTTATTCTCACTATTGTTCTGTAGTACAGCTTGAGGATACAGATAGTGATTCTTTCTGCAATTCTTTTATTGTTCAGGATTATTTTGCCTATCCTGGGTTTATTATTTCTCCATATGAAGTTGAGAATTTTTCTTTCAAGGTCTATAATAATAAAAACTGTGTTAGAATTTTGATAGGGATTGGACTGAATTTGTAGACTTCTTGTGGTAAAATGGCCGTTTTCCCTATGTCAGTCTTACCAATTCATGAGAATGACAGATCTTCCCATCATCTGATATCTTCTTCAATTTTTTTCTTCAGGGCCCTGAAGCTCATCTCATATAGATTTATCACTTGTTTGTAACAAAGCTCTTAAACCAGTATATTTTATATCACTTATAGCTATTGTAAAGGGTATTGTTTCCTCAATTTGTTTTTTGGCCAGTTTATCACTTGTATAAAGGAGGGATACTGATTTTTTTAGTTAATTTTGTAACCAGCCAATTTGCTGAAGTGATGCTTTGGTTCTAGGAGGTCTCTGGTAGAATTTTGGGGTTGCTTATATATACTATTATGACGTTCATAAATAGCAATACTTTGTCTTCTTTTCCAATTTGATCTACTGTAATTGTCTTATTGTTTTGGCTAGGACTTCTATCTTCAGTAAATAGAAAGTGTACAGCCTTGTTTTGCCCCTGATTTTGGTGGAATAACTTTACATTTCTATCCATTTAGCTTAATGTTGGCCATTGGCTTTCTGTATATTGCTTTGATTACGTTTAGCTATCTGCCGTGTAACCCTGATCTCTCCAATATTTTTAACATGGAGGGGTGTTGAGATTTATCAGAAACTTTTTTTTAGCATCCAATGGGATGATTGAGTAATATTCTCTTTCAGTCTGTTTTTATGATGGATTTGCTGATGACTTTTCAAATACTGAGCCATCCCTGCATCACTGGGATAAAGTGTACTTGATCACAGTGGATGATGTCTTTGATGTTTTCCTGGATTTGGTTTGCAAGCATTTTATTGAGTATGTTACCATCAATGATCATAAAATAAATTGGTCTGAAATTCTCTTTGTTGAGTCTTTGTGAGGTTTAGGAATCAGAGTGACTGTGGACTCATAGAATGTGAATGGCAGTGTTCCTTCTGTTTCTATTTCATGTAACAGTTTGAAGAGAATTGATATTAGCTATTCTGTGAAAGTCTGGAAAATTCTGCAATAAAACCATTTGTCCTGGGACTTTTTTCTTAGTTGGGAGATTTTTAATGACTGCTTCTAAATTTTTATGAGCTATAGAGCTGTTTAAATAGTTTACCTGATTTTAGCTTTCTTAACTGGTATCTTTCTAGAAAATAATCCAATTGTTAATATTTTCCAATTTTGTGGACTATAGTGTTCTGAAGTAATAATGATTCCTTGAATTTTTTCAATGTCTCTTGTTATGTCTCCTTTTTCATTTCTGATTATTTGGATACTGTCTTTCTGTCTTTTAGTTAGTTAAGTTATGGCTTTATGTATCTTGTTGACATTCTTGAGGAACCAGCTTTTAGCATCATTGATTCTTTACATTGATTACTTTGTTTCTAACAGATTAATTTCAGCCTTTATTTTGGTTATTTCCTGCCTTTTATCCTACTTGGTGCACTTGCTTCTTCTTTTTATTTGTTTGTTTGTTTGTTTACATTTTGGTTGTTTATGTATAGCTTTCAGGTATTTATTTATTTATTTATTTATTTATTTATTTATACTTGTTGGTTCTGAAGGAATTGGTTTATGAGCAAGTGTCTATGTCCTAGAATAGAAAATGACTTTCTGGGAGGCACACAAATGAATTCACACAAACTAATCACAATATACTCCCAATAAGAATAATGTAAAGAAAAAGAGGGGTGTGGAAGACAATGAGGAATAGAGAGGGAAGAAGAGAGGGGAGAGGGAAGAGGGGGGAGGGATGGAATGAGGAAGGGAGGGAGAGAGAGAGGTAGAGAGAGAGAGAGAGAGAGAGAGAGAGAGAGAGAGAGAGAGAGAAAGGGAGAGAGGGAGAGAGGGAGAGGGAGAGCATGATGTCAGTAGTAGAGAAAGGAAGGATGGCTGCTGATATATTCCTCTCCTGGTTTCACTCCACTGATGCAAACCTAGAAGTCTTTTCAGAAAGATGACTCTACATCTGCCCATTAACACTCCTAGATTTTTATTGAACTGGACTTCCAGACATTCAGAGTGAAGGAATATACATTAAATCCTGATAGCATACATGCAGACTATGGCAAGAAGCTGTAACAAAAATTTTCAGGGTTCAGTATAGAAGAACTTGGGTGAGAGATATTCTTCAGGGAAATGCAGATTCTAAGTCTAAGTCAGTATGCCCAACTGCCCAACATGGGATTGACAGCTCAAGAATAAGACTAACATTTAGCATCTGACTCCAAGATTTGCCCTAAAGTGTGATATTCATCTTTGATCTAACCTTACATTGCCTGAGGACCCAGCTATACCTCTCCTGGGCATATATCCAAATGATGCTCCAACATACAACAAAGACACATGCTCCACTATGTTCATAGCAGCCTTATTTATAATAGCCAGAATCTGGAAAGAACCAAGATGCCCTTCGACAGAGGAAGGATACAGAAAATGTGGTACATCTGCACAATGGAGTACACTGTTCAGCTATCAAAATCAATGACATCATGAAATTCATAGACAAATGGATGGAATTAGAAAATATTATCCTGAATGAGGAAACCCAATCACAAAAAAACACACATTGCACATAGTATGTACTCACTAATGAGTGAATATTAGTCCCAAAACATGAATTACTCAGGTGTACGTTTAAATTGATGGTATGAGAAAGTTTTATTTTTTATGGAGGTAATAATATTATGAACTTTCCTCTTAGCATTGGTTTCTTGGTTTCCCTTAAATTTCAGTATGCTATGCCCTCAATTTTTCTTGAATTCTGGAAAGTCTTTATTCATTTCTTCCCTGACTCAGAGATCATTGAGTAGAGAGCTGTCCAATTTCTCTGAGTTTGTAGGTTTCTGGTGTTTCTTCTGTTGTTGATATCCAATTTTATTCCACAGTGGTCCAATGAGATTTAAATAATATTTCAGTTTTCTTGTATCTATTGTGGCTGACTATATGTTCAATTTTGGAGAAGGATATTTGAGGTTCTAGAAAGAACCTCAATTGGTTGAAATTGTCTATTGATGTTTTTTAGGTCCATTTCATTCATAATTTCTGTTAGTTTTGTTATTTCTCTGTTTAGTTTTGTCTGAGTAACCTGTATTTTGGTGAGAGTAGGGTATTGAAGTTTTCCACTATTAAAGGGTGGGGCTTATGTGTGATTTAAGCTCTAGCAATGCTTCTTTTACAAATGTGCGTACCCTTGTGCTTGGGGCATAGATGTTCAGAAATGAGACACCATCTTAGTAGATACTTCCTCTGATGGTGTCAATTTAATTTTGGTTGAAAGTCTATTTTATTAGATATTGCAATTGCTACTTCAGCTTCCCTTTGGGGTTCATTTGCTTGGAAATTATTTTCCAGCCCTTTGCTCTGAGGTAACATCTATGCTTATTACTGAGGTATGTTTCTTGTATGCAGCAGAATGATGAATCCTGTTTTTGCATCCATTCCGTTACCTGTGTGCTTTTTTTGGGGACTCTTGTCCATTGATGTACAGAAATATTAATTACCAGTGATTGTTATTTCCTAGTATTTTGAGGTTTTTGTTGTTAGTGTTTATCTTTTTCCTTGATTTCCCTGGTATGGAATTACCTTTTTTCCTGTTGTCTTGGATGTGATTATCCTTCTTTGGTTGTAATTTTCCTTCTAGCATTTTCTGTAGGATTAGATATGTGGATGGATATTTGAATTTGGATTTATTTTGAAATATCCTGTTTTCTTTATGGCAATTGAAAGTTTTGCAGGATATAGTAGCCTAGGTTGGCATTTGTAGGTTTTTGGAGGTTGCAAGATTTCTGTCCAGGCCTTTCTTGCTATTAGATTCTCTGTTGAGAAGTCAGCTGTAATCGTGATAGGTCTGTTTTTGATGTTACCTGAACTTTTCCTCTTGCTGTTTTTAATATTCTTTCTTTGTCTTGAAGATTTTGTATTTGGTTGTTTGGATGGAATAATTTATTTTATGGCCCAGTATAATTGGTGTTTTAAACCATCATATATATATATATATATATATATATATATATGCATATTTTTCTTTAGGTTGGGAAAGTTTTCTTCTACAATTTTTTCAGAATAATTCCTGGGGCTTGGATCTGGGACATTTCACCTTCCTCAATTCCCATTAGTCTTAGATTAGGCATTTTTCATGGTATCTAAGATAGACTGAATATTTTCTGTTAGGAATTTTATAAATTTACCATTTTACTGGATTTGTCATCGATATATTCTTTTGTATCTTCTACACCTGAGATTCTCTTTTTCATCTCTTCTATTCTGTTAGTGTTGCTTGTATTTGCTGTTCCTTTTATCTTACCTTGGTTTTTCCATCTCCAGGATTTCTGCAATTTGTCTTTTCTTTATTGCTTCTTCTTTTACTTTCATAACTCACACAGTTTTATTTCTTTCCTTCTCCTGTATAATTGGATTTTCTCTTGTATTTTTAAGAGATTTATTTGTTCCTTCTTTAAAGATCTGTTTACAGGGTAGATTGTAATTTTCTGTATTTAAGTATTTTTTCATAATGACTTTAATGGTCTCTATCATCTGTATAAGATCAGATTTATTGAAAAAATTATCAAAATGAAAGTTCATTTTCTTGTACTATAGTTCTGTTAGTGTATCCAGGGATTGCGATAGAAGAGCTGCTGTGTTCTCAAGGTGTCATGTTTCCTTGAAATTTTTGAGCCTTACCTTTTGACATGCTTTTGGTTCATGGATTTTCCTGTTGTAAAAGGTATTGTGAGGGGGTTAAACCTCTATTGCTCTGGCAAGGATTGGGTCTGATGGGTGTCCTTGGGTTTGTGGTTCTGGATCTGCATGTCTGTATGGTTCAGGAACCACAGAATTTATGGAGGTGGCCTGAGAGGCAAAGGAAGAATGTATGTCCACCTGGGCTAGCAGGCTGCTCAGGGCAGAGTGGTGCACCCAAAGGGCTCAGTGAGTAGAGAAGATTGGTGGGGGAAGGTAAGCTTACCTGTATGGTTTACATTCAGCAAATCTGATCAAGGTGGGATGAAATGTGGTAAGGGGGTGGAAATACTCCTGGGATGGCAGGCTGCTAAGGGCAGCTTTCTTGCTCCAGAAGACACAGCAAGCAGTGATACATTACTTGATATATATATATATATATATATATATATATATATATATATATATATATATATGTATATCTGGGTATAGATACCCAAGAAGGCTAGACTATATTCCCTGACTCTGGAGATAAAAACAGTCATTAGCTACCTGATGTGTGTATTATAAATTAAACTTCAGTTCTCTGGAATTACAGAGAGACCTACTAATAGATACACTAACCCTGTTCTGAATAAATACTAAAAAGCGGATATTGGCATTCCTTAGAGCACCTGTAACTCCACAACCAAGTGCTCACATATATTAATGCATGGCTGACTTTAAACACATATTTGTTCTTTAACAGGGGCATTATAATGCTTACTGCAGCTGATAGCCACATTTTTACTCAGTCATTTCTTTTGTTGAAGTTTATATACATTTTGAAGAATCTCTTTGTTAGATTAACAAGTCCAGTTTAAAACATCCCAATTTTTGCAATGAGGAGTGAATAAGCCAAGTACAGGTTTCCCTTGTTCCCTGAAATTTGCTACTGAAATTATTATATTAATATTTCCAGCCTTTGTATATATAACAGTGGTTCTCAAGCTTCCCTTTTTTGAATATTTCTTTGTTTACACTTCAAATGCTATTCCCTTTCCTGGTTTCCTGCCCATAAGCCCCCTTGCTGTAAAATTATAAAAAATAAAATGCTGTCTTTTATCCCCACTAGGTCTGGTACCACAGTGTTCCAAGATATCTAATAGATATCTTAATCTCAGTCACCAAAGCATCTCACCCACTCTGCTTCATCCCATATAACACTGCTGATAGCTTCTCTCTGAGTCTGGCAGCAATCTCACTCCAAATCTAGTTCCCAAGGCAAGCTTCATCATGCCAGAAATATATAACCCATCTCCATGGCAGTTCAGTGTCTCTAACTCCATACACTCTCCCAAACACAATTTGCCAAAAGAAAAAAAAAAACACAGCACAGTAACCTCTGAATCAATTGATAAGATATAATTTCCCACCTAAATGTACAAAGCCCTATACACATTTATCCCTTAAGAATATTCATAAAAACCTGTAAATACACACAGTGGAATCATAATGCCAGTCTCCATGTTCTCTTAGCGGCTTCCTCCTTCTGTTCCAGTCTCCTCCTCTTCCCTGAAACATTTCTCCTGCCATTCCTTCCTCCTAGTCCAATAACAGGCCTCATTCTATCATGTACCTGCCTCACCAGCATTATGACATCATCCAACAAAGCTCCCATCCCCTCCCCCTCCCATTCTTTTATAAGGTTTTTCCCTTCTGAATCCACGCTCCCTTACAAACCCTCCCAACAATGCCCTACACTTGGGGGTCCAACCTTGGCAGGACCAAGGACTTCTACTTCCACTGGTGCCCAACAAGGCCATCCTCTGCTAAATAAACTGTTGGAGCCATAGGTCAGTCCATGTATAGTCTTTGGATAGTGATATAGTCCCTAGAAGCTCTGGTTGGTTGGAATTGTGGTTCTTATGGAGTTGCAAGCCCCTTCAGCTCTTTCAATCCTTTCTCTAATTCTTCCAACAGGGGTCCCATTCACAGTTTAGTGGTTTGCTGCTAGCATTTGCCTCCATATTTGACATGTTCTGGCTGTGTCTCTCAGGAGATATCTATATCTGGTTCCTGTCAGCATGCAATTCTTAGCTTCCTCAGTCTTATCTAGTTTTGGTGGAGAACATATATATATATAATTTGCCTGTGAATGGCTCTGAATGGCCATTCCTTTAGACTCTGCTCTAAACTTTCCCTGCATATAATATACTATGGATATTTTTGTTCCCCTTTTTAAGAAGGAATGAAGCATCTGTATTGTGGTCTTTCTTCTTCTTGAGATTCATGTGCTCCGAGGTATAATTCGAGCTTTTGGGCTAATATCCACTTATCAGTGAGTACATACCATGTGTGCTTTTCTGTGATTGGGTTACCTCACTCAGGATAATATTTTCTAGTTCACTCCATTTGCCTATGAATTTCATGAAGTCATCGTTTTTGATAGCTAAGTAATACTCCATTGTGTAGATGTACCACATTTTCTGTATCCATTCCTCTGTTGAAGGGGATCTGGGTTCTTTACAGCTTCTGACTATTATAAATAAGACAGCTATGAACCTAGTGGAACATGTTTCTTTATTGTATGTTGGAGCATCTTTGGGGTATATACCGAGAACAGGTATAGCTGAGTCCTCAGGTAGTGCAATGCCCAATTTTCTGAGGACCTTCAAACTGATTTCCAGAGTGTTTTTACCAGTTTGGAATCCCACCAACAATTGAGGGGTGTTCCTCTTTCTCCACATCCTCACCAGCATCTGCTATTGACAGAGTTTTTTATTTTAGCCTTTCTGACTGGTGTGAGGTGGAATCTCAGGGATGTTTTGATTTGCATTTCCCTGATGACTAAGAATGTTGAATATTTCTTTAGGTGCTACTCAGACATTTGCTATTCCTCAGCTGAGAATTCTTTGTTTAGCTCTGTACCCCATTTTTAATAGGGTTATTTGGCTCTTTGGTGTCTAACTTCTCGAGCTCTTTCTATATTTTGAATATTAGCCCTCTATCAGATGTAGGAATGTTAAAGATCTTTTCACAATCCGTCGGTTGCCATTTTGTCCTGATGACAGTGTCCTTTGCCTTACTTTGCAGTTTTATGAGGTCCCATTTGTCGATTCTTGATCTTAAAGCATGAGCCATTGGTGTTTTATTCAAGAAATTTTACCAAGTACCCATGTGTTCGAGACTCGTCACCACTTTTTTCTTCTATTAGTTTGAGTGTATCTGGCTTGATCTGGAGGTCCTTTAACCACTTGGACTTAAGCTTTCTACAGTGTGGCAAGAATGGATCAATGCGCAATTGACAAGCTGACCTCCAGTTGAACCAGCACCATTTGCTGAAAATGTTAATTTTTTCTATTGAATGGTTTTGGCTCCTTTGTAAAAAATCAAGTGACCATAGGTTTGTGGGTTCATTTCTGGGTCTTCAATTCTATTCCACTGGTTTATCTGCCTGTCTCTGTACCAATACCATACAATTTTTATGACTATTGCTCTTAGTAATACTGAGTTCAGGGATAGTGCTTCCCCCAGAAGTCCTCTAATTGTTGAGGATAGTTTTAGCTATGCTGGGTTTTTTGTTGTTCCAGATGAATTTGCAAATTGTTCTGTCTGACTCTATGAAGAATTGGATTTGAATTTTGATAGGGGTTGTATTGAATTTGTAGATCGCTTTTGGTAAAATAGCCATTTTTACTATATTAATCCTTCCAACCCATGAGCATGGGAGATCTTTCCATCTTTTGAGGTCTTCTTCAATTTCTTTCTTCAGAAGCTTGAAGTTCTTATCATACAGATCTTTGACTTGCTTGGTTAAAGTCACACCGAGGTACTTTATATTATTCGGGAATTTTATGAAGGGTGCTATTTCCCCAATTTCTTTCTCAGCTTCTTTCTCTTTTGTGTAGAGGAAGGCTACTGATTTATTTGAGTTAATTTTATACCCAGCCAATTTTTGCTGAGAGTGTTTATCAGGATTAGTAGTTCTCTGGTGGAACTTTTGGGATCACTTAAATATACTAGCACATCATCTGCAAATAGTGATATTTTGACTTCTTCCTTTCCAATCTGTATCCATTTGATCTCCTTTTGTTGTCTAATTGCTCTGGCTAGGACTTCGAGAACTATATTGAATAAGTAGAGAGAGAGTGGGCAGCCTTGTCTAGGCCCTGATTTTAGTGGGATTGCTCCATTTAGTTTAATATTAGCTACTGGTTTGCTGTATATGGCTTTTACTATGTTTTGGTATGGGTCTTGAATTCCTGTTCATTCCAGGACTTTTATCATGAAGGGGTGTTGGCTTTTACTATGTTTAGGTATGGGTCTTGAATTCCTGTTCATTCCAGGACTTTTATCATGAAGGGGTGTTGAATGTTGTCAAATGCTTTCTCAGCATCTCAGATCATGTGGTTTTTATCTTTCAGTTTGTTTATATAGTGGACTACATTGATGGTTTTCCATATATTTAGCCATCCCTGCATACCTGGGATGAAGCCTACTTGATCATGATGGATGATTGTTTGATGTGTTCTTGGATTCAGTTTGCAAGAATTTTACTGAGTATTTTTGTATTGATATTCATAAGGGAAATTGGTCTGAAGTTCTCTTCCTTTGTTGAGTCTTTCCGTGGTTTGGGTATAAGAGTAATTGTATCTTCATAGAAGGAATTCAGTTGTGCTCCATCTGTTTCAATTTTGTGGAATAATTTGGATAGTATTGGTATGAGGTCTGTGAAGGTCTGATAAAATTCTGCACTGAACCCATGTGGACCTGGAGTCTTTTCACTTGGGTGATGTTTAATGACTCCTATTTTAGTAGTTATGGTGTTGTTTAAATAGTTTATCTCTCCCTGGTTTAACTTCGGTACCTGGTCTGACTAGGAAATTGTCCATTTCGTCCAGATTTTCAAGTATTGTTGAAAATATAGGCTTTTGTCGTAGGATCTGATGATTTTTTTGAATTTCCTCTGATTCTGTAGTTATGTCTCCCTTTTCATTTCTGATTTTGCTAATTTGGACACACACTCTGTGTCCTCTGGTTAGTCTGGCTAAGGATTTATCTTTCTTGTTGATTTTCTCAAAGAACCAGCTTTTCATTCTCTTGATTCTTTGTATAGTCCTTTTTGTTTCTACTTGGTTGATTTCATCTCTGAGTTTGATTATTTCCTGCCTTCTATTCCTCCTGGGTGTATTTGCTTTTTTTTTTTTTTTTTTTTATTCTAGATATTTTAGGTGTGCTGTCAAGTTGCTGATATATGCTCTCTCCTGTTTCTTTCTGCAGGCACTCAGCCTACAGTTTTCCTCTTAGCACAGCTTTCATTGTGTACCATAATTTTGGGTATGTTTTACCTTCATTTTCATTAAATTCTAAGAAGTCTTTAATTTCTTTATTTCTTCCTTAATCAGGTTATCATTGGCTAGCACATTATTCAATGTCCATGAATATGTTGGCGTTCTTTCCTTATCATTATTGAAGATGAGCTTTAGCCCGTGGTGGTCTTATAGGATGCACGGGATTATTTTTATCTTTCAGAAGGAGGTTTATCCTTTTGTTTTAGGATAGAATGTTCTACAAATATCTGTTAAGTCCATCTGGTTCATAACTTCTATTAGTTGGTCTATGTCTCTGTTTAATTTCTGTTTTCATGATCTGTCCATTGATGAGAGTGGGGTTTTGAAAGCTCCTATTATTATTGTGTAAGGTGCAATGAGTTCTTTGAACTTTAGTAAGGTTTCTTTTATGTATGTAGGTGCCCTTGTATTTGGAGCATAGATATTTAGGATTGAGAATTCATCTTCGTGGATTTTTTCTTTGATGAATATGAAGTGTCCTTTCTTATCTTTTTTGATGACTTTTGGTTGAAAATTGTTTTTTTTCGATATTAGAATGGCTACTCCAGCTTGCTTCTTCAGACCATTTGCTTGGAAATTTGTTTTCCACCCTTTAATTCTGAGGTAGTGTGTGTCTTTGTCCCTGAGGTGTGTTTCCTGTAGGCAGCAAAATGCTGGCTCCTCATTATGTATCCAGTTAATTACTCTGTGTTTTTTTATTGGGGATTTGAGTCCACTGATGTTAAGAGATATTAAGGAATACTGATTATTGCTTCCTGTTATCTTCATATCTGGAGGTGAGATTATGTTCGTGTGCTTGTCTTCTCTTTGTTTTGTTTTGTTGCAAAACGATTAGATTCTTGATGTTTCTAGGGTGCAGGTTGCCTCCTTGTGTTAGGTTTTACCATTTATTACCCTTTGTAGGACTGGATTTGTAGAGAGATATTGTATAAATTTGGTTTTGTCATGGAATATCATGGTTTCTCCATATATGTTAATTGAGAGTTTTGCTGGATACATTAACCTGGGCTGGCATTTGTGTTCTCTTAGGGTCTATTTGACATCTGTCCAGGATATTCCGGCTTTCATAGTCTCTGATAAGAATTCTTGTGTAATTCTGATAGGTCTGCCTTTATATGTTACTTGACCTTTTCCCCTTACTGCTTTTAATATTCTTTCTTTGTTTTGTGCATTTGGTGTTTTGACTATTATATGATTGCCACGCCCAACCTCAACCAGCAAGGAAGACACGACCAGAGGAGATCTTCTTCAAGCAGTTTACTCAGGAATCTTGATACAATCTTCTGACCCCGGGGAGCCCCCGCCCCACACTTAAATAGCTAGCGCTGGCCAATCCTAGCAGGCCACGTGAGTCATGCAGATAGGCTGTCACTATGCGGAAGCTAGCAGGCCAGGCAGGCATAGCCAAATAAGGACTTGTTTATTACAAGGAGCCCTCACCATTGGGAGGGTGGAAGGCAGAAACCAGCGCCATCTTTGAGGCGCGGCACTTCGCGGCTCCCTACATGTGATGAGAAGAGTTTCTTTTCCGGTCCAATCTATTTGGAGTTCTCTAGGTTTCTTGTATGTTTATGGGCATCTCTTTCCTTAGGTTAGGGACATTTCTTCTGTGATTTTGTTCATATTTCCTGGTCCTTTGAGTTGGGAGTCTTCACTATCTTCTATACCTATTATCCTTAGGTTTCATCTTTTCATTGTGTTGCTGATTTCCTTTATGTTTTTGGGCAGTAGCTTTTTCTGTTTTACATTATCTTTGACAGTTGTATTGATGCTTTCTATGGAGTCTTTTCTCCTGAGATTCTCTCTTCTCTCTCTTGCATTCTGTTGATGATCCTTGTATCTATGGCTCCTTGTCACTTCCTTTAGTTTTCTATATCCAGGGTTGTCTCCATTTGTGCTTCCTTTATTGCTTCTATTTCCATTTTTAATTCGTTTACCTGTTTGATTGTGCTTTCCTGAAATTCTTTCGGCGATTTTTGTATTTCCTCTCTAAGGGCTTCTACTTGCAGGGATCTGTGGTCCGGGATCAGAGGGGTTTGCACGCCAGCTAGAAACCATGAGTTTTCCTCTTAACACAGGTTTCATTGTGTCCCATAACATTGTGTATGTCATACCTTCATTTTCATTAAATTCTAAGAAATCTTTCATTTCTTTCTTTATTTCTTCCCTGATCAACTTATCATTGATTAGAACATTGTTCAACTTTCATGTATATGTGGGCTTTCTGTTTTGTTTTTGAAGAACAGCCTTAGCCATTGCTGATTTGGTAAGATACATGGGATTATTTCTATCTTCCTGTATCTTTTGAGGCCTGTTTTATGGTCTATTATAGGTTAGTTTTGGAGAAGGTACCATGAGGTCCTGAGAAGAAGTTATATCCTTTTGTTTATGATGAAATGTTCTATAAATATGTTAAGTCCTTTTGTTTCATAACTTTTCTTAGTTTCTCTATGTCTCTGTTTAATTTCTGTATCCATGGTCTGACCATTTATCAGAGTTTAGCGTTGAAATCTCCTACGATTTTTGTGTGAGGTCCAATGTGTGATTTGAGCTTTAGTAAGGCTTCTTTTATGAATGTTTTTGTTCTTGCATTTGGAGCATAGTTATTTAGGATCGAGAGTTCATCTTGGTGGATTTTTCCTCAGATGAATATGAACTGTCCTTCCTTATCTTTTTTGAAGACTTTTGGTTGAAAATCATTTTATTCAATATTGATATGGCTATTCCAGCTTGCTACTTCAGACCATTTGCTTGGAAATTTGTTTACCAGCATCTTACTTTGAGGTAGTATCTGTCTTTGTCTCTGAGGTGTGTTTCCTGTATGCATGAAAATGCTGGGTCCTCTTTACATATCCACGGTTAGACTGTCTTTTTATTGGGGATTTGAGTCCATTGATGTTGAGAGATATTAAGGAATCATGATTGTTGTTTCCTGTTATTTTTGTATTTAAAGGTGGGATTATGTTTGTGTGACTCTCATCTTTTGGTTTCCTTGCAAGATTATTTCCTTGCTTTTTCTAGGGTGCATTTTCCCTCCTTGTGTTGTGCTTTTCCAGCTGCTATCCTTTGCAGGGCTGGATTTGTACAAAGATATTGTGTTAATTTCTTTTGTCATAGAATATCTTGTTTTGTCCATCTATGTTAATTGAGAGTTTTGGTGGACATAATAGACTGTACTGGCAATTGTGTTCTCTTTGGGTCTGTATGACATCTGTCCAGGATCTTCTGGCTTTCATTGTCTCTGATGACAATTCTGGTGTAACTCTGATAGGTCTGCCTTTATAGGTTACTTGACCTTTTTCAGTTACTTCTTTTCATATTCTTTCTTTGTTTTGTGCATTTGCTATTTTTCCTTTTCTGTAATCAGAGGAATTTCTCTTCTAGTCCAATCTATTTGGAGTTCTGTAGGCTTCTTGTGTGTTTATGGACTTCTCTTTCTTTAGGTTAGGGAAATTTTCTTCTATAATTTTGTTGAAGATATTTACTGACCCTTTAAGTTGAGAATCTTTACTCTCTTCTATACCTATTATCCTTAGATTTGAACTTCTCATTGTGTCCTGGATTTCCTAGATGTTTTGGGCTAGGAGCTTTTTGCATTTTACATTACCTTTGACAGTTGTGTCGATGCTTTTTATGGTGTCTTTTGACCGTGACATTCTCTCTCCTATCTCTTGTATTCTGTTTGTGATGCTTGTATCTTTGACTTCTGATCTCTTTTCTAGATTTTTTACCTCTAAGGTTGTCTCCCTTTGTGCTTTCTTTATTGTTTCTATTTCTGTTTTGAATCCTGAATTATTTTTTCCATTTCCTTCACCTGTTTGATTGTGTTTTACTCTAATTCTTTAAAGGATTCTTTAAGGTATTTTTGTGTTTCCTCTTTAAGGGGTTCTATTTGTTTACTTGTGTTGTCCCGTATTTCTGTAAAACAGTTGTTTATGTCCTTGGTAAAGTTTTCCATCATTGTCATAAAATCTGATTTTAAATCTGAATTTTGCTTTTCTGGTATGTTTGAATATACAGTGTTTGCTTTGGTGGGAAAACTGGGCTCTCATTATTCCAAGTAGTCTTGGTTTCTATTGCTTAGGGTCCTGAGCTTGCCTTGCACCATCAGGTTGTCTCTTGTGTTAGCTTGCCTCGCTGTTTCGGACAGTGGCTTGACCCTCCTTTAGGCCTGTATGTCAGTAATCCTGTAGGCCTGTGTGTCAGCACTTGAATAGCCCCCCCGCCCTTTTCTGTTTTCTTTCAGCCAATTCTGGGAAGAGAGTGTTCTGCTCTTAGATGTGTATTCACCCCTGGTGGCTGGCTTTCAGCTCTTGGCACAGGCAGTAACAAGGTTCCTGCCCCTGACTGCTTCTATGTCCCTGTGTCCAGGGGGCACAGATGGCACTAGGCGATTTCCTCTTGCGTGGGGAATGTGGGCAGAGTGTAATCTCTGATTTCTCAGGAATGTCCACACTTCTGTGTGTTCAGCTCTCTCCCCCATTGGATTTGGGAGCAGGGAGCTGTGGGATGGGCCAGTTCAGTTCCTGACATAGCCAGAAAACGAAAAGTGCCCTATAGTAGAGGACTTCTGTCTCTGTGTGTCCTGAGTTCCTCAGACAGGTCACTTGGAACAGAAAAGTTCGTCTTTCCTCTGCTCTCAGATATGTAGATGCTCCTGGTAGCTGGTTTTCAGCTCTTAGTACAGGCAGGGACAGGAAGGGTCCTGCCCCTGACTGTTCCTAGGTTCCTTTGCCTAGAGTCACATGGCACTAGGCAATTTCCTCTAGGGTCTGGAATGTGGGCAGAGGGTAGTCTCCATGTTTCAGGAGTGTCTGTACTTCTGAGGGTCCAGCTCTCTTCCCCAACAGGATTCAGATGCAGGGAGTTGTTTGATTGGTCCACTTCAGTTTTGGGTGCTGACGTGGACAATGGGTTCTTGCCGCTGACTGCTCCATAGGCACTATGAAGTTTCTTCTTGGGCCAGGGATGTGGGCAAAGCTGGGCAGAAGTGGTAGTCTGTCCTGAGGTCTCAGGATTATCCATACTTCTGAGTGTCCAGCTCTCTCCCCCATGGTATTTTGCCGCAAACTTCCTAATAATGTGACCTTTAATATACTTGCTTATGTTGTGATGATTCCCAAGCATAAAATTATTTTTGTTTCTATTTTAAACTGCAATATTTCTATTCATATGAATCATAATATAAATATCTGATATTGAGGATATCTGATATATCCAAAAAAGGTCATTTAATTCCCAAGTGTTTGCTGTCCTCAGGATAAGAACTGCTGATCTATAAACCACTTTGTCCAAAATGGATGAGTACTTTCTAGTAAATTCCTTCCAAAATAAATCCTGTTTTGCTTGTTTATTATATGAACATTTATTCATCATTTTTGTGTAGTCTTCCTCTAATGTGGTTATATATCTACTATTTCTGTATTTTTTATTTATATGTGCATGACAGAAAATCATTTTGGAGAAAACATATTGTTTATCCATTAAAAGAATGGGATAGGTTAAATTTTAGATGTAAGACTCCAGAATATGTACATAAGCTTCTGGATAGGTCATTTGATTATTTTTTTCAACATTTGATATAGACTGAATTTATTTTAGTTGCTTGTATCCTAATAATAACAATTACAGAGATTAATAGATATATTTTTCATGATATATATATACATACATATATACATATATATTATAATATTTAAATCAAATATATCTATTTTTCAACCCTTCCTATCATACTTTATAATGTGACTATTAAACACTTCCATCTAATCCTTTAAAATATCTGTCATCAGATACCCTGTGATATCATACCTGAACAACTGTCAGTCAAGATGCTCACACCAGGTCTTTCATTAACTTCTGCCCATGTCTCCCAAATCTACTCAGCTTCTCATATCCTACATTCCATTATCAGATTCTCTGATATGGTATGTCTTTTTCATGATTATCATGCTTACAATTTGGCTTTAGTGTTTTAATGAGAATAGCTTTCTGCCAATTTGTAATTCTTCTCCTCCAAGCTCTGTTATCCTGTGAAGTGGGATCACTTTGAGGGAAGATCCTTTTCTCTTGTTCCCTGAAGATACTCTTCTTCTATACCACTCTGAGACCTTCTTGCTATATGCTTGGGGAAGTCTTGGTGCAATAGAATGTGGCTTCTGACCCTTGATATCCTTATATCTTGGCAGTTGAATCATTCTCTAGGTGTTGGATAACTTCCTATGTTTCAATATGCCCTCTTTCCCTTTGCTTTTTTTCACAAGTATCATTTTAAATTTAGAATCTCAAGTGTATTTTTTTTTTCATTTAAGCTATCTCCAAAGTCTTCCTTGGTCTTACCTCTTCTATCATTTTTCATTATATTTCTCCCATGATGGTATATTTTCAAACAACCTGTCTAAGCCCTTTAGATTTTTCTTGTGTAATTCTGCTTTCTTATAGATTTTTTTCAGTTATACTTTGAACTTCTCTAAAACAGTTCAATATTTATTTTTGTTTATTTATAACTATTTGTGTTGCAATTATTTAATAGGAAATGGATAATATTTTCTACTTTGCTGAATATGAATGATTTGTGTTGAAGTAGGCTTTTGAATTTCCTATTAAAATATATTCACATTTTCCTATTAAAATTTCTGACATGTTATTTTAATGAGGCTAATGTTTTATTTTATGAGGCTAATGTTCTCTGTAGTTCTGCACTTGTGGATCTGTATTATTTTGGTTGCAAAGATTCACTGTTTTAATCAAACTAAAATTTTGCTGGAGTCCAATTTTTCAAAATTCACACACTTTTTTTTCTTATTTTTTATTAACTTGAGTATTTCTTATATACAATTCGAGTGTTATTCCCTTTCCCGGTTTCCAGGCAAACATCCCCCTCCCCCCTCCCTTTCCTTATGGGTGTTCCCCTCCCAACCCTCCCCCCAATGCCGCCCTCCCCCCCATAGTCTAGTTCACTGGGGGTTCAGTCTTAGCAGGACCCAGGGCTTCCCCTTCCACTGGTGCTCTTACTAGGATATTCATTGCTACCTATGGGGTCAGAGTCCAGGGTCAGTCCATGTATAGTCTTTAGGAAGTGGCTTAGTCCCTGGAAGCTCTGGTTGCTTGGCATTGTTGTACATATGGGGTCTCAAGCCCCTTCAAGCTCTTCCAGTTCTTTCTCTGATTCCATCAACGGGGGACCTATTCTCAGTTCAGTGGTTTGCTGCTGGCATTCGCCTCTGTATTTCCTGTATTCTGGCTGTGTCTCTCAGGAGGGATCTACATCCGGCTCCTGTCGGTCTGCACTTCTTTGCTTCATCCATCTTGTCTAATTGGGTGGCTGTATATGTATGGGCCAAATGTGGGGCAGGCTCTGAATGGGTGTTCCTTCAGTCTCTGTTTTAATCTTTGCCTCTCCCTTCCCTGCCAAGGGTATTCTTTTTCCGCATTTAAAGAAGGAGTGAAGCATTCACATTTTGTTTTCTTTTTTGCTTTTTATTTATTTATTTCTTTATTTATTTCTTTATTTATTTTATTAACTTGAGTATTTCTTATATACATTTCGAGTGTTATTCCCTTTCCCGGTTTCTGGGCAAACATCCCCCTCACCCCTCCCCTTCCTTATGGGTGTTCCCCTCCCAACCATCCCCCCATTGCCGCCCTCCACCCATAGAATAGTTCACTGGGGGTTCAGTCTTAGCAGGACCCAGGGCTTCCCCTTCCACTGGTGCTCTTACTAGGATATTCATTGCTACCTATGTGGTCAGAGTCCAGGGTCAGTCCATGTATAGTCTTTAGGTAGTGGCTTAGTCCCTGGAAGCTCTGGTTGCTTGGCATTGTTGTACATATGGGGTCTCAAGCCCCTTCAAGCTCTTCCAGTTCTTTCTCTGATTCCTTCAACAGGGGACCTATTCTCAGTTCAGTGGTTTGCTGCTGGCATTCGCCTCTGTATTTGCTGTATTCTGGCTGTGTCTCTCAGGAGGGATCTACATCCGGCTCCTGTTGGTCTGTACTTCTTTGCTTCATCCATCTTGTCTAATTGGGTGGCTGTATATGTATGGGCCACACGTGGGGCAGGCTCTGAATGGGTGTACCTTCAGTCTCTGTTTTAATCTTTGCCTCTCCCTTCCCTGCCAAGGGTATTCTTTTTCCTCATTTAAAGAAGGAGGGAAGCATTCACATTTTGTTCATCCGTCTTGAGTTTCGTTTGTTCTAGGGATCTAGGGTAATTCAAGCATTTGGGCTAATAGCCACTTATCAATGAGTGCATACCATGTATGTCTTCCTGTGATTGGGTTAGCTCACTCAGGATGATATTTTCCAGTTCCAACCACTTGCCTACGAATTTCATAAACTCGTTGTTTTTGATAGCTGAGTAATATTCCATTGTGTAGATGTACCACATTTTCTGTATCCATTCCTCTGTTGAAGGGCATCTGGGTTCTTTCCAGCTTCTGGCTATTATAAATAAGGCTGCGATGAACATAGTGGAGCACGTGTCTCTTTTATATGTTGAGGCATCTTTTGAATATATGCCCAAGAGAGGTATAGCTGGATCCTCAGGCAGTTCAATGTCCAATTTTCTGAGGAACCTCCAGACTGATTTCCAGAATGGTTTTACCAGTCTGCAATCCCACCAACAATGGAGGAGTGTTCCTCTTTCTCCACATCCTCGCCAGCATCTGCTGTCACCTGAGTTTTTGATCTTAGCCATTCTCACTGGTTTGAGGTGAAATCTCAGGGTTGTTTTGATTTGCATTTCCCTTATGACTAAAGATGTTGAACATTTCTTTAGGTGTTTCTCAGCCATTCGGCATTCCTCAGCTGTGAATTCTTTGTTTAGCTCTGAACGCCATTTTTTAATAGGGTTATTTGTTTCCCTGCGGTCTAACTTCTTGAATTCTTTGTATATTTTGGATATAAGGCCTCTATCTGTTGTAGGATTGGTAAAGATCTTTTCCCAATCTGTTGGTTGCCATTTTGTCCTAACCACAGTGTCCTTTGCCTTACAGAAGCTTTGCACTTTTATGAGATCCCATTTGTCGATTCTTGATATTAAAGCATAAGCCATTGGTGTTTGTTCAGGAAATTTTTTCCAGTGCCTATGTGTTCCAGATGCTTCCCTAGTTTTTCTTCTATTAGTTTGAGTGTGTCTGGTTTGATGTGGAGGTCCTTGATCCACTTGGACTTAAGCTTTGTACAGGGTGATAAGCATGGATCTATCTGCATTCTTCTACATGTTGCCCTCCAGTTGAAGCAGCACCATTTGCTGAAAATTCTATCTTTTATTCATTGGATGGTTTTGGCTCCTTTGTCAAAAATCAAGTGACCATAGGTGTGTGGGTTCATTTCTGGGTCTTCTATTCTATTCCATTGGTCTATCTGTCTGTCTCTGTAACAATACCATGCAGTTTTTATCACTATTGCTCTGTAATACTGCTTGAGTTCAGGGATAGTGATTCCCCCTGAAGTCCTTTTATTGTTGAGGATAGCTTTAGCTATCCTGGGTTTTTTGTTATTCCAGATGAATTTGCAAATTGTTCTGTCTAACTCTTTGAAGAATTGGATTGGTATTTTGATGGAGATTGCATTGAATCTGTAGATTGCTTTTGGTAAAATGGCCATTTTTACTATATTAATCCTGCTAATCCATGAGCATGGGAGATCTTTCCATCTTCTGAGGTCTTCTTCAATTTCTTTCCTCAGTGTCTTGAAGTTCTTATTGTACAGACCTTTTACTTGCTTGGTTAAAGTCACACCGCGGTACTTTATATTATTTGGGTCTATTATGAAGGGTGTCATTTCCCTAATTTCTTTCTCGGCTTGTTTCTCTTTTGTTTAGAGGAAGGCAACTGATTTATTTGAGTTAATTTTATACCCAGCCATTTTGCTGAAGTTGTTTATCAGCTTTAGTAGTTCTCTAGTGGAACTTTTGGGATCACATAAATATACTATCATGTCATCTGCAAATAGTGATATTTTGACCTCTTCTTTTCCGATCTGTATCCCCTTGATCTCCTTTTGTTGTCTGATTGCTCTGGCTAGAACTTCAAGAACTATATTGAATAAGTAGGGAGAGAGTGGGCAGCCTTGTCTAGTCCCTGATTTTAGTGGGATTGCTTCAAGTTTCTCTCCATTTAGTTTAATGTTAGCAACTGGTTTGCTGTATATGGCTTTTACTATGTTTAGGTATGGGCCTTGAATTCCTATTCTTTCCAGGAGTTTTATCATGAAGTGGTGTTGAATTTTGTCAAATCCTTTCTCAGCATCTAATGAAATGATCATGTGGTTCTGTTCTTTCAGTTTGTTTATATAATGGATCACGTTGATGGTTTTCCGTATATTATACCATCCATGCATGCCTGGGATGAAGCCTACTTGTCATGGTGGATGATTGTTTTGATGTGCTCTTGAATTCGGTTTGCCAGAATTTTGTTGAGTATTTTTGCGTCGATATTCATAAGGGAAATTGGTCTGAACTTCTCTTTCTTTGTTGTGTCTTTGTGTGGTTTAGGTATAAGAGTAATTGTGGCTTCGTAGAAGGTATTCGGTAGTGATCCATCTGTTTCAATTTTGTGGAATAGTTTGGATAATATTGGTATGAGGTCTTCTATGAAGGTTTGATAGAATTCTGCACTAAACCCGTCTGGACCTGGGCTCTTTTTGGTTGGGAGACCTTTAATGACTGCTTCTATTTCCTTAGGAGTTATGGGGTTGTTTAACTGGTTTATCTGTGCCTGATTTAACTTCGGTACCTGGTATCTGTCTAGGAAATTGTCCATTTCCTGAAGATTTTCAAGTTTTCTTGAGTATAGGCTTTTATAGTAAGATCTGATGATTTTTTGAATTTCCTCTGAATCTGTTGTTATGTCTCCCTTTTCATTTCTGATTTTGTTAATTTGGACGCACTCTCTGTGTCCTCTCGTTAGTCTGGCTAAGGGTTTATCTATCTTGTTTATTTTCTCAAAGAACCAACTTTTGGTTCTGTTGATTCTTTCTATGGTCCTTTTCGTTTCTACTTGGTTGATTTCAGCGCTGAGTTTGATTATTTCCTGCCTTCTACTCCTCCTGGGTGTATTTGCTGCTTTTTGTTCTAGAGCTTTTAGGTGTGCTGTCAAGCTGCTGACATATGCTCTTTCCTGTTTCTTTCTGCAGGCACTCAGCGCTATGAGTTTTCCTCTTAGCACAGCTTTCATTGTGTCCCATAAGTTTGGGCATTTTGTACCTTCATTTTCATTAAATTCTAAAAAGTTTTTAATTTCTTTATTTCTTCCTTGACCAGGTTATCATAGAGTAGAGCATTGTTCAATTTCCACGTATATGTGGGCATTCTTCCCTTATTGTTATTGAAGACCAGTTTTAGGCCATGGTGGTCCAATAGCACGCATGGGATTATTTCTATCTTTCTGTACCTGTTGAGGCCCGTTTTTTGACCAATTATATGGTCAATTTTGGAGAAAGTACCATGAGGAGCTGAGAAGAAGGTATATCCTTTTGCTTTAGGATAGAATGTTCTATAAATATCTTTTAAGTCCATTTGGCTCATGACTTCTCTTAGTCTGTCGACATCACTGTTTAATTTCTGTTTCCATGATCTGTCCATTGATGAGAGTGGGATGTTGAAATCTCCCACTATGATTGTGTGAGGTGCAATGTGTGTTTTGAGCTTTAGTAAGGTTTCTTTTACGTATGTAGGTGCCCTTGTATTTGGGGCATAGATATTTAGGATTGAGAGTTCATCTTGGTGGATTTTTCCTTTGATGAATATGAAGTGTCCTTCCTTATCTTTTTTGATGACTTTTAGTTGGAAATTGATTTTATTTGATATTAGAATGGCTACTCCAGCGTGCTTCTTCTGACCATTTGCTTGGAAAGTTGTTTTCCAGCCTTTCACTCTGAGGTAGTGTCTGTCTTTGTCTCTGAGGTGTGTTTCCTATAGGCAGCAGAATGCAGGGTCCTCGTTGTGTATCCAGTTTGTTAATCTATGTCTTTTTATTGGGGAGTTGAGGCCATTGATGTTGAGAGATATTAAGGAATAGTGATTATTGCTTACCTTTATATTCATATTTGGATGTGAAGTTATGTTTGTGTGCTTTCATTCTCTTTGTTTTCTTGCCAAGACGATTAGTTTCTTGCTTCTTCTAGGGTATAGCTTGCCTCCGTATGTTGGGCTTTACCATTTCTTATCCTTTGTAGTGCTGCATTTGTAGAAAGATATTGTGTAAATTTGGTTTTGTCATGGAATATCTTGGTTTCTCCATCTATGTTAATTGAGAGTTTTGCTGGATACAGTAACCTGGGCTGGCATTTGTGTTCTCTTAGGGTCTATATGACATCAGTCCAGGATCTTCTGGCCTTCATAGTTTCTGGCGAGAAGTCTGGTGTGATTCTGATAGGTCTGCCTTTATATGTTACTTTACCTTTTTCCCTTACTGCTTTTAATATTCTTTCTTTATTTTGTGCGTTTGGTGTTTTGACAATTATGTGACGGGAGGTGTTTCTTTTCTGGTCCAATCTATTTGGAGTTCTGTAGGCTTCTTGTATGTCTATGGGTATCTCTTTTTTTAGGTTAGGGAAGTTTTCTTCTATGATTTTGTTGAAGATATTTACTGGTCCTTTGAGCTGGGAGTCTTCACTCTCTTCTATACCTATTATCCTTAGGTTTGATCTTCTCATTGAGTCCTGGATTTCCTGTATGTTTTGGACCAGTAGCTTTTTCCGCTTTACATTATCTTTGACAGTTGAGTCAATGATTTCTATGGAATCTTCTGCTCCTGAGATTCTCTCTTCCATCTCTTGTATTCTGTTGGTGAAGCTTTTATCCACAGCTCCTTGTCTCTTCTATTGGTTTTCTATATCCAGGGTTGTTTCCATGTGTTCTTTCTTGATTGCTTCTATTTCCATTTTTAATTCCTTCAACTGTTTGATTGTGTTTTCCTGGAATTCTTTCAGGGATTTTTGTGTCTCCTCTCTATGGGCTTCTACTTGTTTATTTATGTTTTCCTGGAATTCTTTCAGGGATTTTTGTGTCTCCTCTCTATGGGCTTCTACTTGTTTATTTATGTTTTCCTGGAATTCTTTCAGGGATTTTTGCGATTCTTTCAGGCATTTTTGCGATTCCTCTCTGTAGGCTTCTACTTGTTCTCTAAGGGAGTTCTTCACGTCTTTCTTGAAGTCCTCCAGCATCATGATCAAATATGATTTTGAAAATAGATCTTGCTTTTCTGGTGTGTTTAGATATTCCATGTTTGTTTTGATGGGAGAATTGGGCTCCGATGGTGCCATGTAGTCTTGGTTTCTTTTGCTTGGGTTCCAGCGCTTGCCTCTCGCAATCAGATTATCTCTAGTGTTACTTTGTTCTGCTATTTCTGACAGTGGCTAGACCGTCCTATAAGCTTGTGTGTCAGGAGTGCTGTAGACCTGTTTTCCTCTCTTTCAGTCAGTTATGGGTACAGAGTGTTCTGCTTTCGGGCGTGTAGTTTTTCCTCTCTACAGGTCTTCAGCTGTTCCTTTGGGCCTGTGTCTTGAGTTCACCAGGCAGCTTTCTAGCAGCAGAAAATTTGGTCTTCCCTGTGGTCCCGAGGCTCAGGTTCGCTCGTGGGGTGCTGCCCACGGGCTCTCTGCAGCAGCAGCAACCAGGAAGACCTGTGCCGCCCCTTCCGGGAGCTTCAGTGCACCAGGGTTCCAGATGGTCTTTGGCTTTTTCCTCTGGTGTCCGAGATGTGTGTGCAGGGAGCAGTCTCTTCTGGTTTCCCAGGCTTGTCTGCCTCTCTGAAGGTTTAGCTCTCCCTCCCACGGGATTTGGGTGCACAGAACTGTTTATCCGGTCTGTTTCTTTCAGGTTCCAGCGGTGTCTCAGGCAGGGGTCCTGCCGCTCCTGGGCCCACCCCACGGGAGCCCAGAGGCCTTATACAGTTTCCTCTTGGGCCAGGGATGTGGGCAGGGGTGAGCAGAGTTGGTGGTCTCTTTCACTCTGCAGCCTCAGGAGTGCCCACCTGACCAGGCGGTTGGGTCTCTCTCTCACTGGGTCTGGGAGCAGAGAGCTGCTGCGGGCCTGGATCCGCAGGTGTGGGACTTCCGGTAAACACAGAACGTGCCAGGTCCTAGAGAAATTCTGCTTCCATGTGTCCCAAGCTCACCAGGCAGCTTTCTTGCAGCAGAAAATTTGGTCTTACCTGTGGTCCCGAGGCTCAGGTTCGCTCGTGGGGTGCTGCCCACGGGCTCTCTGCAGCGGCAGCCAAGCATTCACATTTTGATCACCCGTCTTGAGTTTCGTTTGTTCTAGGGATCTAGGGTAATTCAAACATTTGGGCTAATAGCCATTTATCAATGAGTGCATACCATGTGTGTTTTTCTGTGATTGGGTTAGCTCACTCAGGATGATATTTTCCAGTTCCAACCATTTGCCTACGAATTTCATAAACTCGTTGTTTTTGATAGCTGAGTAATATTCCATTGTGTAGATGTACCACATTTTCTGTATCCATTCCTGTGTTGAAGGGCATCTGGGTTCTTTCCAGTTTCTGGCTATTATAAATAAGGCTGCAATGAACATAGTGGAGCACGTGTCTCTTTTATATGTTGAGGCATCTTTTGGGTATATGCCCAAGAGAGGTATAGCTGGATCCTCAGGCAGTTCAATGTCCAATTTTCTGAGGAACCTCCAAACTGATTTCCAGAATGGTTGTACAAGTCTGCAATCCCACCAACAACGGAGGAGTGTTCCTCTTTCTCCACATCCTCGCCAGCATCTGCTGTCACCTGAGTTTTTGATCTTAGCCATTCTCACTGGTGTGAGGTGAAATCTCAGGGTTGTTTTGATTTGCATTTCCCTTATGACTAAAGATGTTGAACATTTCTTTAGGTGTTTCTCAGGCATTCGGCATTCCTCAGCTGTGAATTCTTTGTTTAGCTCTGAACCCCATTTTTTAATAGGGTTATTTGTTTCCCTGTGGTCTAACTTCTTGAGTTCTTTGAATATTTTGGATATAAGTCCTCTATCTGTTGTAGGATTGGTAAAGATCTTTTCCCAATCTGTTGGTTGCCGTTTTGTCCTAACCACAGTGTCCTTTGCCTTACAGAAGCTTTGCAGTTTTATGAGATCCCATTTGTCGATTTTTGATCTTAGAGTGTAAGCCATTGGTGTTTTGTTCAGGAAATTGTTTCCAGTGCCCATGTGTTCCAGATGCTTCCCTAGTTTTTCTTCTATTAGTTCTATTGTCTGGTTTGATGTGGAGGTCCTTGATCCACTTGGACTTAAGCTTTGTACAGGGTGATAAGCATGGATCAATCTGCATTCTTCTACATGTTGACCTCCAGTTGAAGCAGCACCATTTGCTGAAAATGATATCTTTTTTCCATTGGATGGTTTTGGCACCTTTGTCAAAAATCAAGTGACCATAGGTGTGTGGGTTCATTTCTGGGTCTTCAATTCTATTCCATTGGTCTATCTGTCTGTCTCTGCACCAATACCATGCAGATTTTATCACTATTGCTCTGTAATACTGCTTGAGTTCAGGGATAGTGATTCCCCCTGAAGTCCTTTTATTGTTGAGGATAACTTTAGCTATCCTGGGTTTTCGTTATTCCAGATGAATTTGCAAATTGTTCTGTTTAACTCTTTGAAGAATTGGATTGGTATTTTGATGGGGATTGCATTGAATCTGTAGATTGCTTTTGGTAAAATGGCCATTTTTACTATATTAATCCTGCCAATCCATGAGCATGGGAGATCTTTCCATCTTCTGAGGTCTTCTTCAATTTCCTTCTTCAGTGTCTTGAAGTTCTTATTGTACAGATCTTTTACTTGCTTGGTTAAAGTCACACCGATGTACTTTATATTATTTGGGTCTATTATGAAGGGTGTCATTTCCCTAATTTCTTTCTCGGCTTGTTTCTCTTTTATATAGAGGAAGGCAACTGATTTATTTGAGTTAATTTTATACCCAGCCACTTTGCTGAAGTTGTTTATCAGCTTTAGTAGTTCTCTGGTGGAGCTTTTGGGTTCACTTAAATATACTATCATATTATCTGCAAATAGTGATATTTTGACCTCTTCTTTTCCGATCTGTATCCCCTTGATCTTCTTTTGTTGTCTGATTGCTCTGGCTAGAACTTCAAGACCTATATTGAATAAGTAGGGAGAGAGTGGGCAGCCTTGTCTAGTCCCGGATTTTAGTGGGATTGCTTCAAGTTTCTTTCCATTTAGTTTAATGTTAGCAACTGGTTTGCTGTATATGGCTTTTACTATATTTAGGTATGGGCCTTGAATTCCTATGCTTTCCAGGAGTTTTATCATGAAGTGGTGTTGAATTTTGTCAAATGCTTTCTCAGCATCTAATGAAATGATCATGTGGTTCTGTTCTTTCAGTTTGTTTATATAATGGATCACGTTAATGGTTTTCTGTATATTAAACCATCCCTGTATGCCTGGGATGAAGCCTACTTGATCATGGTGGATGATTGTTTTGATGTGCTCTTGAATTCGGTTTGCCAGAATTTTGTTGAGTATTTTTGCGTCGATATTCATAAGGGAAATTGGTCTGAAGTTCTCTTTCTTTGTTGTGTCTTTGTGTGGTTTAGGTATAAGAGTAATTGTGGCTTCGTAGAAGGTATTCGGTAGTGATCCATCTGTTTCAATTTTGTGGAATAGTTTGGATAATATTGGTATGAGGTCTTCTATGAAGGTTTGATAGAATTCTGCACTAAACCCGTCTGGACCTGGGCTCTTTTTGTTGGGAGACCTTTAATGACTGCTTCTATTTCCTTAGGAGTTATGGGGTTGTTTAACTGGTTTATCTGTTCCTGATTTAACTTTGATACCTGGTATCTGTCTAGGAAATTGTCCATTTCCTGAAGATTTTCAAGTTTTCTTGAGTATAGGCTTTTATAGTAAGATCTGATGATTTTTTGAATTTCCTCTGAATCTGTTCTTATGTCTCCCTTTTCATTTCTGATTTTGTTAATTTGGACGCACTCTCTCTGTCCTCTCGTTAGTCTGGCTAAGGGTTTATCTATCTTGTTGATTTTCTCAAAGAACCAACTTTTGTTTCTGTTGATTCTTTCTATGGTCCTTTTCGTTTCTACTTGGTTGATTTCAGCGCTGAGTTTGATTATTTCCTGCCTTCTACTCCTCCTGGGTGTATTTGCTGCTTTTTGTTCTAGAGCTTTTAGGTGTGCTGTCAAGCTGCTGACATATGCTCTTTCCTGTTTCTTTCTGCAGGCACTCAGCGCTATGAGTTTTCCTCTTAGCACAGCTTTCATTGTGTCCCATAAGTTTGGGTATTTTGTACCTTCATTTTCATTAAATTCTAAAAAGTTTTTAATTTCTTTCTTTATTTCTTCCTTGACCAGGTTATCATAGAGTAGAGCATTGTTCAATTTCCACGTATATGTGGGCATTCTTCCCTTATTGTTATTGAAGACCAGTTTTAGGCCATGGTGGTCCAATAGCACGCATGGGATTATTTCTACCTTTCTGTACCTGTTGAGGCCCGTTTTTTGACCAAATATATGGTCAATTTTGGAGAAAGTACCATGAGGAGCTGAGAAGAAGGTATATCCTTTTGCTTTAGGATAGAATGTTCTATAAATATCCTTTAAGTCCATTTGGCTCATGACTTCTCTTAGTCTGTCGACATCACTGCTTAATTTCTGTTTCCATGATCTGTCCATTGATGAGAGTGGGATGTTGAAATCTCCCACTATTATTGTGTGAGGAGCAATGTGTGTTTTGAGCTTTAGTAAGGTTTCTTTTATGTATGTAGGTGCCCTTGTATTTGGGGCATAGATATTTAGGATTGAGAGTTCATCTTGGTAGATTTTTCCTTTGATGAATATGAAGTGTCCTTCCTTAACTTTTTTGATAACTTTTAGTTGAAAATTGATTTTATTTGATATTAGAATGGCTACTCCGGCTTGCTTCTTCTGACCATTTGCTTGGAAATTTGTTTCCAGCCTTTCACTCTGAGGTAGTGTCTGTCTTTGTCTCTGAGATGTGTTTCCTGTACGCAGCAGAATGCAGGGTCCTCGTTGCGTATCCAGTTTGTTAATCTATTTCTTTTTATTGGGGAGTTGAGGCCATTGATGTTGAGAGATATTAAGGAATAGTGATTATTGCTTCCCGTTATATTCATATTTGGATGTGAGGTTATGTTAGTGTGCTTTCATTCTCTTTGTTTTGTTGCCAAGACGATTAGTTTCTTGCTTCTTCTAGGGTATAGCTTGCCTCCTTATGTTGGGCTTTACCATTTCTTATCCTTTGTAGTGCTGCATTTGTAGAAAGATATTGTGTAAATTTGGTTTTGTCATGGAATATCTTGGTTTCTCCATCTATGTTAATTGAGAGTTTTGCTGGATACAGTAACCTGGGCTGGCATTTGTGTTCTCTTAGGGTCTATATGACATCAGTCCAGGATCTTCTGGCCTTCATAGTTTCTGGCGAGAAGTCTGGTGTGATTCTGATAGGTCTGCCTTTATATGTTACTTTACATTTTTCCCTTACTGCTTTTAATATTCTTTCTTTATTTTGTGCGTTTGGTGTTTTGACAATTATGTGACGGGAGGTGTTTCTTTTCTGGTCCAATCTATTTGGAGTTCTGTAGGCTTCTTGTATGTCTATGGGTATCTCTTTTTTTAGGTTAGGGAAGTTTTCTTCTATGATTTTGTTGAAGATATTTACTGGTCCTTTGAGCTGGGAGTCTTCACTCTCGTCTATTCCTATTATCCTTAGGTTTGATCTTCTCATTGAGTCCTGGATTTCCTGTATGTTTTGGACCAGTAGCTTTTTCCGCTTTACATTATCTTTGACAGTTGAGTCAATGATTTCTATGGAATCTTCTGCTCCTGAGATTCTCTCTTCCATCTCTTGTATTCTGTTGGTGAAGCTTTTATCCACAACTCCTTGTCTCTACTTTTGGTTTTCTATATCCAGGGTTGTTTCCATGTGTTCTTTCTTGATTGCTTCTATTTCCATTTTTAATTCCTTCAACTGTTTGATTGTGTTTTCCTGGAATTCTTTCAGGGATTTTTGCGATTCTTTCAGGGATTTTTGCGATTCCTCTCTGTAGGCTTCTACTTGTTTATTAATGTTTTCCTGTGTTTCCCTAAGGGAGTTCTTCACGTCTTTCTTGAAGTCCTCCAGCATCATGATCAAATATGATTTTGAAACTAGATCTTGCTTTTCTGGTGTGTTTGGATATCCATGTTTGTTTTGGTGGGAGAATTTGGCTCCGATGATGTCATGTAGTCTTGGTTTCTGTTGCTTGGGTTCCTGCGTTTGCCTCTCGCCATCAGATTATCTCTAGTGTTACTTTGTTCTGCTATTTCTGACAGTGGCTAGACTGTCCTATAAGCCTGTGTGTCAGGAGTGTTGTAGACCTGTTTTCCTCTCTTTCAGTCAGTTATGGGGACAGAGTGTTCTGCTTTCGGGCGTGTAGTTTTTCCTCTCTACAGGTCTTCAGCTGTTCCTGTGGGCCTGTGTCTTGAGTTCACCAGGCAGCTTTCTTGCAGCAGAAAAGTTGGTCTTACCTGTGGTCCCGAGGCTCAATTTCACTCGCGGGGTGCTGCCCACGGGCTCTTTGTGGTGGCAGCAACCAGGAAGACCTGTGCCGCCCCTTCCAGGAGCTTATGCAGCCTCAGGAGTGCCCACCTGACCAGGCGATGAGGTCTCTTTCCCATGGGGTCTGGGAGCAGAGAGCTGCTGCGGGCCGGGATCCGCAGGTGTGGGACTGCTGGTAAACACAGGACGTGCCCGGTCCTAGAGGAATTCTGCCTCTGTGTGCCCCGATTTCACCAGGCAGCCATCTTGCAAAAGACAAGTTGGTCTTACCTGTGGTCCCGAGGCTCAAGTTTGCTTGTGGGGTGCTGCCCACGGGCTCTCTCCACACACTTTTTTTTAACATCTCAAATATTTCATGACTTAGAGAACGTGACTATACTTTCATATTTTACTTCAGCGCATATTTCTGTAGCTTATGTTCAGTTTCAGAGATTTGTTACTTTCTCAAAATGGGAATAATAAAATAATAAAGGCATAGTTCTATTTCAGAAATTAATTTTATATCAGAATAATTTTAAAAAGTATAATTTCAATTAGGTGTAAAGAAACTATGATCTGGATAGTGCAGAGTAGACAAAAGAGAGTGTCCTAAGAAGAAGACTATTATGACTGATTTCATAAAATGAAAACAAATAGTCTGGGATTCAGATATAAGTAGATCTTTGGGAATTTAAGGAAACTTGGACTACATAAGGGAATCAGTTTATTCAGGGTTCCATAGTAAGTCCCTGTTCCAAAAACAAAGTAAAACAAAACATAAGAAGATGACCAATTCAAGTATTATTATAAGAAAAACATTCAGAATGAATTAACTATCTCATTAGTATTTACAGCTGTTTAACAGTATAGCTAATATTACCTTCACTTAGTAATAAAGGAACAAGGTCTAATCTACAAAAACAGAAAATGGCAGAACTAAGGTTATATACAAGATTCTTCATTCTTAAGCCATGATTTAACACACCTTCACTACACTGATTCTTCATGCTATTGTAAGAAGAGGGATATTACAGGCAGATTTTACATCTGCAATATTCAAATACACAGAATTATTGTTTGAAGAATTAAAAGTATGTCATCAAAAATTTGCATTTTGGTTAGTGACAGAGTGCAGGGTTCAGATATGTGGGTATAATCATGGAGTAAAGATTAACAGGAAATGAAAAAATATGATGAGATGCTCCCAAGAGGATCTGGGAGAGCATTGATGTCTCCTCACTATAAATCAGGGTTTGAGGATTCAGAAAAGAACTTAGTGGAAACATGACAACAAAGAAGAGTGAGTACAATATGAGGATATGGTGCCTTCTATGGATCAGAAAGCCTAATGCCGCTACCAGGTTTGTAATATTACCAGACCAAGCATGTTAGCACTGCAGGCAAAGCACACAGAGAAAGTGGCTTTCCATTCAGTGTTTCCATGACTCTAAGTATTTTAGATTAGCTTTTCACTCATAGTGAGTATGTCATAAATGATTTCACTCTCAGAGATTGCTCTGACAGAAGTGTACAGATTTGTGAAACTGCAAGATGTTCAGACCCACTTTCCAGGTTTGATCAAATACTAAATACATTTAGGTAAGGATATAACATGCAGTTAATATTCACTGATATGGGGTACATTCAGAGTTATTCAGAGCTAGGTTCTGGTAAACAATAAACTTGGAGAGGAAGTGGAGAATTGAGGAGGAAAACTAATTAAACAGTTTATTTTTGTAAGCCGTTCCCCTGATTCAGGATTCTTTTTCAAAATTAATATATACTCTACAAAAGACAAATCTATAACTAGAGTATCAACTTTGTAAAAGTACATTTATGTTTCATGTTAACCAGTACTCTCTCTGATGACAAAGAATGCTGCATAATGCTAAGCTGTACTGAATTTCTACCTTGGCTTGGAAGAAGGTTCTGAGGAAGGGGTGTTAGGGAACTGCAGAAAACATCTCAGAGTCAGTGATGGATTCAAGCTGACAACTCTGTGTTCTGCTCAAGACAGTTCGCTACTTGAAATAGCTCTCTGCTAGAGATAACACTCTCTTGCAGACCAGCATTCAGTTTTTTATTTCATATAAGCTACTTCCTTAGGAATTGTGTATCAGTTCAATCATTGACCCCTGGTTCCCTTTTGATTATCCCAGGAATCAGCATTTTATGACCATAGTCCTTTGACTCTAAAGACAAGGACATATTTCTGAAGCTGTTGAGGTCTGCTGCTTCTGGGGGTGGAGAATAGTCTCATTGTTCTATATTATTACCAGCTTTCTGTTTTCTATCTTCTTCACTGCCTAAACTTGGCTTTCCTGGAACTTGCTCTGTTGATAGCTCTTGAACTCAGAGATCTTCATGGCTCTTTTTCTTGAATGCTGGGATTAAAGATGTATCCCACCAGGCCTGGACCTAAGACCCTCTTCACCTAGAGCCTACTCTGTCCTAAGCTCCCCCTGAACTCAGAAATCTGTTTAAATTTTCTTCTGGGTTTAAAAGTGTGAATCATATTACCTGGGTATAGTCTTTTCATGACCATTGTTCCTTAAGGCTGGGTTCAAAAGCCTGTGTTTTCCAGACACAGAATTTAGATCACAAGTATGCATTCCATTTTTATAGTGTAGTTCATTCCAGATTAAAAGTACAAATTCTTCCTTGTTTGATTCCAAACACAAGCAATAGGCTTAGCTGGGTCGCATTTTGCCCTAAGCTTGACACTCAAGAAATCACTTCATCCCCTTCTTTAATATCTTTTGGATAAAACTGTCTTATCAATGAAGCTGCCTCTGTTATTACTGGTTTATGAGGCCCCTCATATAATTTACAATACAACCTTATATTTTGCATAGTTGAGAAATCATGTAAATGACAGCTCTCACAATGATTTATGTATTCTTGAACTCACGTTTTCAGAGCTTTTTCCCACAGCCTTAAGGCTTGTCTTGAACGGTGCTGCCTCTATTTTGCTGAGGAACACCAGATCCATTCTTGCTTCCTAGGATCATGCTGTTTCTGATTATCATGGGGACATTCACCTTGGCAGGGAGACCATTCCTTCCTTGAATGAAGAACATTATATAATACTGATCTCAGTTAAGCAAGAATAGTTTATTGAATACAATAATCTGCCCAGGATAACACTTCAAAGCTCCATAAATGACTGTTCCCTCATATCTAGTGAAACCATCACGTCCTCAACTTAGGCAGTACAATTATCAAGTTCAAGACTAAACCCTCTATATTCCCTCTCTCTCTCTCTCTCTTTTTTTTTGTCTTCTGCCTACCTTCTTTTGCTTCTTGAGATGTTTAAAGGTCTATGTAATGTTAAATGGCAGACATGCCCAGGTATATACCTTACTAGAAATTTCATCTTTGAATGGACATAACACAATGTATGTGTTCAGTTTAAGGTGGCTGCATTCCCACAGGCTACAGGATCTTTATAGCAGCATATAAGAGTTTTAGATCACGAAGGTAAATTAAATTATCAGCCCATTACCAGATTCTATTTGTTTTTAATATTTAGTTTCTGGGATACTAGAGTTTAAACACCGTGAAAGTAGTTTTATGGCATGTTCTGACAATAAACAGATAGAGATGCAGTGATTGCTTTAAAACCATTTTTGTATAAATGAAAAACTATGCATTTTATACTTAAGAAAACTAAACTATAACTCTGAAATACATAATTCTGAAATTGTGTCATTTCTTTCATGATATTGGATACAGGGGGAAAATCTATGTATGTCACATACGTAAGGTTAAAATTATGAAATAGTCAATATTGATTTTAATAAAATTTAAAATTTTATTAATTTAATGACTGATTTTCTAATTTGATTTATGATAATTTATAAATATAATAAATCAAGAACTTTTATATTTTAAATGAATGGTTAACAATTAGTACATTTTAAAAAAAATTCTCAACTAGCCATACACATGTTTTTGATTTGCTACTTTTCTTTGAGTGTGAGCATCTTTAATACTGAACATAGCTTAGGGGATAAAGCTCTTGGGTCTGCTGCACCATTAAAACCTCTTAAGAAGTGGTTAGGGGAATTGTATATAACAATATATAGATTCCAAAAGGAAAAGTCCTTGTCATCTGCATACAGTTTAAAAGTGTTAAATAAAGATCTTTTACCATCTGTTACTTTAATCCTATTAAAAATGAGTTTTCAATTAGTGAAAAAAAACTGTTTGTTGAACAAACTCTTCATTATTGCTTCTTACGAAATATTAAGACAGAAAGAAGAGGGAAAATTTGGCAATACTGCTTTATTGTTAAATGGCATTTAAATGTGTATATTTAAGTGGTTGTTGTACTCTTGAATGTTAGAAGAGGTACCAGATTCCCCTGGAATGAAGTTACCTGGGTACTGAAGACAGAACTCAGGCTTGTTTTTTTTTTTTTTTTGTTTGTTTGTCTGTTATTTACAACATCTGTAAGCCTACTTAACTACTAAGGCTAAGTATATAAGCACGGTCTAGTTTATCCTGAAGGTGTATGTTGTGTGCAATTATATGTAAAGTTCTCTTATAACATTTACAGTCTTTCATGAGTATCCATTGTTTTCTCTACATGACTAGCATAGAAGTCTCTGTCTTCCTGACTCAATGAATACAACTACTCAGAATTGAAACCTTCAAATCTGAAAGCTCAATAAAAGCCAGCTAACAAACACTTGAGATTTTTCACAGTGTAAGAGGCAGGCATCACTAATTTCTTAAGTTCCCCACAAGGAAATCAGTTTCTTGTCACTCACAGTAGTATGTGGACTGAAAAGATAATCTTTTTTGTCAGTTTTGACCACTTCCTAAAGAGACTGTTTGCTTTTTGAATCCTTGCCTCAGGGATACCTCTGGGAAACACAAGCTCAGGCATTCACTATGAAAACTGTGGGTCTTGCTCTGCTTTTCAAAGATCGAGTTATCTCTTTGACTAGTGGTTGATCACAGCTGCAATTTCCTTCACTTCTAGCTGTTTCCACTGTGTTTCTGTCCTCTTCACATACTGTAATATAATAAAGCTTGCTGATTTTCTTTCCTAAATTTTCATTGCTGGGTCCTCTAAATTTTGTTAAGTTAAAAATTATATTGACTGAAATTAATCAGAAATGGACCCATTTATTTTAGCCAATAGTAATAGGAAGAAGTCTGGGTTCATCTCTGTGAAGTACAGACAAGTTGTGGAAAAGCATTGGATGACAATGGGACCTGGACAAGCACATCCAACTACTCATGAATGAGGACTTATTTTTAAATATTAATTTTTCTTCATGTTATAATTGAGTAATATTTATTTGTTTATTGTTGCTCATTAATTTATTCTCTTCTTCTTCCCCCAAACTGAACATTACATGTTTACCTTTTAAGGATATACTTCACAGATAATTTTACAGAATGTGCTTTACTTTAAAACGAACACAGCTAGTATAAGATTATATATATATATATATATATATATATATTTCAAAGATGTAGAGAAAGAAATCTGTTGTAACTTTCCTAATGCTAAGAGTATTTAAGAGAGAAGCAACCTGCAATTTGAGTTAAGATGAGCAGGATATTAAAGAAAACATTATGGTCAGTTTTTGTTAATAATTTTTTGCCAGGTGGTGGTATCGAACACCTTTAACCTCAACAATTAGGAGGGACAGGCAGGCAGATCTTTGTGGCAGTCTGGTCTACAAAATGAGTTCCTGGATAAAAGCTCCACAGGAACACCAAAAAAGTCAACTAACCAGATCACTTGGGGACTCTCTGAGACCGAACCGCTAACCAAAAAGCATACACAGGCAAAGCTAGATTCCCCACACATGTGCTGCAGATGTGTAGCTTGTTTTTCATGAGGATCTCCCAGTAACTAGAGCGGGGTTTGTCTCTTAAGCTGTTGCAGATCTACGGAATCCATTTCCATCTTTTGGGTGCCTTGTTTGACCTCAACTGACATGCCTAAACCTACAGGGACTTGATATACTAGGATTGGAGGATATCCAGATGGGGCATCCACCATCTAAGAGGAGAAGAGAATCGGGGTATGGGGGAGGAACTTTGTGAGGAGGAAGACTTGGAAGAGGCAGCAACCAGGATGTAAATTAGTAAATAAATGAATTAATGGAAAAATAATAAAAGTAAAAAAGAGCAAGGGAAGAAGAGTGTAGAAAGTTTTTCGGTCTACAGTAAAAAGTAAAGACAAATGTGTGAGCATCTCTCTGTCTGTCCATCTATATATTTATCTTACACACACACACACACACACACACACACACACACACACACACACGCGCGCGCACACACACACATACACACATACACACACACCCTCACTCATATAGTAGTGATGTTAAGGTGGACTGACCACATGGCATAAATTGAGGTTTGTGAAAAGTATCATTTTCCCTGTTAATTACTCCATGTTTAGAGTTTCATTGCTTACTCTGTGGAACCTTTAATCTTTCAAATATTCCTATGAGAATTCAAAAATTCTATAAGCTAGGATGTAAACTCACTGGAGCTCGCCTTATCTATTATTTTTGATGCCCTGGCTTTGAGCCCAAAATCTTTTACCTTCATATACAAAGCTCACCTCCAAGTGGATCAAGGACATAGACATAAGTCCAGATATGTTGAATGGAATAGAGGAAAGAGTAGGTAAGAGCCTCGAAAGAGCACAGGGGAAAATTTACTGAACAGACACCAATGACTCGTGCTTTAAGATCAACAATTGACAAATGGGACCTCGTAAAATTGAAAAGTTTCCATAAGGCAAAAGACACTATCAATAGGACAAAACAGCACCCACAGGTTATAAAAGGATCATTACCAACCCTACATCCAAAGAGGACTAATATCCAAAATATAAAAATAACAAGAAGTTAGACTCCAGAGGACCAAACAACCCTATTAAAATGGGGTACACCAGAAGAGGTCATCAGATCCCATTACAGATGGTCATAAACCACCATGCAATTGTTGGGAATTGAACTCAGGAACTTGGGAAGAACAATCAGTGCTCTTAACCATGGGAAGATATACAGGGAAAATGAGTGGAGCAGAGACCAAAGGAAAGGCCATCCAGAGACTTCCCAACCAGGGAATTTTTTCCAAATGCAGTCACCAAACCCAGTTACCATTGCTGATGCCAAGAAGTGCTTCCTGACAGGAAACTGATATGGCTGCCTCCTGAGACACTCTGCTGATCCAAATGAAGATCCTTACTGATACAAATGAAGACTCCAAAGGAGGAGTTTGAGAAAGGACTGAAGGAGCTGAAGGGGATTGCAATCCCCTAGGAAGAACAACCATATCAACCACCTTACCCCTCCCCCCAAAAAACTCCCAGGGACTAAACCACCAACCAAATAGTACACATGAAGTGACCCTTGACTCCAACTCACATATAGCAGAGGATGCCATTGTCTCGAATCAATAGGAGGAGAAGCCCTTGGTTCTGTGAAGGCTCATTTTCCCATTGTAGGGGAATACAAGGATGTTGAAGTAGGAGTGGGTGGGTGGAAGGGGAAGCATCCTCATAGAAGAAGATGGAGGAGAAATGGGAGAGGGAGGAACTGGGTAAGGTGATCGCATTTGAAATATAAAAACATAAAATATGCAATAAAAATAAAAACAAAGATTGACAATGTAAACAAAAAGGGGGTCATAGAACTTAAAAATGGTTGTGAAACACATAAAGACATGTTCAACATCCTTAGTCATCAGGGAAATGCAAATCAAAATGACTATGAGATTCCATGCCACATCAGTCAGAATGGTTAAGGTCAAAAACTCAGATGACAGCAGATGTTGGCAAGGATGTAGAGAAAGGAGAATATTCGTCCATTGCTCTTGGGACTGTAAACTGGTAAAACCACTTAGGAAATCTACTTGGAATGTCCTCAGAAAAATGGAAATAGTTCATGAGGACCCAGCTATATCACTCCTCGGCATATACACAAAAGATGCTCCAACATATATCAAGGACACATGTTCCACTATGATTATAGCAGCCTTATTTATAATAGCCAGAAGCTAGAAATAACCCAGATGTCTTTCAATAAATGAATGATACAGAAAATGTGGTACATTTACACAATGGAATGTTACTCAGCTATTAAAAAGAATGACTTCATGAAATTCAGAGACAAATGTATAGAACTAGATAATATCATCCTGAGTGAGGTAACCCGGATAGAAAAGAACACACATGGTATGTACTCACTCATAAGTGGATATTAGGCCAAAAGCTCAGAATACTCACAAACCATATTGAGCTTAAGAAGTAGTAAGATGACAGTGAAGATGTTTCAATCCTACATAGAATGGGAAACAAAACAATCACAAGAGATAGAAGGCAGGAGGGACTTGGGGGAGAAAGAGAAGGAGGAGGGGAAATGGGAGTGCAAGATCAGGTAGTAGAAGAGACAGGAGAGACATGCATAGGTTCAGGAAATTGAATAGAAACATATAGCAGTTGGAGATAGGAAACTGGGAGTAGCCACTAGAAAGTGAAGTGAAAGGCTCCTAGGACACAAATGCTATAACTTTAGCTGAAATTTTTAACAAAGGGGAGATACAACCTGTACAGATCACCTCCAGTAGATAAGCACCCCCCGACCCTGTTGAGTGAATGAGCCACCCATGCATCTCAAATTTTTTAACCCAGAAACGTTCTAAAATCTTTCCAAATGAAAGAGACAAAATATGGAACAGAGACTGAAGGAAAAGCCATTGAGAGACCATCTCACCTAGGGATCCATCCTATTTGCAGACAACAAACCCTGACAATATTGCTTATGCCAAGAAGTGCTTGTTGACAGAAGCCTGGTATGGCTGTTCCTTAACCAATGCAGATGCAGATACTCACAGCCAACCATCAGACTGAGCCTGACAACCCAAATGGAAGAGCTAAACCACCAACCAATAGAATACATGGAGGAAGGCATGTCTCCAGATACATAAATAACAGAGGATGCCCTTATCCGACATCTATATGAGAGTGGCCTTAATCCTGTGAAGGTTTGATGCCCCCAATTAGGATGATGCTAGAGCAGTGAAGCAGGAATTGGTAAGCGGATGGAGGAGCAACCTCATAGAAGCAAAGTGGAGGGGGGAGGTGTACAGGATGGGGGATTTGTGGAGGGGTAACTTGGAAAGGGGATAACATTTGAAATGTAATAAAATAAAATAATTAATTAAAAAGGATTTTTTTACATGAATCCACAACTATTCTTAAATTGTGGGAATTGTTTTCTTAGGTGTACAGAGTACCTGAATGTGTTTAAGCACATGTCAATGTTTCTATTTGTAAGATCTGGTTTCTTTAGTCTGGGAAATATGCAGTTTAAACAAAATTCCCCAAAGATTGTCCTGAGACCACATGTCAAGACATCATACTCCTAGAATTAAGGAAAGAGTTCAGTGTTTGAGGATAATTTTAACATATGTGAAATCTTATTTCAACCCCTGAGGTACATAAACACACACACACACACACACACACACACACACACACACACACACACACACACACTACAAATCATGAAACTCCCCCAAATCCCTGTTACTCTTCAAGAGGGTTATAACCTTCTTAAAGGTAGACAAAGACTTGAAGGTATTTTACATGTGAATCTATTTCAGAAGTTATATTGGTTTTAATCACAGTGTAAAAGATTCATTGGTTTGAAAAAGGAATACGATCATTTGCTAGGTTATATTTCATCAAAGAATGCTAAAATAGAAAGTGTGACACACACACAGACACACACACACATATATTTATATATATGGACATATAAGTGGTGGACAAACAAGAAATTCCCCAGTATACACAGGCAAAAAAGGATCCTTAGTACCAATGTTTGTATGTGCCAGCTGAAAAATGAAAAAAGTTCTAAAAAGTACCATAACTGAACTATAAAACCTTCAAACTAGGGAATAAATAAACAAATAAATAAATAAATAATAAAATAAACACTGAGAGAAGTGTTTCCCATTTTCTTCTTATGCCTTGGTAGAAAGCAGTGTTAGAATTGAGAGACCTATTGTTTTCCATTTTGATCTTTTGACCTCTGACACCTGCCTGCCAGATTGTTCAGCAGGGGTGATTTTCCACACATCTGATGCCTGACTTGTAAATACTAATGGATTCTCTTCTATGTACTATGAAAAACTATGTTGTAATGGATTGCAGAATCATTCTACAGCGATAAGTAATTTTAAATTCTTCCTTACTGACCTATTCCCAAATAGAGTCTTATGCACATTTTAATATGAACCTTTGAATCTGAAGGAAAGATAATTCAGTCCACAGCCAATATTTATGATCCTAAGGCAAGTTAACAACATAAGTATTATTAACAACCATATAGGAATACAAGCTTTCAGTAAAAATGAGTGAAATCAGGAACCATGTAGCCTTTGGGGACAGAGAGTGTCATTACTAATATAGAGAATTACTTATTCCCTTGTCATCTTTTACTAAGAAATCACAGTTATAAAATAGACCTGGCCAGTGCCTTTATATGTAAGATTAATTCGAGTCTACAAGATTGTGTCTGTTTCTGAAATGGGAACTTCTAGGGAGAAATGCTTTAATAAAAATAACTGTGGCATCTGAGTTAAGCCTCAGACAAAACAAAACAAAAGCCACATAACTCAACAGTGTTAGAATCTAGTCTGAAAATGTACTGTAGGGGAATCTATACACACAGGGTAGGTAATTATCTTTAGGATAACTGCTGAAAATAACTCTGTAATCACAGAGTAAATTCAACTAAAAACGCTAACAATAATACACATATTCATCGCTGGCTCAAGGAAGAAACAAAATTTAAAATGGGAATATTCTGGTAGGACAATAATACACATGCACATGAACACACACACACACACACACACACACACAAACACACAGCGGGAACAGCAGCAGCAGAAGCAGCTTTTTAGTGGGTGTCCTGGACAAATAAAGGTTCAGAGAGATCCTTGGTAAAAGGTCCCAGTGATTATTGCAAGGAGGCTACTTTTTATTGTGTGAATGAATAGGCTCTCATTCTGTCCCATTAGAAAAAAAATAAAACCTTGTTGTAGGAATAAAATATAAATAAGACAAAGCAAAACATGACAAACAAAAACAACAATAGCAACATCAACAACAAGAGCAACAACAAAAACCCCCGGCAAACAAACAGCCTCTGGGTGTGTATGTGTTCCTGAACCCTTTGTCTTGTATCCTGTTCGACTGGCTCTTTTATATCTGACACATTGGTTATCACACTAGCTGAGTTTTTAAAACATCGCCATTGAAATCTTTTCTACTGCTGCTCAGTCAAAAATACTTTCAAAGTGCCCATGTTCATCTATAAGGAAGCTTCAGACTTGATTAGTTTTTTTCCTCTCCCATTCTCACACATAGATACACCCACTAATTCTTACAAAATCTGTCCCCTAGCTGGTATTTTCATATGGATTCTAACTCTCAGATATGATGTTCAGCCTTTCATGATGATTTGTTCATAAGTCTCATCTTTATGATACATTTATTAATGAAATACAACTTTGTGGATGAGAGACAATGTCTGTAAGTTAAAGGATAGAAGATATACTGATTTAACTTCTAACTGATTTTATAATCACTGCAGGGAGGCAATCAAGATAAATCACTGAATTTCTGTCAAGTGGCATAGTATTTGATTTTTAGAAAACTCATTGCTATGTATGTAAATATTTATGTGAGTTTCATCTTCATTTCACAGTCCCTCTCCAACTGCATAAAAATAAAAACATATTATCTGAAAAGAATTGTGATAAAGTCTGTTAATGCACATGGAGTTCCCTGGCTGATCTGGTATATATTGCCTGTGAACAGTTTTGAGCATAAGATCCAAGGATGACAGAAGTGGTGTTAAGGCTGAAGACTTATTATTTATTATAAGACACTATTTCTAGAAAATAAAACAGCCTTTACTCTGTGAGTAATGCTTTAGTTCTTTGTTGAAAATGTTTGTCTCAAAGAACTCAAAGATCATAACTGATTCACTCTGGGGAACTGGCTTGACCTAAATGGGCATGCCTCTTCTGCCTCTTCTGTCTGTTCTGTCCACCTCCTATTACTGTTTCTAGCTCTCCAAATATAGCATCATGTCCTCTACTAAACACAGAGATATATGTTTTTGTTATTCTTTCATTGTCAACAGTACCACAGTCACCAGTTTCCAGGACATTCTTTGATTTGATGTCTCCTGTCAGGGTTTTGGAAAGAGCCTGAAGAATTCATTTGGGCTCTTTCTGCTCATAAGAGTGGCTTTAAACACAGAATGATCCCTTCTTTCTACCTGAGGCCTCCATACTGTCTCCATCTATTTCTTCTATGGCTGAACTCAGTATGGCTAATACATTGAGATATGCTGGGCCTACCCTGAAGTTACGGGTGCTTGCAAACTTTCTAAACAAACCACAGTTACTCAAATACTTGCAAACCATTTGTTTGTGTGCCCATGATAAATGGTCCCAAAAAACTAGTCTTTACTCTTATTTAATTTTTATTTTTAGTAGTCTTTGATATTATTACAAAAAAGATTCTTCTCTCATACAGTTCTCTACATCACAGTTTCCCCTTGCTATACTCTTCTCCCGCATCTTCTCCTAAAATCTGTCCTTTTCTTCTTCAGAAAAGAGTATCTTCCAAAAGATGATAGTCAACGAGAACAAAATAAGATCTATTAAGACAAGAAGAAAGTCTTCACACTGAGACTGTACGTGAAAATCCAATAAGAGTCAAAATAGAGTTCCCATAATAGACAACAGAGTCAAAGATACACTGGCTTCCACTGTAGGAGTCCCACAAAAACGTAAAGCTAACATACATAGCACATGCACAGAGAAACTTTTCCATACCTATGTAAGCCCAAGCTTGTGATCTTAGCCTCTGTGAGCCCATGTCAGGACGCCTTAATTGTTTCAATGGGCCATGGTCTTCTCGAGTTCATTCTAACCTCTACAATCTTTTCTTGCCCTCTTCCACTGGATTCCCAGATCTCCAATGGGAGTACCCCAATTTATACTCTTTCCCCATATCTGGCTGTAGGTCTCTGCACCTGTTCTTATCTCCTGCTGGAGAAAGCCTTTCTGATAACTACTAGATTTATTTCAAATAAACAATACCAACATTGGAGAGATTCACCCTATTTTCAGGTACCATATATAGTTGATATCAAACCAGAGATAAGGTTTTACCTTCCCTAATATTAATATTTAAAATTATTAAAATTAAAAATCCTGGGAAATGTAATTCTTTTTGATTTTACATTTTTCCAAAGAACATTATTAGTGGCTGGCTCAGCAGATGAGCATTGGTCAGTAGAATTTCTTGCCTATTTCTATCATGATGTGAATTTATGGTATGAATGAAAAGGTGAATGAAAAGATTATTAAATTTTTGTTAGCAACATGAAAATAAAATAGTTATGATTAAGGTGTTATATAATTTAAGCTGAATAGCTATGGATAGGCATATGGTTTTTGTTTATAAAGGTGGGTAATTGTGCATAGAACTGTGTGTATAAAACTGTGTCCCTGGATGTGGAACAGAGGAACTTATAATTTAAAATGTAATTATAACTTGTAGAAAAAGTTCACCATTAATAAAACTTAAACTTCCCTGTAATATATTCTTTGTTTCTGGAAAAAATGCTGTGACCCAAAAACGTTAGAAAGGCAAAAAAATGCTTGTGAGTATAATAACAGGATAACTTATGCGATGTGGGGATTGGTGTGGGTGTGGGTGTTTTAAACTTGCTGAGCCATTGTGGAACCCTCTGTAGTGGTCCCTTGATATTTAAAAATAAAATTGCCATATGACACAGCTGTGCCAATTTTGGTAATTACCAAGAGGGTAAAAAGCAACTTTCTCCATGTTTTTTTATATTTTTGCTGCAGCAAATTCAATAATATTTAATTTGCAGAATGAGCCTTGGTGCCAAATAAAGAAAATGGGGTCTACATATATGATTGTTATTCTTCTAAAAAATAGCAATGAAATCATGTCACACAAGGGAAAATCAATAGGATCACAGATAGATAAAACAAGCCAAATGCCAAATTCATCAAGAAAAATATGTTTTTTCTTATATACGAGATCTCTTTGCTTTCCTAATACGCACAAAGTAATAGTAAAAACTATGTTGGAAGGAAAAATGGACCATTATATGCAACACAAAGCAAGTAATACGTATTAATATAATTATAATAATATTTGTTATGGCAATATTTAGCACAATATTTTAAACAATGAATATAAGGTAGAGGCTAATAAAAGTGAAGTGCACTCTAAGAAATGTTATACATACTGGAGAGATGGTTCCGATTGGTGTGCCTCCAGAGGATCCATGTTACTTCCCCACACCCGTGTTAGGGGCATTCATTTACACCTATGACTCCAGCTCCAGGAGAACAGACAGACTCCCCAAGCTTCAGCATGCAGTGCTTTCACATGACCTTGTGAGCTACCTTTTGAGTGCTGGGAAGCAAGTCACCAGAGCAGTTAGCGCTTTAACCTAAAAGCTGAGTCTATAGCCCTGTATCTCTCATCTTTAAAAATTTTCATTTGTTTGTTTGTTTAGGTTCTATGTTTCTCCCTCAATTATTTGCATTTTGTTTCTTATTTCTATCTCTTTTGCTACTTCCTTTTACTAAGGAAAATATCTTTAATACTCAGTGATGTAATGTTCACTTTTATGGCTAAAGGTACCAACATTTTCAACAACTAGTTGACATCAGCTGCATAAATCAGTAGTCCTGTGAATTGCAACAACTGCAATGCTAAGCTTAAATTGTACATTTTCCAAAGCCTTTATAATTTTTTTCTGTGTCTTACTCTCATTACAATTGTCAGAGGTGGAAATAACTGCATTGATTCTATTAAATAGAAAAAAATAATTGGGGATCCTATAATTTGACAGATCTCATTCTTGGCTATGGCTAGAAAACCATGAGGAAGCTCTCATCTGATCATTGGCTGCCACTCTTCTAGAAGGCTGGTATCTCCACATAGTCTCTCCTTAAATATAACTGTGTGATGATTTGCATGCTTTAGTTCAATCAGTAAAACTGGTAGGAGTGAAGAATAATGAAGTGCATTGCAGTAATGTAGCCTGATCTTCATGACTCTTCTCCATGAAGTTCCAATATTGTATATTACAGACATTATCCCCCATTAGTCTCACAGGATATGGTTCCTCGGAGGGCTGTGACACAGTGACTATAACCTTTCCTATTATCTAAAACGAGTTAATGACCTGGGTTCCAATTATGCTGATGTGATGGGCACCTGGAGACCCATTCTTTCCAGGAGTCCTGGCCTTGACTTCTGATGCTTGGACAGACTACTCTCATTTTTCTAATGTGCCTGACTTTGTCACCTGAATATAAGGTTTAATTTTTGAAACAGAAAAAACCATTCTGTGTTCTGTCTGGTGGAGAAAGTGATGATCAATAAGAACTAAGTGTTTAGAGAATTGAATATCTCTATTGCTGGTAAAACGTCAAGGAAATGCCCAGTATGAAGTAGTTTATACCTCAAAGCAACTTGTTTATTTTTTAACATTTAAATATTTAAAATAAACTCACTACTTAGTCATTTATTGTATGATGACAGTAAATATCTATTCTCATATTTTTGTAATTTATTTTTTCATTACAAGTTGTTTATAAAATATCATATTAGGTATAATGAAAGAGAGACTAATTTTTGAGAGAGAGAGCAAGAGAGACAGAGAGACAGAGAGACAGAGATGGACAGAAAGACAGACAGACACACACACAGAGCGAGCGAGCAAGCGAGAGAGAGAGAGATAGAGAGAGAGACAGAGAGAGAGACAGAGAGAGAGAGACAGAGAGAGACAGAGAGAGGGAAATGTGTGCTTGTTCTGTGTGGACTATTATGATAGGTTATATTTGCTTGTATTGAAATGTTAACTCAAAATAAATAAATAGATAAATAAACAAACAAACAAATAAATAAAAATCAAATCACAGGGTTGGACATACAGTTCAGGTTCCGAGCACTTTCTAATCATGCTGGAGGCTCAGTGCCTAAACTCTGGAAAATTACAGTCCATGGTGGACCCCGTTGCTTTTTATACAGAAGTGGCATACAGTAGTGGAAGCAGATCCAGAGAACAAATGATTACTGCATGCTCAGAAAGTAAAAAATTATTAGGAATAGGAGGAAATGGAAGGAATAATAAGAGGATAAAAGCACAAGGAAGAGGAGAGAGGCAAAAATGAGAAAGAGATATAGAAAGATGAGGAGCAGGACGGGGAGAGAAAAATGGAAAAGGAAGAAGACAAGGAAGAGAAGAAGAGAGGAGGAAGAGGAAAGAAACAGGAGGAAAAAGAAAGGAAAAAGAGAAGTTGATGATGACAGTGTCCAATGACCCTCTCCGAGAGGAAGCCACTGGTAACCCAAAGAATTCCTAAGAGGTCCCACCTTGTGAAGGTTCTATCATTTTCCAAAGTCAATACCCTGTAACATTCTTCAAATACCCAGGCCTCTGTGCTATCCAGGGTACAAAGGTGTGCAATTGAAATACTGAGCATAAGTTTAATTTTGGAAACTCTGAGTTGCATTTTGTTCATGAAACCACTTTCTAAGGCACAAACATGTGAGGCCTGTTAAAGGCTTACAGCATGATGTAATGTGCTTTGTCCCAACAGTGCTCAGTAGCCTTGCTATCATAAGAAATGTGTGCCACTGTAGTGATTATGCCTGTTACACAAAGTGAAGATTTTTTTCAATATCAAGTTAATGCCAGGGTTCACTTAGTGACTTTAATTCTATTTTTATTAAATATTTAAAATTTAGTTTAATCTCTTTTGACTGTATTCACTGTGTCCTACTATCAAACTCAATACCCATTTCACATTCATCCAACTGTATGTTTTGTTTATTCTTGCTATTTTTGTTGTTTTGTCATTGTTTTTTATTTTTCTGTAGCAGAAAATTCTAAGACCCAGCGTGAGTTGATGACTTCAAGAAATAGTATATTCCTAACATGGTAGTGCAGTTAAGCATAAGAATTTCCATTGGTTTTGACCACATATATAATACTTATGCACACTCAAATCAGAAAAATATCCAAGAGTAGTTAGAGGAGTGGAATCAAAGTACACTATTTCTGAGAAGTTATTGGAAAATTGATTAACATCAATTTGAGAAATGAAGTTTTCTTTAAGAGAAACTGGTAGGTCAATATCATTCAAATGGTAGGCAATACATACATACATAAGTATACAGGTAGCACTTAGTGATGCTTTATTGCTAAAATTTCATGTTGTTGTTGTTGTTCATGTAAGGCACACATTGTATATGTTCGAGAAACACTCATATTCAAACCCCCATTTACTGAGAGTTCTTTCCTGTTGATCTTATTAATAGTATTCAGTATACACTCTTAATTAACAACTATGATTAAAATCTCATGAATAATATTTCATTGTCTAAACTGAGGCCCATTGCTTCACTGGAGTCCGGAACTTTCTAGAGGTTATTTCCAACTCCTGATCCCCCACTGCTACATATTTCTATTGAATTTCCTGACACGCTGTACTTCTTCCTTGTCTCTTCCAATACCAATACCTGATCCTGCCACCCTTTGTTCCCTCCATGTCCTCTCTATCTCTTTCCCAGATCCCCCCTCCAGCCCTCTACCTCCTGTGAGTATTTTCGTTTCCCTTCTGAGAAGGACTGAAGCATCCACAATTTGGATTTCCTTCTTCGTAAGGTCCATATGGTTTGTGGGTTGTATTGTGGGTATTCTGGCCTTTTAGGCTACTATCCACTTATCTGTGAGTGCATAGCATGTGGGCTCTTTTGTGTCTGGGTTACCTCACTCAGGATATTTTCTAGTTCAATTATTTTTTTACCTGTGAGTTTCATGAAGTCATCGTTTTTAATAACTCATTAGTACTCATTCTGTAAATGTACCATTAACATTAGCTGAAATACACAATAAAGTAGAGATAGAAACTGTAAAGACCACCACCAGTAGATAAGCATGGCCCCCAGTTGAGAGATGGGTCCACCTACCTAACTCAACATTTTAACCCAGATATGTTCCTGTCCAAAGGAAAGACAGGAACAAAAAGTGGAAAAGAAACTGAAGGAAAGGCCATCCAGAGACCACCACACCTAGGGATACATTCCATCTATAGACAGCAAACCCTAACATGATTGTTGATGCCAAGAAGCCCTTGCTGTCAGAATCCTGGTATGGCTGCTGCCTGAGAGTTTCTACCAGCACCTGATCAATACAGATGGAGATACTCACAGCCAACCAATGGACTAAGCCTGGGAACCCCAGTGGAAGAACTAGGGGTAGGACTAAAGAAGCTGAAGAGCATTGCCACCCCAGAGAAAGAGCAAGCATATCAACTAATCAGACCACCCAGAGCTCTCAGGGACTAAAACACCAACAAGAGAGTATATGTGGAGGTGTCTATGGCTTCAGCTATATATGTAGAAGAGGATGCCCTTATCTGACATCAATGAGAGGGGAGGTCCTTGGTCCTATGGAGTCCAATGTAGGAGGATGCTAGAGCTGTAAGGTGGGAAGAAGTAAGTAGGTGGAGGAGCACTCTCATAGAGGCAAAGGCGCGGTGGCAGGGGTGTGTGAATGGGAGTGTGTAAATAGGTAACTGGGAAGAGAGATATCATTTGAAATGTAAATGGATAAAATGATTAAAATATTTCATTGTCAGGATTATAATCATTTACATGTTTATAAAGAATAGTAACATATTTCTGTAAATCTCCAAAAAGCATATGTTTAGGCCCTTTAAAATTTCTCATTTCATTGAAAAGCATTTCTGTTTTAGAAACTATTAGTTAAGAATGACTATGAAAAACACTAAAATATTAAACAAATACTAAAATGAATAGTAAAATAGTAAAGTACTAGAAGTGAATACTTGAGATACTTATAAACTCCTTCCCAGAAATGCCCATTTCCTTTAATGTGTAATTTAAAGCAAAATAATTTAGCTATAATACATTCTTCATGCAAAACAAAGCATAAACCCAACTTTTACCTCAGGTTAATTGAATCTCAGTATTGACAAATGATTCTTTTAAAATGAGCAACAATATTGAAATGCCCACATCATCAGCTGAATTGTTCTGAATACACATTTGATAACTAACATTGCTGCTGTGGAAATCTGTAGGGAGTTTTTTGTTTGTTTGTTTCGTTTTTGTTTTTGCTTTTTTTTTTGTTGTTTTTAATATATTTTTATACTTGGATTTACTTCCCACCTCGTCCACACCTCCCTCAGGACAGTTCAACATCCCATACCTCCTCCCTGCCCACCCCTCTGTCTCCAAAAGGATGTCCCAACCCCACCCACTCCACTAGACCTCCTAAATTCATATGGCCTCCAGTTGCTTGAGGATTTGGTGCATCTTCTCTGACTGAATCCAGACTCAGGAGTCCTCTGCTGTATATGTGTTGAAGGACTTCTCTCAGCTTGTGTATGCTACCTGCTTGGTGATCAGTGTCTCAGAGAAGACAGGGGTCCATGTTAATTAAGACTGCTGGTCCTCCTATAGGGTTGCTTTCCCCCATCGTTTCCTCCAGCTTTTCTCTAATTCAACCAGATGGGTCAGAAGCATCTGTTCATTGGTTGGGTGCACATATCTACATCTGACTCTTTCAACTGCTTATTGGGTCTTTTGGAGGGCAGTCATGATAGGTCCCTTTTTGTGAACACCCCATAGCCTCAGTAATGGTGTGATGTCTTGGGGCCGCTCCTTGAGCTGGATCCCACTTTGGGTCTGTTGGTGGACATTCTTTTCCTCAGGATCTTCTCCATTTCCATCCCTGCATTTCTTTCAGACAGAAAGAATTATGGGTCAGAGTTTTGACTGTGGGATAGCAACCCCATCCCTCACTTGATGCCCTGTCTTTGGGTTCAAGAAGTTCCTTCTTCCCACTGTTGGGCATTTCTTCTATGAGCCCCCCCTTTGAATCCTGAGAGTATCTCATTTCCCAGGTCTCTGGTACATTTGAAAAGGTCCTCCCAAACTCCTTCCTCTGGAGGTTGCCTGTTTCCATTCTTTCTGATGGCCTTCAGGGCTTCAGTCCTTTTCACCAACCCAATACCAGATCATGTTCCCCTTTCCTCCCCACCCCCATCCTGTCCTTCCCCTTCCTCCCCTATGGTAGCTTTCTTCTCCCTCCCAAGTGGGGCTGAGGTGTGCTCATTTGGGCCCTTCAGCTTTTTGACCTTTGTGAATTCTGTGAACTGTATCACAGGTATTCTGTATTTTGGGGGGCAAATATCCATTTTTAGTGAGAACATATCAAGCATGTCTTTTGGGGTCTAAGTTACCTCACTCAGGATTCTATATTCTAGTTCCATCCATTTGCCTGCAAAACTCAGGATGTCCTCATTGTTAATAGCTGTGTAGAATTCTGGCTATTACAAATAAGGCTGCAATGGACATAGTGGAACATATGCCCCTGTGGCATGGTGGTAAATCTTTTGGGTATATTCACAAGAGTGGTATTTCTGGGTCTTTATGTGGGTCTATTTCTCATTTCCTGAGGAACCTCCAAGTTGATTTCCAGAGCGGTTGTACCAGTTTGCCATCCTACCAGTTAGGGAGGAGTTTTCCTCTTTCTCTAATTCCTTGCTACCATGTGTTGTCACCTGAGGTTTTGATCTTAGTCATTCTGACTGGTGTAATGTGGAAACTCAGGGTTGTTTTGATTTGCATTTCTCTGGTCACTAAGGCCTTTGAGCATTTCCTTAGGTGCTTCTCAGCCATTAGAGATTCCTTTGTTGTAAATTCTCAGTTTACTTCTATACCCCATTATTTGTGGGTTGTTCAGTTTTTTGGTGGTAAGCTTCTTGAGTTCTTTATACATTTTGGATATTAGCCCTTTATCGGATGTGGGGTTAGTGAAGTTTTTCCCAATCTGTAGGATGCTAGAGTTTTTATAAATAATAATAAAGATTGTTAAGAATATTTTCTGCTTGATTATTTATAGGAAAAGAAACAGCTAATGAAAAGTTTCAAAAGAGTTTTCAATATATATTTAATAAAATAGAAGTCACAGCATTTCTCTTAAGTTTTAATTGAGTTAACTTTCAAGCTGCATGGACACATTGTAAAAAGAGGATCTCTGTAGTGTAGCATGGAAAACACGTTATAATTGTTATAATTATTTCTATACAGAGAAAGATCAATAATTAATATTTAATCCCATATTTAATTAGGAAAGCACTGCTATTAAAAAACTTAAGAATTAAATAAGCAGTAAGATATTTACTTCTTTTTTGTTTGTGAGTCTAGCCTTTAAGGACTGCACCATCTCTCAACTGAGGAATATCGAATAGCTAAGAAGCACATAAAGAAATGTTCAGCATCCTTTGTCATCAGGGAAATGCAGATCAAAACAACCTTGAGATTCCACCTCACCCCAGTGAGAATGGCTAACATCCAAAACTCAGGTGACAACAGATGCGGGTGAGGATGTGGAGAAAGAGGAACACTCCTCTATTGTTGGCGGGAATGCAAATGGTACAAACACTCTGGAAATAAGTCTGAAGGTTCCTCAGAAAATTGGACATTGTACTACTTGAGGATGCTCCAACATATAACAAGGACACATGCTCCACTAGGTTCATAGCAGCCTTATTTATAACAGCCAGAAGCTAGAAAGAACCCAGATGTCCTTCGACAGAGGAATGAATTCAGAAAATGTGGTACATCTACACAATGGAATACTACTCAACTATCAAAAACGATGACTTCATGAAATTCTTAGGGAAATAGATGGAACTAGAAAATATCATCCTTAGTGAGTTAACAAAATCACACAAAACAAACCAACAACAACAACAACAACAACAACAACAACAACAACACATGGTATGGACTCAGTGATAAGTGGATATTAGTGCAAATGCTCAGATTACCCAAGATACAATCCACAGAACATGTGAAGCTCAAGAAGAAGGATGAAAAAACTGCAGATAATTCAGTCCTCTTTAGAAGTGGGAAGAAAAATATTAATAGTAGGAAATACAGAGGCAAAGTTTGGAGCAGAGACTGAAGGAAGGCCATCCAGAGACAGCCCCACCTGGGAATCCAGCCCATACACATACAGCCACCAAACTCAGAAAATATTTCTGATGCCAAAAAGTGCATGCTGCCAGGATCCTGATATAGCTGTCTCCCGAGAGGCTCTGCCAGAGTATGACAAATACAAAGTCAGACTCTTACAGCCAATTAAATTGAGAACGGGGTCCCCAGTAGAGGAGTTAGAGAAAGGATCTAAGGAGCTAAGGGGATTTGCAACCCCATAAGAACTATAATATCAACCAATCAGACCCTCCAGAGTTTGCGGGGACTAAACCCACCATCTCAAAAGTACACACGGATGGTATGGATGTAGCCTCATATGTAGCAGAGGATGGCTCTGTTGGGCACCAATGGGAGGAGGAGCCCTTGAACCTGCCATGGCTGGATTCCCCAGTGTAGGGAAATGTCAGGGGCGGGAGCCTGGAAAGAGTGAGTGGATGTGTTTGGGAATACTCTCATAGAAGAAGGGGATGGGGGAATGGGATGGAGGTTTATGGACAGGAAACCAGGAAAAGGGAAAACATTTGAAATGTAAATAAAAAAAACAAAAAAAAATAACCAAACAAAAAATATAGTTCAAATAGTTTTCAGAATCTCATTTAAAAAGCACAAAGACTGGCAAATTGTATCTCTGGTAAATAAGGTGACCTTTTAAAAAACTGTAAGGAAAAGATAATCCTCTACAACCTTTATCAGTAAATCAGCATGCACCGTGACAACCTGTAAGTTCTGTTTACTTTCTTGATTGTGATTCATGCATAGATCACTCAGAATCTTCACTGTCAAATCCAGTGACCACCATTAACATAGTAATAACCTCTACTGTTTTTTCTGAATTAATTAAAGAGCTATTAAGAATTGATGATTGATAATCTGATTTCCATGAGATTTAGAAACCCCTTGGTACCAACCAATTTAGAAATTAAATAACAAAACAATAAAAAATATTTTGTTCTTTTAATGTTTTTGCTTTGGAGACAAGCTCTCATATTTCTCTGGCTGGCTTCAAACTGGGATAGATCCCCAAAGCATCTTGAATTTCTGGTCATTCTGCCTCCTGCCTCTGCCTTCTGTGGTCTCAAAGTGGATGGATCATCATAGAGCTTAGGTCAAACCCAGATTCATGAACTAATGAGAAAGGGAAGTACCCAACTGCCAGGGAGGCAGAGTAGCACAGTCTATTCCCCTAATAGTGATTGTTGGTCTTCCTATCTATTAACTTCACTGATAGCTCAGGAGTCATTGATCAAAGCAGGTCCTCCTTTCTATCCATTTCTCTGTTCTTTACACTTTACCTACCTATCCCCTTGTTGCTTGTCACCCTCTCTCAAGGTAAGTTAGAGTTCAAGCATGTATTGTATAAGAATTTTCCATTTCTTAAATTAAATACAAATAAATCTGCTCATGTCCTCTATATGCACAATGTTTTTGTTTGCCAGTTTTAATCAGAACAGTCTGATAATGACCACTGGTCATTGGCAAGACCCATCCCCAGGCTATTCCCATCTCCAAGACTCTATTCTACTCTCTATTTTTGTAAGATCAGTATCTTCAGATCACATTGATGAGGGAGGTCAGGTAATACTCCCAATCTGTGATTACTTTATTTCACATAATAGAATCCAAGAAAAATAAGAGTAATAAAAATAGACGAAAGAGAAAAAACACAGACCAAGGGTTCAGAAGATGTTTTCAACAAAATCATTGAAGAAAATATCTCTTTCCTAAAGAAAAGGATTGCTATCTAAGTTCAAGACACATAGAGAGCACTAAATAGACTGGACCAGGAAAGATGTTGCTTCAGTGCCAATGTATAGTGATTGGTCAGGGAAAGGCTGCTGTCTTATCAGAAGGAATAAAAGTTGTTTGGACCTTGATAATTGATAAAAAAAAACATTATCACCAAGGATGTTTGCTTCATTACTTAGCTCCCCTTCATGATTATATCTTTTTGAAATGCTGTGTTTTTAAAATGGAACAATGTTAGAAATTTGTTCAATGCTTTTGCATTCTTCCAGTAACTAAGATCATAAGATTTTCCATCTTTTGTTGTGATTTTTATAGTTTTCAAAGCCTCTTCGGCAGGACTGCACATGTTTTCATATACATTTTTATCAAGAAGATGTAAAGAAAACAAAATCATTTCTTAATCCATGGGCTACGGATAAAGCAGTGAAAAGATATGAAGGCATTAATTATGGTTTGTATCTCAGTAAAGGTTCTTATAAGATCAGGTATGTTGTAAATAAGGAGTCATTTTTCAAAAAACTGCATTTCTCAAAGGTGAGCTTAGCTAATGTGGTAAAATAAACAGATGTTCTGTCATCTAGGCTTAATTGTGTCACAAGCAAAGTAGATATAATATAGTTTTTAAAGTGGTAAGAGGCATATTATTAAATACTGACTTTGACATAAACTCACAACCTCCACTGTGCTATATCCTGTCCACTGGAGTTTCATCACTAAGCATTTACTTCTTCTCATTGTCAACATCAGTTCTTAGGTTCCTTTGTATGAAGCCTCTTCTCCTAAAAGACTGTCCTCTATACCACAGTCTGTTTATCATAAACACCTTTATCCAGTGTCTTGATCTTCTGGAATACTTGGTGCAACTTCTACATCAGAAATGCTTGTGTCACTCTACTTAAAGGCTGTGGAGGTGACTGCTCTGTACATATCGGTGGCACAATATCTACTCCAACTCTTCCTCTTCTAACTTCTCTCTATCAAATTTAATAGACAAGCCAAGAGCTTCACTCCTGATAATATGTCTTATTAGGGGATGGCATGGCTTTTACTATTCACATGATGAGATGATGTCTTTCTTACCTGTGTTGTTTTTAATGATTTGCATATTTGACTATCTTCAGTTTTTTTTTCCTCATACACACACTACTTTATCATCCATTTATTTGGAGCCAGTCAGAGAGATCAGTTTGTGACAAGCCTTCTTCAGTAAGCTTGTTTTTGGTTTGTTTCTTTGTTTGATTGTTTCTTTTCACTTGAAATTAGATTTAAAGTGTATGTTTACCCACAGTGAGAACTTGGGGACCAATATGAAGAGTGTATTGCCATAATCCATCTTCTAGAGGGAATCAATGGACTACACAGTCCTAATTATGTCCCACCAACATAGGCAACCAAAATCTTTTCTTTCTTCCCTCCACTGTGAGCATGTGTATATATATATATATATATATATATATATATATATATATATGTGTGTGTGTGTGTGTGTGTGTGTGTGTGTGTGTGTGTGTGTGTGTGTGTGTGATGTAGTAAAATATTTTATCATGGTTGGGATAAAACAAAGCTTAGGGAAATGGAAAGAATCTATCTATAATATTTATTTAACGATGCTGTCACATTCTGGAGAAAGCTTAAACAGGGAAATATGCATTTTTGACAAGACTTTTGATAATACATTGACTAGTACTAGAAAATTAAATCTAAGATTGAGTATTAGAATAGGATGGTTTGAAGTTTATTAAGGTAGAATCATTAATAATGGGGATAATTTCCATTTTCTACTTTCTTTTGAAAGGTGAACACAGAACCCTAAAGTCATTATATGTCTAATTAGAAAAATGGAGACAAAGGTAGCTGAACCAGAGGATATGAAACAATATAAGAGTTAGGTCTTGAATATTATATGAACAAAATAAAATCTACAGTTCTCTCAAATTTTAAATTGTATTGGTTGCTTTATGGAGTTAGTTAATAAGAAAGTTTCACAAATTTTACTTGGTGGAGGCAGGTGTGTAAGAGGTCAGAAAGAGTACCATTTCTGACCATGTTAACAGAATATGATGGCAAGATGAATTATTTTTCAGATACCAGAAATGACCATTTATTTAATTTAATCTTGCAAAGTTTCATAATGGAAATAATTTTTCATTGGATTAATATTTAGAAATTATATCTTATACCACAGTTAAAGGAGTAGAGTACCCTTATAAATTTGCAAGAGAACATATGAAAGTGTTTTAAATATTGCAATTCAGTTTTTAGACACAGCCAACTCTAGATGATAAAACTAGATATATGGTTCAAACAGTGAATATTTTATAATATATGTAGTTATACATAAAATGTGTAATGTATATACACCCACACAGAAAGAAGCAGGGATGTGAGAATGATGTGACTTCTGTGGAAATCAAATTTGTTACATGTATCATATATCAATAATCTCATCAACTTCAATAATCTTAGTTATTTTACCTTTCATCTGCGGAGAACTTATTTTTCTGTGAGGATTCACTGATAAAATTATTGTTTTATGTTTTTTCCCATAAAATTACTTCATCCATCCCTAAAAGTTTACTAACTACTTCAGATAATCTTAAATTTTAACATTGTTAAATATTAACGTAGTTATTTTTCAATTTAAATACAATCACTTAAAGAAAAACTTAGAAGAAACTTCATTAAGAGAAGGATTTGGTTTCACATGACTTGCATTTAAATCTCTCAGACAAAATATTTCTTCAAATAACAGCAGCACACATGATTCATTTGAATATTTTTTTCAAGTTGTTGTCAGACGCTTCATATAATATTCAGGTAGCAAGTCAGAGAGTTTCTATGCAAATGGAAACTTGCTATTTATTACACATGATTCCTACTATACCTTCTGTATAAGTGTACCTAATCAAAACTAATTATAAAGTAAACCATCGTAGCCCCTATTTGTCATAAACTTTTGAGTTTTTGTAGGGACCACAAAATAGGATTTTTCATTTTTGATCTTTAAAATTGTTGAAATCTCTGAGTGCAATCTGCCTTAAACAAAATAAAACATAATTTCAGGTGAGCCCTGTGACTCTTGAGTAGTGCTAAGACAAGATTGTATTTTTTAATACCAGCATGCATCTGCATCCCACTAGTTGAAACATGTGTGAGTAGTGTCAACTTGCTATGCAGTTCACATTGCCAGATAAATCTATAGAAATATTTCAATTTCATTTTTAGTATTTAGCAATGAAAGCTATTACTGCATCAATGCATTTCTGATTCAGTGTAAGTTAAGGATGTTTTCTAATTGTGCATGAATGTTGGCAACCTTGTTAGTTCTGAAACTTGTTTAAATATGTAATGTTTAGCTGAGTCTTTAAACAAAATCTGGTAAATTGTGACCTTGTCATGTGCTTTTAAAAAGCACTACTCATTTTTATTGAGTTAATGCTTGGTGTTTTCATACTGCATTATACCCACATGGAAAACACATTGGCAGAAAATATTTGGGAAGAACTAGATAAACATAGAAAATCATCATTGTCTACTATAGTTCTTTTAAGCATTACATGGTATTTTTATTTACTTTTTATTTTTATTGGCTATTTCTTCATTTACATTTCAAATGTTATTCCCTCTCCCAATTTCAAGTCCATAAGTTCCCTATCCCATCCCCCTCACCCTCTTCTATAAGGGTGTTCCCCCTCCCCACCTACTCCCCCTTACAGTCCCGCCCCTGCCAGTGCCTGTTGTAAAATTTTAAAAAATAAAAAAAAATCTTTTATTCCCACTAGGTCTACACTGCAGTGCCCCAAGATATCTTCTTGATATCTTAAGTCTCAGTCAACAAAGCCCCTTACCTTCTCTGCTCCATCCCATATCACACTGCCAAAGGCCTCTCTCTGAGCCTGGCAGCAATTTCTCTACCTATCTAGTTCCCAAGGCGGGTTTCCATGATAGAAACAAATATCCCAATTCCGCTGCAGACCAGTGTCTCTAAGCACCACACACTTTCTTTGATCCAATTGATAAGATATAATTGCCCACCTAAATCCCTTAAGAACATTTATAACAACCTGGAAAGGTACAGCATGGAATCTTAATGTCAGCTTCCAGATTGTCTCTCTACGGCTTCTCTCTCTGTCTCTTGGGTTCCTGTCTCTCCCTCTTCCTTCAAACTTTTCTCCCGCCCATTCTTCCTTCTCATCCAATGACAGGCCTCATTCTATCTTGTGCCTGCCCCACCTGTGACATCATCCCACAAATACCCTACTCTGCAGGTCCAACCTTAGCAGTACCAAGGGTTTCTCCTTCCATTGATGCCCAACAAGACCATCCTCTGCTACATATGTGGTTGGGAGCCATGAGTCAGTCCATATAGTCTTTGGGTAGTGGTTTAAGTCCCTGGGAGCTCTGGTTGGTTGGCATTGTTTTTCTTATGGGGTTGCAAGCCCCTTCAGCTCTTTCAGTCCTTTCTCTAATTCCTCCAACGGGGGTCTTGTTCTCAATTCACTGGTCTGCTGCTAGCATTCACCTCTGTATTTGGCATGTTCTGACTGTGTCTCTCAGGAGAGATCTATATTCGTTTCCTGTCAGCATGCACTTCTTAGCTTAATCAATCTTATCTAGTTTTGATGGCATTATATATATGGGCCACAAGTGGGGCAGGCTCTGAATGGCCATTCCTTCAATCTCTGTCCTGGATTCGCCTCCAAATCCATTTCTATGGATATTTGTGTTCCCCAATTTGAGAAGGAATGAAGCATCTGTATTTTGGTCATCCCTCTTCTTGAGCTTCGTGTGGTCCTTGGATTGCATCTTGGGTAATTTGAGCTATTGTGCTAATGTCTACTTATCAGTAAGTACATACCATGTGTATTTTTCTGTGGTTGGGTTACCTCACTCAGGATGATATTGTCTAGTTCCACCCATTATCCTATGAATTTCATGAAGTTATTATTTTTTGATAGCTAAGTAGTACTCCATTCATTAGATGTACCACATATTCTGTATTCATTCCTCTGTTGAAGGGCATCTGGGTTCTTCCCAGGTTCTGGCTATTATAAATAAGGCTGCTATGAACATAGTGGAGCATGTGTCTTTGTTGTATGTTGAAGCATATTTTGGGTATATTCCCAGTAGACGTATAGTTGGGTCCTCAGTTAGTGAAATGTCCAACTTTTTGAGGAACCTCCAGACTGATTTCCAGAGTGGATGTACAGTTTGCAATCCCACCAACAATGGAGAAGTATTTCTCTTTCTCCACATCTTCGCCAGCATCTGTTGTAGCTGAGGTTTTTTTTATCTTAGACATTCTGTCAGATGTAAGGTGGAATCTCAGGGTTGTTTTGATTTGCATTTCCCTGATGACTAAGAATGTTGATCATTTCTTTAGGTGCTTCTCAGCCAATAAATATTCCTCAGCTAAGAATTCATTGTTTAGCTCATAACACCATTTCTAATAGGTTTATTTGGCTTTCTGGGGTCTACCTTCTTGAGTTCATTGTACATTTTAGATATTAGCCCTCTATGAGATGTAGGATTGGTAAAGATCTTTTGCAATCTGTTGGTTGCCATTTTGTCCTAATGACAGTGTGTTTTGCCTTACAGAATCTTTGCAGTTTTATGAGGTTCCATTTGTCGAGTCTTGATCTTAGAGCATAAGCCATTGGTTTTTTATCCTAGTTCTCCTGTGTTCGAGACTCTTCCCCACTTTTTCTTCTATTAGTTTGAGTGTATCCGGTTTGATATGGAGGTGTTTCATCCACTTGGACTTAAGCATTGTACAAGGTGCCAAGAATGGATTGATTTGCATTCATCTCCATGCTGTCCTCCAGTTGAACCAGCACCAATTTTTGAAAATGCTATCTTTTTTCCATTGGATGGCTTTAGCTCCTCTGTTAAAGATCAAATGACCATATGTGTCTGCGTTCACTTCTGGGTCTTCAGTTCTATTCCACTGACTGATCTGCCTGTCTCTGTACCAATACCATACTTTTTTTTAAATCACTATTACTCTGTAATACTGCTTGAGGTCAGGGATAGTGATTTCCCCAGAAGGTCTTTTATTGTTGAATATAGTTTTCACTACCCTGTGTTTTTTGTTATTCCAAATGAATTTGCAAATTGATCTTTCTACTTCTATGAAGAATTCAGTAGGAATTTTGATGGGGATTGCATTGAATCTCTAGATTGCTTTTGGCACAATGGCCATTTTTACTATATTAACACTGCCAATCCATGAGCATCGTATGTCTTTGCATCTTCTGAGATCTTCTTCAATTTCTTTCTTCAGAGACTTGAAGCTCTTATCATACAGATCTTTTACTTTCTGGGTTAAGTATACCAAGGTATTTTACATTATTTGGGACTATTGTGAAGGGTATCATTTCCCTAATTTCTTTTTCAGCCTGTTTATCTTTTGAGTAGAGGAAGGCTACTGATTTGTTTGAGTTAATTTATACTTCAGCCAACTTTGATGAGATTGTTTATCAGGTTTAGTAGTTCTCTGGTGGAACTTTTGGGGTCACTTAATTATACTATCATATCATCTACAAATAGTGATATTTTGACTTCTTCCATTCCAATTTGTATCCCCTTGACCTCCTTTCATTTTGTGATTGCTCTGGCTAGGACTTCGAGTAAGATATTGAATAAGTCCGGAGAAAGTGGGCAGCCTTGTCAAGTCCATGATTTTAGTGAGATTGCTTCAAGTTTCTCTACATTTAGTTTGATGTTAGCTACTGGTACATTGTGTATTGTTTTTACTATATTTAATTATGGGCCTTGAATTCCTGTTCTTTCCAGGACTTTTATCATGAAAGGGTATCAAATTTTGTCAAATGCTTTCTCAGCATCTAGTGAGATGACCATGTGGTTTTTATCTTTGAGTTTGTTTATACAATGGATTACTTGATGGATTCCCATATATTGAACCATCACTGCATCCCTGGGATGAAGCTTACTTGATCATGATGGATGATCATTTTGATGTGTTCTTGGATTTGGTTTTCCAAAAATTTTATTGAGTGTGTTTTGTTGATATTTACAAGGGAAATTTGTCTGAAGTTCTCTTTCTTTGTTGGGTCTATGTATGGTTTATATAAAAGAGTATTTGTGACTTCATAGAAAGAATTTAGTAGTGCTCCGTCTGTTTGTATTTTGTGGAATAGTTTGGACAGTATTGATATGAGGTCTTCTATAAAGTTCTGATAGTATTCTGCACTAAACCCATCTGGTCCTCGGCTCCTTTTAGTTGGGAGACTTTTAATAACTGCTTCTATTTCTTTAGGAGTTATGGGGTTGCTTAGATGGTTTATCTGTTCCTGATTTAAATTTGGACCCTCGTATTTGTCTAGAAAATTGTCCATTTTCTCTAGATTTTCTAGTTTTGTTGTATATAGGCTTTTGTATTAGGATTTGATGATTTTTTGGATTTCCTAGGATTCTGTTGTTATGTCTCCCTTTTCATTTCTGATTTTGCTAATTTGGACACACTCTCTGTACCCTCTGGATAGTCTGCCTAAGGGTTTATCTATCTTGTTGATTTTTCTCAACGAACCAGCTCTACTTTGTTGATTCTTTGTATAATCCTTTTTGTTTCTACTTGGTTAATTTCAACCCTGAGTTTGATTATTTCCTGCCTTCTATTCTTCTTGGTTGTATTTGCTTCTCTTTGTTACAGAACTTTTAGGAGTGCTGTCAAGCTGCTGGTGTATGCTTTCTCCTGCTTATTTTTGCAGGCACTCAGAGCTGTAAGTTCTCGTGTTTGCACAGCTTTCATTTTGTCCCATAAGTTTGGGTATGCTGTACCTTCATTTTCATTAAATTCTAAGAAGTCACTACTTTATTTCTTCCTTGACCAAGTTACCATTGAGTAGAACATTGTTCAATTTCCGTGTATATGTGGGTGTTCTTCCCTTATTGTGTTGAAGAACAGAATTAGTCAGTGGTGTTCTGATTGAATGCATGGGATTATTTCTATCTTCCTGTATCTGTTGAGGCCTGTTTTGTGACTGATTATATGGTCAGTTTTGGAGATGGTGCCATGATGTGCTTTGAAGAAGGTATATCCTTTTGATTTAGGATGTTCTATAAGTATCTTTTAAGTCTATTTGGTTCATAACTTCTGTTAGTTCACATATATCTCTGTTTAATTTCTGTTTCCATGATCTCTTCATTGATATATGTGGGGTTTTGAAATCTCCTACTATTATTGTGTGAGGTGCAATGTGTGCTTTGAGCTTTAGTAAGGTTTCTTTTATGAATGTAGGTGCCCTTGTATTTGGAGCATAGATATTTAAGATTGAGAGTTCATCTTGGTGGATTTTTCCTTGATGAATATGAAGTGTCCTTCCTTATCTTTTTTGATGACTTTTAGTTTAAAGTCAATTTTATTCAATATTAGAATGGCTACTCCAGCTGCTTCTTCACACTATTTGCTTGGAGAATTGTTTTCCAGCCTTTCACTCTGAGGTAGTGTCTGTCTTTGTTTCTGATTTTTGCTTCCTGTTATGAAAATATTTAGAGGTGGCATTATGTTTGTGTGTGTGTCTTCTTTTGCTTTTGTTGCAAGGAGATTACTTTCTTACTTTTTCTAGGGCATAGTTTCCCTTCTTGTGTTGGGCTTTTCCATCTATTATCCTTTGTAGGGCTGTACTCATAGAAAGATGTTGTGTAAATTTGTTTTTGTAATTGAATATCTCAGTTTCTCCATGTATGTTAATTGAGAGTTTTGCTGGATATAGTAGCCTGGGCTGGCATTTGTTTTCTCTTAGAGTCTGTATGACATCTGCCAGGATCTTCTGGCTTTCATAGTTTCTGGTGTGAAGTGTGGTATAATTCTGATAGGTCTACCTTTCTATAATTTTGTTGAAGATGTTTACTGACCCTTTAAGTTGGGAATCTTTACTCTCTTCTATACCTATTATCCTTAGGTTTGATCTTATCATTGCATCCTGGATTTCCTGGATGTTTTGGACTAGCAGCTTTTTGCATTTTACATTGTCTTTGACAGCTGTGTAGATGTTTTTTATGGTATCTTCTGACCCTGAGATTCTATCTTCTATCTCTTGTATTCTGTTTTTAATGCTTGCATCTTTGACTTCTGATCTCTTCTCTAGGTTTTCTATCTCCAGGGTTGTCTTCCTTTGTGCTTTCGTTATTGTTTCTATTTCCATTTTTAAATCTTGGACTGTTCTGTTCAATTCCTTCACCTGTTTGGTTGTGTTTTCCTGTAATTCTTTATGGAATTTTTGTGTTTCCTCTTTTTGGACTTCTACTTGTTTACTTGTCTTGTCCTGTATTTCTCTAAGGGACTTATTTATGTCCTTCTTAAAGTCCTCCATCATGATCATAAAATGTGATTTTAATCTAAGTCTTGCTTTTCTAGTGTGTTTGAATGTCCAGTATTTACTCTGGTGGGAGAACTGGGCTTTTATGATGCCAAGTATTCTTGGTTTCTGTTGCTTAGGTTCCTACGCTTGCCTCTTGCTATCAGGTTGTTCCTGGTGTTAGCTTGTCTTTCTGTTTCTGACAGTGCTTGTCCCTCCTTTAGGCCTGAGTGTCAGCACTCCTGTAGACCGATTTTCTTGTTTTCTCTCAGCCAGTTCTGGGAACAGAGTGTTTTCCTCTCAGGTGTGTAGTCACTCGTGGTGACTGGCTTTCAGCTCTGGTTGCAGGCTAGAACCGGAATGTTCTTGCCCCTGACCGCCCCTAGGTCCTTGTGCCCAGGGGACACAGATGGCACAAGGCAATTTCCTCTTGGTTCAGGAATGTGGACAGAGAGTATTCTCTGATTTCTCATGAGTGTCAGCACTCAGGAGGTCCAGCTCCCCTACCCCAAACAGGATTTGGTGCAGAGAGCTGTTTGACCGGTTCAGTTCAGTTCAGACCTGGACCATGGATTCCTGTTGCTTATTGCTCCTATGTTCTTATGTCCAGAGGCATTATGAAGTTTCTTCTTGTGTCGGAGTTTTGGGCAAGGGTGGGCAGAAGTGGCAGTCTTTCCTGCGGTCTTGTGATGGTCTGTACTTCTTAGTGTTTTCTCCCCCCACACCAGACATTAGGAATCAGGGAACTGTGGGATGGGGACATATAATTGGAGATTTCATTTCTGTGAATGAAGAGTGTCTGCAATGTAGTGGGTCAATATTTATATGTCAACCAGAAGTTTTTTGTCTTACTTTATTATTTTTTTGGTATAAAATATAAAAATAATTTATTTAATGTTCTTTGGGGCATTGTACCTGCATGTATGTTTGTGCACTGTGTATGTGCCTGGTGACATAGAAGCTACAATCAGGATTTGGATCTCCTGCTAGGAAAGGGGCAGATGGTTGTGAGCCACAATAAGGAGCTGAGAATCATACCTACCATGGGTCCTCTGGAAGAACAGCCAGTGCTCTTAAGTGCTTAGACATCTATCCAAAGAAACTATTGTTAGCATAAAATGAGTTGAAAGGCTTGCTTCCTTGTGTGATTTGCTTAAACACCACAGAAGAAGTAACATCAATATATATTACATAGTTAGAGGTATAGGCATGAAACTAATTACCACAGACTGCATAACTGGTGCCATTGCTCATGATCCAAGCAGGTTGTAAGTTGATACAAGAGAATCAGAAATTCCAGAGGAGCTTAGGATACAATGAGTTCCAGGATAACCCATGATATATGGTGAAACTTATCTAAGGAATTAACAGTACCTAAACAATCATGATAAGCCACTTCATTTCTAATATACTTTTAGACTAATTTGATATTGGTAATTTAATGTACATATGACATACGAATGGTTAGTTCCACATTTTAAAGTAAAATTATCTTAGGCTCAATTGCCATATCTTAAATAACATGAAAAGCTATATATTATTTTATAAACCAAGCAAATTATTATAGCAATGCTCACTTTAAATTACTAGTAGAAGTGCACTAAAATAGCTCAGCATAAAATCACCATAATATATTTTAAAATTCACAACTTTTCCAAGAGATATAAAGAATATAAATCTCATGATCAAATTTAGAGCCTGGGACATTGGTAATGCAGTAGCATCATGTTCAATTAAGTCATCCATGCACTTCTAAATACACTCTTACCCATTCTGTAAGCAACCTCACCAAACTCACTGATTGAGTAAATGAGGCATTCATTGAAGTGTTGTTTGGAAAATCATCTTTCCCCTATCTGGGGTAAGTAGATATACACTCATAATACTCCAGATAAACTCCCAAAATGATAGGATCTCTTTTTCTTTTTATATTTTGTTAGCTCTCCAGTCAAATGTTCACTACAACATGAGCTCACAACAAGTCCCTGCTTTGGGCAGGTTGCCCTTTTATTCTGCATACATTTCTGATCTCCTGTTTCAGAGTTGAGAAAATTATTGTGCTAAACATGCGTCCTATTTTCTCTTGGTATTTTGTAAAGTGAATGTAACTTTGTGGAATGTAATTATTAAAAGATATAAATGATTGTAAATATTAAGCAGTATATTTAATCAGTATGCTAATAAGTGTTTTCCAAGTCCTTAAGATCAAAATAAAAAATTATATTGTAATTATATGGTTCCCCAGAAGTCACATTATGTTGGGATCAAACATTATAACCAATGTGCACTTATTGCAATGTAGAATGAATGGCTCTGTTTTCTAAAAATAGTTTTTGAAGAAGCATTAAATTTGAAACTTAGATGTGATATTATCCATATTAAACTGTGAAATTACTGTGGAAGAAGAGGGAGATGGCATCATGTGGTAAGTCGATTCCCATCCCGTGGGGCCCACAGTTCACAAATGTGATAAGAGTCATGCATTATGAATTAGCTGTGATTTTAACTGGTCATTAGTTTGGTTCACAAAGAATTCAGAACCATGCTCTAATTAGGGAGTTCACTGACTGTCCTACAAGCCCCTAAGTAGCCAAGTGTAAGAGAGACTTCTATTCTAGAGGCTGTAAGTATGGAAACAAGTACACATAGAACATTGTTAGGTTCACTGGGAACAAATGTGAAGAGAGAGAGTAACTGCAATAGTTACTTTTCTATTGCTGTAATAAAGCACCATGGTTAAGGCAAATTACATGGAAAAAAGACTTATTCGGGGATAACAGTTCCAATGGGCTAGTGTATACAGAGTTACAACAAGTAGCAAGCAGCTGGGGCAGCAGCTAAGAGGTCACATATTGAGCAAGAAAAAAAAGGGTGGGGGACAGAGAGAAAACTCAAAATGGAGTAAATTTTTCGAAACTTCAAATTTGACCTCAGTGGCATACTGCCTCCAGCAAGGCCACCATTGCAAACAGCCACTTTCTGGAGACAAATACAAGACAAGGTCGCAACTTTTATTATTTAAACACCATGGTAGCCATTTGAGTGAGGATGCTATTTTATATAACAATAGAATTCAGGGGAGCTATTCCCCAAGAAGTTAAAATGAATTAGCAAGCTAAAGTAAATTTAGTGTACATCTCACATAATTGATAAATTTATTTAAATGGTCACATTGTGTGGAATCTATTCAGGTTATCTCAGTAAGAGAATATATATATATATATTATATATAAAATATATAATTTTATATTCATTATATATGTATTTGCTCTCTATCTAATGCTGTAACCCAGATAATTTTATCAACTATGAGAGATAAATATCATTATGAGAATATGTAATGTGCAATTGTGTATATATATACATATATAGTGTATATATACATATATATATATATATATATACACATATATAGTGTGTTACATATATAGATTGAAAAAAATATAGCATCTCTAAATATTTCAGCTTTGCATTTAGTTGTTAATACAATTAAAAATTCATGAAAATAAATTTATATTTTTAACAATGATGTTGAATCAGTAAGAAGAAAAGCTAAGACGCCCTGCTGACAGGAACAGCATTATCATATGCAGTTACACTTCAGGGATATCACATGATAGCACTTAGTGCCTAGAAAAATATTCAGATTTAACTGAGTCATGGAGCAGCACACACAATGTGATCAAAGGCTCAGCGAAGGATTGGATCTCACTTAATTATCTGACCCAAGTCTCCTTAGTATATAATCTGTTCCCTGCATCCTCACAGCCTTGAACACAGACAGCAGTAATGTGGGGAACTGGCAGTTTCTTCTATCAGCAGGACACTGAAACTCTGCCATAATGTTGAATGGGCCTTTGCACTCAAGAACAGCATTTGGCAGCTGCAGAGACTGTGTCCAAATGTTTGCATAGCTTCCAGTTTCCAAAACAAACAGAAACACAGTGTGTTCCTTAAATTTAATTAGTAGATTGTCATTTAATTTGGTCTCTTAACAATATGTCACTGTTGTTTTTAAGGTAGCATTCTAAATGGATAAAAGTTGTGTCACTTAAGCTTGTCCATTCCAGTGATACTAGGGGAGTATGCTTTGTAAACAACCTAGAAATCAATATTGACTATTCATACAAAAGATACTAATAAAAAGGATGACTATTGAATTGGAACATATAAAATAAGCATATAATAATATAAATATATAATCATAAATATATGTGAGATTTTTTTTATTAACTTGAGTATTTCTTATATACATTTCAAGTGTTATTCCCTTTCCCGGTTTCCGGGCAAACATCCCCCTCCCCCCTCCCTTTCCTTATGGGTGTTCCCCTTATACATAAATTCTATATACATATGTAAACATACAGCCTTGGAGAACACAACTCTATTCTAGCTAATTTATCTCATTGACTAACAGATTAATAGGTAATAGATAAAATTCCTGGTTTTCTGTTAAATCCTCAAGTAGCTCATTAGATCTAGGACACAGATCACAAAAAAATCAATGCACGCAGTTTCTGCAGATCAGGTTAAAACCCTGCCTTACTTATTATGAGCCATGTGTCTTTGAATTCCTGCTTGTGTCCTCCTACACTCAGAAACCTCTTTCATACAATGAGGCTGGGAATGACACTTGCTTCTACACATTGCAAGCATGATTACCAGCACTTTGCCTCATCCCAGAAGAGACCACTAAGCATCACTTCTTTCTGGGCCTTTTCATTGAGCTCAAAGCAATTAGGAACAAGAACAATATGTATCAGAATATACTTTAGAAGATGTCTATGAGGCCACAGTAGTCATTTAACTTACCAAATACAATTAGTTGCAGCAATTAAGGTTGTATTTGTGAGCATCAGAATGCCCTACTAACCTTAAAACCGTAGAAGTGCTTTCCTCTCTTTAAATGGGGCAGGAGTGGGGGAGGGAAGTGGTTTGTGGGTTTAGCCTCTGTTTAGCTGCACTCCAGTGTCATCAGGGAAGATGGCTTGAACTTCGCCAGTTTCAACACAGATGGTACTCGTGACATAACACAAAAGCATTCAGAGGTAGGATGAAGCTGGAATGGTGCAATACCTTATCTCACCTTTCTATAAAATTCCTACTAGAGTATTGCTGAGGTCTCAGTACTATTGTCTATGACAGGGGTTTATTCCTGGCTGGGAGGTGTTCTAAAATAGCAAACTGAGACCTCCCTCTCTACAAAAAATTTAAAGCTCTATTAACCTGAAAGAGTATCGGAAAAAGATACAAAGTAATATTTTATTCTCTTTTGTAATAGCCTTCATGGAAAACATAATTTGTTTAGACTTTCTTATACTCATTTTACAACGTAGCCTTTATTGTTTTAATATTGAATTGCCTATGGGAATATGCTGCTATAAACATTTCATTGCTTTGTTCCTTGGAAGCTTAACAAGGAGCTGATGTAAGGATATTTTATTTTGTACCTGAAATTTTTATGACTTTTTTGTGTCTTTGTCTCCCTTGAAAGAGAAATTGTAATAAAACAACACAAGTTTGCCATCACTGCTCACCTCACTCAGTGTGCTCTAACTCTCCCAGCTTTCCTTCTTTTTCTTAAGTGTACAAACCCCGTGTCTACCTCACAGCCTTTTCATTGTTCTTTATTTAGTTTTGGAAGTCTCTGCAGGCCAATATCTCCTCTGTCACTGCCTCTCTCAAGTCTGGTCCTCCATTGGCTCTGGTGAAAGCCTCCCCTCCTTGGGGCAGCTTGACTGGCCCAATGTCTTTTCAAATATTCACTATATCTTTAAATATATTTCTGTCGATTTTCCTTTTTTACTTTCTTCTTGTGAACTTGCTGCCCTTGTTAGTACATAATCAGACATGCCCAACATTAAAGTAGCTCCCTTGTAATTTGTCTGATTAATTCTACGGTTTTCTGAACCTAAAGCAGACTCAACCATAATTTTTAAATATATGGTAAACAAATGAAAAAAATCACTCCATTCTTCTCTACCTTGCGGCTCTCTACAAAATGGGAAGAAAAATAAAGGGAAAATGATTTTTAACACAGATCTTAGACAAAAATTTCTTAGGACAAGGTGAATTGTATATTTCTTAAATGCAAATGTCTTGTGTGTAGATAAAGTGAATTGACCACTAATTCTGATCAAGTGGAAAATTATTTAGAGCATCCACTGTGATACTATGTTGCTTTAGTGGGCATTACAATGCAGGACTTTTATAATTGACAGCAAACCATGATGAGAAGTACTTTATTTCACATATTTCTAATATTTTTGTCATTTTCATGATCAGATCTTAGTATTTTATGCATCATGAGACTTGTGTTTGCCCTCTCTAAGACATTAAAGATTAATTTAAAAGATTTGTTTAGAGAATTTAATGTGTGTTTTGTTGCAGTTACCTGAAGAAAGTAGAAAAGGGTCTGAACCCCTGGAGATAGATTAATAAGTGGTTTGAAGCCACTTGATGTGTTATGTGGGATGGGAACTCAATGTCTTTTCAGGAATAGTATACATTCTTAACCACTGAGTCACCTTTCTAGTTCCTAAATATTAGCCGTAAAGCATGTTTTTTTCATTAAAAAATAGGTAAAAGACTAAAAGAGTCACCTCATGAAAGAGGATGCACAGACGAGGAATCAGTGAATAGAAGAGTGATCAGCACTATACCTTCTTGGAAAAGCACTGAGAGGTCATTTGTGCCTGCCAAGAGCATCCTTTCCAGAAGGTAAATGCAGAGACCCCAGGACCCCAAGTGCTGCTGATGAAGTAGGATAAGGAGACATAATGAAATGGTGATAGGACTACAAGATGGTACAGCTACTTTGATAGGGCTTGGCTAGTCTAAAGTTTCTTTTATCATATCAGCTAGAACTAATGCCCAGTGATATACACCTAGATGGGTTGAAACTGTATGTGTTTAAAGAGCCATACATACCAGTTTATTCATACTTGTCAATAACTGGAAGCAAATAAAATATCCTTTAGTAAGTATTTAGATATAGAAACTGTTTATGTGCAATATGTGTGAGTTTAGTGAGCACTCTCCTTACTCCCGGTGGGGACTCTAAAGTACTCCATCTGACAGCAAAGAGGTCATACGTCAGTTACCATTTAATATATTAGTTCACTTCCAATTCAGAGCACTATCTGTGCCCTGGCAGTGCTATCTGAAGCTTCAGCAGCCGTCTTATTTAAGAAAGCCTCAGCTTTGTGCAGGATGCTTCTTACTTCCCTTCTGCTCCAGGGCTACAATTTCCCATGGGCATTTTAGGACAAAACTAAGAAACTTATAAATAAAATGAAAGGTAAATTTAACCAATTATTGAATCAGCAAAGATTGTTCTGGTATGTATTTAAGGCTTATTTAGTACATACAAATTGACGACAATAGCAGCATCAGGAAAATAACATAAAACAGCAGGCCCAAGGGTTAGCAAACAGTCTACAAGTGTAAACTGAATACAAGCTAGAGAAAGTGACTAAATGATGTGTGAGGAGTGAAGAATAAACAGAAAGTAAAATTTAGCTATTTCTTTTTTTTTTTTTTTTTGGAGCTGGGGACCGAACCCAGGGCCTTGTGCTTGCTAGGCATGCGCTCTACCACTGAGCTAAATCCCCAACCCCTAGCTATTTCTTAATGTCAGACGTGGTGGGAGCAATGCTAAACTAAAGTTTGGGTGCATACAAATGGAAAATGCAAGTACAGTGTATCATTGAGCCCGGAGAAATGACTAAGTGGATAAGAGCAATGGCTGCTCCTGTAGAAGACCAGGATTTGATTACCAAACCACACCTATTGGCTCACCACTTTCTGTAACTCTAATTCCAGGACATCTTACATACTCCACTCGTCTATGTGGGGTATGACCATACTCAGGGTATAAACATGCATTCAGGGAAAACATTGTTGATAAAACAATAAAAGACAAAATTAAAGGAATGGGACACACTTGAGATAGTAGAGGGAAAAGGTACCTAATTGTTTAGGAGTTATGTTCATTTCAGAAAAATGGGAGAAGTCAGCACACTTGTGGGGGACAGGATCAGGATGGCTGCAGAGACACTAGAATACTGGAAAGCAGACAGACTTCAGAAACTTTACTCACAGAGTTCTTTGAATATTAGAGGAAAAGATACACCCCAAGAAAAACAGTGACTGTAAGAGAACTCCATTATCATCTCGCAACTACAAGTCACTGGGACAGAATGCCATCATCCCCAAACACTTGCTGTCAGAAATCTGAACACACTATGCATGAAAGGAGAATTTTATGCTCTGACTGTCATGGCAGCTTTATGTAAATATTGTTCATGCAAGAGACTAAAATTTAGAAACAAAGTATCATGTTGTAAATCAGTATCAAAAATGACAGGAAATAGTAAGGGCCTTGTAAGGTAGTTAAATCTTCAAAATTGGCAGACTTGGACCTTGGAGATATGTATGTGTGTGTTTGTGTGTGTGTGTGTGTGTGTGTGTGTGTATGTATATGTATATATATATATATGTATAGATATAGATATATGTATATGTATAGATATAGATATATGTATATGTATAGATATAGATATAGATATATATGCAGAGTTTGTGTGTGTGTGTGTGTTTCTTAACCTTGAATTCGTGTTAAGAAGGACCTGTTAAGGGATCATGCCACTCACCTGAAAGTTTGGTCACACTTGTACTGAGACTTCCTCTTCCTAGCTCTGTTACACTATAGTTTCAGTTTTACAAAAGTTTATTTTATGACTTTTGCAGTTAATAGCCAGACTGTTAAACAAGCATATTTAAAGCATTTAGAAGCTCATTCTCATCATGATCTTTTCATTCAGTGAACTGAGGGACACATACACAAAAGTCCTACCGTAGCATGCTAATCTTGCTTTTGGTAGATTGCCCAACTAGTCAACAAAAGTTTCCCTTGGAAGATCTTTGCAACCCCAACAACTTGTCAGTGGCCAATGGGAGGCACAAAAAGAGGATGGTGGAATAATTAAAGACAGGTACATTGAATGAAAGCAGATTTGGTATGTTTAGAAGTCAAGAAGCATTAAAAAAAAGCTCATTGCTGTTCTTATACACACTCCTCACTCCTTTGGTTAACCATTTACAGTAAACCATTTTAGTTAAAGGCCTTTTATACCTGGGAAGTGTGGGGAAATGAAAGTCTCAAACCAACTGTGAGATATTGTACAGTTTTTATTCACCAACCCCATGAAAAGAAGCATAGGAACTAAAATCAAGACACTCGAAAATACCGTGTTAGTGATCACCGTTGTTAGGTATGCTACAACAAAATTAGTGTATAACAGTCACATTCCACACTGAAGAGATTAATGACTGTGTAGGACAAATGCAATAAAACTCAAGAAGAATCTCAGTTGTAGCTCAGTGAATGTGATCTTGGATTGCTCTGTTCCTTTGTATCTTCCTCTTCCTATCAGCACTCTTACCACACAGTGAATTGTATCAGGACACTTGTTAAATCTGCCCAGAATGCAAAAGCCTTGTTATATGAAATCGTCTCCTACAGACTGGGGAATAAAGCTTAGTCAATCAGCTGTGCAAGTTTTACAGTCAAGGAAAATGTATACAAACCAATGTGGATGCTGAGCTACTGATGGGAAGTGGTGATGACAGTGTTCAATATTATTTCATAGATATTAGTTAGCTCAGCACTCTGGCATTTTTGTGCATGCAGTTCTCTCAGAAAGGAAGAATTTTGGGTCATCCCTCACTCAATGTTCTGTATTTCTGCTGGATGTAGGCTTTACAAGCTCCCTCTCCCCACTGTAGGACATTTCCTCTAAGATCCTTCCTTTAACATGCTTTTGAAAAGGGAAACTTCTACCATTTCCACTACAAGTTTTGAAACACTTAGGTCAGTTCTAATAACAAAGTCCATTGGACAAGATTTCCTTAATATGACTCACCCAATTTTTGTTTTCTAATGATCATTAAATCACTATTAGTTTAATGACATAAGTATATGCTGTATAATAGATACAGCATATTTTGTAGCAAAAAGGTAAATAAAATAAAACACACAAAATCATAAAATGATAAATATTAGGAAAATATACCCTATATTCCCTCAAATTTAGCATAATACAAACAAAAACTTATAAAGATGAAGGAGATTAAAAAGTTAATAATTATAGTTGAATAATTCAGCAACTCGTGTGTGTGTGTGTGTGTGTGTGTGTGTGTGGTGCACGTGCACATGCACACACATGAGAACACATATCTCATAAATGTATGTAAAACTTTTCTACCCTAATTTGACTTGTTGATGTTACTCATATGTTATAACCCGTATTTGAATATATAAGACACTTGGCCCATATCTAGCTTGTTTCCAGTACCATTCATTGAGAAGACAGTTAATTTTCATTAAAAAATCCCTCATTTCTGGACCTGGTTACTGATGTTTTAAGCTTTGAACATGTCTGAATGTCTGTTTTCCTGTGTTTTCAGGTTTGACTTGTTAAATTATTTAAGAAACACTAGAGGATCAAATCCAAAAGAATATATAAGATGAAGAGGATTTTCTAGTTATCACAGATGATGTGCACTGTGTTGTACAAAGAGGGCTGTCGAACCACATGGGATTCCAAAACAGAATACCTGATCATTCCATGAGGCTTGGGTGAGTTCTCCTTCAGTGAGAGGAGGGAGGATTATTAATGAGCCACCATTCTTCAGTCCATGTGGAAGCCCAGTGAAGTGGTTTCTCATGCCTGAAAGAATTTCCACAGAAACAGCAACTGAGTAGCTAGACTTACTATGAATTAAAAGGGGCTTGAGCAAAAAGAAAACGTTTCCTTTCAGTGTTCTTTACATCTGGGCATCTGTTGGAAAATGGGGCCTGCTATGGGTGAAGATTCTCCTTCTCTATTAATCCTTCCTGGAAATACCCTCATACACCCATCAGGGTACATTGCCTAAAGGATCCATGATCCAATCAAATTGACAATAATGGTAATCATTGTAATTAGAATGTCTTTGGCAAACAGAGACTTTCCTGCAAACAAGGCTAAGGCTTAGAAGCACAACATCAATGGCATTTGCTTGAACTGACACTGCAGAAAAGCTCACTAGTGCTTCCAAATGCCAAGGCTCCTAATTATTTTGACTAAAAGATCAAATGAGAAATTAAGACAAAATTTGACATTTTTTTGAAACTGTTTCTGTTACCTTGCCCCAGTCCAATTCCCTCTGCTGAGCTTAATAGTGTTTCACATTACATTTGATTTGAATGAGATACTCATTCAAAACATGTAAAATGTATCCTATAAATATATCAGCATAGGGTTCATACATATATGTGTGAAATTTATATGTAATGTTTATCATGATTTTGTAGCACTGTGTGCATCAGTTTTGATCAAGGCTTGTGAAGTAGAAACCCAGCTTCTGTTGCCATGATCATGTCTGGCTCATTCTCTCCTTTTTGTAAAAGTATTTGGGTTCATTTATTAAAGTTTCTCTTTAAGTCACATCAGTCACTTCATTGAGAATTAGAGTGGGCAACAAGTTTATAAATAGGACTCCGAATATATTTCTAAAGATGTATGCCTTTTGAATGGAACAGCCTACAAACGTTTCCAACAATTTTGGTATGAATTAAAACTAAAATGGGTAGTTATGTTAATATATTTTTGTAAATTTAAAAATGTTTTGTTGAGTTCATGTTCTTTACCGTTTTCCTCATGTTTTCTATAACAGAAAAATAGGCTTAAGTAGATTTTTTCTAAATCATTGACTTAACTTGGAAAATTAATAATTTTCTTCTTTCTGTATTTAGATAAGTAAACATGACACATAACAAGACATGCTGTGTCATTAGTAGGCATGAAGGATAAGTGTGGTGATAGTTTTGCTGTGAAAAAGACCCCTTAACAGAAAACAGAAACTAAATAGAAATTTCCTAAATGCAGTGGCTCATACCACTGTCTGTGTGACATGTGTGGTTATTATCTCCATACCTGGTCAAAAGATGAAAAGGTCAAGACATGAGTAGATTAATTGGCTTGTCTTGTAAGTGTCCACAAAAGACTCTCCAGAAATTAGTTCATTGTCTGACTTCCTTTGAAATTGAAATTTTATAAAATTAAAAGTACAAAATCTGATAGGGTGAAAAAATAGTAAATGAATGTGTTCGATTGTGAAATCTATTAGTCATCTTTCTTTTGTTTGTTTTAACTATTAAATGTGTCATTACAAACCTATGCTGTGTTTTACCCTAATAACTCTAGCTTCTGAGAAGAAGGCAGTCTTAAGGCTTTATCATTTTTATGTTAGAACCAGAAGAAAAGGAAATGACATCAGATGGCCAAAAGTTAGATCCAGAAAGGCCTATAAAAGTAGATTTCATCTTCTTCTTTATCTTTCCTCTTCTTTCTGTGCTGGATATTATGTGAAGCATGACCCCATGGACTTAGTTACCACAAATGTTGCTCCTTTTACTCCCACACTCCAAGGAACACCATGGTAAGATACAACTTATCCTAGCCTTGTCTTTCTACTGACCTGGAACCGAGGAAACTGTCTGGATTCGTTACAGCTTAGTAAGGACTGCCCATACGAGAGGAGGAGAATAAGAGTCCCATTTTCATTTTATTCAGAATTAACTTTTGTTACAGCTTGATATTTTGCTAACAATCAGTAATCGAAAAAACATAAGTCAAAACACAATTGGCATTAAATTAAATGAGGGGAGCTCATTATAATATTTATTCTGCCAGCTCCAATATTGAATAATTGATCAGAAGTTTATCACCTTATCATATAATATATATATGATTCTCTAACTTTAATTGCATCTTTATTAATGTCACGCTTTGATTATCTAAGTTTTTATAATGTATCTTAGCTGTCAGATAACCTTGTGTTCACTTAAAAACTTTCAGAATATCATTTGGAAAAAATAGAGTGTCTATAGAATACTCAATATTGAGGCTGCTTGCTTGATAGAGGAGTCAATGCAGAAGAAAACTCATCTCACAGCCTCACTGGACATGAATTCTGCTTTGGATTTTCTGATTTAAATTCAGAAGCAATGCTGCCCTAATTTTCATCAGTCTTGATAAATGGGTTGTTTCTCATAAAGGTAAATGCTGAGAATTAGCTAAATGTGTTCAGTGTAAGCATGGGCATAGAACTCTTTTGTTCAATTGAGAATTAGACTTGCTTCATGGTGAGAATTCTTCCAATGAAGAAAATTGCACAGTCAAATGGGATAGTCTATAATTGGAACCCTGTAGTTCTAGCTGATGGATAGCTGGATGATAGAGGTAGACCACTTTTTTTCCCACCAAGACTCAAACAGATAATGTAAATCTAAGGGCTATGTGAGCACATCATGCAGGATTTCTACAGCATAATCTTGTCCTATAATCTCTGTGAGAAGATATAATCTGTTTCCCTCAAGATATCATTTCCACGAAGCTGTGCTAATCATACCATTATTCTTAACTGCTATGATGATAGCGAACAGTCCTGTTTGAGGTTTTCCTTCAATAGCTGTAATTACCTTAAGATGGGTGATGAAAGAATTACATGAGAAAATGTATGAAGTATTCAAGTCATGAAGGCATGGCTGATGACTTTTGCTCTTTAAAATATAGTCATTAAGCTTACTGGGCCTCAATGTTATTAAAAGAAATACAGAAAGCTGAGAAATGCTGAGAATTGGGGAATTAGTCTGGTCACCCAGAGGTTAGTCACGCCTAATTGATTCAGCCCAGAGCTTATATATGTGCATGTGACACTGCCAGAATTGAAGAAATTGAGTTTATGCATCTAGAAATATATACCAATAATAGAAGGATGAAGGCCCATGAAATTGACATTGAACAAGCTGGCAGTTTCACGAAAATGATTATGGTGAGGAAAATGTAAATGGGAACAATGCATTTATAATTTAAAACTTTAATTTGATAAACATAAATGGTTGTATTGTGAGGCTTTCCATAGTTATTTTTACTTCTATAACTGGGGAAATATGAGGAACTGAGAAGTTAACATTATTTCAATATCCAGATAAACCTGTGTTTTCATATGTATGTCCTTTTAAATGCAAACATCTGAATTCACTAAACTGCAACTTATTTTTTCTGAATATACTGTTCATAGAAATTCTCCTGGGGTGCATTCTCAAGGACACTTACTGCAGACCTCAATGTATCCTAGCTAAGCAAAAGAAAACAGAGAGAATGAATAAGGAGGTTCTTTGACCTAAAATGAGTGAAGACACCACGAAGGTCTAGAATGGGTGAGGAGACTTTAATTAAGACAGAAGAACTGACAATGACTTTAAAACTTTTGGAAGAGCTTAAAAACTTTTTGAACCTAACTCTTTGAAGAAAAACCCAGCCAAGGAAGGAAAAATTTGGTGGCACACAAATCATTAACTTTTAATTTCTTTACAAAACTGTGTATCATTTCCCTGTATCATTTGTTCATGATATTGGAAGACCAATCTCCAAAAGAAATTTTAATTCTCTTGATTTAATACATAATTACAATTCTTTTATTTAATGGTATTACATTCATTTTCATTTTTAAGAAATATTAGACAATCCTAACAGAAATCCCTTTGTACTGCTAGTTTTGATATATCATAAAAACCCCTTGCAAATAACCAAATTAACTGTTTCATTAGTTAATTTTACGTATGCTGGCATAATTTTAACCAGGATATTTCTTTTTCATAAATTCATTTGGGAAGTTAATTCTCCATTATTCATTATAAAAGTAAATACTCTACCAGTTTGTGTATTTGAGATGTTACCATGCATTAATTTTGTAGCTTATAATTTATTTGACACCGTTTTAAACAGAAACTTTAGAAATAATATTTCTAAGTCCTTCATTTTTTCACTCACCAGTTAAACCTAAAACATGTCTTAATAATCCCAGAGCCACAAAACAAAGGCGTCAGACTAAGTAGTCCCAACATAAACTGACCTCTGAGTTTTCGAAGATATAGGTGTGTTCTGAAAAGTACTCTAGTTTTCTAAGCAAAAAAATAGACTTTTGTCCAAACCAGCTTCTATATTTAAGAAAAGCATGTTCTTTGACCTCTTATTCCTCAGTAACATAACTTGGTTAATATTATTCTGTGCAGACGCTCCTTTTGGGAACTCCTCTTCATAGGGTTACTTATGGAGCAAACACTCAATGTTTGGTAGGTGCTGAGTCCATCAAAATATAGTTTATGTCTCAGTCTTAAAGGCTATCATTTCCTGAAGTCCAGTTTACTGATTAAATAAAGCAGGCAACATCAAGTTGATCTTAGATGACAGAGTGAAAAATTCAGTGAGCTCATAATTTAAAATTCAAAGTGATTCCTCCACTTAGGAGAGATAAATAATGAGCTCCAAAATACCAATCAAAGAACGCCAATGCGGATTAAATGAGAGCCGGCTGAACAAAGTGTTAGACATGGGGAGGAGAGAAGGAGTGTGAGGAGAGGAAGGATGGGAAGGGAGATGGAGGAAAAAGGAATTATTTGGTTCATCTACAGTAGGCAAAGCTAAGTGTGATTAAAATTAAGCACAAGGTTTATATGCACAGCAACTTGAAAGTCAGTTTTCCTTTCTAATAAGCATTGGACGGTCCCTCATTTGAATCCTGGGACTATACCAATTAATTTGTAAAAGAAAAAGTAAAGCAGGAAAGTAATAGTGTAAAGTAAACAATTGAATCAAAACCCTTGAGGAAATTAAGCATGTTATGCTGAGCGCTTCCATTTGACAAAAGCGCTTAGCAGTATGTCTTTGGTGGTACTTTGGCTTATTGGGGGAGGCATTGCCTTTTTAATACATTTTAAATTGTATTTGAATTGTCAACGAAGTATTCTTTTAAGTAACAGACTAAGGATTTTCTGAATCATATTTGTACCAAGGAAAACAACACAGAAATGTCACTCCTGGTCAGGAATACCGTAAGTACTAGGACATTTAAAACAAAACAAGAAATTTTTCAAAAGAATTGTTAACAAATAAGGTGTGATGAAGAAATTTGTTGCTAAATCTGGATCAATAAAACCAATACAATGAGAAAGCAATGATAAGTCAAGAAATGATCTTAGTGTTAGAGAGCTTGCCTAGCAGCTGTTTCAATCTCGTGAACAGAAAAATATAAACACAAATAAATATACCACACACACACACACACGCACACACACATGCACACACACACACATACAATACCATACCTCATATGTCCCCCATGCACACACATTTATGCACACCCATGTGCACCCAAGTAAATAATTAAGAGAACAAATAATTCAAGTCAGAAATAGAATTTGTGTACATCATAAAAACAACACGTTCTATATGTGGAAACGCAAAAGAATTCAATAGATGGAATTACTTCAAAATACATATTTCAGGTAATACTTGCAAAAATTCATAAAATATATTAGTTAACCAAACTTGAACCTCAACAGTTCCACAACATGTGTTCTAGCAGGTGAACAAGATATACACAAATTACATAGTCAGCTGAGAGAGGAGAATGATGGTGAATAGAAGAGAAGGCAAAAAAGGTAAAAGAAGGGAAAGAGAAGGCAAGAGGAATTCAAGCTAAGACATTAAAACAGTAAACTGCACTGGAACTCAAAACTTGAAAATACATAAAAGAGGTAAAGAGGATGGAGGAGACAATAGGCAAATTGAAGTTAGACATATTTGTTGAAACTATAAATCTCTTCTTCAAAACTAAGAAGACTAATACTTATATCAAACCTTATATTTTCTGTGCTCCCTAAAGAGAACAATTTTGTCACTGGGAATTCCATGCTGTCTTCTCCCATATTACCTTTCTGCTTCACACTTGTTAGAGAAAATGCACACACACACACACACACACACACACACACACACACACACACACCTTTCTTATTTTAAGAATAGAAACTGGTTACAAAAATCTTGACTGATTTACCCAGCTACTGTATTTGTAACTGGACTAAGGCAGTACTTAAAACTCCTTCTCCTCATCAACAGTCCTCAATAAAAACAAAAAAGTTCCTGTGTGTTCTTTAGTGAATAGGTTACCTCACTCAGGATGATTTTTTTCTAGTTCCATCCATTTACCTCCAAACTTCATGAACTTTGTTTTAAGTAGCTGAGTAGTACTCCACTATGTAAGTTTACTGCATTTTCTGCTTCCATTCCTCCCTTGAAGGACATCTGGAGTGTTTGCAACTTCTGGCAATTATAAATAAGGCTGCAATGAATATATAGTGGAGCATGTGTTCTTGTTATATGTTGGGCCATATTTTGGGTTTATGCCCAGGAGTTGTATAGTTGAGTCCTCAAGTAGTACTATGTCCAATTTTCTGAGGTACCTCCAGGCTGATTTCCAGAGTGATTGTCCCAGCTTGCAATCCCACCAACAATGAAGGAGTGTTTCTCTTTCTCCACATCCTTGTCAGCATCTGTTGCCACCTGAGTTTTTAATCTTAGCTGTTCTGAGTGATGTGAGGTGGAATCTCAGGGTTGTTTCAATTTGGATTTCTGTGATGACTAATGATGATGAACATTTCTTTAGGTGTTTCTCGGCCATTCGACATTCCTCTGCTGAGAATTCTTTGTTTACTTCTGTACCTCATTTTTAATAGGGTTATTTGGAGTTGTTGTATATTTTGGATATTAGCCCACTAAAAGATGTAATTCACAGGGATAATAGTAAGGTAGAAGGCATTCACCAGGAGGCAGGTGAGGATCCAGAAGAACAAGGGCCATAGGTAGAAGAAGAAGATGGTCATGATGAGATCCAGCATGAGGTTGAGTTCTCCATGAGGACCTATCGCTACAGCAGAATGAGCCAAGGAGAGACTTAATGGAAGTAACTCGGGGCCTGTGTCTAGAAGTTAGTTAGGTACCATAGAAAATTAGGAATATCTGTTGTTATTGTGCTTAAAGCCTGTTTAATAAAGAAAAAACATACAATTTCACAAAATCTTCTGTAAATCATTAACTCCTTCCTCAATTCACCAATCTTACTTAGTATAATGAACTACTGTTCCTTTAACATCTGAACTTAATGTTACTTGGTGTACAATCTTTGAATTTTTTGTTTCTCTTTACAGAGGAGAATAAGAATCTATTCCTAATCAAAAATTATGTGGTAATATTTCCTACATTTTGAAAAATCACACGAGTCAGTATACATGCAGTACAATGAATGAAACTCTCCCTGGAACCCATCTTTGTGATCATGGTATCTTCTAAAAATTGCTTGTGTACTGGTCAAATTTTACTCCCAGAAGTTGATCCTTTCAATAGTTTCTATACTTTAACATCCTGTTTGTAAACTTGACAATTAGCTCTACTTCTCATTTCATCACACGTCACATTACCAGCATCTCCTCCTGCTCCTCAGATATATACATTAGACCTTACTTCCTTGTTCTTCTCCCTTCTTCAAGTGCACTGATGCTGCACTTTATAACCAAAGACAAGCGCACAGCACGTTATTTAATGAAAAGCTGAACATTCTCATCTTTGTATGAAAACAACATGCAAAAAGTACCCAAGTTGCTAAAGATAAGAATAAATTTTATTCAACTCTTAAGAAGACAAAATAAATATATTCATCTGCCATACTTATCATTGTAAATGTAAACTCATGTTGTATCATGATTACTTGTTTAAGTTAGGGAAGAGAAAAGGGAGAGAGAGAGAAGGAAGGCAAGAAGAGAAGGGAGAGGAGAGAGGGGAGTGAGAGAGACAGAGAGAGACAGAGAAAGGACAGAGAGAGCAAGAGATGGAGAGCTCAAGAAAGCAAGAGAGAAAGAAAGAGAGAGAAGGAGAAAGAAAGAGAGAGAGAGAGAGAGAGAGAGAGGGAGAGAGAGAATATCTCCAATATATCTCAATCCTCCCTTGTAATCTTTTCCCTCCTTTCTCTGGATATCACATTTCTGCCAAAGACAAATTGGCATCTTATTCTGTATAAGTGATTCTTTATAAGTGATTTAAGACACAGTTCTGTCTAATTCAAGTAAACATTTGGAGATTCAAATTAATCTCCTGACAATTCTTAATTACATGAATGTTTGTCAAACTTGGCAAATGCCAAGTATTAGCACTGTGCCTGCTATAAACAAGAAGCTATACAATTAATACATTTTACAACCTAAGCTTCCTAGAAAAATGTTTGCATTTAAATAAAATGTGGAAAAATATTGCACCTGAATTCTAGAACACGTAAATATCCATCTATATTTCTGCATATACATTATACTTATTTTATTGAGAGGTAGTTTTCAATTAGAGTTTACACTGTCATATTTATTGTAAAATAAATATTAACCTTTAATATCTGAATGCTTTATTCATTGCTGAAAAGAGTTGGTGAAATAGCTTATGGAGTTCAGCAGAAATGTTATAGAAGTCAGAGAGGTCAAGGGCATACACACACACACACACACACACACACACACACACAATTTAGAAAATCTGGGCTCATAGGAACTGAACAACCAACCTGGAAGCTTGAATGAAACTGATCTAGATATTGTGCATGTATGTTACTGTTGTGTAGCTTGGTCTTTTTGTGAGACAACTAAAGCATGAGAAAGAGCTGTCTCTGACACTGCTGTCTGGCTTTGGTACCCATTCCCCCTACTAGACTACCTCATTTAGCCTAAATAGGAGAAGTTACTCCTAGTCCTATTGCAACTTGATATGCCAAGGCTTGTTAGTATCCATGAGAGACCTACTTTTTCTTAAGAGAATGGGAGGAAGAGTCAATAGGGTGGAAAGCAGGTGGGGGAAGAATGTAGTGAGAGAGGAGGGAGGAAAAACTATGGTCAAAATGTAAACTAAATAAGTTGTATTAGTTAAGAAAAGAGTATTTGCAGTTCTCTCAGTATTTCTGTCTTCCTTCTGCAAAATACAGAAGTAAAACAATGCCATACTTGTGGTCATTATGTATTTCCTGGAGTAGCTTCACAGAACAAATTCATTAAACATTAGAAAGAAACATGCACATCCAGGTGTTTCTTCAAATGAGATTTCCCACCACTGATTTATGCATGCTATAGAAGTCCAAGTCGGGCTCTCAAGGTCAAACCTGAAATCACCCAACAAATAGGGTTGTTACACATGCACAATTTTATGTTGATAAATAACATAAACCACATGCAGATTATCAGTGGCCTGTAAATACAAACGTCAAGATTAATATCGCATCCTGTGTAAGATATGTAACTAAATTGAGAGATCCAGCTTGATAAATGAAGAAACCCCATCTTAAAGAAGGATCCGTCTTAAACTTAGGAGTTAGCCGGAGCAAGGCTGTGACTCCATGATAGGATGAATACTGGACGTTTTGGATTCTAGGCCTAAGTTTCTGCTACCCTGCTACAACATCAATAACAGGGCTAAATCTTATATGCTCAGGACCTTCAGTGCTACCGTCCTGTATCAGAGAGATCCATCTTGAGTAAAGACTCAGCTTTTTGACTCTTCATGGCCTTTGAAAACCTTGGATCTGGACATGACATAAATTGCTTAATGCCCAGATGTAAAATGCATATATGTATAGGCATTTAAAAAACTCAGTTATTTATTGGTACAATATACATATAAATATATGTGTATAAGTATGTTTTATGTATATAGCATCATACATATGAACATATGTATATTTCAATGACCTGTGCTTATGGTTCAGATTTTATAGTGTGCCTGCATTTGACATGCAATTCTTATATCTAGAATTAATAGTTATTTACAGTTATTAAAATACTCACTAACTGTGTAGATTTGTTTTATTGTCAATGTGACTCCACCTAGAGTTACATGGAAAAGTCAACTTTAATTAAATCACCTAGATCAGATTGGCCTGTAGCCTTGTCTGTAAGGAGTTGCAATTGCTGCTATTATAGGCAAGACCCAGACCACTTGAGTGGTTCTATCCTTAGGAAGGTTTCCTTGGGCTCTACAAGAAAGGTGGCTGAGCACCAACCTGGGTGAAAGCTAGAGAGGGAGTATTCATGTCCCTGGCTCCATGTTCCTGCCTCCAGGCTTCTGCCTTGAGTTCTTGCCCTGGCTTCCTTCAGTGATAGACTGTAGTCCACAAGTATAAGCGATATTAGCTCCCTTCTCCACAATTTCTCTTTGTCTAAAGTCATTTTTTACTGCAACAGAAAGAAACTAGAACACTAATAGCATGCTATGATTCTATGGTCTTTAAGTCTTCTTTTCCTTTTCTGATCTTTTTTGACTTGTTTAGATATAATATTTCTAGTTAACCTTGTATTGCTCCTAAGTCTCTTTTCATTTGTTTCGACTTTGACCTTTGTTATATTTTCTCTGATGATATTTTGGCCTTGCTTTAACATTTCTGTTCTAAAACCATGAGGTGCATTGTTAGGTTGACTATCTGAAATCGATCCCTGTTTTGATACAGGTGTGAAATGGATAAGTTCACTGTACTCATGGTAAATCTCAAGGATTTTATATGTTATCTTTTCAGGTTAGTTTGTGAAAAACAGTATTTTATTTTTACTTTTGGTTTATAAAATAACAACTTAGTGTTGTGATTTTCATTTTCCAAGGACTTTGCACAAAAAAGTGCATAGCATATTGACTTATGTAACTCATAGTGCATTCTCTTGAATCTCAGTGGTTTCTCTAACATCCTTGTGAGTTCTTCATGGACTCTTGTTATTTCTTTTCTTCTGTGATCTGTCATAGAGAATTACTGGACACATCAGTGTTTCTTTGATAATTTCTCCAGCTTAATCGAGAGTGTTGGTGAGATGTGCTTGGTGAAGTTGTCTGGCAACCTGTGGAAATCAGCTCCCTTAGTGACCCAGCCACAATAGAGTACAAGAAGTAGAGCTGGAGAGCATTTTCTGCCCTAAGGCAATGTGACTGAAAGAAGCAGGAAGATGGAAGATATTGGGCAGTCCACATAGCGACTTCAGGGGGGAGTATGATTATCTAATGTTAGCCTGGGTTCAAAGGCTTTGGGTTTGCCAGCCATAACCCATGACAGTGGGACGCTTCATCCCAGGCACATGCATTTTAGTATATATAAATCCATGTAAACTTTCTCATTAGACATGCAGAGTTAAAATTCTGAGCTCAGCCTCAGACACAGGGTGGACAAATTATAATCCCAGATACATAAGGGGCTGAGATAGGAGGAGCCAGCCTCAAGAGTATAGTGAGGACACATTTGAAAGAGAAAGGCCCAAGCTTTCAACCTCTCAGTAGTGTGACCTTGGATAAGCTACTTAGCTTCTTTCAGTGGAAGTCATTCATCTGTTAAGTTCAAGTTGTGTTAAGTATTAATCACTAAAGGCAGTTTTCTGAGTAGTTAGCTATGCTGTAAGAAGTACTCAGCTGAGACTCAGTATTCTCTAAATTACAGTTGACATTTGGGTCAAGCTTAATTGGATCTCTTACTTTCAAAGTTATGACTTGAAATATTGATTTGAAATCATACAAATGTACCGAACTCTAATTACATAAAAATCACACAAAAAGTACCAAACTGTAAATATCATTAAAAGTAAATAGAAGCTTTTTTTTATTTTTCAAAGAGGTCAAGTCAACCATCACATAAGACCTCAGTGATATCCATGGAAGGACCTTGACATCATCAGCAATTGCAATAAAGACATGCAAACTCATTAATCATTGCCTTCTCTCCATAGTCTTCATAGTTTATTTGGATCATGACCTTGGACAAGTCATTAGCTTCAGTTATCTGCCAACCAGAGAGATTATAAAAAATGATAAAGAAATGATAGAATGAGAAGTTACTGAGAACATGTTTAATGGAGTCTTTGAAATTTCAAACAAAAACAGTGGTTCAAGGGCCACATAACACACACACACACACACACACACACACACACACACAGAGGCATATGCATATACATCATATATGTATACATATACATATACAACGAATGAGAGAATATGAAAAAATTTTGGAGGGTCAACAAATGCAAAGAGAAATAAAAACATTGAATTTTTTTTTACAAAGCTCGACTTTTCATATCAAGAAAATATTTTGAATTTTCAAGTTCTACACAGTGAATTGGCCAAGCTCTACTGTAAGCAATTACATAATGAAAAATTCTACCACATATACTACTAATTAGACATAATGCCTACCAATTAATCACTTTAAAATTTCCCAGTGCTTTGACTTTTATATATATGAGTACTTGCCCATACACATATCTGTGCAGTGTTTACAGAAGTCAAAAGGGAATGTTAGGTCATTTGGAACTTGATTTAAAGTTGGTTTTGAACATTCCGTGTGAGTACTGGTAACTAAACCTAGGTCTTTTAAATGATACATAGATGTTCTTAAATCCTGGGCAATTTCTCAACTCCATAATTAATCATTTTTATAAATGAATTAACACTATAGATGTACAAGTAACAGAATTTATATCATGAGGAATTTTTTCTTAAATCCCCAAGAATTTATCAGAGTAAGCTTCACCTTTTCAGTATGGGGCTAGGATATGTGACACACACACTCTCTCTCTCATCTTTGTGTGTGTGTTTGTGTGTGTTTGTGTGTGTCTGTGTATGTCTGTGTGTGTGAGAAAGAGAGACAGATACACAGAGAGGGACAGAGAATGGGATGGAGAAACTCCCTGTGTGTCTAGTATGTATAGTAGGCAGATGACAACCTTAAGTTTGTTTCTCAAGAGCTAGCCACCTTGTTTATCTGTCTTTCTGGGTACTATAACTCATTAATTTTGCAAGATTGGCTGAATACCAAACTTCTGTGAACCTCCTGTCTCTCGTCTGAGCTCTGAAACTACAAATGTGTTCCCACATGCTCAGTCTTTTAATATATATATATATATATATATATATATATATATATATATATATATATATATATATATATATATATTGGTAAATCAAACCTAGCTCTTCATTCTTTTCAAGTCCTGCCTTTTGCTGACATTTATCTTCCCTGCCTTTGGGTAAGTGACATTTGTAGGAAGATGGAGTTTGAACATGGTAAGACTAAACTGACTTTACCCAGGGAATGATCTTTTGAATGAGTCATAAAATCTAGAAGTCACGATGGAGCACTAGGCTGGACAAATGAATTTTAAAAACGACAGTTCAAAAGATGGACAGTAGCATGGTATCAAGCAATGAAATAATACAATTATTTCTTAAATCCAGGGCATTGTAAACATAAATAAATATCTTCATCCCATTAAGGCTGTTGGTACTAATCCTTGAACAAAGTGTAGATTCTTACTCAAATAATAATGTAAATCTTTATTTGAATTCTGGTGAAATCTGGACTTCTGTTTCCATGGTGGTCCTTAGAACTTTCTAACTTGTTTTAAACTACACAAATATGTTTCTTTATGAATCATTAGAGACGGATTCTCATGTTCAACATCCTTAGTCATCAGGGAAATGCAATTCAAAATGACACTGAGATTCCACCTCACACCAGTCAGAATGTCTAAGATAAAAAACTCAGGTGACAACAGATGCTGGAGAGGATATGGAGAAAGAGGAACCCTCCTCATTGTTGGTGGGATTGCAAGCTGGGACAAGTACTCTGGAAATCAGTCTGGAGGTTCCTCAGAAAATTGGACATAGTCCTACCTGAATAGCCAGTTATACTACTCCTAGGCATATACCCAAATGATGCTCCAACATATATCAATGATACATGCTCCATTGTGTTCATAGCAGCCTTTTTTGTAATAGCCAGAAACTAGAAAGAACCCAGATGTCCCTCAACAGAAGAATGGATACACAAAATGTAGTATATATACACTAGAATACTACTCAGCTATTGAAAACAATGACTTCTTGAAATTAATAGGCAAATGGATGGAACTAGAAAATATTATCATGAGTGAGGTAGCCCAATCACAAAATATCGTGCAAGGTATGCATTCACTGATAAATGGATATTATCCCAAAAGCACAGATTACTCAAGATATAATCCATAGTCCACATGAAACTCAAGAAGAAGAATGACTAAAGTGTGGATGCTTCAGTCCTTCTTAGAAGGGGGAACAAAAATGTTCATAGGAGGAGATATGAAGACAAAGTTTGGAACAGAGATTGAAGGAACTGTTATTCAGAGCCTGCCCGCCCTGAGAATCCAGACCATATACATACAGCCACCAAACCCAAAGAATATTGCTGATGCCAAGAACTGCATGCTGACAGGAGCCTGATATAGCTGTCTCCTGAGAGGCTCTGCCAGAGCATGACAAATACAGAGGCAAATGCTCACATCCAACCATTGAACTGAGTACAAGGTCCCCATTGAAGGAGTTAGAGAAAGGATTGAAAGAGTTGAATGGGCTTGTAGTCCCATAAGAACAATACCAACCAACCAGAGCTCCCAGAAACTAAACTGCCATCCAAAGAGTACACATGGACAGACCTATGGCTCCAGCTGCATATGTAGCAGAGAATGGCTTTGTTGGGCACCAGTGGGAGGAGAAGCCTTTGGTCCTGTCAAGGCTGAACCCCTCCAGTGTAGGGGAATGTCAGAGCGGGAAGGTGGAAAGTCAGGAAGGCAAGAAAGGCGTGAGTGATTGGATGGGGAAAGGGGATAACATTTAAAATGTAAACAAAAAATTCCATTAAAAATATACAGACTAATTCAGGTTCAGTGAAGCAAAAGATATTTATTTTGTAAATTTTCACAATGTCTATTAGACAGAATTAGCAAATTTTGTAGTTTAGAAAACACAACTATAGGCTTCTCCTACCTAAAGTTTTGTATTATCTCATACATTTAACATAACTTATGCTGAAGTCCCTGTAATACATTTTGTTTCAAAGGACACTCTTGTTTGGTTTAGTTTTTTTTTTTGTTTTTGTTTGTTTGTTTTCTGTTATTACTGTTAACTTCTGGAGCACATGTCCTACACTTAGTTCACATTTCTTTTCTAAGGAAAAGCACATTAACAATATTTTCCTTCTCTCTTTATTGTTTTTAATTTTAAATAACCCTAAATCCTTAAATCTATTGCCTGTGCTCTACTTTGTGCACAGGCATTCCTCACTCACAGAAATCCTTTTAATAAAGGAAGAGACAGTCTTCTGTACATTGGCATTTCTGAGGAGTCTAGTTCTTCACACCCTTGCTTTCTAAACACTATATTCAAGGTCTCTCACAGTGATTCCTAACAGATCATTTCCCAGTGCCAAGAATGTCTATCACAGCCTGGTTGAGAATCTGTTACAAGGTTCAGCAATTAGGAGTGGGTACTGTCCTTTTGTAGAACCCAGAGTTCCACAAACTACTTTGAGAGAATCATAACTCCCTGTGTCTCCAGGTCCAGGGAATCCAGTGCCTCTGCTATCCTCCACCTTCATTCACAATCAAAAATCCAAACATAGACCAACCCAAATACATGACTAAAATTAGTAATGAAGTGCAATGAAAGTAATTTAATGATGGGAGGTCACAACATGAGAACCTGTATTAAAGGATCTTAGGAAGGTTGATAATCAATGTCTAAGCAAATGTAATGAGTACTCTTAAAGGCTGACCCAATGCTCTTGGATGTTACTTGTTTAAAATACTACAAAAATAACATCTATTTTTACAGCTATTTTTATGTTTTATAAGAATAAAATATCTAAATATTTACTTATGAAGTTGACCATAAGGAAACAGTTTACACAGCTAACTAGAGAATAATATCTAAAATTATGCACCTAAAAACAATCAAAGTTTTACTTGTGAATATTTCACTTCAGGTTATATTGAAAAATGCAGAAGTGAAGAAAAAGGAAAGTATTGCGGAGGGGGTGAGGGAGAAAAGGCAAAGTGTTCTGGATGCGATTTAGGCTATTGATGACCCTCCCCTGTGGAATTTACTTCAGAGAAAGAAGGAAACTATAGAATTAAATCCTATAATACCTAATTAAAAACCATCCAATTAGTGACTTTTTTGAAGAGTATTCACTTCTACTTGGATGACTTTTTTTTTCTTTTTTTTTTCTTTTTTTTTTTTTTTATTAACTTGAGTATTTCTTATATACATTTCGAGTGTTATTCCCTTTCCCGGTTTCCAGGCAAACATCCCCCTCCCCCTCCCCTTCCTTATGGGTGTTCCCCTCCCAACCCTCCCCCCATTGCCGCCCTCCCCCCAACAGTCTAGTTCACTGGGGGTTCAGTCTTAGCAGGACCCAGGGCTTCCCGTTCCACTGGTGCTCTTACTAGGATATTCATTGCTACCTATGGGGTCATAGTCCAGGGTCAGTCCATGTAGAGTCTTTAGGTAGTGGCTTAGTCCCTGGAAGCTCTGGTTGCTTGGCATTGTTGTACTTTTGGGGTCTCGAGCCCCTTCAAGCTCTTCCAGTTCTTTCTCTGATTCCTTTAATAGGGGACCTATTCTCAGTTCAGTGGTTTGCTGCTGGCATTCGCCTCTGTATTTGCTGTATTCTGGCTGTGTCTCTCAGGAGAGATCTACATCCGCCTCCTGTCGGTCTGCACTTCTTTGCTTCATCCATCTTGTCTAATTGGGTGGCTGTATATGTATGGGCCACATGTGGGGCAGGCTCTGAATGGGTGTTCCTTCAGTCTCTGTTTTAATCTTTGCCTCTCCCTTCCCTGCCAAGGGTATTCTTTTTCCTCATTTAAAGAAGGAGTGAAGCATTCACATTTTGATCATCTGTCTTGAGTTTCGTTTGTTCTAGGGATCTAGGGTAATTCAAGCATTTGGGCTAATAGCCACTTATCAATGAGTGCATACCATGTATGTCTTTCTGTGATTGGATTAGCTCACTCAGGATGATATTTTCCAGTTCCAACCATTTGCCTATGAATTTCATAAACTCGTTGTTTTTGATAGCTGAGTAATATTCCATTGTGTAGAAGTACCACATTTTCTGAATCCATTCCTCTGTTGAAGGGCATCTGGGTTCTTTCCATTTTCTGGCTATTATAAATAAGGCTGTGATGAACATAGTGGAGCACGTGTCTCTTTTATATGTTGAGGCATCTTTTGGGTATATGCCCAAGAGAGGTATAGCTGGATCCTCAGGCAGTTCAATGTCCAATTTTCTGAGGAACCTCCAGACTGATTTCCAGAATGGTTTTACCAGTCTGCAATCCCACCAACAATGGAGGAGTGTTCCTCTTTCTCCACATCCTCGCCAGGATCTGCTGTCACCTGAGTTTTTGATCTTAGCCAATCGCACTGGTGTGAGGTGAAATCTCAGGGTTGTTTTGATTTGCATTTCCCTTATGACTAAAGATGTTGAACATTTCTTTAGGTGTTTCTCAGGCATTCGGCATTCCTCAGCTCTGAATTCTTTCTTTAGCTCTGAACCCCGTTTTTTAATAGGGTTATTTGTCTCCCTGCGGTCTAACTTCTTGAGTTCTTTGTATATTTTGGATATACGGCCTCTATCTGTTGTAGGATTGGTAAAGATCTTTTCCCAATCTGTTGGTTGCCGTTTTGTCCTAACCACAGTGTCCTTTGCCTTACAGAAGCTTTGCAGTTTTATGAGATCCCATTTGTCAATTCTTGATCTTAGAGCATAAGCCATTGGTGTTTTGTTCAGGAAATTTTTTCCAGTGCCCATGTGTTCCAGACGTTTCCCTAGTTTTTCTTCTATTAGTTTGAGTGTGTCTGGTTTGATGTGGAGGTCCTTGATCCACTTGGACTTAAGCTTTGTACAGGGTGATAAGCATGGATCGATCTGCATTCTTCTACATGTTGCCCTCCAGTTGAACCAGCACCATTTGCTGAAAATGCTATCTTTTTTCCATGGGATGGTTTTGGCTCCTTTGTCAAAAATCAAGTGACCATAGGTGTGTGGGTTCATTTCTGGGTCTTCAATTCTTTTCCATTGGTTTATCTGTCTGTCTCTGTACCAATACCATGCAGTTTTTATCACTATTGCTGTGTAATACTGCTTGAGTTCAGGGATAATGATTCCCCCTGAAGCCCGTTTATTGTTGAGGATAGCTTTAGCTATCCTGGGTTTTTTGTTATTCCAGATGAATTTGCAAATTGTTCTGTCTAACCCTTTGAAGACTTGGATTGGTATTTTGATGGGGATTGCATTGAATCTGTAGATTGCTTTTGGTAAAATGGCCATTTTTACTATATTAATCCTGCCAATCCATGAGCATGGGAGATCTTTCCATCTTCTGAGGTCTTCTTCAATTTCTTTCCTCAGTGTCTTGAAGTTCTTATTGTACAGATCTTTTACTTGCTTGGTTAAAGTCACACCGAGGTACTTTATATTATTTGGGTCTATTATGAAGGGTGTCGTTTCCCTAATTTCTTTCTCGGCTTGTTTCTCTTTTGTATAGAGGAAGGCAACTGATTTATTTGAGTTAATTTTATACCCAGCAACTTTGCTGAAGTTGTTTACCAGCTTTAGTAGTTCTCTGGTGGAACTTTTGGGATCACTTAAATATACTATCATGTCATCTGCAAATAGTGATATTTTGACCTCTTTTTTTCCGATCTGTATCCCTTTGATCTCCTTTTGTTGTCTGATTGCTCTGGCTAGAACTTCAAGAACTATATTGAATAAGTAGGGAGAGAGTGGGCAGCCTTGTCTAGTCCCTGATTTTAGTGGGATTGCTTCAAGTTTCTCTCCATTTAGTTTAATGTTAGCAACTGGTTTGCTGTATATGGCTTTTACTATGTTTATGTATGGGCGTTCAATTCCTATTCTTTCCAGGACTTTTATCATGAAGGGGTGTTGAATTTTGTCAAATGCTTTCTCAGCATCTAATGAAATGATCATGTGGTTCTGTTCTTTCAGTATGTTTATATAATGGATCACGTTGATGGTTTTCCGTATATTAAACCATCCCTGCATGCCTGGGATGAAGCCTACTTGATCATGGTGGATGATTGTTTTGATGTGCCCTTGAATTCGGTTTGCCAGAATTTTATTGAGTATTTTTGCGCCGATATTCATAAGGGAAATTGGTCTGAAGTTCTCTTTCTTTGTTGTGTCTTTGTGTGGTTTAGGTATAAGAGTAATTGTGGCTTCGTAGAAGGAATTCGGTAGGGCTCCATCTGTTTCAATTTTGTGGAATAGTTTGGATAATATTGGTATGAGGTCTTCTATGAAGGTTTGATAGAATTCTGCACTAAACCCGTCTGGACCTGGGCTCTTTTTGGTTGGGAGACCATTAATGACTGCTTCTATTTCCTTAGGAGTTATGGGGTTGTTTAACTGGTTTATCTGTTCCTGATTTAACTTCGGTACCTGGTATCTGACTAGGAAATTGTCCATTTCCTGAAGATTTTCAAATTTTGTTGAATATAGGTTTTTGTAGTAAGATCTGATGATTTTTGGAATTTCCTCTGAATCTGTAGTTATGTCTCCCTTTTCATTTCTGATTTTGTTAATTTGGACGCACTCTCTGTGTCCTCTCGTTAGTCTGGCTAAGGGTTTATCTATCTTGTTGATTTTCTCAAAGAACCAACTTTTGGTTCTGTTGATTCTTTCTATGGTCCTTTTTGTTTCTACTTGGTTGATTTCAGCTCTGAGTTTGATTATTTCCTGCCTTCTACTCCTCCTGGGTGTATTTGCTTCTTTTTGTTCTAGAGCTTTTAGGTGTGCTGTCAAGCTGCTGACATATGCTCTTTCCTGTTTGTTTCTGCAGGCCCTAAGCACTATGAGTTTTCCTCTTAGCACAGCTTTCATTGTGTCCCATAAGTTTGAGTATGTTGTATCTTCATTTTCATTAAATTCTAAAAAGTTTTTAATTTCTTTCTTTATTTCTTCCTTGACCAGGTTATCATTGAGTAGAGCATTGTTCAATTTCCACGTATATGTGGTCATTCTTCCCTTATTGTTATTGAAGACCAGTTTTAGGCCGTGGTGGTCCGATAGCACGCATGGGATTATTTCTATCTTTCTGTACCTGTTGAGGCCCGTTTTTTGACCAATTATATGGTCAATTTTGGAGAAAGTACCATGAGGATCTGAGAAGAAGGTATATCCTTTTGCTTTAGGATAGAATGTTCTATAAATATCCGTTAAGTCCATTTGGCTCATGACTTCTCTTAGTCTGTCGACATTACTGTTTAATTTCTGTTTGCATGATCTGTCCATTGATGAGAGTGGGGTGTTGAAATCTCCCATTATTATTGTGTGAGGTGCAATGTGTGTTTTGAGCTTTAGTAAGGTTTCTTTTACGTATGTAGGTGCCCTTGTATTTGGGCATAGATATTTAGGATTGAGAGTTCTTCTTGGTGGATTTTTCCTTTGATGAATATGAAGTGTCCTTCCTTATCTTTTTTGATGACTTTTAGTTGGAAATTGATTTTATTTGATATTAGAATGGCTACTCCAGCTTGCTTCTTCTGACCATTTGCTTGGAAAGTTGTTTTCCAGCCTTTCACTCTGAGGTAGTGTCTGTCTTTGTGTCTGAGGTGTGTTTCCTGTAGGCAGCAGAATGCAGGGTCCTCGTTGCGTATCCAGTTTGTTAATCTATGTCTTTTTATTGGGGAGTTGAGGCCATTGATATTGAGAGATATTAAGGAATAGTGATTATTGTTTCCCTTTATATTCATATTTGGATGTGAGGTTATGTTTGTGTGCTTTCATTCTCTTTGTTTTGTTGCCAAGACGATTAGTTTCTTGCTTCTTCTAGGGTATAGCTTGCCTCCTTATGTTGGGCTTTACCATTTATTATCCTTTGTAGTGCTGGATTTGTAGAAAGATATTGTGTAAATTTGGTTTTCTCATGGAATATCTTGGTTTCTCCATCAATGTTAATTGAGAGTTTTGCTAGATACAGTAACCTGGGCTGGCATTTGTGTTCTCTTAGGGTCTGTATGACATCAGTCCAGGATCTTCTGGCCTTCATAGTTTCTGGCGAAAACTCTGGTGTGATTCTGATAGGTCTCCCTTTATATGTTACTTTACCTTTTTCCCTTACTGCTTTTAATATTCTTTCTTTATTTTGTGCGTTTGGTGTTTTGACAATTATGTGACGGGAGGTGTTTCTTTTCTGGTCCAATCTATTTGGAGTTCTGTAGGCTTCTTGTATGTCTATGGGTATCTCTTTTTTAGTTTAGGGAAGTTTTCTTCTATGATTTTGTTGAAGATATTTACTGGTCCTTTGAGCTGGGAGTCTTCACTCTCTTCTATACCTTTTATCCTTAGGTTTGATCTTCTCATTGAGTCCTGGATTTCCTGTATGTTTTGGACCAGTAGCTTTTTCCGCTTTACATTATCTTTGACAGTTGAGTCAATGATTTCTATGGAATCTTCTGCTCCTGAGATTCTCTCTTCCATCTCTTGTATTCTGTTGGTGAAGCTTGTATTTACAGCTCCTTGTCTCTTCTTTTGGTTTTCTATATCCAGGGTTGTTTCCATGTGTTCTTTCTTGATTGCTTCTATTTCCATTTTTAATTCCTTCAACTGTTTGATTGTGTTTTCCTGGAATTCTTTCAGGGATTTTTGCGATTCCTCTCTGTAGGCTTCTACTTGTTTATTAATGTTTTCCTGTGTTTCCCTAAGTGTGTTCATGTCTTTCTTGAAGTCCTCCAGCATCATGATCAAATATGATTTTGAAACTAGATCTTGCCTTTCTGGTGTGTTTGGATATTCCATGTTTGTATTGGTGGGAGAATTGGGCTCCGATGATGGCATGTAGTCTTGGTTTCTGTTGCTTGGGTTCCTGCGCTTGCCTCTCGCCATCAGATTATCTCTAGTGTTACTTTGTTCTGCTATTTCTGACAGTGGCTAGACTGTCCTATAAGCCTGTGTGTCAGGAGTGCTGTAGATCTGTTTTCCTCTCTTTCAGTCAGTTATGGGGACAGAGTGTTCTGCTTTCGGGCGTGTAGTTTTTCCTCTCTACAGGTCTTCAGCTGTTCCTGTCGGCCTGTGTCTTGGGTTCACCAGGCAGCTTTCTTGCAGCAGAAAATTTGGTCTTACCTGTGGTCCCGAGGCTCAGGTTCGCTCGTGGGGTGCTGCCCAGGGGCTCTCTGCAGCGGCAGCAACCAGGAAGACCTGTCCCGCCCCTTCCGGGAGCTTCAGTGCACCAGGGTTCCAGATGTTCTTTGGCTTTTTCCTCTGGCGTCCGAGATGTGTGTGCAGGGAGCAGTCTCTTCTGGTTTCCCAGGCTTGTCTGCCTCTCTGAAGGTTTAGCTCTCCCTCCCACGGGATTTGAGTGCAGAGAACTGTTTATCTGGTCTGTTTCCTTCAGGTTCAGGCGGTGTCACAGGCAGGTGTCCTGCCGCTCCTGGGCCCTCCCCCACGGTAGCCCAGAGGCCTTATACAGTTTCCTCTTGGGCCAGGGATTTGGGCAGGGGTGAGCAGTGTTGTTGGTCTCTTCTGCTCAGCAGCCTCAGGCGTGCCCACCTGACCAGGCGGTCGGGTCTCTCTCTCACCGGGTCTGGGAGCAGAGAGCTGCTGCGGGCCGGGATCCGCGGGTGTGGGACTTCTGGTAAACACAGAACGTGCCCGGTCCTAGAGAAATTCTGCTTCCGTGTGTCCCAAGCTCACCAGGCAACTTTCTTGCAGCAGAAAATTTGGTCTTACCTGTGGTCCCGAGGCTCAGGTTCGCTCGTGGGGTGCTGCCCACAGGCTCTCTCTGAACCCCATTTTTTAATAGGGTTATTTGTCTCCCTGCGGTCTAACTTCTAGAGTTCTTTGTATATTTTGGATATAAGGCCTCTATCTGTTGTAGGATTGGTAAAGATCTTTTCCCAATCTGTTGGTTGCCATTTTGTCCTAACCACAGTGTCCTTTGCCTTACAGAAGCTTTGCAGTTTTATGAGATCCCATTTGTCGATTCTTGATCTTAGAACGTAAGCCATTGGTGTTTTGTTCAGGAAATTTTTTACAGTGCCCATGTGTTCCAGATGCTTCCGTGGTTTTTCTTCTATTAGTTTGAGTATATCTGGTTTGATGTGGATGTTCTTGATCCACTTGGACCTATGCTTTGTACAGTGTGATAAGCATGGATCGATCTGCATTCTTCTACATGTTGACCTCCAGTTGAACCAGCACCATTTGCTGAAAATGCTATCTTTTTTCCATTGGATGGTTTTGGCTCCTTTGTCAAAAATCAAGTGACCATAGGTGTGTGGGTTCATTTCTGAATCTTCAATTCTCTTCCATTCGTCTATCTGTCTCTGTACCAATGCCATTCAGTTTTTATCACTATTGCTCTGTAATACTGCTTGAGTTCAGGAATAGTGATTCCCCCTGAAGTCCTTTTATTGTTGAAGATAGTTTTGCTATCCTGGGTTTTTTGTTACTCCAGATGAATTTGCAAATTGTTCTGTCTAAATATTTGAAGACTTGGATTGGTATTTTGATGGGGATTGCATTGAATCTGTAGATCACTTTTGGTAAAATGGCCATTTTTACTATATTAATCCTGCCAATCCATGAGCATGGGAGATCTTTCCATCTTCTGAGGTCCTCTTCAATTTCTTTCTTCAGGGTCTGAAGTTCTTATTGTACGAATCTTTTACTTGTTTGGTTAAAGTCACACCGAGGTACTTTATATTATTTGGGTCTATTATGAAGGGTGTCGTTTCCCTAATTTCTTTCTCGGCTTGTTTCTCTTTTGTGTAGAGGAAGGCTACTAATTTATTTGAGTCAATTTTATACCCAGCCACTTTGCTGAAGTTGTTTATCAGCTTTAGTAGTTCTCTGGTGGAACTTTTGGGATCACTTAAATATACTATCATATTATCTGCAAATAGTGATATTTTGACTTCTTTTCCGATCTGTATCCCCTTGACCTCCTTTTGTTGTCTGATTGCTCTGGCTAGAACTTCAAGAACTATATTGAATAAGTAGGGAGAGAGTGGGCAGCCTTGTCTAGTCCCTGATTTTAGTGGGATTGCTTCAAGTTTCTCTCCATTTAGTTTAATGTTAGCAACTGGTTTGCTGTATATGGCTTTTACTATGTTTAGGTATGGGCCTTGAATTCCTATTCTTTCCAGGACTTTTATCATGAAGGGGTGTTGAATTTTGTCAAATGCTTTCTCAGCCTCTAATGAAATGATCATGTGGTTCTGTTCTTTCAGTTTGTTTATATAATGGATCACGTTGATGGTTTTCCTTATATTAAACCATCCCTGCATGACTGTGATGAAGCCTACTTGATCATGGTGGATGATTGTTTTGATGTGCTCTTGGATTCGATTTGCCGGAATTTTATTTAGTATTTTTGCGTCAATTTTCATAAGGGAAATTGGTCTGAAGTTCTCATTCTTTGTTGCGTCTTTCTGTTTTTTAGGTATAAGAGTAATTGTGGCTTTATAGAAGGAATTCGGTAGTGCTCCTTCTGTTTCAATTTTGTGGAATATTTTGGATTATATTGGTATGAGGTCTTCTATGAAGGTCTGATAGAATTCTGCACTAAACCCGTCTGGACCTGGGCTCTTTTTGATTGGGAGACCTTTAATGACTGCTTCTATTTCCTAAGGAGTTATGGGATTGTTTAACTGGTTTATCTGTTCCTGTTTTAACTTCGGTAACTGGTATCTGTCTAGGAAATTGTCCATTTCATGCAGATTTTCAAGTTTTGTTGAATATAGACTTTTGTACTAAGATCTGATGATTTTTTGAATTTCCTCTGAATCTGTAGTTATGTCTCCCTTTTCATTTCTGATTTTGTTAATTTGGACACACTCTCTGTGGCCTCTGGTTAGTCTGGCTAAGGGTTTATCTATCTAGTTGATTTTCTCAAAGAACCAACTTTTGGTTCTGTTCATTCTTTCTATGGTCCTTTTTGTTTCTACTTGGTTGATTACAGCTCTGAGTTTGATTATTTCCTGCCTTCTACTCCTCCTGTGTGTATTTGCTTCTTTTTGTTCTAGAGCTTTTAGGTGTGCTCTCAAGCTGCTGACATATGCTCTTTCCTGTTTCTTTCTGCAGGCTCTCAGCGCTATGGGTTTTCCTCTTAGCATAGCTTTCATTGTGTCCCATAAGTTTGGGTATGTTGTACCTTCATTTTCATTAAATTCTAAAAAGTCGTTAATTTCTTTCTTTATTTCTTCTTTGACCAGGTTATCATTGAGTAGAGCATTGTTCAATTTCCACGTGTATGTGGGCATTCTTCCCTTATTGTTATTGAAGACCAGTTTTAGGCCGTGGGGGTCTGATAGCATGCATGGGATTATTTCTATCTTTCTGTACCTGTGGAGGCCCATTTTTTGACCAACTATATGGTCAATTTTGGAGAAAGTACCATGAGGAGCTGAGAAGAAGGTATATCCTTTTGCTTTAGGATAGAATGTTCTATAAATATCCGTTAAGTCCATTTGGCTCATGACTTCTCTTAGTCTGTCTACGTCTCTGTTTAATTTCTGTTTCCATGATCTGTCCATTGATGAGAGTGGGGTGTTGAAATCTCCTACTATTATTTTGTGAGGTGCAATGTTTGTTTTGAGCTTTAGTAATTTTTCTTTTATGTATGTAGGTGCCCTTGTATTTGGGGCATAGATATTTAGGATTGAGAGTTCATCTGGGTGGATTTTTCCTTTGATGAATATGAAGTGTCCTTCCTTATCTTTGTTGATGACTTTTAGTTGAAAATTGATTTTATTTGATATTAGAATGGCTACTCCAGCTTGCTTCTTCTGACCATTTGCTTGGAAAGTTGTTTTCCAGCCTTTCACTCTGAGGTTGTCTGTCTTTGTCTCTGAGGTGTGTTTCCTGTAGGCAGCAGAATGCAGGGTCCTCGTTGCATATCCAGTTTTTTAATCTATGTCTTTTTATTGGGGAGTTGAGGCCATTGATGTTGAGAGATATTAAGGAATAGTGATTATTGCTTCCTATTATATTCATATTTGGATGTGAGGTTATGTTTGTGTGCTTTTCTTCTCTTTGTTTTGTTGCCAATACGATTAGTTTCTTGCTTCTTCTAGGGTATAGCTTGCCTCCTTATGTTGGGCTTTACCATTTATTATCCTTTGTAGTGCTGGATTTGTAGAAAGATATTGTGTAAATTTGGTATTGTCATGGAATATCTTGGTTTCTCCATCTATGTTAATTGAGAGTTTTGCAGGGTACAGTAACCTGGGCTGGCATTTGTGTTCTCTTAGGGTCTGTATGACATCAGTCCAGGATCTTCTGGCCTTCATAGTTTCTGGCCAAAACTCTGGTGTGATTCTGATAGGTCTGCCTTTATATGTTACTTGACCTTTTTCCCTTACTGCTTTTAATATTCTTTCTTTATTTTGTGCGTTTGGTGTTTTGACTATTATGTGACGGGAGGTGTTTCTTTTCTGGTCCAATCTATTTGGAGTTCTGTAGGCTTCTTGTATGCCTATGGGTATCTCTTTTCTTAGGTTAGGGAAGTTTTCTTCTATGATTTTGTTGAAGATATTTACTGGTTCTTTGAGCTGGGAGTCTTCACTCTCTTCTATACCTATTATCCTTAGGTTTGATCTTCTCATTGAGTCCTGGATTTCCTGTATGTTTTGGACCAGTAGCTTTTTCTGCTTTACATTATCTTTGACAGTTGAGTCAATGATTTCTATGGAATCTTCTGCTCCTGAGATTCTCTCTTCCATCTCCTGTATTCTGTTGGTGAAGCTTGTATCTACAGCTCCTTGTCTCTTCTTTTGGTTTTCTATATCCAGGGTTGTTTCCATGTGTTCTTTCTTGATTGCTTCTATTTCCATTTTTAATTCCTTCAACTGTTTGATTGTGTTTTCTTGGAATTCTTTCAGGGATTTTTTTGTGTCTCCTCTCTATGGGCTTCTACTTGTTTATTTATGTTTTCCTGGAATTCTTTCAGGCATTTTTGCGATTCCTCTCTGTAGGCTTCCACTTGTTCTCTAAGGGAGTTCTTCACGTCTTTTTTGAAGTTCTCCAGCATCATGATCAAATATGATTTTGTAACTAGATCTTGCTTTTCTGGTGTGTTTAGATATTCCATGTTTGTTTTGATGGGAGAATTGTGCTCCGATGGTGCCATGTAGTCTTGGTTTCTGTTGCTTGGGTTCCTGTGCTTGCCTCTCACCATCAGATTATCTCTAGTGTTACTTTGTTCTGCTATTTCTGACAGTGACTAGACTGCCCTATAAGCCTGTGTGTCAGGAGTGCTGTAGACCTGTTTTCCTGTTTTCTTTCAGCCTGTTATGGGGACAGAGTGTTCTGCTTTCGGGCGTGTAGTTTTTCCTCTCTACAGGTCTTCAGCTGTTCCTGTGGGCCTGTGTCTTGAGTTCACCAGGCAGGTCACTTGCAGCAGAAAAGTTTATCTTACCTGTGGTCCTGAGGCTCAAGTTTGCTCGTGGGGTGCTGCCCATGAGCTCTCTGCGGCGGCAGCAAGCAGGAAGCTTGGATGACTTTTGATTTTCTAATTTAATAACTTCACATGAAACTCAATAAATAAATTTAAGAATCCAGAGTTAGGGGTCAGTTTTATACAGTAATAAACCTAGAAACTTACTGGATATTACTCTTTTTGATCCAAGAATGTTAAAAGGAAATAAATTTGAGTTTTTTAGCACATTTTAATAAGCACATAATCTTAAAGGGTAATTATCTTACAGATTAGTGTATCTGGGAAATGCAATGACTATGGGTTTATACAGGTTTATATAGGTAAAACAAATACTGCAGGTGATAGAACAAACACTTGGCCTAAGGTAAAATGTAATTGGACAATTTCATAAATAGTTTATGGGAAGTTTTTTTCTGGATATATTTGTTTATTTTATTGCTTTTGAGATGAAATTGTACTTTTGTAGTTCTATTGAAAGTTTTTGCTCTACTGAGATTTGCTTACAGTTTAGCAATGCATTTCAAGCTAAGGATGTGTGTAACTAACTGCAATCTACAAGGAAAATAGGGGGTTTTACACATGGGAATTTGTTTCCTAATTGCAACAAGCATCTGCTACTCTAATTTCTAAGTTATCTAGCCGATGAAGACCTTGTGTTTCTTGGGAACTAGTAGGTACACAAGAAATATATGCAGCAAAGACTATAAATTTCAGTATGCTAGCAAACTGACTTGTTTATTTACTTATTTACATCTTAAAATCTGTCTCCTCTGTCAGTAACCCCTCCCAGAATACCTCCGTCTATCCCTCCTCTACCTAGGTAACCCCCAACTCAGGAGCATCAAATCTCTGCAGGATAAGGTGCATCCTCTCCAACTGTGGCCAGACAAGGTAGCCCTGTGTGAAACTGGTTCCACCCACAATATGCTCTTTGGTTGGTGGTTCACTCTCTCATAGCTGCCAAGCCTCCAGGTTAGTTGAATCTCTTGATCTTACTGTAGAGTTTAAGTTGGGCTGGTTTTTGGTTGGCCATCTGTGCTTCATCTTTGTTCCTGCATTTCATTGGGACAGGACAAATTTTGAGTGTAAAGTTTTGTGGGTGGTTTGGTGTCCTTATCATTTCACTGGTGGTCCTGCCTGGCTATAGAAGATGGACTCTTTTGGTTTCATGTTCCTACTGTTAGGCATCATGGCTAAAGTCATGCGCATTGACTCCATGAAATAGCAGTAAGAAATGTTATTTTTATTTTTAAAAAGAAGTTGAAGTACTGTGTAAATTCACGTCATAACTCTCACAGATTAAAGGTGGGACTTTTTACAATGTTTATGTGACCTTTCATTAGAGCTTGCAATTGTTTTTATGTTGATTCTCCCATTTTGGGTGTCAGTTTATTATCTCAAATCAGTCTATGAGACTCTTAAAATGTGTCTTAGTTGTTGTGGTTGATTTACCAGTGCTAGCTCACCAATTGCTCTCACCAAATTCATTCTGATGTCAAGATAGTCACCAGCTCTCTCACTGTTGTCTAAAGTTCAGGGTGGTGCATTGTAGTTCATCACTGTGACATATGAGGGCTCTGCTTCATAGAGTCAAGATAGTGACTTCCTGGATTTAACAAAGTGTCCAACAGGAAAGTGGAGCCTACATCTAAGCTCTCGATAGGTTTAAGGAGAGCAGGCATAAGGCAAACAATCATCTATGCCTAGAAATCTAAAGCTATCAAGAAACTCAGAATGTTAGATCAAACATCTGTAATAGACTTTTCAGATCCAAATATGAAGGCATCACACTCAAACTGTGATCTGTATTGAAATGAGATAAATGCATAAAATATGGATCTAAGTCTTGGAGAATTACAGGGGAATGTAAGTCTTGGGAAGATAATGTAGAGAGGCAGCTGTGTGGACTGAGTGATACTGACATCCTTACTTTACTAATTGTTGATTTTATACCAGGGACGTTTGGGTTACCTAGGATTGCTTACTTACTAAGTTTGACTTTGGTATTTTTCTCTTTGGAAAGAATTTGCATGAGTTTCATTTTCAGTGACTTTTTTCTGCCATTATTAGCATGTTAGTAATAGTAGCAACCAGTCTGTCTTCACAGAGAGTCTTCCTGGGGTTACAAAAATGATTGTTAACAAACTTTCTTTCTTGTTAGTCTTATTCAGATGGGTGTGTCATATTTATAAGCTTCATTAACCTTCTCAGAAAAGTAAGACTGGGATTAACATGTTGACAGACTCCAGGAGACTTGGACAATTAAATATTATTTTATCCAAGGAAAAGGTTGTTTCTGGGAAGTTTTTTATTCATTCCCTTCTACTTATGCTGTGATAGAGCTGACAGACGTTAACTCTGTTGTCTTTATCCTATTTCGCAAGGGTAAAGACATCTTTGGACTGGTAACACTCTAAGGCAGGGTAGACAATAACCATGCCTATGATACCCCAAACTCCTTGAGCTAATGTTATTTCCCTTAGGAGGACTTTCACCTGCAATTTTGAGCTGAGCCAGGACTATGTAAAATGATAGTTCAAACCAGTCTGATCATAACAACACCATCAAGATCTTAAGAAATTGTTTTAAAACCTTAATATCACATTTATAGTGTTTTAAACAAATTCTCTGTTGGTATGTACTAAGATTGTTAGTTATTTCCTGCAATGTTATCTTTTAAATGCCATAAGTTAGGATCTTGACTACTCAGTCCTATTATGTTTGTATTTTATGTATCATACTCTTAACACTATTAGATTTCTAAAACAATTGTTTATTTTTAATTCTTACAGCTGAGTGTGGCTTTGCTTTTGTATTATTAGTACTTAAATTATTCAGTTTAAAGAACAGACCAGCACAATTTGAGCCACAATTATACACCAACATGATTATTTTTGCTTAAATTACAGCACACAATTAACAGCATTTTCAACAAATGGTGTGGTTTAACTGGTGGCCAGTATGTAGAAGAATGCAAGTTGAGCCATTTTTATCTCCTCATACAAAGTTCAAGTCCAAATGGATCTAGGACCTCCACATAAAACCAGATACACTGACACTAGCAGAAGAGAAGTTGGAAAGAGCCTTGAACACATAGGCATACGGGAAAATTTCCTAAATGGAACACGAGATCTTATGCTCTAAGATCAAAAATAGACAAATGGGATCTCATAAAATTGCAAAGCTTCTGTAAGGCAAAGAACACATTCAATAGAACAAAACATCAACCAACAGATTGGAGAAAGATCTTTACCAATCCTATATCGGATAGAGGACTAATATCCAAAGTACACAAATAACTCAAGAAGTTAGACTCCAGGGAGACAACCCAATTAAAAATGGGGTACAGAGCTAAACAGAGAATTCTCAAGTGAAGAATATTGAATGGCTGAGAAGGACCTAAAGAAATTTTCAATATCCTTAATAATCATAGAAATGCAAATCAAAACAACACTGAGATTCCACCTCACACAGGTCAGAATGTCTGAGATCAAAAACTTAGAAGACAAAAGATGTTGACCAGGATGTAGAGAAAGAGGAACACTCCTTCATTGTTGGTGGGATTGCAAACTGGTACAACCACTCTGAAAATAAGTATGGTGGTTCCTCAGAAATCTGGACATAGTAGTACCTAAGGAACCAGCTATACCACTCCTGGGCATATACCCAAAAGATGCCCCAACATATAACAAGGACACATGCTCCACTATATATTCATTGCAGCCTTATTTATAATAGCCAGAAGTTGCAAACAATCCAGATGTCCTTCAAGGGAGGAATGGAAGCAGAAAATGCAGTAAACTTACATAGTGGAGTACTACTCAGCTACTTAAAACATGAAATTCAGAGGTAAATGGATGGAACTAGAAAAAATCATCCAGAGTGAGATAACTTATTCACTAAAGAACACACAGGAACTTTTTGTTTTTATTGAGGACTGTTGATGAGGAGAAGGAGTTTTAAGTACTGCCTTAGTCCAGTTACAAATACAGTAGCTGGGTAAATCAGTCAAGATTTTTGTAACCCTAAGAAAGGTGTGTGTGTGTGTGTGTGTGTGTGTGTGTGTGTGTGTGTGCGAGTGTGTGTGTGTGTGTGTGTGTGTGTGTGTGTATTTTCTCTAAAAAGTGTGAAGCAGAAAGGTAATAAGGGAGAAGACAGCATGGAATTCCCAGTGACAAATTTGTTCTCTTTAGGGAGCACAGAAAATATAAGGTTTGATATAAGTATTAGTCTTCTTAGTTTTGAAGAAGAGATTTATAGTTTCAACAAATATGTCTAACTTCAATTTGCCTATTGTCTCCTCCATTCTCTTTACCTCTTTTACTTATTTTCAAGTTTTGAGTTCCAGTGCAGTTTCCTGTTTTAATGTCTTAGCTTGAATTACTCTTGCCTCCCCTTTCTCTTCTTTTACCTTTTTTGCCTTCTCTTTTATTCGCCATCATTCTCTCATTTTAATATCTTAATGAAGAAAAAAGAAAGCAGGAGGTATGCTACACAGAGCAACACCATGGGGACACTGTAATGCATTAAATATTTCCTTTCAGAGGAAATGTGAGAATTACCAACTGAATCAACTTTCTTTGTTTACAAGAATACTGGGATATATATTTCTCATATTAGGGCAATAAGAAACCTAAGCAAGTGAGGGACATGGAGACTTGGTGATATTAAGGAATTTGTGTGGAATCTCATTCCCCCAAGACCAGATTAAAATGTTGATTCTAACTAGAAAAAAGAAGCTTCTGAAAATATTGCAAACAAATGGTTTTGAAACTTAAGACATTACAGAAACATGTAATTAAGGGTCCTTAGAAAGGTATTTTATTTGTGTAATTATTGCTTTTTAAATTAGTATGCTTGAGACATTGAACAATTTTCCTATAATAATAAAGTAAATTACTGTCCCAATTATTGTCCAGGTTGTTAATTCCAGGAGCAACCACAATTGAGTTCATGTGTGCTTTAAAATTTCATTTGTAAGTTCATTGTTTTTATAATGAATCATAATTTGTATTTCATAGTATCTTACTAAACATATTAAACTCTTAGAACATTAAACACCGTGACTTTATAAAAGAGGGTCTGGGGCTGTGCTTAGTATAATTTTTAACTAGCTTCCATATCCAGATAAATGAGATAAAAGTTGTTACACTCAGTTATTCAATCAAAAAAAAAAAAACACTGCTGATTTGTTGTCCCTTATTTTGTCCCTATCAGGGCCAGGAGGCCAGGAGGGGTGGTTGGTAGGGTAGGGGAAAACCCTTATAGAAAAAGGAGAAGGTAGAAAGGAATAGGGGTTTATGGATGGGGAATGGAGAAAGGGGATAACATTTAAAATGTAAATAAAAAATATCTAAAAAAATATTTCCCCACTCTTTCACATCCTGGTTGGATATAACACAATAGTAGTTATCACAATTAAATTTCCCATATCAATTCAAATTCAATTGTTACTAATTTCATGTCTTAATTATAAGAACTATGAGTTAAGGAAACATACTTTATTATTATGTATATCTTCCTCTTTAGAAATAGTTCCTGAATCATGATAAACAATATTTACCCAATATAAATGACACATTGCCTTGGGATGCAATTTAAATGGAATTTATGAATGCTGTCATTAAGAGTCATACAAATCCATCAGTTTTTGTCTATATAGCTGTATCTTTCAAATTAGTGGACTAAGAAATGAGAAGGTTAAATCAAGTTGCTAGAGTAGAACGTGAGAAAGTTGGATTTGTTTTATTCATTTTTTATTTAATCACCATATAATATTTTGCCATAGCACATTAGTCTGAAATCTCTTAGAACAGCAGATTTTGTCATTAAGTACAGACTTCAGGTTCAGGTCTGAGTCTTCATATCACTAGAATATTAGGGTCAATATCACGTCTTGAATGATTTCCTATTCATGTATTTTATATCAGAAGATATAATAGGCTGTGTGAACAGAACAAAGCTCTGCTCGTTCATAGCTTCCACCCTGAAGAGCACAGGAGAAACTTGATTCCAATCAGTTTCAGAGTAGTAAGGAGTCTACACTTATTGAAGGATTAACCTGGGATTAAAAAGATTATTCTTGAACAAGACCTCATTGACTTCATTCTGTTCTTCCAAGTACCCATTAAGAACTAGCTATAATGTGACTCAGAATGACTAAAAGTAGTTAAAACAAGTGAGCTTTGTGTCATTTTCTTTTATGATGAATGGATATATAAAATCCACACTGAAGACACATTTCTGTTCTATGTTTTAGGTATCACATGGAAGCTATAATCATCTCACTACAAATATCTCTATGAGTAGCATAGACTTTGGCTTCTGACAATGTATCATCTCTACCTTCTGTTGATCTTTTCATTCTTTGGAAGTCTAGGAAGAACCTTTTTCTCCCTCACAATTTTCCCCAAAGCTGGCATGTTTCAGTGATCAATGCATGAACACTGAACATGGCTATTTTACTCTAAGTGGAAATTTTGCATTAGAATTCATCACCTGCCTTAGATTCATCACCTGTATCTTCTTTACAAGGGCTTGGCAGTTTTGAAAACTGTTGACTATTTAATGAGAAATTCTCTTCTGCAATACATTCAGAAAGTTGTAGTCTTACATGTATGCTTGTGGACCTTTGTAAAAACACATGCTTATATATGCAGATTCTGCAGTATAGCAGTGATTAAAAGTTATGAAAGATGTTACCGTTAATGAAACACTTGTTGACTGTCATCATGTTCATCTATTACTTTAAATTTTGTGAGTCAGGGATCAATTATACAGATTTTATAGATAACACTGATTTAAAAAAATAAGTTCAGAAGCCAAATTCATGCTCTAAATAACAGAAACAGTGCTGAGAGCCACACTGTGTCTTTCTCCACGCATCCTTAGCTTGGTCTCCCAAGCTCTTACCTGGACCTTGCTCTGAGCAAATATAGAAATCGTGGAAAATGGAAAAGTTGACTCCAAGAAGAAATCTTGTGAGAGAAATCTTTTTTTGTCTCAGAAACTAAACTCCAAGTCTCTGTGAATGAAAATTAAATTTATCTGTGTTTTTTTCAGACAGAGCAAGAGGAAATATAAGGTCCATGTTGTCAGGGATAACAGAGGACCAAAGAAAGCCAAAAACTCTTTTACCATCACTGAGACTATTTTATATTCAGACATTCTATAGTTTATTCTTGAATTATTAGATTTCAATTAATCTTCCCAACAGACAGAAAATTATGTACTGTCATTATATTGTCTGATATTTGAGAGAAGAAAAAAAAAGCTTATGTGATATCTCTAGTCACAGAGCAGACCTGTTGTGGGAATGCATGCAAAGAGGAAAATGAAATGAGCATTTGGCGATGCTAATTGGCTAATTGCTGACAATTATTTCTAAACACTCTAATTGAAGCCATTTTTGAAAATCAAGCATCTTTGTCTTTTGACTTTTGACCAAGAACCACTTTGAAGATGTTGTTCAGAGCTGTTTTCCTCTTATGTTTAGTTAAGCACATTATATTAATCATAGGAATCTACAGTTTTTATGTATGTAAGTACCCTAAAGCCCTGAATATGTAAATTTGCCTTTATTTTCCATATTTTAGAGAGATATGTGCTACATCTTGATGCACATAACAGAAAGTCACTATGTTGAACAGTGCTCCAATAATTAAAATTTGCACTATGACTTTGCATGGACACATATAGAAATAATTCTCGTGACCTTGTTGTATATGTTAATCTCCCAAGATATGCCCCCACAAATATCGTTTGCTTTGAAAGACATATTTCATATTGAAAGACGGCATGGTCTACATAATGAGTTCAGAACAGCTTGGGTGGTATAGAGAAAGCCTGTTGCAAGACATAAATAGGATTGGTGGTGAGGGTTTTAAAGATATTCAAAGACACATTCTACTTTAGTAGTCTTAACTTTAATGGATATTTTTATTTACAAATAGCTGAATTATATTTTTTAATTAGCTTCTGCATAGAAATAAATACTGGAAGCAGACAGATCTAAATATTGAATCAAGTCCCTCAATTTTGCTCATATACAAAGCTGCTGGCACTTTAAAATTCTCCTTTCCTATCATCCTTCTTCAATAATGAAAATAAAAAGTAAAACCCTTCTTCTGGTTGCTGCCCTCACAGAGAGATGAAACGCAGCCCCCCAGGAGCACATTCAGGAATACGACCAGAGGTAACAACAACTTTTCTGCTCCAAGTGACCTGCCTGGTGGACTCAGGATACACAGAGGCAAAATTCCTTTAGGACCGGACACTTCCAGTTTCTAGCTGGAGCTCCAACCTCACTGATCCTGGCCCACAGCTCCCTGCTCCCAAACCCTGTGGGAGAGAGAGCTCACTGCCCAGACAGGTGGGTACCCCTGAGACTGCAGGGCAGGAGAGACCGCCAGTATTGCCCACCCTTGCCCACATCCCTGGCCCAAGAGGAAACTGTATAGGGCCTCTGAACTCAAGCTGCATGTCCCCTATGGTCTAGACACAGCCCGGATCTGAAGGGATACAGTCAAACAGCTCCCTGCACCCAAATCCTGTGAGTGGGAGAGCTAAACCTTCAGAGGGGCAGACAGTCCTAGGAAGCCAGAAGAGACTACACTCTGCCCAAATTTCTGAATCTAGAGGAAAATGCCTAGCACCATCTGGGACCACTGTGCACAGGGACCAGAGAAATAGCAGGGCAGGCCCTTCTGGTTGCTGCCCACACAGACAGCTGAAAGTGCACCTGAGGAGCAACTTCAGGCCCGGGACCAGAGGCGAGACCAACTTTTTTGCTCCAAGTGACCTGCCTGGTAGACTCAGGACACATGCCCACAGGGACAGCTGAAGACAAGTAGACAGGAAAGACTACACGCCTGAAAGCAGAATACTCTCTTCCCATAACTGACTGAAGGAAAACAGGAAAACAGGTCTACAATACTCATGACACAGGCCTATAGGACAGTCGAGCCACTGTCAGAAATAGCAGAACAAGGTAACACAGGAGACAACATAATGGCAAAAGGAAAGCATAGGAACCCAAGCAACAGAAACCAAGACTACATGGCATCAGTGGAGCCCAATTCTCCCACCAAAGCAAACACTGAATATCCAAACACACCAGAAAAGCAAGATCTAGATTTAAAATCACATTTAATCATGATGATGGAGGATTCAAGTAAGACATAAAGAACTCCCTTAGAGAAAGGCAGGAAAACAAAAATAAACAAGTAGAAGCCTAAGAGAGGAAATGCAAAAATCCCTGAAATAATTACAGGAAAATACAATCAAACAGGTGAAGGAATTAAAAATAGAAATAGAAGCAATAATGTAAAGGGAGACAACCCTGGATATAGAAAACCAAAGGAAAAGACAAGGAGCGGTAGATACAAGCATCACCAACAGAATACAAGAGATAGAAGACAGAATCTTAGGAGAAGAAGATTCCGTAGAAATCATTGACACAACTGTCAAAGATAATGTAAAATGGAAAAAGCTACTGGTCCAAAACATACAAGACATCCAGGAATCAATGAGAAGATCAAACCTAAGACTAATAGGTATAGAAGAAAGTGAAGACTCCCAGCTCAAAGGACCAGTAAATATCTTCAACAAAATCACAGAAGAAAACTTCCCTAACCTACAGAAAGTGATGCTCATAAACATACAAGAAGCCTACAGAAGTCCAAATAGATTGGACCAGAAAAGAAACTACTCCTGTAACATAATAGTTAAAACACCAAATGCACAAAACAAAGAAAGAATATTAAAAGCAGTAAGGGAAAAAGATCAAGTAACATATAAAGGCAGACCTATCAGAATTACACCAGACTTCTCACCACAGACTGTGAAAGCCAGAAGATCCTGGACTGATGTCATACAAACACTAAGAAAACACAAATGCCAGCCCAGGTTACTGTATCCAGCAAAACTCTCAGTTATCATAGATGGAGAAATCAAGACATTCCATGACAAAACCAAATTTACACAATATTTTCCTATACATCCAGCACTACAAAGGGTAATAAATGGTAAAGCCCCCAAAAAGGAGGCAAGCTACACCCTAGATAAAAGCAAAAAACTACTCATCTTGCAACAAGACGAAGAGAAGACAAGCACACAAACATAATTTCACATCCAAATACGAATATAACAGGAAGCAACAATCACTATTCCTTAATATCTATCAAGATCAATGGACACAATTCCCCAATAAAAAGACACAGATTAACAAACAGGATATGCAATAAGGACCCAGCATTCTGCTGCCTTCAGGAAACACACCTCAGTGACAAAGGTAGATACTACTTCAGAGTGAAATGCTGGAAAACAACTTTCCAAGCAAATGGTCTGAAGAAGCGAGCTGGAGTAGCCATTCTAATATCAAATAAAATCGATTTTCAACCAAAAGTCATCAAAAAAGATAAGGAAGGACACTTCATATTCATCAAAGGAAAAATCCACCAAGATGAACTGTCAATCCTAAATATCTATGCTCCAAATACAAGGGCACCTACATACATAAAAGAATCCTTCCTAAAACTCAAAGCACACATTGCACCTCACACAATAATAGTAGGGGTTTTCAATACCCCACTTTCATCAATGGACAGGTCATGGAAACAGAAATTATACAGAGACATAGGCAGACTAAGAGAAGTCATGAAGCACATGGACTTAAAAGATATTTAAAGAACATTCTACCCTAAAACAAAAGGATATACCTTCTTCTCACTACCTCCTTGTATTTTCTCCAAAATTGATAGTATAATCTGTCATAAAACAGGCCTCAACAGACACAGAAAGATAAAAATAATGCCATGCGTCCTATCAGACAAACATGGGTAAAGCTGGTCTTCAATAACAATAAGAAAGAACATCCACATATACATGGAAGTTCAACAATGCTCTACTCAATGATAACCTGGTCAAGGAAGAAATAAAGAAAGAAATTAAAGCCTTTTTAGAATTTAATGAAAATGAAGGTACAACATACCCAAAATTATGGGACATAATGAAAGCTGTGCTAAGAGGAAAGCTCACAGCTCTGAGTGCCTGCAGAAAGAAACAGGAGAAAACATATACCATCAGCTTGACAGCACTCCTAAAAGCTCTAGAATAAAAAGAAGCAAATACACACAGGAGGAGTAGAAGGGAGGAAATAAACTCAGAGTTGAAATCAACCAAGTAGAAGCAAAACTGACTATATAAAGAATCAACAGAACCAAATGCTGGTTCTTTGAGAAAATCAACAAGATAGATAAACCTTTAGCCAGACTAACCAGAGGACACAGAGAGTGTGTCCAAATTAACAAAATCAGAAATGAAAAGGGAGACATACCTACAGAATCAGAGGAAATTCAAAAAAATCATCAAATCCTACTACAAAACCTATATTCAACAAAACTTGAAAATCTGGAGGAAATGGACATTTCCAAGACAGATACCAGGTGTCAAATTTAATGAGGAGCAGATAAAACATTTAAAAAAAACCCATAACTCCTAAAGAAATAGAAGCAGTCCTTAAAAGTCTCCCAACTAAAAAGAGCCCAGGTCCAGATGGGTTCAATGCAGAATTCTATCAGACCTTCATAGAAGACCTCATACCAATATTATCCAAATTATTCCACAAAATAGAAACAAATGGAGCACTTCCAAATTCCGTCTATAAAGCCACAATTACTCTTATACCTAAACCACACAAAGACCCAACAAGGAACGAGAACTTCAGACCAATTTCCCTTATGAATATCAAAGCAAACATACTCAATAAAATTCTTGGAAACAGAATCGAAGGGCACATCAAAACAATCATCCATCATGATCAAGTAGGCTTCATCGAGGCATGCAGGGATGGTTTAATTTACGGAAAACCATCAACGTGATCCATTATATAAACAAACTAAAAGAACAAAACCACATGCTCATTTCAATAGAAGCTGAGAAAGCATTTGACAAAATTCGATACCCCTTCATGATAAAAGTCCTGGAAAGAATAGGAATTCAAGGCTCGTACCTAAACATAGTCAAAGCCATATACAGCAAACCAGTAGCTAATATTAAACTAAATGGAGAGATACTTGAAGCAATCCCACTAAAATCAGGGACTAGACAAGGCTGCCCACTCTCTCCCTACTTATTCAGTATAGTTCTCAAATTCTAGCCAGAGCAATCAGACAGTAAATGCAGATCAAAGGGATACAGATTGGAAAGGAAGAAGTCAAAATAGCACTATTGCAGATGATATGATAGTATATTTAAGTGATCTTCATGATGTAATTGGTGAGGGGATTTCCTCATTTCTAAAGAATATCATGGCATCACTCACAGTTTCCAGTCTGAAAACTTCCCTTACCTTCTCTATATTCCCTGGCTTCCAATGTCTATCCATTTTTGTTAGTTCCTCATATTATTGTTTCTTTAAATTTCATCTTACTCCACTTATTAAAGATCTCTCCTGTGGTGACTTATGTCATTTCTTTAAAGCACACAAACTGTGCATGGGTTTTTTTTTGTAGGGCTTGGTTCTGTTGTTAAGGTTCTGTTCACCAATTGGCTCATGACCCATTAATAAAGAAACTACCCATCAATGACTGAGGGCAGGGCAAGAGACTAAGAGTTTCTCAGGAGAATGCAAGAGATGGGGAAGATGAAGGAGGCAGTAGGTATAAGGGATAAAGTCAACCAGCCATAGGAGTTTTGGTTTATGTGGTCAATGGGCACTCTATCTAATTATTCCTGGGATAGCATGGGAGGTTTAGCAGTGCACACTCACTGAATTAGCAAAGGCACTTTAATATTAACTGCTGCACACGTACGTGTGTGTGTGTGTGTGTGTGTGTGTGTGTGTGTGTGTGTGTGTGTGTGTGTGTTTTGGGTCCAAGGCAATCTGGGTGGGGGTTGTTAGCAGCACCCATTTCTGGAGCTCAGGCAGGGTGGCAAAAACTGTGAGCCACAGGTTTCTACACTCTGGCTATCTTGGGAAAGGCATCAACCTGTGGAATAAGCAGTAAAATAACCCTAGTTCGAGGTGAGGAATTTAGCATGTAGCCCCGACTTTAATCTCTATCTCTTTAAAGGCTTTGGACATTTGGTGTCAGCATCACTAAAACCCTCACTGTGTTTCAAATGCCTTGTGCTGCTTGTTCCTGTCACCTGCATGACATGTTCTCTGTTACCTTGTGACACAAAGAATATTTGTGTGCTTTCTGGAAAACCTCTTCATTTCTACAGTAAAAGTTCTGTCAGTCTAAATCTAGGGTTCTGTAGCATTTGGAGCAATCTATTTGTAGTCACTGATGTTATCACCTGTTCATCCCTATCTCTCAATATTATTCTTCTCTGTTCCATAAGCCAGATAACTTTGTTTTTCTGTTAACTCTGTACCCTAACATTGTCCAGCATGGTTTCCAGGGAACTAACTGCATAATGACAATGTCAAGTAAAGGATCTGTGTTAAAAATAAATATTGGTCAACTCACTCCTCCCTCTCAGTGTTGGCATCTGATACATTTTCTCTTCATCTTCAGTTTTCTCCTTTACAGATAAATTTCAACTGAAAGTGGGACTGTTTTGGCCACGTTGAGACAAGATTACATGCATTATTCATGCCTCTCTCTTCTAAGACGATGCCATCCCAGCCGACTTAGGGAGAGCACTGTCCTGGTGTTGCCAGGCAGTACATTTCATTGGCTCCCTCACATATGCAGTTGGCATCTGAGACATTACTTGCTGCCGTGGAGTGGCAATTGGATTCTGGCTTCCCTGATCATCTTGGCTAGGCAGAGGGAGAATGCCAGCTTAGTTGCTGCAGAACATTTTTAAGAATAAATAAAAGAGGCTACATAGAACCACTATGGATACCTGCCAATGTTCTCCTTTATTATACACATCTGTATTTGAGTATTCTATTTTCTGAGGTAATTCTATTCCCTGAATTTAAAAAAAAATGTCTCTCCTATCTCTTAATATTCCTTTCTAAAAACTGTCACTTTCAATGTTACTTTTTGTTGTTGTTTTTACCTTTTCAAGATATCCATCGGAAGCAAATCTACAGAGATTTCTTATCTCAAACATTCATCCAATAAATCTAGGGCAGGAGCTCAAACTGAGGTCCATCTGGGATCGGAAATAGGAGAAGAAATAAAACACACTTAGTTAACTTTTCTGCCTTCAATTTCAGAACAGATTTCATTTTGACCCTGATCACAAAATCTTAGCAATGTGATTGCAATTTCTTTTGTATTTCTCCAATTTTCCTGCCATCTCCCCCACTTTTGCAGTGGGGGAAGGTAATCTGTATAAGATACAGGTAATTATACAGAGGCAGGTGTGTTTTCAGTGAGTTTTGTGAAAGCTGACATCACATATACATGACAAAAAGAGGGTGCAGGAACACTTCTGAATCTGAGGGTATCTGTTGTGTGCTTCATTCAGGGATACCTTATACAAAACCACAGCTGATGGACAAGCTTGAGGTGCTATTACGTATCTCAGCTCACTCAGTCTCTGCTGAATCAGGTTGAATCACTGTGTATTGTAACTGTCTTGGTTCATACACACACTGTCATAATGAATTAAGCTTCACACATTTTTACTGAAACTATGTTGAATAAAATGCAGATACAGTCTATCTCTAGAGGACTATGTGGCTAAGTATCAGAAACAGCAGAATGAGAGGCAGATACTAGGTGAGTGATAGAAAGGGCAGAATGAGGAGCAGACCATAGATAATCAGGGGAAACAAATCCCGTAAGTTTCCCAAACAAATTTGTTTTGACCACAATATCCAGGTCCTTCCTTTGGTGCAGTTTGTTCCTATATGTGGGCATGCATTATAATAATATTAGTTATTGGTATTATAGTAGATTGCATTTCTTAGATTTGATTTGGAGGTCATCATAGTTTTTTTCTCCAATTAGTATTAATTAGGAAATTTTGAAAATGCCAAATTGAAGAAATTCTACTTGTTCTCAAGATACGGGTATATTTTTAAAATCTGGAACCTATGACCTATTTTTGCAAGTTTTATATGAGTTTATGAAATAGCAGTAGATAAGGAATGATAAAACCAGATCTACAACTGAAGTTTCCAGTCTCATGAGCCTATGATCTGATTGACAGGCTGTGAGTCACATTAATGTGTTTCTGCTTGGTAAATCACCAATTGGGTAAAAAAATGACCTCTTTCCCAGTATGTACAATGATTTTCATTAAAGAAATAGGCCATTGTCTGTGTTATAATGTTCCAAAGAGAATATTAGAAAATAGAATTTATTACTACTTCTTTAAAATTTTATTTGTTCTATTTATTTATTTTGTTTATTTGTTTGGTGTACTCAGACACACCAGAAGAGGGCATCAGATCCCATTACAGATGGTTGTGAGCCACCATGTGGTTGCTGAAAATTGAACTCATGACCTCTGGAAGAGCAGTCAGTGCTCTTAACCACTGAGCTATCTCTTCAGCCCTTACTAATACTTTTAACTGGCTTCTGGAATAAGCAAACAGCAGGTTCTTTACTTTCATGATGGCAAATATACAAACAGCTATTTGGAAGGAGCTAAGTTTCAAGAGTCAACATGACTCACGAGAACAGACTTGCTAAGGCATTAAAGTCATTCAGTTTGATCCTAGCTACCAGCAGAGCCAGCATTTCCTGTATTTTCTCTCTTCAGACTCTAAATTAGTAACTTTCCAGTGGCCATGATAAAATACACTGATAGGATCAGTTTAAACAGGAGAAGGGTGTATTTTGTCTCACTGTTGCAGGATACTGTGACTCATCATGGCAGGGAATTCCTGACAGCAGGCACTGGAGGCAGCTGGACATTGCATTTAAAGTCAGTGACAAAAGAGAGGAGAGCAAGAGTCACCACATTTTCTATTTTGAGTAAGTTCAGAACCTTGGTCTCATGGGATAGCTGTACCCACTTAAAGAAGAATGTTTTCTCACGTCAGCATCCTAATCTAAATAATCTTTCCCAGACATGTTACAGTGATTCTATCCCCTGCCAACATGACAGGATTAATTGTAGCAATCTCCTTATGCTCTCTGAGTATATTAGCCAATCAGTGGCAGATGTGACAACAGTGAATTACTTTCAAGATAATTCCAAGAACTATTTCTTGTTATTGAGATGAGAACTGGCCCATAAATTAATGCTTACTGTTTCTAATTGTAATAAACTAACTAAGAACATACATGAATGGACCACATTATTTATCCTATATTCTTATTGTGTCCATAGATAAAGTTATATTAGATGGATAATGTATTACTCTAAGTACAGCAGGTAATATATCATTTTCATTACACCTTTGAAGAATTATAGATTACCATTTATGATATTGTTAGGTACAACATCAATAGCCATGCTATCATGGAAAGGATAAATCTCATGACCAACACACTCCCAGAAAACTAGTCACAGCAATTACGGAATGCTAGGAAAGAAAGTATTAGTTGTCCCAGGAGATGAGTTTCTAATTGATTATGCAGTTTCAAGTGGTTATCTCTGAAGTCATAAACCTACAAGAACTGTAAATGAACTCAGTGAGATGTATGTATATGCCTATGCAGATATGAAAGGATAACTAAAGAAAATGGAGTCATGAATTGGATAGAAAGCAGAGATGGAGAACATGAAAAGGGTGAGAAGGATGAAAGATAAGACGGAAAATGATTCAACTGTATTTAATTTAAAAAATCAGAAAAGATGAAGTATAGATTACCAAAGGAATTAAATTCTACTTTTTCAATATTTTTCTTATAATAAGCAAAATAATTTATTAACATGTAAGGAAAGATAGCAGTTAATCACTCCAATTTAGAAATATTATTCTTACTTTAAAGGTCATAAATAATAATGTGAGGTATACTTTGTTTTTAATATAGCATACTACCTAGAAGAATAATTTTATATAACATAACTTTTAGAAAACTCTCAGATGCAAAAAGAATAAATATTCTAAAAACAACTCCCCTTCAAATGCATGGCCCATTTCCTTCTCACATTCATCTCAAATGTCAAATGTATAAAAATTTGTCATTAAAGGTTGACCCTTATGAAAAACTGGTTTTATGGTCCTTACAGTAAACTTTCTATGGAGGAGTTTTTAAGTCTTATTTTTTACATCTATAAAGCAAGTTCTGTGTTAAGAAATGCTCACCAGGGAACCTTCACAATATCAACGACAGCCTTTTGTCATTGAAAATGTCATAGTATAATGTGTTCTCTGACTCAGGTTTGATATATTTTTTCTTTAGAACAATCTTACTTAGTCTCTTTGGTTTGTTTTGGTTTGATTTGGTTTGGTTTTGGTGGTGGTTGTGTCTTTCAATTTTTTTTGGAAAGAAGATATCAATTATTCCAGTCTGACCTCCATGTCCTTATCTATGCGCTTGATATTCCAAACCCCCATCGCTGTAATCCAAGTTGTGGGACTGTAGGTGTTCACCATCATACCAGAAAAAAATAAATCTCACAGTGTAACACAGCACTGTTATTGGTTGAACAAATTCATGTTTTTTTCTCTTTAAATAATATATACCACTGTTGTTTTTAAGGTTATCTAAATCTTAATTTTTTGATTTTGTGTAGTGTGTGTGCGTGTGTGTGTGTGTGTGCGTGCGTGCTTGTGTGTGTGTGTGTGTGTGTGTGTGTGTGTGTGTGAGCACGCACTCATGCGTGTGCATGTGTTCTGCCAATTGAATGTTCTGGGGTTGTAGTTGGATAGGTTGATACTGAAGGTATTGCTCAGCACTCACAAAGCATTGTATTCAATACACAGCACTGAAAAAACATACAAACATAATCCTTGAACAGCTCTGCAGCAACCAGAATTGCAGTAGACAACCAAAGTGAACAGTTTAAAAGAACATGGAACCTCTTGGATGTGACACTGACCTACTAATCTCTATGTAAAAAAAGTCACGAATGACAGTAACAATGGTGGGAAACTATAATAAATAACTAGAAGTCACAGCATCACTGAAGACATATTTGGCAATTGGCTTTCTTGAACATTCATAGAATTTGTGCCCTTAGTGTTCTATTAGAGGTAAAAGGGTTTAGGCGATTTCCACAGATTTAAGAATATGGAGAGATAAAATATTTGTGAGGCCTGATTATATAGAGGTAGTGTAACATACTTATCACTCTAGAACATGTAGAACAAGATCACAAAAATTGCATATCTCCCCCGCCTTGATCTATAGTATATGGGTTTTTTTTTTTTTTATTAACTTGAGTATTTCTTATATACATTTCGAGTGTTATTCCCTTTCCCGGTTTCCGGGCAAACATCCCCCTCCCCCCTCCCCTTCCTTATGGGTGTTCCCCTCCCAACCCTCCCCCCATTGCCGCCCTCCCCCCATAGACTAGTTCACTGGGGGTTCAGTCTTAGCAGGACCCAGGGCTTCCCCTTCCACTGGTGCTCTTACAGGATATTCATTGCTACATATGGGGTCAGAGTCCAGGGTCAGTCCATGTATAGTCTTTAGGAAGTGGCTTAGTCCCTGGAAGCTCTGGTTGCTTGGCATTGTTGTACTTTTGGGGTCTCGAGCCCCTTCAAGCTCTTCCAGTTCTTTCTCTGATTCCTTCAACAGGGGACCTATTCTCAGTTCAGTGGTTTGCTGCTGGCATTCGCCTCTGTATTTGCTGTATTCTGGCTGTGTCTCTCAGGAGAGATCTACATCCGGCTCCTGTCGGTCTGCACTTCTTTGCTTCATCCATCTTGTCTAATTGGGTGGCTGTATATGTATGGGCCACATGTGGGGCAGGCTCTGAATGGGTGTTCCTTCAGTCTCTGTTTTAATCTTTGCCTCTCCCTTCCCTGCCAAGGGTATTCTTTTTCCTCATTTAAAGAAGGAGTGAAGCATTCACATTTTGATGATCTGTCTTGAGTTTCGTTTGTTCTAGGGATCTAGGGTAATTCAAGCATTTGGGCTAATAGCCACTTATCAATGAGTGCATACCATGTATGTCTTTCTGTGATTGGGTTAGCTCACTCAGGATGATATTTTCCAGTTCCAACCATTTGCCTACGAATTTCATAAACTCGTTGTTTTTGATAGCTGAGTAATATTCCATTGTGTAGATGTACCACATTTCTGTATCCATTCCTCTGTTGAAGGGCAACTGGGTTCTTTCCAGCTTCTGGCTATTATAAATAAGGGTGCGATGAACATAGTGGAGCACGTGTCTCTTTTATATGTTGAGGCATCTTTTGGGTATATGCCCAAGAGAGGTATAGCTGGATCCTCAGGCAGTTCAATGTCCAATTTTCTGAGGAACCTCCAGACTGATTTCCAGAATGGTTTTACCAGTCTGCAATCCCACCAACAATGGAGGAGTGTTCCTCTTTCTCCACATCCTCGGCAGCATCTGCTGTCACCTGAGTTTTTGATCTTAGCCATTCTCACTGGTGTGAGGTGAAATCTCAGGGTTGTTTTGATTTGCATTTCCCTTATGACTAAAGATTTTGAACATTTCTTTAGGTGTTTCTCAGCCATTCGGCATTCCTCAGCTGTGAATTCTTTGTTTAGCTCTGAACCCCATTTTTTAATAGGGTTATTGGTTTCCCTGCGGTCTAACTTCTTGAGTTCTTTGTATATTTTGGATATAAGGCCTCTATCTGTTGTAGGATTGGTAAAGATCTTTTCCCAATCTGTTGGTTGCCGTTTTGTCCTAACCACAGTGTCCTTTGCCTTACAGAAGCTTTGCAGTTTTATGAGATCCCATTTGTCGATTCTTGATCTTAGAGCATAAGCCATTGGTGTTTTGTTCAGGAAATTTTTTCCAGTGCCTATGTGTTCCAGATGCTTCCCTAGTTTTTCTTCTATTAGATTGAGTGTGTCTGGTTTGATGTGGAGGTCCTTGATCCACTTGGACTTAAGCTTTGTACAGGGTGATAAGGACGGATCGGTCTGCATTCTTCTACATGTTGCCCTCCAGTTGAACCAGCACCATTTGCTGAAAATGCTATCTTTTTTCCATTGGATGGTTTTGGCTCCTTTGTCAAAAATCAAGTGACCATAGGTGTGTGGGTTCATTTCTGGGTCTTCAATTCTATTCCATTGGTCTATCTGTCTGTCTCTGTACCAATACCATGCAGTTTTTATCACTATTGCTCTGTAATACTGCTTGAGTTCAGGGATAGTGATTCCCCCTGAAGCCCGTTTATTGTTGAGGATAGCTTTAGCTATCCTGGGTTTTTTGTTATTCCAGATGAATTTGCAAATTGTTCTGTCTAACTCTTTGAAGAATTGGATTGGTATTTTGATGGGGATTGCGTTGAATCTGTAGATTGCTTTTGGTAAAATGGCCATTTTTACTATATTAATCCTGCCAATCCATGAGCATGGGAGATCTTTCCATCTTCTGAGGTCTTCTTCAATTTCTTTCCTCAGTGTCTTGAAGTTCTTATTGTACAGATCTTTTACTTGCTTGGTTAAAGTCACACCGAGGTACTTTATATTGTTTGGGTCTATTATGAAGGGTGTCGTTTCCCTAATTTCTTTCTCGGCTTGTTTCTCTTTTGTATAGAGGAAGGCTACTGATTTATTTGAGTCAATTTTATACCCAGCCACTTTGCTGAAGTGGTTTATCAGCTTTAGTAGTTCTCTGGTGGAACTTTTGGGATCACTTAAATATACTATCATGTCATCTGCAAATAGTGATATTTTGACCTCTTCTTTTCGATCTGTATCCCCTTGATCTTCTTTTCTTGTCTGATTGCTCTGGCTAGAACTTCAAGAACTATATTGAATAAGTAGGGAGAGAGTGGGTAGCCTTGTCTAGTCCCTGATTTTAGTGGGATTGCTTCAAGTTTCTCTCCATTTAGTTTAATGTTAGCAACTGGTTTGCTGTATATGGCTTTTACTATGTTTATGTATGGGCCTTCAATTCCTATTCTTTCCAGGACTTTTATCATGAAGGGGTGTTGAATTTTGTCAAATGCTTTCTCAGCATCTAATGAAATGATCATGTGGTTTTGTTCTTTCAGTTTGTTTATATAATGGATCACGTTGATGGTTTTCCGTATATTAAACCATCCCTGCATGCCTGGGATGAAGCCTACTTGATCATGGTGGATGATTGTTTTGATGTGCTCTTGAATTCTGTTTGCCAGAATTTTATTGAGTATTTTTGCGTCGATATTCATAAGGGAAATTGGTCTGAAGATCTCTTTCTTTGTTGTGTCTTTGTGTGGTTTAGGTATAAGAGTAATTGTGGCTTCGTAGAAGGAATTCGGTAGGGCTCCATCTGTTTCAATTTTGTGGAATAGTTTGGATAATATTGGTATGAGGTCTTCTATGAAGGTTTGATAGAATTCTGCACTAAACCCGTCTGGACCTGGGCTCTTTTTGGTTGGGAGACTCTGCTTCTATTTCCTTAGGAGTTATGGGGTTGTTTAACTGGTTTATCTGTTCCTGATTTAACTTCGATACCTGGTATCTGTCTAGGAAATTGTCCATTTCCTGAAGATTTTCAAATTTTGTTGAAAAAAAATTTGTTGATAGTTTTTTATAGTAAGATCTGATGATTTTTTGAATTTCCTCTGAATCTGTAGTTATGTCTCCCTTTTCATTTCTGATTTTGTAATTTGGACGTACTCTCTGTGTCCTCTCGTTAGTCTGGCTAAGGGTTTATCTATCTTGTTGATTTTCTCAAAGAACCAACTTTTGGTTCTGTTGATTCTTTCTATGGTCCTTTTTGTTTCTCCTTGGTTGATTTCAGCTCTGAGTTTGATTATTTCCTGCCTTCTACTCCTCCTGGGTTTATTTGCTTCTTTTTGTTCTAGAGCTTTTAGGTGTGCTGTCAAGCTGCTGACATATGCTCTTTCCTGTTTCTTTCTGCAGGCACCCAGCCTTATGAGTTTTCCTCTTAGCACAGCTATCATTGTGTCCCATAAGTTTGTGTATGTTGTATCTTCATTTTCATTAAATTCTAAAAAGTTTTTAATTTCTTTCTTTATTTCTTCCTTGACCAGGTTATCATTGAGTAGAGCATTGTTCAATTTCCACGTGTATGTGGGCATTCTTCCCTTATTGTTATTGAAGACCAGTTTTAGGCCGTGGTGGTCCGATAGCACGCATGGGATTATTTCTATCTTTCTGTACCTGTTGAGGCCCGTTTTTTGACCAATTATATGGTCAATTTTGGAGAAAGTACCATGAGGAGCTGAGAAGAAGGTATATCCTTTTGCTTTAGGATAGAATGTTCTATAAATATCCGTTAAGTCCATTTGGCTCATGACTTCTCTTAGTCTGTCGACATCACTGTTTAATTTCTGTTTCCATGATCTGTCCATTGATGAGAGTGGTGTGTTGAAATCTCCCACTATTATTGTGTGAGGTGCAATGTGTGTTTTGAGCTTTAGTAAGGTTTCTTTTACGTATGTAGGTGCCCTTGTATTTGGGGCATAGATATTTAGGATTGAGAGTTCATCTTGGTGGATTTTTCCTTTGATGAATATGAAGTGTCCTTCCTTATCTTTTTTGATGACTTTTAGTTGGAAATTGATTTTATTTGATATTAGAATGGCTACTCCAGCTTGCTTCTTCTGACCATTTGCTTGGAAAGTTGTTTTCCAGCCTCTCACTCTGAGGTAGTGTCTGTCTTTGTCTCTGAGGTGTGTTTCCTGTAGGCAGCAGAATGCAGGGTCCTCGTTGCGTATCCAGTTTGTTAATCTATGTCTTTTTATTGGGGAGTTGAGGCCATTGATATTGAGAGATATTAAGGAATAGTGATTATTGCTTCCCATTATATTCATATTTGGATGTGAGGTTATGTTTGTGTGCTTTCATTCTCTTTGTTTTGTTGCCAAGACGATTAGTTTCTTGCTTCTTCTAGGGTATAGCTTGCCTCCTTATGTTGGGCTTTACCATTTATTATCCTTTGTAGTGCTGGATTTGTAGAAAGATATTGTGTAAATTTGGTATTGTCATGGAATATCTTGGTTTCTCCATCAATGTTAATTGAGAGTTTTGCTGGATACAGTAACCTGGGCTGGCATTTGTGTTCTCTTAGGGTCTGTATGACATCAGTCCAGGATCTTCTGGCCTTCATAGTTTCTGGCGAGAAGTCTGGTGTGATTCTGATAGGTCTCCCTTTATATGTTACTTGACCTTTTTCCCTTACTACTTTTAATATTCTTTCTTTATTTTGTGCGTTTGGTGTTTTGACAATTATGTGACGGGAGGTGTTTCTTTTCTGGTCCAATCTATTTGGTGTTCTGTAGGCTTCTTGTATGTCTATGGGTATCTCTTTTTTTAGGTTAGGGAAGTTTTCTTCTATGATTTTGTTGAAGATATTTACTGGTCCTTTGAGCTGGGAGTCTTCACTCTCTTCTATACCTATTATCCTTAGGTTTGATCTTCTCATTGAGTCCTGGATTTCCTGTATGTTTTGGACCAGTAGCTTTTTCTGCTTTACATTATCTTTGACAGTTGAGTCAATGATTTCTATGGAATCTTCTGCTCCTGAGATTCTCTCTTCCATCTCTTGTATTCTGTTGGTGAAGCTTGTATCTACAGCTCCTTGTCTCTTCTTTTGATTTTCTATATCCAGGGTTGTTTCCATGTGTTCTTTCTTGATTGCTTCTATTTCCATTTTTAATTCCTTCAACTGTTTGATTGTGTTTTCCTGGAATTCTTTCAGGGATTTTTGTGTCTCCTCTCTATGGGCTTCTACTTGTTTATTTATGTTTTCCTGGAATTCTTTCAGGGATTTTTGTGTCTCCTCTCTATGGGCTTCTACTTGTTTATTTATGTTTTCCTGGAATTCTTTCAGGGATTTTTGCGATTCTTTCAGGCATTTTTGCGATTCCTCTCTATAGGCTTCTACTTGTTCTCTAAGGGAGTTCTTCATGTCTTTCTTGAAGTCCTCCAGCATCATGATCAAATATGATTTTGAAAATAGATCTTGCTTTTCTGGTGTGTTTGGATATTCCATGTTTGTTTTGATGGGAGAATTGGGCTCCGATGGTGCCATGTAGTCTTGGTTTCTGGTGCTTGGGTTCCTGCGCTTGCCTCTCGCCATCAGATTATCTTTAGTGTTACTTTGTTCTGCTATTTCTGACAGTGGCTAGACTGTCCTATAAGCCTGTGTGTCAGGAGTGCTGTAGACCTGTTTTCCTCTCTTTCAGTCAGTTCTGGGGACAGAGTGTTCTGCTTTCGGGCGTCTAGTTTTTCCTCTCTACAGGTCTTCAGCTGTTCCTGTGGGCCTGTGTCTTGAGTTCACCAGGCAGCTTTCTTGCAGCAGAAAATTTGGTCTTACCTGTGGTCCCGAGGCTCAGGTTCACTCGTGGGGTGCTGCCCACGGGCTCTCTGCAGCGGCAGCAACCAGGAAGACCTGTGCCGCCCCTTCCGGGAGCTTCAGTGCACCAGGGTTCCAGATGGTCTTTGGCTTTTTCCTCTGGTGTCTGAGATGTGTGTGCAGGGAGCAGTCTCTTCTGGTTTCCCAGGCTTGTCTGCCTCTCTGAAGGTTTAGCTCTCCCTCCCACGGGATTTGGGTGCAGAGAACTGTTTATCTGGTCTGTTACTTTCAGGTTCCGGCGGTGTCTCAGGCAGGGGTCCTGCCGCTCCTGGGCCCTCCCCCACGGGAGCCCAGAGGCCTTATACAGTTTCCTCTGGGGCCAGGGATGTGGGCAGGGGTGAGCAGAGTTGGTGGTCTCTTCCGCTCTGCAGCCTCAGGAGTGACCACCTGACCAGGTGGTTGGGTCTCTCTCTCACCGGGTCTGGGAGCAGAGAGCTGCTGTGGGCCGGGATCCGCGGGTGTGGGACTTCCGGTATACACAGAACGTGCCTGGTCCTAGAGAAATTCTGCTTCCGTGTGTCCCAAGCTCACCAGGCAGCTTTCTTGCAGCAGAAAATTTGGTCTTACCTGTGGTCCCGAGGCTCAGGTTCGCTCGTGGGGTGCTGCCCATGGGCTCTCTGCAGCGGCAGCAACCTAGTATATGGGTTTTAAACAATTGAAATTTCACTTGTCCCACACCTTGACACTGTAGTACTTAGTAGATGCTTAACTTGGTTGCCTTGACAACTGCAGACATAACTATTGAATCTTGAAAACAGGCTTATTACAAAAGGAAACTTTAGGTTTTCTTTTTTATTCAAAGAAAGACATTATATTTAACCATTTATTCATAGTAAATATGATACATCTGGATCGTTTGGAGAAGTTAAATGTGATCTTGTTCATCTGCATACCTGGTTACAATTTCTTTAACTAGAATGAAAAGAACCATTGAGGCATCTGATACTGGAGATACATGATAAAGAATGTTTAAAATATGATTGCAAGTCCCATCAGAGCCTGACCTAGAACTGTTGAGCATCTGACTACAAAATATTGAAGTGAACAAAATCTTATGAGTTAAAGGTCAAACACCAGACAACTAACCTTGGAAGCACTTTAGCCAGAATAGATAAATAATCCATTTAGCAATTTTGAATCTTGTGAAAATAATGAACTTTGGCACTTAAAGCATCATTAAATACTGCAATGTAATTAGAAATTTAAATTGCACCTATTGTGTATATTTTATACGGTGTAAACAATATGCATTTTAGAAGCAAGGACATTTCATTTCATAACCCCAAAAGCACCACAAAATAACAGATAATGCGTAAATTATATTATTGTCTCAATTTAAGAACTTTACAGGAGAAAATATTATATTTAAAGCATCTGGTGCAAAAGTGATCCATTTCAGTTGCCCTGATCATAATTTAATAAAAGACAAAGTATATTAATAGACAAATTATAATTGAAATGGAATACTTTCATAAATTAAATGTATTTCTCTGATGAAAAGTATGTACTTATTAATAAGTCCAGTCTTGAATTACAGAATGCTGGGTAGAATTATTTTTTAAGCATACATTTAACAAAAGTAACTTGGCTATGACCTTATACAAATTAAATTTACATTCATGTGACCTTCTTTCTACTCTCAGAAAACCTAGCACTGTGTGGTATTAATTGCCTTCTTTTGAGGGCACATTTCTATTAAATTAATATTACTAAATGAAATAAACCTTTCATATAAGGAAATGTGTAGGATTAAGAAAATGCCAAAAGTCCTTGACACAAAAAATATTAAGAAACAGAATTTAAAGATGACAGAGACATTGGTTTATAACAAAATATTTTATATCATTCAAAATAAAAAATGTTATTTTATTTGGGATATAAATTATTTTCATATGTATCACAAAGTTTTCATTTATATTGTCAGAGGTAGCTGAGGAAACCCATAATTAATTAAATTTCAAATGACTGGATTATCATTCTCACTAGTATTTGACTGTACGAAAATCATAGTACCAATTTTAACTCATTTTTTCTCTTCCAAAGGAGTATATTCATCAAACATATATCATCATTTTAACTTGAGAGACAATATGACAACCATTAAGTTCTGTCTAATATTTATAAAGTACTGAACTGATCATTGTTAGACCTCATTTCTTGGTATATTAAGGGTTCTGAAGCAGATGCTCACAGAGCTTCCATTTAGCCTTAGTTTTGTTGTATGTTTGATTAAACAACATGTACACTAGGAGAGATTCTCCTTTTTTTAATGTGCATAGTACACAAGGCTTCAACAGTTGTTTTATGAATTTCTTGGATGTTATTTTTTTGTGTGCAGGAGTTATGTTCCCTATATGTAATTATGTATCTGTGTGGCTGCTATCCATAAAGTCTAGACAGATGTGTGAGCTCTTATGTACCTGGAGTTACAGGTGACTCTGAGGCACCATGCAAACACTGGCAAATGAACCTCAGTCCTCTGCATGAGTAGTAACTATCTTAATTGCTGAGCCATCTCTCCAGCACTTACATCAGTTTTTAAAATGACTGTTCTTCTATGTTTTACATATTGTGAATTAATATGGTCCTTCTCTTATAATCTCATATTTTAAATCATAGCACCCCTTTTGTTTGGAAGAGAAAGAAATTGTTTCAGAATCATTAAAGAAGAGTAAAATTAGCAAACAATACATTTCCTTCTAAACTTGTATGTGTTCTACATTAACACCAGATTGGGTGATGTTGCAGAACAGGGGAAGGAGGAATTTACTGGGTTTGTGAGCATCTTCCACATGCACAAGCACACGCAGATACGCTAGCATGTCTTAGTGTAAATATATTAGAAATGCAATGCTGAGAGTGTAATCTTGGCGAAAGTATTTTAATCTGATCAGTCGAGTATGAAAGTGATGAAAGTAATAAAATGTTCCTTCCTTCTTCTTACATGCTGTCCTTGTTTTTTGTGTTCCCCCAATTACTAAGCTTTTCTAAGTATTATTAATAGTATTGCAGATTTGTGGACCTACAATGTATAATATTTAGGTCACAACTCCAGAAGAAAAGAAGAAGCAAAAGAAAGAAAGAAAGAAAGGAAGGAAGAAAGAAAGAAAGAAAGAAAGAAAGAAAGAAAGGAAAGAAAGAAAGGAAAGAAAGAAAGGAAAGAGAGAAAGAAAGATTTATGTTCTTCCACATATGTAGATCCTGGCCTAATATACATACACATACATTTATATGTGAGATATATGTATGCAATATGCATATGTGTGTGTGTGTGTGTGTGTGTGTGTGTGTGTGTGTGTAAGTGTGAAGATGGCATAATATGTAGAGAGGGAAATAAGAAATGACACGTATTAGGACATGAGAAAGGACTAAATCTCAGTAATGAATATGAAACATGAAAGAATATATGATGTTAATTATTTTTCTAGCTCAAAATCTTTGTGAATTTTTCATTTGTTTTGGTGGATAGGTGCATAAAATAACATATTTGATAATGAATGTGTAAGGTACATTATGAGATTCCACAGCTTCAGATTGGGTACTCTAATTCTATAGAAATTGACTGAGATAGAAATACATTATGTCCGGTTAATTTTGGTTCATTGCATTTTGTATTTTCAATTTCTTTTTTTTTTTTTTTGGTTCTTTTTTTTCGGAGCTGGGGACCAAACCCAGGGCCTTGCGCTTCCTAGGCAAGCGCTCTACCACTGAGCTAAATTCCCAAACCCTATTTTCAATTTCTTAATAATAATATTTTAGTTTAAAGTGTTCTGACAAGTTTTTATCAATCCTCACTGAATGTACATCTAACATATTTATCTTACTGTCAAAGAATGACTTAAAAATAATGTAATACACACTTGGATTAAGTTTGTCTTGTAGAATGAGAGATAGCTCAATTCTTTTATTTTTTTTTATTAACTTGAGTATTTCTTATATACATTTCAAGTGTTATTCCCTTTCCCGGTTTCCGGGCAAACATCCCCCTCCCCCCTCCCCTTCCTTATGGGTGTTCCCCTCCCAACCCTCCCCCCATTGCCGCCCTCCCCCCATAGTCTAGTTCACTGGGGGTTCACTCTTAGCAGGACCCAGGGCTTCCCCTTCCACTGGTGCTCTTACTAGGATATTCATTGCTACATATGGGGTCAGAGTCCAGGGTCAGTCCATGTATAGTATTTAGGTAGTGGCTTAGTCCCTGGAAGCTCTGGTTGCTTGGCATTGTTGTACTTTTGGGGTCTCGAGCCCCTTCAAGCTCTTCCAGTTCTTTCTCTGATTCCTTCGACGGGGGACCTATTCTAAGTTCAGTGGTTTGCTGCTGGCATTCGCCTCTGTATTTGCTGTATTCTGGCTGTGTCTCTCAGGAGCGATCTACATCCGGCTCCTGTCAGTCTGCACTTCTTTGCTTCATCCATCTTGTCTAATTGGGTGGCTGTATGTATATGTATGGACCACATGTGGGGCAGGCTCTGAATGGGTGTTCCTTCAGTCTCTGTTTTAATCTTTGCCTCTCCCTTCCCTGCCAAGGGTATTCTTTTTCCTCATTTAAAGAAGGAGTGAAGCATTCACATTTTGATCATCTGTCTTGAGTTTCGTTTGTTCTAGGGATCTAGGGTAATTCAAGCATTTGGGCTAATAGCCACTTATTAATGAGTGCATACCATGTATGTCTTTCTGTGATAGGATTAGCTCACTCAGGATGATATTTTCCAGTTCCAACCATTTGCCTACGAATTTCATAAACACGTTGTTTTTGATAGCTGAGTAATATTCCATTGTGTAGATGTACCACATTTTCTGTATCCATTCCTCTGTTGAAGGGCATCTGGGTTCTTTCCATTTTCTGGCTATTGTAAATAAGGCTGCGATGAACATAGTGGAGCACGTGTCTCTTTTATATGTTGGGGCATCTTTTGGGTATATGCCCAAGAGAGGTATAGCTGGATCCTCAGGCAGTTCAATGTCCAATTTTCTGAGGAACCTCCAGACTGATTTCCAGGATGGTTTTACCAGTCTGCAATCCCACCAACAATGGAGGAGTGTTCCTCTTTCTCCACATCCTCGGCAGCATCTGCTGTCACCTGAGTTTTTGATCTTAGCCATTCTCACTGGTGTGAGGTGAAATCTCAGGGTTGTTTTGATTTGCATTTCCCTTATGACTAAAGATGTTGAACATTTCTTTAGGTGTTTCTCAGCCATTCGGCATTCCTCAGCTGTGAATTCTTTGTTTAGCTCTGAACCCCATTTTTTAATAGGGTTATTGGTTTCCCTGCGGTCTAACTTCTTGAGTTCTTTGTATATTTTGGATATAAGGCCTCTATCTGTTGTAGGATTGGTAAAGATCTTTTCCCAATCTGTCGGTTGCCGTTTTGTCCTAACCACAGTGTCCTTTGCCTTACAGAAGCTTTGCAGTTTTATGAGATCCCATTTGTCGATTCTTGATCTTAGAGCATAAGCCATTGGTGTTTTGTTCAGGAAATTTTTCCAGTGCCTATGTGTTCCAGATGCCTCCCTAGTTTTTCTTCTATTAGTTTGAGTGTGTCTGGTTTGATGTGGAGGTCCTTGATCCACTTGGACTTAAGCTTTGTACAGGGTGATAAGCATGGATCGATCTGCATTCTTCTACATGTTGCCCTCCAGTTGAACCAGCACCATTTGCTGAAAATGCTATCTTTTTTCCATTGGATGGTTTTGGCTCCTTTGTCAAAAATCAAGTGACCATAGGTGTATGGGTTCATTTCTGGGTCTTCAATCCTATTCCATTGGTCTATCTGTCTGTCTCTGTACCAATACCATGCAGTTTTTATCACTATTACTCTGTAATACTGCTTGAGTTCAGGGATAGTGATTCCCCCTGAAGTCCTTTTATTGTTGAGGATAGGTTTAGCTATCCTGGGTTTTTTGATATTCCAGATGAATTTGCAAATTGTTCTGTCTAACTCTTTGAAGAAATGGATTGGTATTTTTTGGGGATTGCATTGAATCTGTAGATTGCTTTTGGTAAAATGGCCATTTTTACTATATTAATCCTGCCAATCCATGAGCATGGGAGATCTTTCCATCTTCTGAGGTCTTCTTCAATTTCTTTCCTCAGTGTCTTGAAGTTCTTATTGTACAGATCTTTTACTTGCTTGGTTAAAGTCACACCGAGGTACTTTATATTATTTGGGTCTATTATGAAGGGTGTTGTTTCCCTAATTTCTCTCTCGGCTTGTTTCTCTTTTGTATAGAGGAAGGCAACTGATTTATTTGAGTTAATTTTATACACAGCCACTTTGCTGAAGTTGTTTATCAGCTTTAGTAGTTCACTGGTGGAACTTTTGGGATCACTTAAATATACTACCATGTCATCTGCAAATAGTGATATTTTGACCTCTTCTTTTCCGATCTATATCCACATGATCTCCTTTTGTTGTCTGATTGCTCTGGCTAGAACTTCAAGAACTATATTGAATAAGTAGGGAGAGAGTGGGCAGCCTTGTCTAGTCCCTGATTTTAGTGGGATTGCTTCAAATTTCTCTCCATTTAGTTTAATGTTAGCAACTAGTTTGCTGTATATGGCTTTTACTATGTTTAGGTATGGGCCTTGAATTCCTATTCTTTCCAGGACTTTTATCATGAAGGGGTGTTGAATTTTGTCAAATGCTTTCTCAGCATCTAATGAAATAATCATGTGGTTCTCTTCTTTCAGTTTGTTTATATAATGGATCACGTTGATGGTTTTCCGTATATTAAACCATCCCTGCATCCCTGGGATGAAGCCTACTTCATCATGGTGGACGATTGTTTTGGTGTGCTCTTGAATTCGGTTTGCCAGAATTTTATTGAGTATTTTTGCGTCGATATTCATAAGGGAAATTAGTCTGAAGTTCTCTTTCTTTGTTGTGTCTTTGTGTGGTTTAGGTATAAGAGTAATTGTGGCTTCGTAGAAGGAATTCGGTAGTGCTCCATCTGTTTCAATTTTGCGGAATAGTTTGGATAATATTGGTATGAGGTCTTCTATGAAGGTTTGATAGAATTCTGCACTAAACCCGTCTGGACCTGGGCTCTTTTTGGTTGGGAGACCTTTAATGACTGCTTCTATTTCCTTAGGAGTTATGGGGTTGTTTAACTGGTTTATCTGTTCCTGATTTAACTTCGATACCTGGTATCTGTCTAGGAAATTGTCCATTTCCTGAAGATTTTCAAGTTTTGTTGAATATAGGTTTTTATAGTAAGATCTGATGATTTTTTTAATTTCCTCTGAATCTGTAGTTATGTCTCCCTTTTCATTTCTGATTTTGTTAATTTGGACGCACTCTCTGTGTCCTCTCGTTAGTCTGGCTAAGGGTTTATCTATCTTGGTGATTTTCTCAAAGAACGAACTTTTGGTTCTGTTGATTCTTTCTATGGTCCTTTTTGTTTCTCCTTGGTTGATTTCAGCTCTGAGTTTGATTATTTCCTGCCTTTTACTAATCCTGGGTGTATTTGCTTCTTTTTGTTCTAGAGCTTTTAGGTATGCTGTCAAGCTGCTGACATATGCTCTTTCCTGTTTCTTTCTGCAGGCACTCAGCGCTATGAGATTTCCTCTTAGCACACCTTTCATTGTGTCCCATAAGTTTGGGTATGTTGTATCTTCATTTTCATTAAATTCTAAAAAGTTTTTAATTTCTTTCTTTATTTCTTCCTTGACCAGGTTATCATTGAGTAGAGCATTGTTCAATTTCCACGTATATGTGGGCATTCTTCCCTTATTGTTATTGAAGACCAGTTTTAGGCCGTGGTGGTCCGATAGCATGCATGGGATTATTTCTATCTTTCTGTACCTGTTGAGGCCCGTTTTTTGACCAATTATATGGTCAATTTTGGAGAAAGTACCATGAGGAGCTGAGAAGAAGGTATATCCTTTTGCTTTAGGATAGAATGTTCTATAAATATCCGTTAAGTCCATTTGGCTCATGACTTCTCTTAGTCTGTCGACATCACTGTTTAATTTCTGTTTCCATGATCTGTCCATTGATGAGAGTGGTGTGTTGAAATCTCCCACTATTATTGTGTGAGGTGCAATGTGTGTTTTGAGCTTTAGTAAGGTTTCTTTTACGTATGTAGGTGCCCTTGTATTTGGGGCATAGATATTTAGGATTGAGAGTTCATCTTGGTGGATTTTTCCTTTGATGAATATGAAGTGTCCTTCCTTATCTTTTTTGATGACTTTTAGTTGGAAATTGATTTTATTTGATATTAGAATGGCTACTCCAGCTTGCTTCTTCTGACCATTTGCTTGGAAAGTTGTTTTCCAGCCTCTCACTCTGAGGTAGTGTCTGTCTTTGTCTCTGAGGTGTGTTTCCTGTAGGCAGCAGAATGCAGGGTCCTCGTTGCGTATCCAGTTTGTTAATCTATGTCTTTTTATTGGGGAGTTGAGGCCATTGATATTGAGAGATATTAAGGAATAGTGATTATTGCTTCCCATTATATTCATATTTGGATGTGAGGTTATGTTTGTGTGCTTTCATTCTCTTTGTTTTGTTGCCAAGACGATTAGTTTCTTGCTTCTTCTAGGGTATAGCTTGCCTCCTTATGTTGGGCTTTACCATTTATTATCCTTTGTAGTGCTGGATTTGTAGAAAGATATTGTGTAAATTTGGTTTTGTCATGGAATATCTTGGTTTCTCCATCAATGTTAATTGAGGGTTTTGCTGGATACAGTAACCTGGGCTGGCATTTGTGTTCTCTTAGGGTCTGTATGACATCAGTCCAGGATCTTCTGGCCTTCATAGTTTCTGGCGAGAAGTCTGGTGTGATTCTGATAGGTCTCCCTTTATATGTTACTTGACCCTTTTCCCTTACTGCTTTTAATATTCTTTCTTTATTTTGTGCGTTTGGTGTTTTGACAATTATGTGACGGGAGGTGTTTCTTTTCTGGTCCAATCTATTTGGTGTTCTGTAGGCTCTTGTATGTCTATGGGTATCTCTTTTTTTAGGTTAGGGAAGTTTTCTTCTATGATTTTGTTGAAGATATTTACTGGTCCTTTGAGCTGGGAGTCTTCACTCTCTTCTATACCTATTATCCTTAGGTTTGATCTTCTCATTGAGTCCTGGATTTCCTGTATGTTTTGGACCAGTAGCTTTTTCCGCTTTACATTATCTTTGACAGTTGAGTCAATGATTTCTATGGAATCTTCTGCTCCTGAGATTCTCTCTTCCATCTCTTGTATTCTGTTGGTGAAGCTTGTATCTACAGCTCCTTGTCTCTTCTTTTGGTTTTCTATATCCAGGGTTGTTTCCATGTGTTCTTTCTTGATTGCTTCTATTTCCATTTTTAATTCCTTCAACTGTTTGATTGTGTTTTCCTGGAATTCTTTCAGGGATTTTTGTGTCTCCTCTCTATGGGCTTCTACTTGTTTATTTATGTTTTCCTGGAATTCTTTCAGGGATTTTTTGCGATTCTTTCAGGCATTTTTGCGATTCCTCTCTGTAGGCTTCTACTTGTTCTCTAAGGGAGTTCTTCACGTCTTTCTTGAAGTTCTCCAGCATCATGATCAAAAATGATTTTGGAACTAGATCTTGCTTTTCTGGTGTGTTTGGATATTCCATGTTTGTTTTGATGGGAGAACTGGGCACCGATAGTGCCATGTAGTCTTGGTTTCTGTTGCTTGGGTTCCTGCGCTTGCCTCTCGCCATAAGATTATCTCTAGTGTTACTTTGTTCTGCTATTTCTGACAGTGGCTAGACTGTCCTATAAGCCTGTGTGTCAGGAGTGCTGTAGACCTGTTTTCCTCTCTTTCAGTCAGTTATGGGGACAGAGTGTTCTGCTCTCGGGAGTGTAGTTTTTCCTCTCTACAGGTCTTCAGCTGTGCCTGTGGGCCTGTGTCTTGAGTTCACCAGGCAGCTTTCTTGCAGCAGAAAAGTTGGTCTTACCTGTGGTCCCGAGGCTCAAGTTCGCTCGTGGGGTGCTGCCCACGGGCTCTCTGCAGCGGCAGCAACCAGGAAGTCCTGTGCCGCCCCTTCCGGGAGCTTCAGTGCACCAGGGTTCCAGATGGACTTTGGCTTTTTCCTCTGGCGTCTGAGATGTGTGTGCAGAGAGCAGTCTCTTCTGGTTTCCCAGGCTTGTCTGCCTCTCTGAGGTTCAGCTCTCCCTCCCATGGGATTTGGGTGCAGAGAACTGTTTATCTGGTCTGTTTCCCTCAGGTTCCAGCAGTGTCTCAGGCAGGGGTCCTGCTGCCCCTGGGCCCTCCCCCATGGGAGCCCAGAGGCCTTATACAGTTTCCTCTTGGGCCAGGGATGTGGGCAGGGGTGGGCAGTGTTGGTGGTCTCTTCCGCTCTGCAGCCTCAGGAGTTCCCACCTGACCAGGCGGTTGGGTCTCTCTCTCACAGGGTCTGGGTGCAGAGAGCTGCTGCGGGCCAGGATCCGCGGGTGTGGGACTTCCGGTAAACACAGAACATGCCCGGTCCTAGAGGAATTCTGCTTCCGTGTGTCCCAAGCTCACCAGGCAACTTTCTTGCAGCAGAAAAGTTGGTCTTACCTGTGGTCCCGTGGCTCAAGTTCGCTCGTGGAGTGCTGCCCACGGGCTCTCTGCAGTGGCAGCAACCAGGAGCTTCAGTGCACCAGGGTTCCAGATGGTCTTTGGCTTTTTCCTCTGGCGTCCGAGATGTGTGTGCAGAGAGCCGTCTCTTCTGGTTTCCCAGGCTTGTCTGCCTCTCTGAAGGTTCAGCTCTCCCTCCCTCGGGATTTGGGTGCAGAGAACTGTTTATCCTGTCTGTTTCCCTCAGGTTCCAGTGGTGTCTCAGGCAGGGGTCCTGCCGCTCCTGGGCCCTCCCCCACGGGAGCCCAGAGGCCTTATACAGTTTCCTCTTGGGCCAGGGATGTGGGCAAGGGTGAGCAGTTTTGGTGGTCTCTTCCGCTCTGCAGCCTCAGGAGTGCCCACCTGACCAGGCGGTTGGGTCTCCGAGATAGCTCAATTCTTAAAGTCTCACATCAGAACTTGCGTATTTGTCTAGTTAAATGATTTTTGCTATATAATTTTATATGAGACAATTTAGTGTAATTTCTAGAAATTAGTCTATAAATGAAGGATGGACTTAGAATCAATTAAGTCCAGGGGAGGTTTTATCTTTAGACATAATGATAATTACTATCAGCTAGAGTTTTGCATGATATCTGCTTCTCTAGAAGTCTGTTTACTTCCCCCTAATACAGAGATGCTAAAAAAAGCATTATAATGGGTCATTTTAAAGTTTAGAAAGTGAATATATGTAAATATAAAAGTCTCTCTCTCAGCTGTGTATTTCTATGTAATCTTCCCAAATTGAAATAAGGAATCCTAATTTACTTGTGTATGCTTGTGCCTGTAGGGTAACCTGTAAGTTAATAGTCACTTGAAATTAATGTGCCATATTGTTTGAATGTTAAAGTGTAAGAGGAAATGTCAATAGTGGAAAAAGCATTTTGTATACACTCAAACTTTTAGTAGCCTGCAGGTGCCCAATTATATTCCATTGGCCCATATTTTCTTCTTAGATTTGAGTAGTCATATTTCCTTATTTTCTTATAATTATCTTTCTTCATTTTCATATACAAACCTTTTCCATGACAGTAAAAGAGCTTGCTCTCTCAATTTATTAAAGCTGAGCATATGGATTTTGACTCAAGCCAAAATATTGAAGTGTTCAATATATACTGTGCTTATTCTGTGTTGTCTCCTTCTTATTGCCAGCCATTCATGTGTGCTTTATTGTGTGCATGCATATGTGTGTGTGTGTGTATGTGTGTGTGGGTGTGTGTGTGTGTGTGTGTGTGTGTGTGTGTTTTATAATCTGTGCTGATTTAGACTTAAGGCCTTCTGAAGATTTTCCATTTCACCTTGGCTCAGTGAGCTGCGATTAATGTGTTCCACACTATATTTTTGCATCATTTCCTGTTTGTCAAACATCATACTTTAAATGATATCTTATGTTTTCATTTTGTTGTTTCATTTTTCAGAATCAGGGAATGTGTTTTAATTCATTGACATTCCTCCTCCCTGGGTACGACAAGGAAGGAAATCAAACTTTATTGCCTTATTAAATATTGAAGAATGTAGACACATCATGGGAAAATCAGTGAGAATATTTGAGGATAGACATTATTCTCTATAAACTGCAACAGCAATCTTGCTCCTCTGAATATGCCACCCAGGCTATTAGTTGTCAGGAAAGTTTATTTTAGAACTTTCCTCCCCTCCTTTTGGAGACATTCTTCCTTCCTCATTAGATGGAACTACATGTCCCTCTGACCAGTACTTTTTACGGACTGACAGGAGATCTGTTTACAAGGGTGAAAACAGTTATATTCACATTGCTTTAAAAGCTAGAAGACATCCTCATCCTAAACCACTAATTGGCCTTGAAACTCAAGACATTTGGCTATGAAATGTAGTTTGTTCACAGTTTCTGGATAACAAAAATTAAATCACCAGGAGATTGTCATTTTAACGAAATTCAACTGCCCCTCAAAAGGCAGGGCCATATGAAGCTGAAGAAGAAGGAAGGTCAAAGTGTGGATGCTTCAGTTCTACTTAGAAGGGGGAACAAAATAATCATCGAAGGTAAAGGGTGGAATGAACTTGAGAGGAATAGAGGACAGGGAGAGGAAAAGGCAGTCAGGAAGAGGTGTGGAAAGAGACTCTGGAGATGACAGAGTGTCAGGAAATTGAACAGAGGTGTGTAACAATGGGGAATGAAGGACTGGAGTTGCCACCAAAATGTCCCAGATGTCAGGCTCCCAGGATCCAATGAGGATGACATTAGGTGAAATACCCAACAAAGGGTAGAAAGAACCTGTAGAGACCATATCCAGAGGTCAGGCATGGCTCCCCAATTGAGGGATCAGGCCACCCACCCTTTTCAAAAATATTAACCCAGAATTGTTTTTGTCTAAAGAAAAAACAGGGACAAAGATTGGAACTGAGACTGAAATAATGCCCCATCTGGAGATCTATCCCATATGCAGTCACCAATCTCAGACACTATTGCTGAGGTCAAGAATTGTTTGCGGACAGGAGCCTGATATTAGTTTTCTTCTGCAAGGCTCTTCCAGAGCCTTACCAATACAGATGCAGATGTTTGCAACCAACTATCAGGCTGAGTATGGGGACCCCAGTGGAAGTGTTAGGGTAAAGACTGAAGGAGCAGAAGTGGGGTTGCAATCCCATAGGAAGAACAATATTAACCAACCAGACATTCCAGAGCTCCCATCAACTAAACCACCAACCAAAGACTACACAAGGAGTGACCCATTGCTTCAGATGCATATGTAGCAGAACATGGCATTGACTCCCTTAGTGAGAGGGAGTCTTGGCAAAAAACAGCTCAACATTTCTAATCATAAAGGAGATGCAAATACAATCTGATATATCCCTTCGCAGCTTTTGGCATGGATGTGACTAAAATAAACACTAAAAAAATTGTTAGGGCTGTAAATGGAGAGTGTGTTGTTTGAAAGTGAAAATATGTATTCCTGTAACCCAAAATGTCTGCAAGTTCCACTTAGAAGTGAAATACCATGGATAGTTACCATTCCTTCTGTGATCTATTTCTGTGTTCACATCCCAAGCATTGAGAGGAGGAACTTTGGCAAACCAGTTGCATCAGGACAAGCAAGACATTCATATATATATATATATATATATATATATATATATATATATATATATATAATATTGAAGACACCAAAATTCTCATACAAAGAATAATATTATCAATACATTAAAGGGAAAAACAAAAATGAAGAATATGCAATAAAATGCACCTGCCTGTTTCCGCTCTATTATTAAGGTGACTATGTATGTTGGAATATTATGGAACTGTAAAGAAAAATTTAACCACAAAATAAGTTGCATGACAAATGATGGAATTAGAATATATAATACTAAATAACATCACACAATGTCAGAAAGAAAGAAGAGAACCGCATAAGTCTGGTGGGTGCGTGGGTGGGAACATCCTTGTGGAGATGATATGGGGGCAGGGAGGACATATGTGAAGTGGAACAGTTGAAGGGGTGACCTGGGAGGGGAATAAAGTCTGTAGTGTAAAATTAATAAGTAATTAAAAAATAAATAATCAGTTTAAAAGAGATTAATCAGAATTCTTATTTCCTAGTACCCCTGAAATAAATAGTGCAATTTGGGAAATAAAGTGAAGAGAGGACATGTTTCATGTTAGTTCACATTAAAACATGAATTCTGAATTTAAAGTGATGGAATTTATTATCTCAGTTTAGCCATTTATTAAATTGGTGAATTTGGGGATTTTTTTTCTGTCTCCCTACTCATTACCCCTTTTATCTATGAAAAGAGCTAACAGCATGGTATTACATTAAAAACAAACCCTATCTACTTGCCTTTGCTTCTACTCTAATCTACTTTGTACACAGTTTCATGAATACCTAACCATATTAAAATAATAGCCAGAATTATAGGAAACATTCTGCTGAAATAGACTTTATGTGCTTAGTGTTATATTATACTCTCTCTATATATGTATGTGATATATATATATGTATATATATATTGCATATAATTGGTATAGTCAAAGTATAATGCATAAATTACTTTATTGAATAGAAATAGTAAAAATATTTATGAAAAGATGATGCTAAAAATTCATTAAATTTCTATGAATAAGGCATGAAGAATCTTTTGGGGAAAACAAGAAAAATATTCCTAAGGACTTTAGGCCCAGCACCATAAGTATGACTGGTAAAAGGTTCAAAGATATCAGGGGAGGCCTGAGGGACAGTGGAAGCTGTCATCCTAGACTACCAGTAGCTGAGAAATAAACTTTTTCAAATTAAACGTTGTTGAAAGACTGAAAGACTTTGAAGACACTAATTACATCTTTGGAAATGATCTGCCCTTAGAAGGTTATAATACTGCCCCATGGAAACCCAGGTACCTGGAAACAGGTAATTTCTATTTCTTCTGCCACATGCTTAATTTAGCTGCAGTTACATAGTGTAATACAGAGTCAGCACTTGCAACACAATGCATCATTATTAAATTTTAGAAAAATTTTGGTTGTGTGTATGTGTATGTATCTGTGCGTGCACAAGCAAACACATATGTGCAGTACTCAAAGAAGGCAGAAGAAACTGTCAGATCTCATGAAGCTAGCTAGAGGTCTGGGTGGTGGTGTGCAGCTCAATACAAGTGCTGCTAACTGAACGTGTTTTCTTTCAAATGAATAAGAGCTGTTAACTCTTCTCCCAAGAACTTACTTAACCTCCTAAAATATTTTGAAAGGATTTAAGCAATAAGAAAAATCATCTCCTTTGTACTCACCTCTCTTGGATGTTCTCTCCTTCCTTCCATTACAGCCATAATTTTTCTGGTCCTATTTCTTCCTCTGGTGTATTTATTTTAATGAAAAACTTGTGGAGATAAAAATGTCAGGCACAACTACATCGCACACTGGCACTCCGACTTTCCCCAGTTGGGGTAAATCCCTCATATATGTAAATAAATTATAAGTGGTGGAAGGGAAACTTTTCAGAGACCAAAGTTTAAAAACATACTAGGATGACACTGCCCTTCTAGGAGAACAGATACATTCAGTTAACACTGAATGCAGGCTGATTGAAAGAGGCAGGAGATGTGAGGTTTCAGTAGCTAAACATGCCCCTCTATTGAGGCAGGGAGCCACCCACCCATCTCCGAAATCTTTAACCCAAAGTATTTCCTGTCTGAGGAAAATGCAGGGACAAAAATAGAGCAGAGAATGAAAGAAAGACCATCTAGTGACAGGCCCAACTTTGGGTCCATCCCATCCCTACACAGCAAATCCTGACACCATTACAGAGGCCATATTATGTGTATGACAGGAGCCTGGCAAGGCTATCCTCAGGAAGACTGTACTTGCAACTTACTGAGACAAACGCAGATGCTTACAGCCAACCATTAGATTGAGGTCAGGGGCCATTATGGAAGTTAGAGGAATGACTGAAGAAGCTGAAGGGGATTGCAACCCTATAGGAAGAACAACCGTGTTCAACTAATCAGAACCCAGTAGAGCTCTCAGAGACTAAGCCAAAACCAAAGTAGCATTCGTGGGCTGGTTCACGCCCCGGGCGCATGTGTAGCAGAGGACCACCTTGTGAAGCCTCAGTGAGAGAGGATGCACTTAATCCTGTGGAAACTTGATGCCCCAGGGAAGAGGGATGCCACTGGAGGTTGGAGGTGAGCTGGGGGCAGGTGGGCTTTCTGAGGTGGAGGAATGAAAAACTTGGGGAGGGGGAACAAGGAAGAGGGGCAATGTTTGGAATACAAATAAATTAAATAATTTAACAAAGATTTTTTAAAACGGGGAGTGGGGCACCAGCTTCAACAACCTACCAAACTGAGACCATTATGGGGACAGAATTCTCTTGTCATAAGTATTTCAACATTAAAACACAGAACTGTTAAATAAGTTTATGTGTATACATCGTTTCTTTTGAGACAGGAAATGATTTTACTGTGCTTTAGAAACATTACATTTTCCAAACAAATGTTAAATTTGCTTTAAAGGAACCATTTCTGTTCTAGTATAAACAACCCACGGCCAGAAGATTCTATCTTCTGCTTGCAGCACTGAGGTAAGCCTCAGCTTACCCTAGAGTTACTTCTTCCCTAGAGTTTTCTTTTCAGGCAGATGGAGCTCCTACCCTCACAATCATCTCTCTGTTCCTATCCAGAGATTTGTGACTCATATCTGTGTGAAAGATTGTGGTGACGTGTGGCTCCTCCCTATGAATTAAAGTGCAGAGGGGAATGGTTTAATTATGTCAGAGTTAGTGTTATGATTTAACAAGCTGTAAGAATCCATTAAAATTCATTGCCAAAATGGTAAGTGCCTGCTGATGAAGGACTGCTGATTAGATAGTGGAAACATCCTATGCAAAAGCAAAAGAACATGCGATTTCCTGAGGAGAATATTTGTCTTCATTTAAGTCAATGCAGCAGAAATGCTGTCTATTATCAAACACCTTTAACCTTTGCTCATAGAATTAAAAATATATGAACACTATCAGAGTATCGTCAAGAAGGACAGATTAGCTACTTGAATACATACCACTTTTCTGAGCACCCAAGTTTAAGACTTTGTCTTTCAAAGACATCCAAACTTAAAATATTTTTGGTTAAATTAAAATATCCCACACAATGACTGCACATTTCTGATGCACTATGTGAAATTTTTAGTCTGGTCATTATTTGTGCTGATTAATATTGACTGTCAACTTGAAAGAATCTAGAATAAAATAGAAGACAAGCCATTGGGTAAATAGGTAAGTGAAATTCCATGTTAGCTCAATTTTGGGTGAGATGCTCAACCCTAAATGTACCTGATGTCAATTAAAGCTGAGCACTAGAATTTTTCTCTTTCTGTTTCCTGACTGTGGGTGCCATGTGATCAAGGACTTCACAGTCCTGCTAGCCATGGTAACTTCTTTCCTCCATGCTGGATTATACCCTCAAACTATGAGAAAACAATGTTCCTTCCTTACGTTGTGTTTTTTCATGCACTTTCTCATAGCAATGAGGAAGTTACTCTGTCTTTCATCCTTCAGCAACAATGACCCTCCATAGGCAGTATAAGAGAAATTCAACGAATGCCTTCACCGTTCCTTTAAAAATGGGAAAAAAGAAAAATTCTAATGCACTTGGCTCTTAAAGTATGTGTCTAATTACTTGCTTTGAAGAATCTGTCACTGAAATCTTCTGTCCATTCATTCAACATGGGAAAGAAAAAAATTGCTGACATTGCCTTGAGCAAGACAGGCTTGCCATACATTGATTAATTTTCAGAGCAGCTGTACTGATCTCTTTGGCAAAGCATGTAGCTGCAGGCTGATTTTGAAATCTGGGGTAATGCTATAAGTAGCAACATACACTTCAGATCACAGAAATGTCAACAAGCAATGAAGTCTTCACATGTGTTTCTGTGATGAGAAAGGCAGTTGCCCCACAATACTGTCTAATGTTATTTGTGAAGGAGTGTTGAGGCATGTACTTCCTACTGGGATCCAAAGCTAAATCTCAGACCAGTGACAGTACAAAGGTCAAAGTGGTATCATGGTAGTAGAATAGGACCCTTTCAAGAGTTTTTGTTTCACTGTACAGTGTCAGACGGAAAAAGATTGAGAGACTAAAATAAGAAATACCAAATATGTGCAAAAGAAAGAACCAATAATAAGGACTAAACCTGAACATGCAAAAATGACAGAAGATGAGGAAAGCAGCTGGGTCCTGACTGAGAGCAGCGGGGGAAGGCACTCATTATCACTTTCATATCTTGTCCCACTTCGATGATTGCATCATGTCCATCTGCAATGGAAGGCAGCTACTGAGGCCAGCATTTAAGACATGAAGCCTTTTCCACAGTGACATACCTTCAGCGTTTAATCATGGTTTTCTCCTTTGCTCACTTTGCTTCCTTAACAATGCTATCATTAGCTCTGACACCCCGTCTCACTCTGCTGCCAGGATAGTCTCAAATTAGTGCTGATCTACTTGCTTCAACCTTCTGAGGGCCAGGGTAAAAGTCAGGTTCCGCAGCGCAGGATTTCTTTTCTTAATCTTCCTTATCTCTTGATTGACACTTGCAACAAAATGAAATCCAATTTCTAGCAAACTTCTAAATTATATAAAGTAGAAATTTTCTCTTTTAAACTATCTCAATCTTTATATGGTTATTTTTCAATAATAATAATCTTGTCAAAAAATACCAAACTTAAACTATATGACTTATCAATTAATGTATCCAGTCTCATACTGGGCAGCATGAATATGAGGTAAAAGGAACTTCCTATAATTCTGACAACAAAATTGTTCATTTGTATAGAAGTCTATTTGATAGTATCATCTGTTCTTATGGTCTTAGAGACATTTAAACTAGGCAATCATAGTACTATGCAGTTACTATGCCTAAGGCCTTAGCAAACAAAAATTAAAACTGTATCTTCAGCCTATCCCAAGTAGTTAATTATTGCTAAATATAATTTCAGAATTGTCACAGACCAGTAAATTACTCATCATCTTCTATAATGATTAATGTCAACTGTCAAGCATTCTGGATTTAAAATCACCATGGAAATGTACCTTTTGGTATATCTTTCTTTCAATATATTTCTAGAAAAGATTAACTGAGCAGGAAAAAATGCACTGTGCATGTGGGTCCCTTCTCTCAAGGTCTATGGTCCTAGAGAGATTAAGAAGGAAACAATAACTTGAGCACCACCATTCATCTCTCTCTGCTTCGTGATTAAATGCAATATGACTAGCTGATCGCACCTCTAAAACCAAGATGGACTGTATCTACTCAAACTCTAAGCAAAACAAAACCCTCTGTGGTTTAAGCAACACTTATACAGATGCCTGGGCACTGGAATAAAATGAGGTTATGTTGCATGTGATAGGAACACTTGCTATCATGGATCGGAGCATACATGGTGGAAGCAGATGTCAGAATGTTGTGTATTCATTATATAGTCATGTAGTCCCTTCATATTACATACTGAAGTTGTGTATATCCAGTAACATATGGTAAAAGTGCTGACTTTATGTTATGAAAGGCACTGTGCCTCTATCTCCTTCCCCAGGAATAGAAAAATTAAGGTTGGAAAAGCCAGAGAATGCGGTCTGCATGGCAGATCATTGAAGAACTCAGCTGCAAGCCACTGAGCAATCAGGTTCTGCCAATGAGCATAGTAGTAAGGTTGGATTCTCCAGCTACAGTCAAACCTCGGCACAATGACATTCACACAGACTGCCACGATTGCCACCATCTCCTCATTGTCTCTGTGACTCTAAACTAAAGGCCTGATCCTGGATTCAAACCCATGAGAGAATTTCAAGTTACAAATTTGTGGTGTTAAGACTCTCATGAATTTAATGTACTGCACGTTTAACAAGAATTCCTATGTAGGCATGATGGTACCCACTTGAAGATTTGAAAGGCAAGATGAATGTGGAAAACATAGCTTCAAAAAAAACAATACCAAAATGAGAAAGATAACCATTAACATCTAAAAGGAAATTTTCATTGCATTGCATGATAACAGCTTATACTTAAATAATCAGCATGAGAAGAAAACTATCCCCATGACGATCTTAAAAACATTTCCTTGTTATGGTAAATGATAAATGTTTACAGAGGGGCATGAGAGTAAGGCAGGGGCAAGTAATATTTGTTTCTAGTGTTCTCATAAATTATACAGCTATAAACTAAAGTTAAAAATAAGCTAATTAAACTCATCATGCTTAGTGTCAAGTAGTTACTGCCAGAGAAGGTGGAGTCTAGAGTAGGTGTAACACTGCAGGATCAGAACCACTCAGACAGAAGATAGAGGCCATGTTCTATAGGACCTTGGCCCGCCAAGCTTGTTTTCCAAATCTGGAATTCTTATACCAAGGGTTTCTGACAGGGCTGAACACTCCTGGAAATGCCAAGGGAAATATATCAGTAAAAGTTTCCAGACAAGCTGGAGATCTTGATATACTGTCAACAGTACAAACTCTTCCTAAGTTATCAGTGTTCCTCAAGTGAGCCCTACACCTGCATATACCTATGTGTTAGCTTCCTGGTACAACCCATGTTTTCCTTGCCTGTAATTTAGATCATTTTAATTTGCCAAATATCATCGGTTCCTTCAGCTTTAAAGGTCACATTTTGAATTAACTAATAGTGGTTGGTATGGTACATGCCTAAAATCCCAGCACTTGGAAGGGAAGGCAGGAGGATTAGGAGTTTAAGGCCAGATTCTACTTAGTAATTTTCGAATCTGCCTGGCCTGTAAGAGACACATTATCAAAACACAGCGAACTGAAGAGTTCCTCATAGCTGCAGAACTTTGCTATTTTAAACCTTCCTAATAGCTCATTTATGTACATTTGCATGTTTATTAGGCAGGAAACTCCACCATAAACACATGAATCATGGGGAAAGATATACCAAACTAAGACAACAAAAACTGACAGGTGTTGTAGAAATTTTTAATCCTAGCCTGAGATTTCTACTCCACCTTGATCATTCAGTTCTCAGATAAAAGATACACAGCTTTTATTATTTACAGTGAGCCCAAAGTGGGCAGATAAGCTATTAGAATCTGTGATCTATGTTATTAGAATCTACTTTCCTATTGAAAGCCTGGAGTTTTTACTTACTATGTTTTATCTGGGCTAGCCCTCAGGTTCACATTTTTATAACTTGCCTAACTCATGGCATGTTCTCTTTCATTCACCTTCTACCACCCTCACATTGTTTCTCTGCTGACCTCCAACTCAGGAATTCCCAACTTCACCTATGTCTATTCTGACAAGCTATTGGCTGTCAGCATCTTCATTTACCTATCAGAAATAACTTGGGGGCAACATCACATTGTATCACTGGTGTCTATGTATTGACTGTTGTCTCTGGGGCAACCAGGTTTGAGTAAGCAGTATTGGCATTAAAATACAAGCAGCATCAGGCCAACCCACTACAGACAAGAATATATGAGAAGAAATAGTTAAATCCATTATTTGAAGGTCCTCTACTATCTTCCATTTAGGACGTTGGAATCTCAAGTTACAAAACACAACTCCAGAAAAATGACTGAATTCCACATAAGGAAAGTAGTTCCTGCATGCTATTGTAAAAGAATCTACGTGCTTATTGATGAGACTCGTTTACTAACACGGGATGTGCAGAGATAAATCTGAAGTGTATTGTGAATGAAAGGGAATAAGAACACAAAAATAATTAAGCTTTCTGTGTAAATTAAGAACAGTAAATGGAAGCATGGCAGCAGGCCTGTTCTGCCAGAAGCAAAGACAGAAATGTAGGCGCAACCAGCAAACTAACCTGGCCAATGTAGCGCCCTTAATTTTACAATGAAGAAAGTCAACCCATGCTAGTTCCAGCCTCCCTGCGCATTCACACAAGTGTGCCAACATATTGTACATAGGAACAAGCATACTATACACCCATGTATATCCAAAACACTGTTAACTCAAGTCATGATAAGTATACCTAACATCAGAAATCAGAGGTTTCTAACATCTAGAACAATCTCTTCAATAACAAGGAAAGAATTATGGACAAATCAGTATCATTTATGTAACTGCTTTTCTCTAGCACAGAGGTGGCTTTACAGGGAAAGTCTGTAATTCTGTTTTGTATAACGGGTTGGTTTTACACACTCATGGCCTATTATTTCTAACTGAACATTGACTTGTATTTGTGCTCTATGCAGGCAGGTTTTCTAAGCAGTAAAATCACCAATATTCATCCTTCCTTATATACAACCTTGCTGATTACTTCAGAAGCTGACCTGCCTCAGGCACACCTCCTCTCTCTGCTGCCAGGGTAAAGCTGTCTGGATGAGTGGCTCAGTCTTTGGCCTTTTACGGTATTGCAGAGCTCAGAAGAGTAGCTCAAAGTATGAATAGAAGTGTCATTGAAGGGTTGCCCCATCTAAAACTCAAAAGTCTTCTTGGTAGTTCATGTATTTTTTATTATTACAAAAAGATGATTCTTTTCATTTGTAAGGCTGCATTATAGTATCTGAGAATGTTTTCACACAAATACCCAGCCTAGGACAATTATTATGCTGCATTAACCACAGTTTCTCACTTCTTTTTAGAGCTTGGATATCACTGTCCCTGAGTTTTTATTTAGGGTTTGGAAGGTTAAAGAAAATGTGCTTGAGATCATGATTTTATTATGAGGGATTTAAATATGTGTAATGCCATACTCTGCTTGATTGTACTAGATGATACATTTTTTTGGGGTTCTTTTTTTTTTCGGAGCTGGGGACCGAACCCAGGGCCTTGCGCTTCCTAGGCAAGCGCTCTACCACTGAGCTAAATCCCCAACCCCACTAGATGATACATTAACCAAAGCATTCTAGACATGTAAACTGAAGCAGCAGAAATGTGATTGAACTGTGCACCTTCTGATACATTACAGATTGAAACATCACTTTCTTATTTCCAATCTATTCCCTCACCTTCTTTCCATGGAGCCTCTAGTTCATGTATCCTTCCTGCTAGAGTAACCAGAGTCCATTGTTAAGCACCAATCCTCTTGTGGCCTTTTTCTTTCTCAGAAATGAGAGGATCATTCATTGCAGTTCTCCTCAGTGAGCTGGTAAGCACCACATTCTGTGGACTTGCAGGGCTTTTCTATGTATTTATTTGTACTGGCCCTTGGGAATGTCAACAGGGACCCTGGAGAGGGGAGTGGGAATGGATGGGACTGGAGGCTTGAGAAATGGAGAGAAGACAGTATTCTGAGTCTCATTTAATCAAGCAAAAAGCAGTTGCTTATAAGCAGAAAAATCACACAACACAAACTGGTTGTCAGGTTAACAATAAACATAAGTCACATCATAAACCAATGGCATATTTTGATTTCCCAAAAATTTCTTACCTACAGTAAGTTTCAATTTCCTGAAGTTTCTGACTAACAGTAGAGTGAAACTCATTCTAGTGTAGAAGCAAGCTACCAGGAAGTCTCCAGTATTTTTGGCTAGTGGTAACCCCCACGTATGTTATTGAAAACAAAGACCCATAAAATGGAAAATACCTAGCTCATGCAAAGAAAGGCATAAGCAGGACAGGTGGCCTAGGACGCATCCCCCTCTTTTGTTATTTCATCCATGAGATAGCCCCTCGGGAACTGCATCTGTCTTAGGTTGGAGCATGGCATTCTTCTCTAGACCCATTGTTGGATAAGGCAGCAGCTTATGGCAGTTCTCCTGCCTTAGGCCTCAAATGGTCAGACAATGTTGCTCTCTTACCCATCACTGACTGTCCAGTTCAGTTCACAGGGAAGGTGGTTGGTAACAGAAGACCCACCTAGATCATTCATCTCAAGGCAATGATAATGGGCCCGTATAGACCTAGCCTGAATGGCCTCGATTTGTTGTTTAATAAAAGCCATGAGCTTGTTGAAAATCACAGGTCTCAGTGTAACCAAAAGCAAAATAATAATCAGGGGGTCATACAAGGAGCATGAAAAGAGAAAACATAGATGATCTCCACCAATCATTGACTGCAGAGGAAAATTTCTGTCTCTGTAGTTCAACACTAGCTCATGTAATTTATTAACTTGAGTTTCTACCAAGCCAGATTCATTGACATAGAAACAGCATTCTTCTCCCAGGAAGAGGAATGTTGCACCCTTTTTCTGCTGTCAGGAGATCCAAGGCTTGCCTGTTCTGTAAGGCAACCTGAGCAAGGGAATTTGTCTGTCTTTGCACGGAGGCCAGAGATTCTGCTAAGGCCTCTACTGCTAATTGAAACTCATGAGAAAGTTTTGCAGTGGTGAGAAGGGTATTCAGCTGGAGTGCAAAGGGTTAACTGTGGCACAAAGGTAGCAAAAAGGCACAGCAGCTCCTTATTTACAGGTGCTGAAAGATTTTTGAAAAGAGTACCTTTATACCAGAAAAAGAATGCCTCAGGAGCAAGAGATCTGTATTTGGGACCATAGTCAAATTACACAAGGTAGTGCTAGCATTAGAATAACAAAAGTTAAATTGTTCCCAATCAGGAACCAAAAACAGTGATACATCAGAGATGGGAGAAAAGTTTTTGTCAATATTACTAGAGCCATTATATGAGGTGGGTTATAAGACTGCTGTTAAAGGAGGACCTCCTTGCACCACACAAAGGAAGCATGCAGAAACATTCCCAAGAACTGTAATGTTGGCAATCAAGAGGCCTTCTCTGAGAAGAGAAAGCCAGGAAAAAGAATGTTGTGAAGACAGGGAGGTGAGTTATACATTTAACTCTTTTTTTGTTCTTGGATTTCTGCATGAATATTGGTTTGTATTTGGAAAAAAGAATACCAAATATAGACATAGCTGCTAGGTCAGGTTGTATCTGTAGTCATATACATGGCTCCCCTGACTGGTGTAGCCCAGGGAGACTTCCATTGATCCCAAACAACCCATGTGTACCTGTGGGTGTGCAATAAAAATTGTGGCCCTGAAAGGGACCTTGAATAATAATCTCATTATTCCTTACGGTCCTAACATCATGGATTCTGCATGGTTGATAGGGACATCCCACATTCTCCTCAATCCCTCTGTCTACATAGTAGGGACGTTGTTGATCAAACCAAAAGCACAGGACAGGGGCAACTTTTCCAGAGCATGCCTTAAAATCTGTAAAATTTAACATTATAGCATATTGGTGTCCCATAGGTGGGCAGTCAGCTGTGGCCAAGAGATGTCCATAACTCTGAGTTTTAGCATGGTTGGTATAATTTTCTATCAGGAAAAAACTCCAGGCAAATGGGGAAGTTACCTCCATTCTATCTGGTGCTGAAGCACCACAAGTGATTTTCTATTGGCTCAAAAGGACCATCCATAGGAACATCTTCAACAAGTCGAATTCAATCATTTTCCTGAAAAGAAAAAAAATGTATTCTCAGGGAAGAGGTTAGTCCCTGGATTTATTATGATTATCAATTTGTTTTACCAGTTGCTCTGGCATCCCTCTGACTGCATCGTTTTCTTGAGAAAAAAATGTAGACAGAACCTCTCCATGCTGTGTGTTATCTAAAGGGTCTTTCCATTTGACCATGGTGAACTGTTTTTGTGAATTAGGGTGCCAAAAGCGATCTGCAGCTGACTTTTTGCCAGCATGCAATTTTAAAAAAAATTTAAGAAAGAAGGTCACGGTTTCCTATATTTCTGGGGATACACTTCATATGGTACCATTCTCCCTGTTTTTTTTTTTCAAGAGTGATTTTTAAAGACAAGTGTGCTCTTTCTACCATGCCTTGTCCTTGAGGCTTACAGGGAATCACTGTAACATGTGCACTGTGTAATTGTGTACAAAATCTTTGAAAAGCCTTCGTTATATACCCTGGACCATTATCACTTTTAATTTGTTTGGGAATCCCCAAGACAGAAAAGTAATGTAGTGGGTGGACAATGGCATGTTTGGTGGCTTCACCAGTTTGTAGGGTAGCAACAATGAACTCACTATAGGCATCTACACAAACATGAATATATTGTAGATTAGCAAATTCTGAGTAGTGTCTGACATCCATTTGCCAAATTGCATTTGGTACCGAGCCTTTGGGATTGACTCCCAAGTGTGGAGTTTGGAGGTGAATCACAGAAGGAGAACATTGTTTGACTATCTATCTAGCTTGTTTTCTAGTAATATTAAATGTCAGTCTTAACGTTTGAGCATTTAAATGATGTAAAGAATGAGCAGTTTGTGCCCATTGAAGATTTTCAGGTACGCTGGGAAAGCAGTGGATATTAATTTAGTGGCCCCATCTGCCACTTAATTGCCTTGGGTCAAGGGTGCTGGGAGACCAGAATGGACCCTAATATGCCCTAAGAAAAACTTCTTGGTCCATTTTTGGATAAAATTTTGACAACATAAAAACAAGGTGCCTGTTGCTGAGACGTATCTAATCTGCCCCACAGTTTGTAGCACAGGTATGGAATGGGGTAAATAAGCACTATCGGTGTAAACATTCAAGGATACATCAGGAAAGGGAGAAAGAACTACAGTAATGGCTTGTAACTCAACCAGTTGGGCAGAGGAATTTTGAGTCTGGAATTTATTTTATCTTTAAAAGTATAGGCTGTAATTCCATTAGATTATCCATCAGTTAATACTAGTAAAGCATCATCTAGAGGTTCTTTACTAAGAATTAGGGGGGATATAACAGCATGTAACTTACAAAATTGAATTAGCCTATCAGGTGGATAATGATTTTCTAAATACCCTGTAAATGAGGCACAGGCAATTGACCAAGTATCTGTGTTTTGTAAAATCCAATCGACCTGAGGTCGGGGGTAAGGCTGAATAATTTTTGCTGGCTCAATTCCAAAATGTGTTTTAGAATTTTCTTTTCAGTAAATAATTAAATCTGCTACAGCATCATAATAAGGCAATGAAGCCATTTTCAGGGAAGAAGGTAAATGAATGCACATAATAGGGTTACTCTGCCAAAAAAGGCCAGGATGTGTCGAGTAGGTGTCACGGTCGTACTAAATATGATGAGCACCAAAGGTTGATTATAATCTATATGAGCAACAAATTGTTTGACAACGCTCCTTGACCTTTGTAGTACCAGAAATGCTAATTGAGACGTTGTTCTTGGGGATTTAGGGTCAGTATCTCCTTTTAATACACCCAACAAGGGTTTTAATTCACTGGTGGGTAAGTTTTAAATAAGGTCGGATCCAATTAATATCACCCAATAATTTTTGGAACTCATTAAAAGTATATAATTGATCTCTGTGAATGGTAGGTTTTTGATTAATATCTTTAGTCCAGTCATTTGTAATTCCAAATAGGTATAAGTTTCTTGTAACCGAACCTGTCTGGAGCTATTTGAAGTTGAAGCTGCTAGTGCTTGTTTCAGCAGTATAAGGCATTGTAACATCTGTCCACCTTCTTGTCCTGCTATTAAAATATCATCCATGTAATGGACAATGTACATGCTTTTCCAAGAATTTCCAAATGTTTATATGCCCTTAGAGAAATATTTTTGGCATAGTGTAGGACTATTTGCCATTTCTTGAGGCAAGACTCTCTATTAATAGCGCCTCATAGATTCTTTAAAATTTACAGATGGTAGACTAAAGGCAAACCTTTTCTGATCATCAGGATATAAAGGAATTGTAAAAAAGCAATCTTTTAAATCAATTATTACTGTAAAATAACCTAGAGTTACAGCCATGGGAAAGGCAGTCCAGGTTGGAGGGCACCAGTGAATACCATGGTAGCATTTACAGCTCTTAAATCTTGTAACAGCCTCCATATACCAGTTTTTTTCTTAATAACAAAAATAGGAGTATTCCAGAGAGTTATTCTCTTGAATATGTCCTGCTTCCAATCGTTCCTGCACTAACAATTGTGCTGCTTCTTGTTTTTCAGAGGTTAAAGACCACTGATCAACTCATATGGGCTCATCAGACTTCCAGATAATTGGATCAGCATACTCTTGGGCTGCAGGCATGTCAATGGTTTAAATCAAAAATTTCCCAATCCTTTGTTATCCTTTGTTGACCTGTTGCTGAGATAGGTTGTAGCACACCATTTTCTTGCTTTCCAAATCCTTTTCCAGGGCTATATCCCTGGGCCTACATCTGTGCAGCAATCACCTCTTGGGAAAGCAAGTCCCTACTCCATAAATTCACAGGCAAATGAGGAATTACAAAAGGCTTAATACGGCTTGAATTATTTTCCTTGTCTCTCCAAGTAAGCCATCTAGCCAGTTTGAGGAAAGGTTTCTGAACAGTAATCTCCTGTACCCAATAAATATTTGATGATCCAAAACCTCTACCTACTCTTTTGAGATGTTGTATTTTATTGTCAGTTTTAATTAAGGGAAGCAATATTAATTGAGCTATCCACTAACCCTGAGGAATGGTTATAATATTGTCTATTGCTTTGGCCATAACTTCTTTTTTCTCCTGTATAATTATTGTCTATCACTCCAGGATAAATCTGTAGCACTTTCATGGTCACACCACTTCTTCCTATAATCAATCAAAACTTTTTACATGGCAGAGGACCATAGATTTCAGTATTGAGATCCTGAGCCCCCATCTCTGGGGTGAGTACTGTGTGGGAGGTGGAATAGAGGTCCAATCCAGCACTTCCTGGTGTTGCTCTATTAAGTTTCGAAATGGGTTGTTGGAGTTGGCTGGAACAAAGCTGACTGCCCCACAGACTTGTTTCAAGGCCTGGTGTTGACCCCTCTCCCATTTCCCTGATGATTTATTGGGTTCCCTTCTGGGTCTCTCTTTGATCTGCAGAAATTTGCCCAATGTTTTCCTTGCTTGCATTTTGAGCAGTGGCCAGGAGCAGGGGAATGAGATTGTTTCCTAATTGTATCACTGTGGCAATCTTTAATAGCATAATTCCTGCCTTACCACATTTAAAACATCCCTGTTTATTTTTGTCTGTGTTGGTGATGAATTCTTTAACAGTCTGTCCACTAAAGGCTGCAGCCATAGCAAGACCCTGTCTGAACAGAGGCAAATGTAAACTGTCACATCAGTCTTCTTTCTATAGGATCTGATAGCTGCCTGACAGGCTGGATTGGCATTTTCATAAGCTAATTGTTTCAGAAAGTCAACACCAGCCTCTGCACTTCCAAAAATGCGACCTGCAGTTGTCGTGAGCCTATGTACAAAGTCTGCAAATGGCTCATTCAGTCCCTGTTTCACCCCAGTAAGTGACGCTCCTAGATCTCCTTTAACAGGGAGTTTTATCCAAGCCCCAGTGGCTGCTGCTTGAATTTGAGCAAATAGCCCAGGATCACCTTGCATCTAAGCATCACTAGTATCATAACTGCCTGATCAAGTCAGCATGTCAAAGGTCCATACATTACCTGCCTGAATATTTCCTTTGACAGTCTCAAAATTTTCAACAAATTCTGACTTCCGTAGAAGATAATCGCCTCCAGTCAGGACGGCTTGGACTAGCGTATTCCAGTTCCCAGGAGTGAGCTAGTTTTCAGCCACTGATTCTAAAATGGCCAGAGTATAAGGAGTGGTAGCACCATATTGGGCCACAGCAGTTTATAATTCTTTGATAATTTTAAAGTCAAATCCTTGGTGATGTCTCCAAAGCTGTCCTCGTGTATACAGTTTCTGTTACTGGGAAGGCTTCTAAGACATCTGTGTTTTCATTTTCATTGTTAAGATTCACAAGCATCTTGCCTTTTGGTACAAATTTTCCAGGCTGCTGTGGAGGTCGAGTTGTTTTTGCTTTTGAGCTTGTATCTGACACAGACTCATCCCCTGTTTTTAATTTTTGTAATTTGTTAATCAAAGACTGATGAAGTTCTTCTAAATTTATTTGTTCCTTGAGATAAATGATTTTTGCTTTCAACTTTTTTTTACAGTAGGCACAGAGGCCTGATTATAAGGAGGTGGCAGAGAAATGGCGGAAGTCAGTTGGGGATGCAATATTTGGCTGCCTCATCTTCTAAAGAATCCCAATTCACTTTTGCTGATTTCGGGTCATTTTCATTGTTTAGGTCTCACATCTGGCTTTAGTCTAATAACAGATTTTTTCTCTTTTATCATCTTTTTTTGTGAACCTTTTTCTGTCCTCAGGAGAACACCCCGTTTTTTCTATCCCCATTGTGCACCCTCATCCTCACTTTCTAGGGAAAGTATGTCAATTTCCTCTTCTTCCTGTGTTTTGACCTCATTGGTCTTAGAGGGATCCTTTAGAATCTTTTCAGTTTGTGATATGGCAGCTATAACTGTCGGGCAAGTCTCCTTTTTATTTATTAATTCTTTATTTAGATTCCAATAAGAAAAAGCAGTCACAGGAACCTTTTCAGGCCAAAAATGCTATAAAAATCCTTAAGAGTAACTCCTTCTCTATTCCATCCTTGAACATCAATAGTGCCCTCTTGAGGAAAGCAAGGGCAAAGACCGTTAACAAAATCAAAAAATTTAAACAAGTCATTGGTTTTTACCTTTACTCCTCACACCTTTAATGTCTCTTTTAATTGTTTCGCATAGACCTCATGTTGGCTTAATGCGTGTCCCATATTCAGACTCTATCACTCTCCTTCATTTCGGCTGCTGCAGGCTCCCATGGTGTTCAAAGGAATTTCTGTATACAGCGCTGGCAGCTTAAATCTTCTTCCTCAAGATAAGCCCCCTGTATCCAGGCCCCACATGTGCCAGCCTGCAGGAACATGAATGGAGACCCTGGAGAGGGGAGTGGGAATGGATGGGACTAGAGGCACGAGAAATGGAGAAAAGACACTATTCTTATCAAGTCTCATTTAATCAAGCAAAAAGCACTTGCTTATAAGCAGAAAAATCACACAACACAAACTGTCAGGGTAAAAATAAACATATGTCACATCAGAAACCAATGGCATAAGTTTTGATTTCCTACAACCTTCTTACCTACATTAAGTTTCAATTTCCTGATGTCTAACAATAGAGTGCAACTCATTCTAGTGTAGAAGCAAGCTACCAGAAGTCTCTAGTATTCTTGGCTGGTGATAATCCCCATGTATGTTACTTGGTAATGAGGGCACATTCAAGGAAAGGCATAAGCTAGCCAGGTGGCCCCGGACATTTATTTATTACTTTTTAATCTTTTTTTTAACAGTTCAGTTGTTATTCCCCTCATATTCTACCCTCTTGACAGTTCCTAATCCCATTTCTCCTCCCCTGTCTACAAGAGGATGTTCCTACTCCACCAGACCTCCCCACTCTGTGGGGCTTCAAGTGTCTCAAGGGTTAGGTTTATCTTCTTCACTGAGGCCTGAGGCCAGATCAGGTAATCTTCTGCTTTTCATGTGTCAGGGGACTCATAGCAGCTGCTGTATGCTCTCTGGTTGGTAGCTCAGTGTCTGAGAGGTCTGTGGGGTCCAGGTTAGTTGAGACTCCTGGTCTGCCTATAGGGTTGCCCTCATCCTCAGCTTCTACTAGTCTATGCCTAATTCAACCACAGGAGTCCTCGTCTTCTGCTCATTGGTTGGGTGTAAGTATCTGCATTGACTCTTTTGGCTGCTCCTTAGGCCTCTCAATGGGGAGTCACACTAAGCTCCTGTTGTAAGGACACCATAGCATTACTAATATTGCAAGGCCTTGGAGAATCCCTTTGAGACAGATTCAAATTTGGGCCAGTCACTGGACCTCTTTTTCCTCAGTTTCTTTTCCATTTTGCCCCTGCAGTTCTTTTAGACAGGAATAATTCTGGGTCAGAGTTTTTCACTGTCGGATGACAACCCCAAACCTCCACTTGATGCCCTGTCTTTCTATTGGAGATGGACTTTACAAGTTTCCTCTTCTTACTGTAGTATGTTTCCGAAAAAGCCTCTCCTTTTGACTTCTGAGAGTCTCTCACCACCAAGGATGCCTCTTTCTATTCTTTCTGCTGGAACTCAGGGCTTCACTCCTGTTCCCCCCAGTACATGATCATGCTCCCCTTTTCCTTCCCTGTCCCCTCTCCCACCCAGGTCCCTCCCTCCCTCCTTCCCCCTTTCGTGACTGCTTCCTTCTGCCTCCAAGTGGGATTGAAGCATCCTCACTTGGGCACTTCTGTTGGTTGTATCCAGGGTATTCTGTACTTCTTTAAAGAATATCCATTTTAAAAGAGTTAAATCCCCTATGTACACAGGTTTGCCTATCTTCCTGCCACCCAGATCCAAGGTGCCCTTTAGTTATAAAGAGCCCTTATAGGTTTAATTCTGGCTTCTGGCTCATAGGCTGGGTCACCACAAGGAAGCCATCTTTCTGCTCCTGCAGCCATGAAGAGAACTGAGGGAGCCTCTCGCTCCTCAGAGTTCCATCATATATGCCTGTAAACATGATACCATAATTCTCATAATGAAGTTTTTCTGAAGTGACTTATTCTCAGTTTCTCTTCTAAAAACCTTCATCACCTTTAGTAATCTATAATAGTCACTTCGATCTTTCAGTCAACAGAAAAGCACCATCTATTCCATTGCTCTAGAAGTTTCTTACTTATTTAATGTCAAAACTCAAGTGCCCCCCATATTTCACTCCTCAACATCAAATTCATCATTAAACACTAAAGATTTTCTCCTACAAATTAAAATTCAAAAATCCTAAGTTCACATGGCTGTTTTCAACTTTACTAACTTCAGGACTGGCGATCTTTCTTCTCTTCTGCACTCTGCATCTGCCTTTAGGACTGCTGTCAGAACCACAGGCATTCCATCTCCAAATCACAACCATCAGCATGTGTCAATCACATTTTTTTATTGACTTTGACATGTAATGTCTGAGGTCTGTTGTTCTGTAGCTTCTCTTCCTCAAGTGCTACTGTTAAATTAGGATTTAATCTATGTATATTTGATATAAGTAGACTTCTTGTCATTGTCCTCTTAAGTTTTGGATGTTCTTTCCTAGTTGTTAATCATTTCTATGACAATATCCATACTTCTCAAACTTCCTTTGTAAATAAGAGTCAATAGTTCTCAGGACAATTGTGTCAGAGGCCCCTGCTGCTCACATCTGCTAAGACCCAGTATGGCCTTCTCTATTGTCAATTATGTGGTCAGTACTGTGGAGCTTCACACCATGATTCTGACCTGTTCTTACATATCTACAATCTGAGTTTCTCTTTTAACTTTACTTAAAAAAAACAACTTAGAAATAAATAAATATATTATTAAAATTGACCATATCCTAAAATCTACAAAATTAATGAAGAGTAAGTATTATCATGCAAACAGAAGCTATGAAATTTCACGTTGGATGTTTCCCGACATTGTTGAATATTTTTATGCACATATACACCATCTATAAGAAAAAATAACAGAATTGCAACTAGAAATGTAATTAGCTTTATATCTTCTGTCATAACTCATATCAATTACTTGCTTTCAGTCCTTTCTCATCCCTTTTCTTGTTCTCTTTTTTGCATGTCCATCTATGTACATGTATACTATATTCTCCATTTATCTGTTGGTAGAGGACTAGGCTGATTCCATTCCTTTTGTATTGTTAATAATGCATAGGGATAAAACAGAAAAAAATGACTTTATGTCTTCTAAATTGCTCTATTGCAAACAGACATTATATATCATTGTTCCTACTGTTGATATTCATTTTTATCACTTGCTTTTGAATCTCATTATGTTTGTGTTAAGGACAATAAGATATTGACTAAATGGCCTAACTGCTCAATCAAAGTCAGAGTGCCTGGTGGACACTGAATCAGTTCCTAAGCTCTTTCTGTTCCATAACAATGAAAAGAAAAGCAGAATATACCAACTTGAATTTGATCTGAAACTTTCAATTAGATAAATCTGGCTTGTATTCAGTTGGTTATTCATTTTGTTTATTTATAATTGTATTTGAATTTATGTTTAATATTAAGAAAGAGAAGTCATAAATTCCTGATGAGAATTTTTTCATGTGTCTTTGTACTAAAATAAAATAAAATGTTTAGATATTTATTTCCCAGATTTAATTGACTATGACAGTTTTAATTGAAATTTATAAAATAATTATTTTTCTAGTTTTCAGAATTTGCACTCATAATTTCTTGGTATTTTCCTGGGGAGTATAATGTAATCTTGTTAATTGGACAATGTTTGGCACTTCTTTATTTTGGCAAAGTGTACAGTGAGGGGACTGTATTATTGTGGAAGCCACTAAGATACAATATACACTCTCCTGGATGTCGCCCTGATTGTATACCTTCTAAGAAGAATATGATGAACTTAGAACAAAAGAAAATATTTTCTGTCATCTCAACTCCACAGCTATTTAAATCTTGGTCTCTTTCTGTGAAACACTTAAAACTTGGGATGGAACTTTGAAGTTGATATATAAGCTTAGAAACTGGTCCTCTGAGTGATAAAAGAGTTTTTAAAAAAGATTTCCACTCTGCTATATTCTTGATCCATTTGTTTAGTCATGAATCTAAAGGATGTGATATTTAGGGTTGTACTTGATTCCGCAGCAAGGAACAGCCCTCTTTGCTCTTTCTTTTCCCTCTGCCCGATGATCTTAAGTATAAGCCAGTGTGGCATGTGTGGGATTATATGATTGATTGGCAGATAGATAGATAGATGATAGATAAAAGATAGGTAAATAGTAGATAACATCGATTAAATCGATGATAGGTAAAGAGATTAATAGATGACAGACGATTAGTAAACAATAGACATCAAAGTTAAAGTAACATGAGTTGGCATTGTGACTCCATGTTGCTTTGTTCTGTGGTGATATTATTCATATTTTACCTATTCTTTAAGAATTATTTCATTGAGAAAGCATTACTGTATAAGGGACTTGATTTTATAAAGTATTTTACATAACCCAGTTAGTAATAAAAGAAAACTCTGAAGTTGTGTTTGTGATTGATCAAGTCTCCTTGCTTAAATAAATTTCTTATTAAGCATGAGGAGTTAAGTGCCATAAACCAGAGTCACATGCTCATCACTAACCCACACCAAGACAGCCCTGCCTATAGGAGAACCCTATATTACCTGGTGCTTCTTCCTTTCAAGTAAGAAGTGGGAATGAATTCAGCTTCAGGCAATCTCAGATTGAGTTTCACTTCTGCTTCAACTGACATTTGATTTTAAGCAAGTTTCTTTTATTAATGTCTTTTATTCAATATTTTATTTATTTAAATTTGAAATGTACCCCTTTTCCTGGTTTCTCCTCTGCAAATCCCCTATCTTATTACCCTCCACCAGCTCCTCTGAGGTTGCTTCCCAACCCACACTCACATGACCACCTCACCACCCTAACATTAGCCTACTCTGGGGCATAGAGCTTTCACAGGGCCAAGGGACTCCCCTCCCACTGATGCTATATAAAAACCATCCTGAGATACATATGCAGGTGGAGTTAGGGGTCCCTCCATATGTACTCTTTGCTTGGTGGTTTAATCCCAGGGAGTTCAGGGGATTGGGAGGTCTGCTTGATTGATATGGTTGCTTTTCCTATGGGATTGCAAATCCCTGTCAGCTCTTAAAGTCTTTTCCATAACTCCTGCATTGGGGATTCCCTGTGCTCACTTAAATAGTTGGTTGCAAGCATCCACATCTGTATCAGTCACACTCTGCCACAGCCTCTCAGGAGACAGTTAGACCAGGCTCCTGTCAGCAAGAACTTCTTGGCATCAGGAATAGCACCAATTTTCTTAGAAACTGCCCAACTGATTGACCGAGTTGTTGTACTAGCCCGCAATCCCACTAGCAATGGAGGAGCGCTCCTCTTTTTCTACATCCTTGCCAACATCTGCTGTCACCTGAGTTTTTGATCTCAGCCATCCTGATTGGTATGAGGTAGAATTTCAAATTTGTTTTAGTTTGCATTTCCCTGATGACTAAAGATGTTCAACATTTCTTCAGATGCTTCTAGGATATTCAGCGTACCTCATTTGAGAATTCTTTATTTAGCTCTGTACCCCATTTTAAATAGGGATATTTGATTATCTGGAGTCTACCTTCCTGAGTTCTTTGCATATATTGATATTAGCACTCTATTGGATGTAGGATTGATGTAGATCTTTTCTGAATCTCTCGGTTGCTGTTTGTCCTATTGGCAATATTCTTTCCCTTCAGATGTTTTGCAGTTTTATGAGCTCCCATTTCTCAATTCTTTATTTTGGAGCATAAGCTATTGGTGTTTTGTTCAGGAAATTTTTTCCTGTGTCCATGTGTTGAAGGCTCTTACCCCACTTTCTCTTCTACTAGTTTGAGTGTATCTGGTTTTATATGGAGGTCCAAGATCCACATGGACTTTATCTTTGTACAAGGTGATAAAAATGGATCTATTTCAAGTTGAACCAGCACCATTTGTTGAAAGAAAGGATATTTTGTATTCTTCTACATGCTGATTGACAGTTGATCCAAAATCATTTTTTTAAATGCTGTGTGTTTTCACTGGATGGTTTTATCAGGTGACCACATATATACCTGCCTGTCTCTGTACCGATACCATGCAGTTTTGATCACTACTTCTCTGTAGTACAGCTTGAGATCAGGGATGGTGATTTCCTCAGAATTTCTTTTATGGTTGAGAATGGTTTTTGCAATCCTGGATTTTTTATTATTCCAAATGAATTTGAGAATTGCTCTAAGTCTATGAATAATTGAGATGGAATCATTAAGTTTTTTAACTATCTGCATTCTACTTTCCCTTTTCAGCAAGACAGAAATGGCTTTACAAACAGAAATGGCTAAGTTGAGATTATGACAACACTGAGAAGCAGCTCACTAAAAGTGGGTGCTTTGGAGACTCAGGTTTACTCTCGGGACCTACACAGGCAGTGCCACCAATCAGGATTGCTTGTTAAATCATAAGTGAGTGAAAAAATTAATCAAATTATGATGACAGTAACACACACTAAGAAAACACAATGACCATTAATAAATATCCAGCAGCATAATTGTCACTAGGAAGGTAATTGAGGTGAAAACAAACTTATGAACTGATGAGCAACATTTGCATCCTTTTGAAAATGCATTAATACAGAGAAATTTAATGAGGAACTGTGTATAGTTATAAATCTAATAATAGTGATTAAAGATGAGATTTTAAATTCTACATAGCATTTATACAAATAAACTATCTATATATTACATACACATATATAAAGACTTCTTCTCTATCATGCATATTATAGATATATGCATGCATGCACATATGCTATATACAATGTTATATATATGCATATATTATCTACACCATATATATAATTATATAGATGTAGACAGATGGATAAATAGATGATAGAATTATTTTAGTGCATTGTTAACACAGAATGTCAGAAGTACCAACAATCTCCAAGGAGTCAAAGCCCAGTGATTCTGCATGGCCTGTGCCCCCAGTATTGTTCCCGAGAAGCTGCTTTTCTGCCTGCTAAACAGGTTACACCTTTGATCTTTTCGTAATGCTTGTTTCTCTTCCTTTTGTGCTGTGATGTCATCATAGTGTGTCATTCAAGTGTATGTTGAAGCAATTCTAGATAAGCATAGTCTTTCTTTGTGAATGATTCTGTTGTTATCTGCTTGCTATTGTAGAAAAATTACTTCCTTGGAATGGTTTGCTGCCATCTTTCACCACAGACATAGTGCCAAAAATATGGTGCAGCATCTAATATTATAGGGAGCGGTACCTTGAGGTAGGTGCCCTGTTCATTACCCTGTGGTGATTGTGTTGGACTGGGCTCTCTTTATCAACTCTGGTCTCTTTTAAGATGTATGCATTTGTATTATTGCTCCCAGACATCAATCTTTCTCAGTCACAAGTGCCCCTCCTTTGTTGTCACAATTCTTCCATATCAGGTCCAATTTCCTGTGAGCCATTTCAGTGCAGAAAATTGGGGGCTTGCTTTTTATTTAATCATTTTTTGGCTTTGCTTTATGTCCATGTATTGTAATTTTGAACTTATGTTTTCCTTTTCTTTTCCAACTCTAGGGTTTAGCTCTTTCTTTCACTAGTTCTCTTTGTCAGTCAGCTTACAGCCACTTTGAACAACAAGCTTTCTCTTCTTACCACTTTAGTATCTATTTTTCTGAAAGTTCCTATGGTATTTCAATGGCCCACTGGAAATAATGGAAAAGTTATTACAATGTCCTACTTACATTGTTTATTTCAGAGACAATTAGCTAATACAGCTGATGGACAAACTCAGTTATATTACATGCTTACAACACAGTCTTACTTTTCCCAGTTCCTAAGTTGCAAATTATGACTGTATTGGACTGTTTTAAAGTTTAATAAGTAGTAATAATCTGATGCTGCAAAATAAAGGATGATCTATAATTTTGGGTGCAAAATATTGAGGAACTGGAGCTCAGCACTGTACGTTGTTTGTTGCTTTTCAGAAATCTTCAAACTCCATCTTGAGATCAAGGTTTATGTCATAAGAATTTTGAAGGACTAATATAGGTCAGTGGCTTTATATGCACATAAAGTCACAGAATAAATTAGTTGTGTTGTGCATATTTCTGCATTAAAGGCAAAATTAATCTCTCAGGAGTGGGGAGGGCTATAAAATTGACTTTTCTCCCCAACTATTGTATTGATGACATATAATTGAAGAAAAATCTCAGCCAAGCCCAGGTTGATGAACTAGAATATACTGGGTCTCTTTACATGAGCATTATTGACTACTAAGAGAGTCACCACATTGGTGACAATTCATAGAAGCTGTATTCCTGTAATCTGCTGCACAATTTGCCGGCAGATACACTGAAGAGTTTCCTCTACCATAGCAACAGTTTACTGCTAATATCACCTCCTTGAGCAATTCCTACTCCACAGAAATAACTTGTGAGTTTGTGTAACTTGTAACTTACTTCCTTTAGGAGGGAATGCTTCAGATACAGAGTATCGTAAAATGGTGATATAAGAACTCCATGAAAATATATGTAAATGATTATCTCAGCACTGTGTTGAAAACTATGACATGACAGGAAAATATATTTATAAGTAAATATATCAAATGTGATGCTCAATTTGCTAACAAAATCATTGATGGATCTGCAGACATGGAATATTATTACTACACACCATAACAGAAGTACAAATTCAAGTTATAAGCCTGATGTTAAGTTATAAGAAATCTAAAGCACAATCAATTGATATTTCACATCATTATTCTTTTATCTTTAATTATTATGATGAGATGTGTTATTTGTTGAGAGAGAGAAAATATAAAAGAAAAACAAGAGCAAAAAAGAAATAAGCAAAACCTTTAAAGTTTCCATACAGGTGATGTTAACTCATGGAATGCGAATAAGTGATGTTTCAATTTGTTCAGGATACTGAGGTGAGGATTAAATGAGCCATCATGGAAGGGTTTCTCAATAAGTTGTTTGAGGGTCATCAAAGACAAATGGAAAACAGAGAAATTTGCATCACAATTCATATTAGTAGCAAAATTACAATTATGAAGTAGCAATGACAATAATTTTCCTTTTGTGGGTCCTCACAACAAAAGAGGAATATTGAAGTGTCACAGCATGATGAAGGTGAAGAACCACTGCCATGTGGCATGGATAGTCCATCATACCTTACAGCACATGTTGTTCTTAATTAATTTCATTAGACCACATAGCGTGCTTCTTTAATGACCTGTGTTATGCCTGGAAGACTTCCATTTTTTGTTTTTTGTTTGTTTTCAATTGGATACTTTTTATTTACATTTCAAATGTTATTCCCTTTCCCAGTTTCCTGGATGTAAGCCCCTATTCCATCTCCTCTTCATCTTCTATAAGGGTGTTCCCCTCCACATGCACCCACCCTTACTGCCCCGACTCCGAGATTCTCCTACATTTGGGGGTCCAACCTTGGCAGGGCCAAGGGCTTCTCCTTCCATTAGTGCCCAACAAGGCCATCCTCTGCTACATACACAGTTGGAGACATGGATCAGTCCATGTAAAGTCTTTGGGTAGTGGTTTAGTCCCTGGGAGCTCTGGTTGGTTAACATTATTATTCTTATGGGCTGGAAAGCCCCTTTAGCTCTTTCAATCCTTTCTCTAATTCTTCCAGTGGGGGTTCCCATTCTCAGTTCAGTGGTTTTCTGCTAGCATTTGCCTCTGTATTTGACATACTTTGGCTGTGTCCCTCAGGAGACATCTATATCCGGTTCCTGTCAGCATGCACTTTTTAGCTTCATCAATCTTATCTAGTTTTGGTGGCTGTATATACGGGCCACATGTGAGACAGGCTTTGAATGGCCATTCCTCCAGTCTCTGCTAGAAGTTTGCCTTCATAACACCTCCTAGGAACATTTTGTTCTAGTTTTCAAGAAGGAGTGAATCATCAACACTTTGGTCATCCTTCTCCTTGACCATCATGTGTTCTGTGGATTGTATCTGGAGTAATTCGAGATTTGGGGCTAATATCCAATTTTCAGTGAGTACATACCATGTGTGTTTTTCTGTGATTGATTGATCTCACTCATGATAATATTTCTACTTCAATCCATTTGCCTATGAATTTCATGAAGTCATTGTTTTTGATAGCTGAGTAGTACTCCATTATGTAGATGTATCACATTTTTTGTGTCCACTCTTCTGTTGAAGGGCATCTGGGTTCTTTCCAACTTCTGGCTACTATAAATAAGGCTACAATGAACATAGTGTAACATGTGTCTTTGTTGTAATTGGGAGCATTTTTTGGTATATACCCAAGACAGGTATAGCTGGGTATATACCTCAGGTAGTGGAGTGTCCAATTTTCTGAGAAATCTCCAGACTGGTTTCCAGAGTGGTTGTACTAGTTTTCAATCCCACCAACAATGGAGCAGTGTTCCTCTTTCTCCACATCCTCACCAGCATCTGTTGTCTTACAGAAGATTTGCAGTTTTATGAGGTCCTGTTTGTTGATTCTTGATCTTAGAGCAAAAGCCATTGGTGTTTTGTTCAGGAAATTTTCCCCAGTGACATGTGTGTGAGACTCTTCCCCACTTTTTTCTCTATTAGTGTGATTGTATCTGGTTTGATATGGAGGTCCTTGACCCACTTGGTCTTAAGCTTTGTACATGCTGATAAAAATGGATTAATTTGCATTTTTCTACTTGCTGACCTCCAGTTGAATCAGCACCATTTATTGAAAATGCTATTTTTTCCATTGGATGGTTTTTGCTCCTTTGTCAAAGATCAAGTGACCATAAGTATATGGGTTCATTTATAGGTCTTCAATTCTATTCCACTGATCTATCTGCCGGTCTCTTTACTAATACCACACAGTTTTCATCACTATTGCTCTGTAATACTGCTTGAGGTCAGGGATGGTGATTCACTCAGAAGTTCTTTTATTGTTGACGATAACTTCCCTATCCTGGTTTCTTTTTTTTTTTTTTAGTTCCAAATAAATTTGCAAATTGTTCTTTCTAACTCTATGAAGAAGTGAATTGGAATTTTGGTGGGGATTATACTGAGTCTGTAGAATGCTTTTGGCAAAATGGTCATTTTTTTACTATATTGAACTTGCCAATTTCTCTAGAAAGACAATCCTTCTTTGCCTCTCTTCTTTCTGCAGTTCTTTCTTTCTTTCTTTCTTTCTTTCTTCCTTCCTTCCTTTCTTTCTTTCTTTCTTTCCTTCCTTCCTTCCTTCTTTCTTTCATTCTTTCTTTCTTTGCACCTTTGTTTTATTCTTTCACAAATTATATCTTTTTTTTGGTTCTTTTTTTTTTTTTCGGAGCTGGGGACCGAACCCAGGGCCTTGCACTTCCTAGGCAAGTGCTCTACCACTGAGCTAAATCCCCAACCCCACAAATTATATCTTATAGTTCCCCTTTCTCCACTCCTCTAAATCCAATCTACCCCATATTTCCCCTTCCCCAAGATCTACTTCTTCCTTTCCCTTCAGAAAAGATCAGGTCTCCCAGGGATAATAGTACAGGTCTCCCAAGGATATCAACTAAAAACAGCATAGCAAGAAAACTAGTCACCAATTCTCTTGTCAATGTTTGATGGGGCAACCCAGCAGAGGAAAAAAGTTCCTAAAAGCAGGCAAAATAGTCAGATATACACCACACCCCCACAAGAACCAAACTACAAAACAAAAACATGTGCAGAGGACCTAGCTCAGACCCACGTAGGTGCCATAATTGTCACTTCTGTCTCTGTGTGCCTCTATGAGCCTTTCTTAGTTGATTCTCTGTTCATATTAGTTGACCCTGTTCTCACATTTTCCTCAACCTTTCTGGCTCCTAAAATCTTACTTCCCCATCTTCCACAGAGCTCCCTGTCCTCTACCTCATGTTTGGCTGTGGGCTCTCTATTTATTCCTATCATTTACTTGATAATGTCTTTCTGATCATGATTAGGCTAGGCATCAATCTCCTTCTATAAGAAAATATCATTAGGAGTCATTTTATATTATCATTATTATTTGCCAGCTCAGTCATTAGTTGGCTACTTCAACAAGTTCTGCTGTAGTGGAAACTCCATGGAATCTTCTAGGGTGACCCTAGGTCACTGGGCTGCGAGATGTGAAGTCTGAATCCACCATCTTCTGTAACAGGTCAGGCTTCCAGTGATGGGACTGGGACACCAAACCCACCCACAAAACTCTAAGACAGATATTTCCTGCCTCCAAGATGCACTGGGATAAATGTGGTGGAGGTTTCTTTTCTAATCTCTTTGACAAGTGTCCCTTAAAAGACAAGTTTCTGGGGAAAGGAAGCTATAATTCAGGCCATGCATTAACTGAAAGGGGATTTGTGCACATTTTCTTTCTGTAAATTTGGAAACATCAGTTTTGAATGGAGAAAAGCCTGAGGAAAAGTAAGTCCAGCAATAGGTTCAAAGGGGGAATCCAGCTTAAGGGGAGGTCCCAAGGCCTGACACTCTCACTGAAGTTACAGAGTGCTCACAATCGCTTCTCGGCCTTTTGGCTAAGATAAAGTGCAGAGTGCTCACAAACAGGGACTTTTCGTGACTGCCCTCTGAAAGACCAACAAGCAGCTGAAAGAGTCAGGTGTAGATATTTGCATCCAACAAATGAACAGAAACTGCTGACCCCTCTGATTGAATTAGAATAAAGTTGGAGGAAGCTTAGGAGGAGGGCAACCCTGTAGGAGTACCAGCAGTCTCAATTAACCTGGATCCCAGAGATCTCTCAGACACTGGATCACTGACGAGGCAGCATAAACCAGCTGGAATGAGGCCTCCAACACATGTAGAGCAGAGAACTCCTTGGTCTGGGTTCAGTCAGAGAAGATGCACCTAATCCTGAAGAGACTGAAGGCCCCAGGAAGTTTAAAGGTCTGGTAGCGTGGATGGTGTGGGAACATCCTTGTGGAGGCAGGAGGTGGGGTGGGTAGGAGGTATGGGATGTGGAACAGTCAGAGGGTAGACTGGGAGGGCAATAAAATCTGGAGTGTATAAGTAAACAAGTAAATAAATAGTTTAAAAATAAAAAGTGAAAAAAATAGAGGATTTGGGACTAGAAGCGAAATGTGAAAAGTTGCTCTAAAATACTGCCCGATGTCATGTAGTCAATTGTCATTAGAACTGTTGTCAGTGGCGATCCACTTAACTCTGAGGAACTGTCCTATCTCTATGTTCCTGGATCATCTAAGTCATAACCTGTGACTTGGGATCTCTGGGTGTCCACTGATTAGATTTGGGACTTGAAGTTTTTGGCAGACAACCCCAATAAGGTTAACTGAGTGGTTTACAATTAAGCAGTCTTAGTAACTTCCAGAAAGAGGTGATGTTCAGAGCACCCTTTCAGTGCCAAGAAGGAATAGTGTAAATAATTTCAGCATTTTACTGACACCTAAAGCTCCATTAGAAGTGATTGCATTAAGTGAGCATGTTCTATTGCTGGGCATTTTGTTGTGTGATGTGTAGACTCCATCCCCTCAACTTAAGTGACCTAGAGAATTCAACAGTGTCTTGCATATGAAGCATCAAAAGTGTCATAAAATGAGTGCCAATGTTAGCTGCTAAGTAAAACCTAAAATACTGGCTAAATATTAATATAATAATCCAAGGATTTAGTTCTGTATTATTTTGAAACATTTTCTCTAAGTTAGTTGGACGAAAAAAAAATCTGTAAAGGTATTCTAGCACAATTTAAATTTAATAAGGTTTATTGGAACTTACATAAAATATAGACATTATGTAAATATAAAGAGTGCTAATAGATTTAATATTCACATAACTCTCTATGTGAGCAGTGTGCACAAAGAAAACATTGCTTATCCTGGAGCTGGAATCATAGGTGTAAACAACCCAAGGGAGCATGTGGATCAGAAGTCCTGCCCTCTGGAAAGGCAGGATAACTGCTGAGCCATTTCTCTAACCCTCAATAATTTACAGTGTATTTTAAAAAGAATTAATGTTTAAGATAAATGTAGCATTCGTTAAAAAAATGTTCTCCCAGTATTATATGCCTTAGTATATGAGCTGGAGTCAATTACGTTTCAAAACTTTTTACAACATTATTACAAAGAATTTCTAATGAAAACCAGTAGGTTATTATTTCATTGACTTGAAGCTGAAACCTTAATATATTATAACTTTTTTTTCCATTTAAGAAGATATGGATTGAAAAAAATGCCAATTACTTCCTGGGCCTCATGCATAACACAAGGGTATATTAAATATTTGAAGAGAGTAAGAATCAATTTACAAACATACTGGAGAAGATTAGTTCAACTGCATCATGGCAAAAAAAAATCTACTTAGTACCTACAGAGCAGTATATTTTCTGTGCTTCTCTTAAAATCTGCATACCAGATATGATATACTCTGTGCGCATGCAAGAGCTGATGATCTAGGGACAGAAACTTCAGCCCATGATGTGGGGTCTGTTCAAAGCCAGCATGCGATCTTTGAGTAGATGTCTTCAGTATCCCAATTGCATCTCCTGAACACAGGATGTTGCTGTGTGTCTGGAGCTTGGAATCATGAACAGATCCACAGACACATGACATGATATTAAGCTAGGTATTTTCTTTGCATTGAAATTGGGTTTAGGGGTTGGGGATTTAGCTCAGTGGTAGAGCGCTTGCCTAGGAAGCGCAAGGCCCTGGGTTCGGTCCCCAGCTCCGAAAAAAAGAACCAAAAAAAAAAAAAAAGAAATTGGGTTTAAAATATATTTATGGTTTGTAAATTGATTTAGTATTTTTACTTTAGCACTACATGTAAAGTAGAATAAAATACTTTTTATTTTATTTGTTATTATTTATTAATAGTGAAAATTGAACACTACAGTGAAGCAGTATTAATAATCTGCAATCATTAGAACACTGGAGTGCTCTAAGTGATCTACTTTTTGTCAGTTTCAGCTATTATGTTTTAATCTTCCAATTATTAAATCAATATTTTATCAATAATTTATAAAGTATTGTCTACATATTTCCTTTTACTTATCTGGTTGTATATCGAATAACCATAGTTTTCTATGTATAAAAATATAAAGGCTTGCATCTAGACATACTGAACTTTTAATATACCTGATAACAAAATAGTTTTATGATTTCATTACTTAAATTTGCAGAATTTTCCCTTGCTGATATTGTAAATATTTTACAACATTGTGACCCCTTAGTTTTCAGAATAGATAGCAACTTGTGAAGATTCGGTTGGTCACAAAAGAGTAGGGAGAGGTAAGGATTTGAAGAAGATATTGCTGCTGGTATTATTGTGTTTTTGTGGTGGTGATGATGATGATGATGTGTGTGTGTGTGTGTGTGTGTGTGTGTGTGTATGGGTCTGTGTTTTTTGTGTTTTTGTGTATGTCTCTTGTATCTGTGTGTGTGTGTGTGTGTGTCTGTGTATGTGGCATATTATGTGAATTATGATATAAACTAATCACGATTTGAATGTTTGTTTGCTGCTTTTGTTGCCTAGGTAGAACATTCTAGCTTGTCTTTCCACTCAAGTACAACTGTATCTAGCCAACCAGGAAGAGAGCAGTGGTCAACTTTAGTAGTGTTGCCAACTGCTTTTACATATAAATTATGTTAAACACATTTAAACATTTTACCTACTTTTTATCAAGAAAATGCTTAAATTATATTCTGAATTTACTTATTTATTTGGTAGCTTACTTTTAAACTAAAATATCAGTTGTATAACAGGGTACTGTCTTCACCGTCAGTGCTCTATGTAAACTAGAATGATGCCTGATAATATAGTGTAGTCATTTTAACCACATTTGACTGAAAGAGAATAGAACATTTTACTCTCATGTCTTTGTAAATTATGTACTCTGCTTATTCTACTCAGTTATTTATGTTGCTTGATGTACTGACTATTTGGTGGTGGTCAGGTTAGTAATTCTTTGCAAAGAATTTAATTTTATTGTAGAATTATATTGATTAGTGTTGTGTGGTCAAATACTTGCAGACTTGTGAACAATAATGGGGTAAAAACTGTAATTTTGTTATAATGTGGTATCATTAGAATTTAAACTTACATAGTTGAATAGCTTTGATTAAAATTAAGTGAACTCATGTTCTCTTGTGTCCCTGAGCATGTTTCTGAAGCATTTCCATCAGATTTTCCCATGTACATGGAGAGAATGTGCTTGAGTTAGGGGCACTACTTGCTTACTTTAAGAGGTACATTTCTGCAACAAAGTTCAGAAATAAGAACACAGGATTCTGAAAACTTCATCATGAGAGAATGATATGTGTGAATTCCATCCAATTATGAGAAACCTGGAGAGACAGTCTTGTTTATGCCTTAAAGAGTAAAGTGACCTGTCATTGGTTATCTGAAAATAGCCCTTCTTTAAGAAAGTGTAAAAGACTGTATAGACGAAATCATCAGTCACGGGCATATGCAAACACAAATACAATTATCCAGAAAGAAACATAACAGCATGAAAATTAGTACAAACCAAGTCTGAAGCGTCTCCCTGACGTGACATCCAGTCCTCAGATGGCTATGAGCAAGGGTAATTATTGAAAAGTCTATGAAGGGATCAACAGCCAAGCCATCTGTCCTAGGGAGTAACGGTTTATTTACATCAGTGATCAAAGAAAGAAACACATAGCATAATATTCTGCAAGCACTTACTGATATACTTTTTAATTTTCTGTTTTTAGTACCTGCAAGGAATGTTTTAGAAATCAGGGACAACTTGTCACATAATGCTCATCTTCTGATTCTACACTATTGCATGTCTCTTGAGCTTCTTTCAGGGATCACTAGCTACATATAGATATCCTCACAGAGACTGGTGTGTGTAGTGATTTGGGACTGAGGCTTGACTGTGTTAGCAATACCATTTTGTCCACAGTAACTTGAAGAGACTCATGTTCTTTCCTCTATGTCTCCTGAATAATATAAGTGTTCTTACATGTTCCTAAGTAGAATGAATCACCTTTAGAAGATAGGCTTCTACAGCAGTCAAATGCTCAGGAGGTAATATGGCTCTGAGGCACTATTTGGACTTAACATCAGGCAGTACATAAAATTCATGAAGTTGGATAGATAAATAATTTAGGAGATATAATAAACATGAGGATGTTATTAGACAGCACTTCCCGAGATGCTAATAAAACTGCCATTCGCCTTCTTCTTACCCATGTACTTCTCATATTGAATGACAGAGAATGAGGAAAACCAGATTTTAAATGCCTAGTGTTAATACACATCAGAATGTAAAACAGAGTGTGTTCCTAGTTTCTTCTTATTGTTGACTTTCTCTCTTAGGTAGTTTCTAAATTCTGAACTGCTTCTTTCCTCTTAAGAATAAAACATGTGTTTTTGGTTCACACAAAAAGAATATGGCAACTTTTTTACATGTTAAAACTTTTTAAAATAAATGATGCTTCTCTAAGAATTTCATATATCTCGTACCCTCTGTGAAAAATGTGATCAAGTTACTTGTCAGTTTATTCATTAAGATAACACTGTGTGGCAGAGGAGGGAAAAAATGCCATTCACCCCTTATAGGAAGGTCAGTGTCACATCCATTAAAGGACTCTCTCCAGCTTTCAGTATAGTGATGACTTAGTTGGGGTAACATACAGGGCCATGGGTATAAGGGCACAGCATCTACAGAAATCCCTGGGTAAGGCATGGACAGCTACACTACGGAAGATTCCCAGGTTCACTGTTTCCTACTTATACAACCTTACAAGGAGAGGAAATGAACATATGGCAATGTCAGGAAAGTTTCTGAGCACCATCACTCTTACTCTTTCCTGTGAGAAAGCATGCTTATAATCAGGATTCCAGGAGAATAACACAGCATTTTTAATTTAAGACACAATGACCACATTCAAGCTGGGTGACACAGATTTGTGTTATACACTATGGCTCATTTGAATATATTCCAACTTAAGCTCTTCATAACTGTTGTCCTCTTTTCCTGTTGAGTGGAGAGACAAATCAGTAACTATAGACATAACAATAGCAAATACCCTCCAAGTTTGCATTTAATGGAAGGACCTCCCATACTCATGGATTGGCAGCATTAATATAGAAAAATGGCCATTTTACCAAAAACCATTTACAGATTCAATGCAATCCCCATCAAAATTCCAACCCAATTCTTCAAAGAGTTAGACAGAACAATTTGCAAATTCATCTGGAATAACAAAAAACCCAGGATAGCTGAAACTATCCTCAAAAATAAAAGGATTCCAGGGGAATCACTATCCCTGAACTCAATCAGTATCACAGTGATAAAAACTGTATGGTATTGGTACAGAGACAGACAGATAGACCAATGGAACAGAATTGAAGACCAGAAATGAATCCACACACCTATGGGTTCACTTGATTTTTGACAAAGGAGCCAAAACCATCAAATGGAAAAAGATAGCATTTTTAGCAAATGGTGCTGGTTCAACTGGAGGTCAGCATGTAGAAGAATGCAGATCGATCCATGTTTACCACCCTGTACAGAGCTTAAGTCCAAGTGGATCAAGGACCTCCACATCAAACCAGATACACTCAAAGTAATAGAAGAAAAAGTGGGGAAGCATCTCAAACACATGGGCACTGGAGAAAATTTCCTGAACAAAACACCAATGGCTTATGCTCTAAGATCAAGAATCGACAAATGGGATCTCATAAAACTGCAAAGCTTCTATAAGGCAAAGGACACTGTTGTTAGGACAAAACAGTAACCAACAGATTGGGAAAAGATCTTTACCAATCCTACAACTGATAGAGTGCTTATATCCAAAATACACAAAGAACTTGCAAAGTTAGATTGCAGGGGGACAAATAACCCTATAAAAAGGGGTTCAGGGACGTAGATCTGTCCTGAGAGACACAGTCAGAATACAGCAAATACATAGGCGAATGCCATCACTAAACCACTGAACTGAGAATGGGATCCCCATTGAAGGAATCTTAGAAAGGACTGAAAGACCTTGAAAGGGCTTGAGACCCCATATGAACATCAATGCCAACCAACCAGAACTTCCAGGGACTAAGCCACTACCCAAAAACTATACGTGGACTGACCCTGGACTCCAACTGCATATGTAGCAATGAATAGCCTAGTAAGAGCACCATTTGAAGGGGAAGCCCTTGGTCCTGCCAAGGTTGGACCCCCAGTGAACGGGATTGTTGGGGGGAGGGCGGTAAGTGAGGGAGGATGAGCAGGGGAACACCCATATAGAAGGGGAGGGAGAGGGGTTAGTGGGATGTTGGCCTGGAAACCGGGAAAAGGAATAACAATCGAAATGTAAATAAGAAATACCCAATTTAATAAAGATGGATGAAAAAGAAAAAAGACTGTACCTAAAAACATTAGTAAAGCTGTATGCCTTTTGTAAATGCAAAATAAAATAAAATAAAATAAAATATGAGTTCACTGTGCTTTGAGGCTCAGTAAATGGAAACTGGTCATTTCTTAGTTGTATCATGCTTCCGGTTATAGAAACATAGGAATCAGTGTCAGGTCCCATTCAGAGAATTAATGGTATGAAGTTCTATATGTATCGCTATCTCATATTTAAATTAGCACAATTGTAATTGTGATCAAAACAGGAAGAGACGGGTGGAGAGCATGTTCTTTTGCAGAAGTGGTCCGTTCTTCAAAATAAAACAAAAAAGCTATCAGGAATCACTACATGAAAGTTAAAGAAGCCTGAAACTAGAGAGGAATTGTATAATAGAACAGATTTAAAGTAGCTAAGTTGATTTATAAACATTCTTAAAGTTTTTATTTAGTGGTTTTGGATCTGAGTTTTTCCATGTAGTTCTGGCTGAGAGGAGCTCATGAATCTCTTGCCTCAGTTATCAGTTAAGAACGACAGGCCTGTGCAACCACACTTACCTTTCCTAATTTTTATTTCATAGGTAATAATTGTATGATCTTATGGAATACAATCCTTGGACATATTCATCCAATGATTCAGTCTGTATGATTAGCATATCTGTCATCTCCAGCTTTTGCTGGGAAAGCTTTCAATATCCAACACCAAAGATCACCCAAACTAATGGTGGAAAATGCCAGAGGAAGATTTGTACAGACTACAATGATATATTGTTTCCCCAAAATTATTCTGACTGTGCTTCTTACAGGGAATTGTTGTCAAACTCTTACAAATATTGATAAATTTATATAAATTAAAATAGTTAATAATTAAAAGATGTGTGGGTACAGAATATACAGTGTTTAGAAAATGATCTCAGGGACAGAGATCTTTTCTGTCTCTATGAATGCAGAGGTTGGGAATTGACCTCTGGGATTTCCTGCTTCTAGTCTGTGACTGCTGGACTTGCCACTATCACAGACAAAGCTGACAATCCTTGAGGCTCAACCTCCACACCTGTAAAGGATATTACCGTGAAATCCCACAGAGTAACAGAACCCTATGCATTTTTTTCCTTTACTCTCAACTTCTGAGGTGCTTTATTTCATTTTTTCTTCTTTTCTCTCTGCTTTCCAATTAAGCTTTATCTTTTTCCTTTTATGTTTTGTTATCTGTCCGTGACTGTATTTGTGCTTTTATATGCATACAGATTGTGAGTAAAAGTGTGTGTGTGTGTGTGTGTGTGTGTGTGTGTGTGTGTGTGCATTAGTGTGTGTGTCCGTGTTTGAGTGTTTCAAAAAGCTTGGGAATTTTTTTACCTTCCCGAGAAAAGCGTACTAGGCTTCCACTTGGGAGCCACTGAAAATGAACATTTTGTCAATGACAGCCTAGATTTAGGAAGGATAAGTCTGGGTCTGAGTCAGCTCCTGGGACATCAGACTGGAGGAGATAATAATGACAGAACTAAGTTTCCAAAATTATTCAATGTGTCACCTAATATAATAGAAGTAGCAAAGCAGCCAATCAAAACTGTACTATTTTCAATATCTGCCTCTACCAATCATATTAGATGTTACCTTACCCTTCTGGAAAATTCTGCTAGACCTGCATAAAAAAAAAAAAACTCTGCAATTTTCTTGTTATTGCCATTTTGACCAATGGTTGACCCCTGCATGATGTTGGTATTTCTGCAGGATAAGCACTCTTTTCCTTAACTTAATATTTGGGTCTGAGGTCTTCCTTCTGTGATTCTTGGACCTTGATGTGTGTGCGTGTGCGTGTGCGTGTGTGTGTGTGTGTGTGTGTGTGTGTGTGTGTGTGTGTGTGTTGAAGAGACACAAGGCAGCCCACCCTCATCTCTGCATTAACTCGTGGCACAGAGTCTTCCACCCCTTTCCATGCTAGTCCCCTGGCCAAGTTAAACAGATAAGACCCCCCCTCTGTGAATATGTCCTGTGCCTTTGAAGGAGCCAGAAAATTAATGCCCTTGAAATGATAAGGTCCCCACACTTGAGCTATGGGAAAGAGGCAATGAATTGTTACCAGACGGTTGTGGCCAGCTTATTAAAATATACTAGCCTCAGATAATGGAATGAGTTACTTATTTCTCCCCAAGTAAAAAAAAAAGATTCTTTTCCAGATGTATGGTCCTGCCTTGCTGTCTGAACAAACATTATTGGTTTTGAATGATAACATTCCTTTACCCCCTACCTAAACATGTAATGCTAAGGCTTGAGAGGCCTAGCTTATGCTTCTCCCCTATATATACATCCCAAACCTCTAGACCTGAGCATTGCATTTCTAACACGCAGAGCAGGGAAGGTTGCATTCCACCTCCAGACTCATATAATAAGGACTCTTGTGTGTATTCGCATCAGTGTCCCGATGTCTGGCAGTCTCCTGAGGTTCATGCAAACTGTGCATAATGTGTGTGCATGTGTGTATCTGTGATCATGGGTCAAAAGTTGAGGTTCCTGCAAGTATCAAGATCAAAAAACTTCAAAAATTTGACCAAATGTGTATAAGGAATAGTGCAGCAGCATCTATGTAAACACTGGGGACTGCACAGCCCCAAAAACATATCCTGCAGAGGACATAACGGAGGACTGCCTGAGAGACTAAGGACTGCTGGTGCAAATAATGCCAGCCAATCAGGAACTGCTGTTTAGAAGAGATGCTTTCTTGGGACCAATTGGGGCACCAGTTGAAAGGACTAAAGGAGCTTGCAGCAGTGTTTGGAAAGTTTGCTGCAGTGTTTCTCACCTGCCCCCTGAGTCTGTGTTGTTGACTCTGTGACATCTTATCTCCAATCCCCAAGGGCAGGTAGGATCAGGGTGCAAGTAATATATGGACACAGGCAACAGGAGTGGTTTAGTTTTCTTACACCTCTAAAACAAGTAAAGCTTTAGAGAAATGTTTCCATGTGACAATTATCACAAGAAAACTTTAGGCATGGCTGAAAAGAAACTCTGTTGCAAACTACATATCTTTAGCAAAGCACCTGTGACCTTTTCCATAGGGATGAGTGGTTATTCACAGAGAAACTAAACAGGGTAAGGGCCAGAGAAGGAAAAATCTATAGTAAGGATAGGTTCTAAACTACAAGATAAGGATGGGTTCTATGAATCGAGAGGGTAAAGTCTGTGGGTCTTCTTTCATAAGTTAGGGTTCTTTTTTTAATGGATATTCTATTTATTTACATTTCAAGTGTTATCCCCTTTCTGGTTGCCCTCTAAAAATCATCTAACACATCCTTCCTCCCCTTGCTTCTATGATGGTGCTCCCCCATCCACCCACACAGCCACCTACTCCTTCCTCCCTCTCCACCTAGAATTTCCCTATACCTCTTCATCAGGCTTCCCAGGACCAAGGGCCTCTCCTTCCATTGATGTCTGACAAGGCCATTCTCTGCTACATAAGTGGCTGGAGTCCTCTCCAAATGTACTCTTTGGTTGGTGGTTTAGTCCCTGGGAGCTCTGGCGTGTTTGCTTGGTTGATATTGTTGTTCTTCCTATAGGGTTACAAACCTCTTCAGCTCCTTGACTCCTTTTTCTAACTTGTCCATTTGGGACCCCAATCTCAGTCCAATGCTTGGCTATGAGTATCTGCTTCTCTATTTGTCAGACTCTGGGAGAGATTATCAGGAGACAGCTATATAAGGCTCTTGTCAACAACCATTTTGGTATCCCCAATAGTGACTGGGTTTGGTGACTGCATGTGAAATGGATCTCTGAGTGGCAGTCTCTGGATGCCCTTTCCTGCAGTCCCTCCTCCACACTTTTTCTCCATATTTTCTCTCTTGAGTATTTTAATCCTCCTTATTAGAAGGACTGAAGTCCTTCTTCTTGAACTTCATGTGGTCTATGGATTATATCTTGGGTAATCCAAGCTTATGGCCTTATATCCCCTTATCAGTGAGTGCATACCAAGTATGTTTATTTTTTTGTGTGTGTTTGGGTTACCTCTCTCAGGAAGATATTTTCTAGTTCTATCCATTTGCCTATGAATTTCATGAAGTCATTGTTTCTAATAGCTGAGTAGTACTCCATTGTGTAAATGTACCACTTTTTCTGAATCTATTCCTTTGTTGAGGGAAATCTGGTTTCTTTTCAGCTTCTGTTTATTATAAATAAGGCTACTATGGACATAGGGGAGCATGTGTCCTTGTTATATATTAGAGCATCTTTGGGGTATATGCTCAGGAGTGGTATAGCTGGGTCCTCAGGTAGTACTATGTCCAATTTTTTTAAAGGTTTATTTATTTTATGCATATGAGTACACTGTAGCTGTCTTCAGATACACCAGAAGAGGACATCAGATCTTACTATAGATGGCTGTGAACCACCATGTGGTTGCTGGGGATTGAACTCAGGACCTCTGGAAGAACTGTCAGTGCTCTTAACCCCTGAGCCATCTCTCCAGCCCCTATGTCCAATTTTTTAAGGAACTTCCAGACTGATTTCCAGAGTAGTTGTATCAGCTTGCAATTCCACCAACAATGGAGGAGACTTTCTCTTTTTCTACATCCACACCAGCATCTGTTGTCACATGAGTTTTAGATCTAAGCCATTCTGACTGGTATGAGGTGGAAACTCAGGCTTGTTTTCATTTGCACTTCCCTGATGACTAAGGATATTCAACATTTCTTTTAGGAATTTCTCAGCAATACAGAATTCCTCAGCTGGGAATTCTTTGTCTAGCTCTATTACCCATTCGTTTAAATAGTTTTATTTGATTTCTGGAGTCTAACTTCTTGAGTTCTTTATATATATTGGATATTATCCCTCTATCGGGTGTAGGATTGGTAAAGATCTTTTCCCAGTCTGTTGGTTGCTGTTTTGTCCTAATGACAGTGTCCTTTGTACAAAGCTCAAGTTCAAGTGGATCAAAGACCTCCATAAAATACCAGATACACTCAAACTAATAGAAGACCAAGTTGCAAAGAGACTTGAACACATGGACACTAGGGAAAATTTCCTGAACAGAACACCAATGGGATTTCATAAAATTTCAAAGAATGATATTTTTAAAAATTTTATCCATTTTCCTATAAGTTTGGTTTCTATTCACTGAGACACAAAACTCAGGGTTAGGGTATAACAAAATTTAGGATTTAAGGTTTCGAGTGAAGGCTGTCCCCACAGAAAACAAAAGATCACCAGGTTCTTAGACAACATCCATTCTAGCCTTTCTGGTTAATAGGGATCAGTCATTTCCTTCCCTTGAGGAACAGGCCTCTGTATTTTACAATTCTAGATTTTCTAATGCTTTCTCTGGCTGTGCTTTCTACCTTCTTCTATGATGTATGATATATATGTACTACTATGAAGTACCATACATTCATGTTAAGTTCATCATTTAGGAAGTATACTGAACTTTTTAATTTTTCAAAAGTCAGTTTAATATTTGGGGGCAAAAAAATACATGAGATTAATTAATATCAGGCTTTTAAATCATTTATTAACAAGTGCATCCTTAAGTAATTTATGATTGACAATATAAAATCCTGTATTTCTTTTATTCATGGCTATATGACTTGACTGTGTAGAAATACATATTAATAATGTCATATATTATTTGTTATACATTAGTTATAAATAATATAATTAACAAATATATTAATAACATATAATATTATATATAACTGAGTTCCACAAATGCACATATATTCTAAAACAGGAATATATTGGAACTAAGTTGTATAAATGAACTATTTAATCTCAAGTATTCATTGTATAAATCAGAAGAGAGTTCTTATTCTTCTGTCCTTCTTTCCTCCTTTGCTTTTAATATTTTGATGTGACCTGGTTAATAATATTTGGCTAATCTCTTCAGTGTGACAAGTGACTCTCAAGTAAAATCAGAGTCCTTGCCCTAGAAGTAAATTCTAGAGATGCCGCCACTAGGTTTTGTTCTGTTTAGATGCAAAGTTCTTTGTGTTATAATCAGTATCATATCTGTGGCATTCATGAGAGCCTGCTTGTATGCTCTTAAGTATCATGTATAATTAGTGGCTGTGGAAAAATTATAACAGTTCATGCCCAGAATGGTTCTATTTGTTGTGGTTTGCTCTTAGTTTTTCTTCTGCTGATTTATTTGGTCACTTATTTCTTTGGTTTTACTCAGTTTGTTAATGGAAAAAAATATATAACATTTTTCTCCTGATTTTTAATCCTCTTTTCTTGATCCTCCTGTTCCATTATTATTGCAAATATTCCCAATTCTCTGTGAGTCTGCATCCCTAAGTACTCACCTGCTCTCCCTCCCTCCCTTTGTCAACCTCTCTTTCTTTCATTTATCTTTTCCATCTTTTACCACATTCCTCCCCAAATACATCCTTTTGGTGAGTTTTATGCTTAGTGTCATGTTTGCGCTTTTCATTATCTATCTATCTATCTATCTATCTATCTATCTATCTATCTATCTATCTATCCATCCATGTGTGTGTGTTAGAGTTTGTGTGTGTGTGTGTGTGTGTGTGTGTGAGTGTGTGTGTATATGATTTCTATAAAATTTCTTCAACTTGGTTAAATAGTATTTCATCTTTTCTACCCTTACTTGGGTCTCTTCCTTAACATCTTCCAGGATAGATTGGTAGCTGAACTTTCACCAGCATTTTTATGTAGAACTACACAAATCTCAAGATTTCTCAGTTATCTGCCAATATTGAGTATTTTATACATTTTTATCTTACTTACTGAAATTATAATTTTTTTAAGATTTTTCTAAAATTTTCATAATTTTATGCTAATCTCATATAAATAAATATTTTCTAAACTACATTTTCTGTTTTTTCATTAAGTCTAGTGTACTATGCTAAATCAATATTTGGTTTGATGAATTCTCTCATATTTTCCTATAAAGTACTTTTTGTTTTTCATTTAAACATGTTTATGTTGTTATGGCCAAATGTCTGATCAAAATATTTAAACTGACTCCTGACCTCAAAGGTTTAAATGTCTCATGGAAGGAAGTGTGTGTCAGAACAGACAGGAAACTGACAGAAGGCATGCTTGAGGGTTTAGGGGAAGACACAGTCCAAGAACGCATCCACAGTGACCCATTTCCTCCAAAGAGATCACCCCTCTTCCCTTGCCTTCGTAATGCCATCATGTTGTAATTCAATAAAAGATTTACTGCACCAAGTCCTTCATCTAACTGCCTTATTGACATCCTAGCAGACACACAGAGAGGAGTGCTTTCCTGATATTTAGTCAGTTTTCAATTGGTTCAAGTTGAAAATCAAAATAACTTTCAGAGACCTTTGTATGAATGGTTTTCCTAGTAACGCTTATGATGAGTTTTCTTTAGACCCCTCTGTTGTACTAGCAAAAACATAGGTCAGTGGTCTCCTCTGCTGCATTTCCTAATCTGTATCTGAGCAAAATCCAAGCGTTTACATACCTAGCTCCATACCTGCTGAGCTAGAGAAAATGCTTTTAGAATCACGACAGGAAACAGTCCACATACCAGAATTGGACTTTCAAATTTTACTAAGTTAGTCAATAAAATTAAACTTAGTAGTTGTCTTCAAAGACTGTATTATAAGGACTGAAAATGAAGAGCAAAGACTTGATTTTAAAATCTGAATAAAATATTCCTTATGAGGTACAGAATAATGTCTATCTTTAACATGAAATGGTGTTCTGTAAGCAACATTAATTTAAAAATATCATCTTTACTTTAGAGTGTTCATGCCTAATAATATATTGATCCTTTGCTCAGAAAATTTCTGTTTCCTAGTTTCAAAACCACTTAATATTTTAGATAACATTTATATATAAAGAAATAACATTTTAATCAGTGTAAAACTAACATTTATGAAAAATTCTGGTTTGCTTGAACTTATTTACAAAACCATCTTAAAAGTAGAGTTTGAACTTTTCTCTTGGATGATGCCAGCTCCCTTTCAGAGGAGTATGGGACTTGCCAAGATTCTGAGGGTACTCCAGGAGAAATTGCCACAACCTCAAAGAAACAGATTTTCTACTTTGTTATAACATATGATACTCAATATTATGTGAAACTGTTTCCTTAAATTATTGTTGTTGATTGCTTTTTTCTTTTTTTAATTTTTATTTTATTTTTACTTATTCTTTAATCTTTTTTTTATAGGCCAGACTGTATGCCCCTCCCTCCTCACCCTCTGATCCACATCCCATACCTTCTTCCTCCATCTCCACGAGGATGTCACTACCCCACACTCCACCCCACCAGACCTCCCTCTCCCTGGGGCCTCAAGACTTTTGAGGGTTAGGTGTTCTGACTGAGTCCAGACCCTGCAGTCCTCTGCCTTATATGTGTTGGGAGTCTCATAGTGTATGCTGGCTGGTTCGTGATAAAGTGTCCGAGAGATCTTGCGAGTCCAGGTTAATTGAGACTGCTGGTCTTCCTGTAGGGTTGTCCTCCTTTACACCTTCAACCAGCTTTTCCCTAATTCAACCACAGGGTTCACTAGCTTCTGTCCCATTGGTTGGGTGTAAATATCTGCATCTGATTCCTTCAGCTGTTTGTTGGGTCTTTCTGAGAGCAGTCATGATAGGCTCCTTTTTGTGAGCATCAATAATAGTGTCAGTCCTTGGGGCCTTCCCTTGAGCTATACCTCAATTTGGTCCTGTCACTTTCAATATAAAATCTTAAATGTAAAATACATAGTGACAAAATGTAGCTATATTGACTCTGAGTCTTCTTTTAATAAAGTTTACATAGTACCTTGAATACCTAATCTGTGACCACTGGGTCTTGAAAAATTTAAACACCGCGACTCACACAGATGGCGCAGAGCATTTCGTTTGTGCTGTGATATTTCTAGATGGACATGAACTACAAGAATAGAAGTCAGGAAATTTCAGAGATATCTCAGCAGCCAATAGAATCACAGCAGTTGATCTTCCAGAGGAATAAGATTCAACTCCTATGATCACATTTCACAATCTTCCTTAACTCTGGTCCCAAGGGATCTGCTAGCCATTATTTCTTTTTAATGTTTAGAAGTACAAAATTACATGAGGTATGAAAATATGCATGCAGGCAAAAGCATTTATACACATAAGAAAATATAAAAATGATTACAAATAATATGTTTTAATATAATGAAAATTCTTATTTTTATTATCTTAGAAATATATGCATGTGTGTTTTTACAATATGTCAAATATTTAATCCATTTTTCTATATTCTTAACCTTAAAATTATTTCTACAAAACACATAACTGTTTTTCACCTAGTATTTAGAGGACTTCTAATAGTCAGTAATATGCATGTGTTGCCATAAAAATTATATGAAACAAATAACATTGTTTCTTTGTATTACATATGACGAACTCACTGTTTTTAATTATTTCTTTTATTTTTTACTTTATACTAACATTACTTCATTTCTCCTCTCCTCTTTTCACCTTCCAAACCATCCCAGGTTACCATATTGTTCCAAAAATAACCTGTTTAGTCTGTACAGAAAAAAAAAACAATCATAATATAGAGTTATGGAGTTTAGTCTCAGTGGACACATTTTCAAAACAAACCTCATCTATGACTCAGACAATAGTTCAAAAGAGGATGTAGAAAGATTGTATAAGGCAAAGGAATAAGGAGTTTGCTGCAAGATTGTGTCTCCTAGTACTGCCACAAGCTTCACCCATAAAGGCTCACTAAACATGAGGCGAACAAGATCAACAAAAAGAACCATGCTGAAGTAGACAGAGGAGAGTCCAGGAAGAACCAATCCTATACCTACACAGTGAACTACCGGCAAACAAGTAATGCTGGAGTTGGGGAATCATTCTTCTCCAGGAGAAGCACACCAATTGGATAATTACTGTCCAATGGTCAGCCCCCAGATCATGCATATGAACAATATTACAGGCTCGTTTTCATCAATCACTGTGGTTGGCTTATTTTGTCTATGGTTTAAACTATTGTCTGGTGTAGAGAAAGGGCTCTTAATTCCTATTTTATAGATGCCTGGCCAAGCATCCTAACATCATTGCAAGAAAATGCTTATCCTAACCTATTAATTCCATGTTTTCCTTTTCTGATGGTAATTTGTGTAACATACATAGAAAGCCAAATAATGGTAGTATAAATGTGTGTTGTAATTATGGTGGTAATATGATGAGAAACAATCTAGAACACGATGTTATTGTGTAATCAATCTTAGCAAATACTTTCTTGTCTATTTTCTTTTCAAGAAAGTCAAAGTTAATTAGCATTCATTTCGATATTTTCCAATACACTTTTATGTTCCCTTGGAGATATGCAAATTACTCCACATTTTAAACAAGAAACAACTGTGGCTGAACTGAACTGTTAACATGTCAGTATAAAAGCAAAGCAGAATTTTTGTGTTGGTGTTTATTCTTATGGCAAACAGAAGACAGTTGTTTATTTCAACCAGTACTTAGACTTCATATCAATAGTAGATATATATGCCACATTTGAGCCAGGCTGCCTAGATACATACTTCAGCTTTGTTACCACGTCATTTGATGGTGAGATGGTCAGAGACAAGTTGGATATTTATTTCTAGAAATATAGTGTTCATATGACGAATGCTGATAGTACCATGAGATTTTCAAGTGTACCTGTATCTGTGTCCCATGTTTTTATATAGATTTATACTGCTGAGCAAGTGACTTTCTCCCAGCTGCAGAGACCCCTTCTAACATGCCATGTGGTTGGAGGCTCTCTGCTCAAGAGTGTTAGTAGTCACTGCAGGAGGTCATAGCTTTATTTACAGAGAGGATGAACTCCACCCAGTGGGAACATTATGCTGTTATATATGATTTTCAACATAACAGGAGCAAGAAGCAATACCCCCCTTTGTTGTGAAAATTTTATCATTTACTAATAGTACAGGACTGGCCTTAAAATAACATAATGGCAAAGGGGCCCTGGTGCATTCCATGCCTAGAGAATACCTTTGGTCATGGGAAATTCCTCAAATAGATAGATGTTAACTCCTATTAAAAACCCACTTTCAAGTCTGGACAGAAGGTGGAAATAGAAAATAAACTTCCTCTTTGGTTTTAGAAATGATCTATAGGGTTTATTAGATAAGCAGCTGGGGAAAAAAAACAGTATTTGAGAGTACTCAGAAGAAAGATATACATATATTTCACTAGTCTATTTCCGAGTCTAACATGCTGCTAATTCTTCCATTTGTCAATATAAACCTCAGAGAATAAAAGCGTACATTAAATGTGCACTGAGAGATTTTGTTTGCCTCAGACATATGTGGATTATACTAGCCTTTCATTCACAGTCTCAGAAAACTAACTATGATCTCTGATTAAAGCCAATTCTTATCCCTTAATTTTAAATTGCGTACTTACCAACTAAGGCACAGAAAAAAAGAGCCTTTTTTGGTCCCAATGTTTCTGTGTCAGATGAAAACTAAAACCATTTACCTAGAACAATGCAAAAATCAAAAATAGATTCAAAATCATAAGTTGTAATAAACAAAACAGCTTGTGAATGAAAAATTGAAATGACTATGTACAACATTTGAATATTAAATTCTATATGATCAGAGACTTCACAGATAGATCTTACGAGTCAATTTCATAGATTCAAATGTCATACAGAGTGTGTGATGAGCAGGCTAGGATTACACAGAGCTATAGCATGACTTTTACACAAAGACTTCTTTCCTGCATAAAGAGAATAGAAGGTTTGTATTTCTAAAGATAGCATGCAAAATTACTTCTAAACGCAGACCTTTGATTTACTAGATGGTGATGCTATGACTTGGAGCTTGTCTTTAACAATGAAGACAACAGTTGTCTTAATCTTCCACAGCAATTAAGTCAAGCATGGAATTAATGCAAGCATCCAATGAACCTGGTTGCAATGAAAAATGTGACATCTCAGTGAAGCTACATTGTTGCTGGCTTTGTGTGCCAGACATGTCATAAGGGAAGTGAAGAGAATTTGCGTGAGTATCAGAAAGTGGGGTGAAGGTTGAAGACATTTGGTAAACAAGAATAAAATTATGACTGGGGGAAGTAATTTGACATTGTCTTTTGAAAGGAAGGTTAAATGTTGTGTACCTTCTCTCTATGCTTACAGATGGCCATATGTTTCTTAGTATCTTTCAAACCTGTCTAGATGTGGTGGTTCCAATCTGGAGTCATCTGCAAGATGAGTCTTGGTCACACGTAAGTGCTTTCTGAAAAAACACAGCAGTAGTCATATGACTGCTTTGCATTTTATCCCAACTCTGCAAGCTTTCTTTATGAGGAACATACTGTTAGTAATGTAGCCAGTGGAAACTCTAGTCTTCAAGTGAACACAAACGACAGATCAGTAGTCACTTGTCACTGTCATTTCTTCACCTAGTGACACAGGAATGCCTATACTATTTGCATAAGTACCTATGCATGTTCAGATATGGTTGTATTAGAAAACCCAATATCTGGAAAAAACATATTTGTGTGGATGAAAGGCAATGATTTTTTTTAACATTTTGAAAATTTGCAGCTAATGTTAATATATGACCTGTGCTCACATATCTGTGACTTAACATTCTATTTACAGAGCCCCTGGGGAATCTGTTTTGTATAATTACAGTATAAGCAGTTACAGATTATGTATTTGTCATTTCACAGAAAACTCAACATTTCAGGGTCTAAAATACAGTTAAAAACAAACCCTTAAAGAATACAAAAGTGTACTAGATGAGTCAACTTTGAGAACAGCTAGAAACCTTGTAATGTTAACTAGGTTAAATTGGGATAACATTGGAATCACAGCACAAGCTGAAACTGACTTCTTAAAGTACATACTGAGGAAGAAGTCATACTGTGTCATGCGTTTTGTTTGAAGAGTCTATATGGTTTTAGAAAAATTATATATACAAAAAGATATAGATACAGATACAGATATATTTAAGTGTTTAAAAGAGAGTACAGGATTTGAGAGAAAATGAATTAAGCAAATTCAAGGGACAATGAAAAAGAGAAAAACGTAGACAATTCACACAAAAGGCGCAGTTACATACAACCACCCACCAGGTGGGGAAAGTAGCAAAACGCAAGGACTTGGCACCAATTAGTAATCACATAACAGTGGAAAACATAATTTGATTCTGTGTAAATCCCATAGTCTTGTATAAAAAAAAGTGAGAGAATTTCCTGAGTGTGATGGTTTCATATGCTTGGCCCAGGGAATGGCAATATTTGGAGATGTGGCCCTGTCAAAGTTGTTGTGTCATCATGTGGGGGGGGGCAATAAGACCATCATCCTAGCTGATTGGATGCCAGTATTCCATTAGCAGGCTTGAGATGAAGATGTATGACTCTCAACTCCTTCTGTACCATGTTTGCTTAGATGCTGCCATGTTCCTGCCTTGATGAACTTCTGAACCTGTAAGCCAGCCACAATTAAATGTTGTCCATTATAACACTTGTCTTGATCAAGATGTGTGTTCAAAGCAGTAAAACCCTAACTAAGGCACTGAGAGTGGACTTACTCTGAATTATTAACTGTAAAAGAGTCTGAGATTTAACTGGTTTCATAGTTCTTCGTTATTCTGGTTTTGAGTGCTGTACAGTTCTTGTTCCTATGTTTCTGTGATTCATCTGCTATTACCTTATGCTCAGGATTGTTTTAGCTTTCTGGGTATTTCAGAATTCAAGAGACAGTGTAGATTTTCCCCTAGGACTATGAAAAACATAAGCAGAGTGTTTATGATCAGTGGGAATATGAACTGATCCATGGAGATCAGTATGGAGGTGATTGAAGAACTAAGAATAAATTCAAAATCTGGCCCAGTTATACAACTTTTCCATTTGTGCTCAAAGGACTCTAAGTTACATTCCACAGAGAGAGATGTTCATCTGTGTTTAATGCTGCACTATTTCAAAGAGCCAGGAAATAGATGAACCTGGTTGTTCATTACTGAAAAACAGAAAGAAAATATGCTCATATTAAAACATCTCACTTATCCTTGAGTGATACCTTGACACAGCAGAGAGTCACCCAAAAAGAGTATCTCAACTCTGGGATTACTCAGCTCAGAAAGGCCCTTTGGAAGGGCCCAACCTACCATGCAGAATTCCTTGGGAAGGAGGTCCTGGGCTTTGTATTAGAAATAACTAAGCATAAGCTTGGTACTAATCAGGAAATCTGGTTTATTTCACGGGCTCAACTCTAAGCTCCTGCCTTCCCATGTCTCAATGGTGGAATGTTGCTTATAAGTCAAACTAAACCATCTCATCCCAAACCTGCTTTTAGTCCAAATATTTTATCCCAGCAACAGCAAGTAAACTAGAATACTACAAGGATAAAAATTACTTTAATCCCATCATTTAGAAGGCAAAGGCAGGAGAGTCTCTTAAGTTGGAGGTCATCCTGGTCTATATTGACAGTTCCAGGAATGCCAGTGCTACACAGATAAACTGGTGGGATGATGTCACAGATGAGGCAGGTACAAGATAGAAGGAAGCCTGTCATTGGATGAGAAGGAAGGATGGGAAGGAGAAAAGTTTGAAGGAAGAAGAGATTGAAATGGAAAGGAGGAAGAGACAGGAGAGACAGGGAGAAAAGCCATGGCAGGACAGTATGGCAGGTGACAATAAGATTCTGCTCTGTGTATTTTACAGGTTGTTGTTAATGTTCTTAAGGGATGGATGGTACTGGGCTTTGTATGTTTAGGTGGGAAATTACATCTTACCAATTGGATCAAAGGTCTACATTGACAGTTCCAGGAGTGCCAGTGCTATACAGAGGCTTTATCTCACACACACCAAAAAATGAAAACAAACAAACAAAAAACAAACAAACAAACTTCATATCTATGGTAAAGTAGATAGAACTGAAAACTAAAAATCATAATGTTAAGACAGGTAAACTACATTCATAGGAACAAATGCCATGTATGTGCTTTCATAGGAAATTTTATTGTGTGCATGGTATGGTTTTGTGTGTGTGTGTGTGTGTGTGTGTGTGTGTGTGTGTGTAAGAAGAAAGGAATGATGACATCAGATGCTGGCAAGGATGTGGAGAAATGGGAATATTCTTCCATTACTTGTGGGATTGCAAACTTTTATAACCACTCTGGAAAATCAGTCTGGCGATTCCTCAGAAAATTGGAAATAGTTCTTACTGAGGACTCAGCTATCCCACTCCTAGACAAATACCCAAAAGATGTTCCAAAACATAACAGGGACACATGCTCTTCTCTGTTTGTAGCAGCCTTATTTATAATAGTCCTAAGCTGGAAACAGCCCAGATGTTCCTCACCAGAGGAATGGATACAGGTAAATGGGGTACATCTGCACAATGGAATATTACTCAGCTATTACAAACAATGATTTCATGAAATACTTAGGCAAGTGAATGGAACTAGAAATGTCATCTCGAGTGAGTTAACCCAGTCACAAAAGAACACACATCGTATGTACTCATTCATAAGTGGTTATTAGGCCAAAAGAACCTTGTAATATCCACGATACAACGCACAGACCATATGAAACTCAAGAAGAAAGAAGATCATAAAGTGTGGATTTACCAGTACTACTCAGTAAGAGGAAGAGAATGATCTATTGGAAGTAGAGTGAAAGAGGGATCTGGGAGGGAGAGAGGAGGGGTAGGAAAATGGGGGCCAGTTAAGATATGGGAGGAGATAAGGAGAAGTACAGAGGGTTAGGAATTTTAAAGTAGGTATGTAGTAGTGGGGGAGGGGAACTAGGGGTAGCCACTAGAAAGTCCCAGATGTCAGGGACCCAAGAGGTTCCTAGGACCCAACAGGGAGGATTTTATCCAAAATAAGCAACAAAGGGGGACAGAGCCTGTAGAGACCATATCTAGTGGATAGTCACTGCCTCCAGTTAAGGGATGGGGCCAACCACCCACCTGAAAAATATTAATACAGAATTCCTCCTGTCAAAAGGAAATGCAGGGACAAAGAATGGAGCAGAAACTGAAGGAAGCCATCCATCCCATCTGCTGAGACCAAACCCAGATACTACTGCTGATACCAAGAAGTGCTTACTGACAGGAGTCCAGTATAGCTGTCCCATGAGAGGCTCTGCCAGAGCTGGACCAATACAGATGCAGACAGAGACAGTCAACCACTGGACTGAGCCTGGGAACCCCAATGGAGAAGTCAGGGCAAGGACTGTCGGAGCTGAAGGGGTTTGCTACCTCATAAGAAGAATAACAATATCAACCACCCTGACGCCCTCCCCAAAGCTCCTAGGGACTAAACCACCAATCAAAGAGTACACAGGAGGTGGGGTAAATATGGGTCCAGCTAGATATGTAGCAGAGGATTTCCTTTTCTGGTATCACTGGAAGATGAGCCCCTTTGTCCTGTGGAGGTTTGATGACCCAGGATACTGGAATGCTAGGCTGTTGTGTCAGGAGAGGGTTGTGGAGCACCCTCAGAGAGGAAGGGGGAGTGAGGAGAGGAGAGGGGTCTTGTGGACAGGAAACTGGGAAGGGGGATAACATTTAAAATGTAAATAAATAAAATAACCAAGAAAGATAGAAAGAAAGAAAGAAAAAAAGAAAGAAAGAAAGAAAGAAGGAAGGAAGGAAGGAAGGAAGGAAGGAAGGAAAGAAAAAGAAATGAAGGAAGGAAGGAAGGAAGGAAGGAAGGAAGAAAGAAAGAAAGAAAGAAAGAAAGAAAGAAAGAAAGAAAGAAAGAAAGAAAGGAATCTCAAATAGTGGTCAGAGATAAAACTGAGGGTGATTCAATATATTCAACACTGGAAAAGGGAACTATTTACGGAGAGAAATAAGACAAGCAAGCAGGTTGTGGGTGCATTAACAGATACTGAGGAATAGAGATAAATAAGAACAAGTGCACTGATGCATGAGAAAGAAATTGCCGTAATGAAGTTGTTACTTTTTATCTCATTTAGAAAACTAATGAAGAGAGGAGTCATTCAGAGGTGGTTCAGCACAGGAGCACATGCTGTGTTTGTACATCAAACCATGGTAGTTTTGAAGTCATTTGTAGGGGGAAGGGACAGGGGTAAGGGCTGGTCAGGAGGTACTCAGTTTCAGTTCAACGGTAGGTCACCCAGTCCCTACTGTACTGTAGGACAACTGAGAGAAGTTTGAGGAGGAAAAGGAATGTAGCCAAATTTTCAGTAACAATATATTTTTTTTGCTATCTCTCAAGTTGTTACTAAGTTTTAGCTTTATAAACTAACAGGTAATTACTTAAGAGAAGACATATAGAATCACTAAGTTGAAAGATGTAGAATTTTTCATTTATATCTGGCTGTCATTCAGTTTTATGTTTATTCTCAGCAACAGACAAGACATGAAGGTTACTGCAGCTGTTCAACCTTGTAATGAAGAGATGGAATTCAAAGATCTTTCTTTGTCTTTCTTCTCTTTGAGATAACGTCTCTTCACTGAACCTAAATGTTTAAATTCATGACTAGCTCCTCCTGTTTAGAGCGGGAATTGCAGGCTTGCATTGCCATATTCACTTCATGTATAACCTGGGATTCAAACTCTGATATTCAGGCATGTGCATTATGCACTGTCTACAATAAGCCATCTCATTTACGCCATATCTGAATGCTGTGCTAAAAATGTGTACTTTAATGTATGCCACATATGAGCAGTTACCAGCAGAGGCCAGAAACTATGTGAAAGCTGGAACTGGAGTTACACAGTTTTACGTTCCACACAGTAGGCTATGGGATCTGAACTTGAGTCACCTAGAAGTTCAATAAGTGCTCTTGACCACTGAGCCTCCTCTCCAGCCCACGCTCTGCATGACTGAGGTTTCAGTTAGTTATATCTCACTTTTAGCAGAATGTTAGTGCAGTTAGTTCCATTATTGACCCAAAGCTAAGAACAGCAACATCCTGTGGGTATGCCAAGCATTCGTTGTATTTTTCTTCTCTTTACTTCCTTTGGCTTTTCTTTAACTGAATAGCTAAAGGATATTTCAGTATGATCTCTATATAATACAAATTTTCACATTTTTCCATTTGGTGAAGTACATACAATAAATATGTGTATTTATAAGGGTTTTTTCTTTTACTTAACAAATATAAATTGTGTGCTTATAATTATTTTCATTCAAGATAGGACAGAAAAGCCTCTATTCCAGAGGCATTCACAGGATTGTTTAATTGCCTCAGATGTGTATCTGTGTGAATAAATTTCCCTACTTGAAGAACATTTGAATTCTTATCAAATGAAAACAAGGCATTAATTATCCTTAATGAAAAATATCAGGCTCAATTACGTGGCAAAATTAGAGTGTAATTTTCTGGGATAAAATTACCTGATTATAATATACTAAATTTTATTACATAGATTCATGTATTTAGTGCCAATTAAAATGAACATTTTCTATAATTGTATGTGAATTTACAGGATAGAAAGCCTTAAATATAGCAAGTGGAAGAAAAAAAATAAAATCTGTCAATGCAGAAAACAGAATTGTCATCTCAAAAGGAATAAAAAGATTTCTGGGGCCAGATATGAGTGTCTAGGGACCGGAAACATATTTTGTTCCAAATTCCAAGTTATACTGTGCAGCAATTTCCTGAAGCTTTTATAGTACCAGAACAAAAACCAAATCCATAGATCAACACAATTTTCAAAGGCATGTGGTGGAAGTATCAGGTACGTGGATGGCAGGAGAGCTGGTAATCTCTGATGCAGGCACAGACTCCATCACGGGACATGCTGAGCGTTTGGCTTGCTAACAAATACAGGACTGTTACACATTCCAAAAGATTTACCTAACAGTCACAGGATGTTAGGTCACAAGCAACAGAGGGCAATAAATGGCTATTGAACAGGATAAAGATGTGCAAAGATAATGAGGTTTGGACCTGCAGTGTTCCAAGTTTTTCATTCTCTCTCTCTCTCTCTCTCTCTCTCTCTCTCTCTCTCTGTCTCTCTCTCTGTCTCTCTCTGTCTCTCTCTCTCTCTCTCTCTCTCTCTCTGTCTCTCTGTCTCTGTCTCTCTCTCTGTCTCTCTCTGTCTCTCTCTGTCTCTGTCTCTCTGTCTCTCTCTGTCTCTGTCTCTCTCTCTGTCTCTCTGTCTCTGTCTCTGTCTCTCTCTCTCTCTCTCTCTCTCTCTCTCTCCACACCCCCTTTTTTCCTTCTGTGTCCCCTCTGAAGGGCTACTTCATTGACCCACTCTGTGATGTACGTGAACTCACCAGCCAATGAACTGACCGCAATAAACCTGCCTTTGTACTTTAAGATGGCGTGAATTGGCTCCTTTCATTGGTAGAGATCAGTTATCAATTTTTATCATTTAACAAACCATATTTTTGTTTTGCTTTTCTGTTTTGTTTGTTTGTAGAATCAAAATACGGAGAAGAGAAACTTAGATTTCAAAAATCATCACTAGATATTACTGATCAGATCACAGAAATAGAAGGAAATTACATTACCACTGTATACAATTCCATGTGCTGACCAAGTCTCATTCTGAAATTGATCAAAACATTTTACCAATAACAATAAATTTAGTATTTTATTTGACCTTTGCCCACACTTTCCTGAATGTCACATTAAATACCATGTTAAAAGTGTACAATTTTACTTACAGGCTGCCATCTTTTACCAAATACTTATACAGATTGTTATCAAGTTTTATTTAATTCCCTCACAGAGCTACCAGAAAAATCAGCTAATATGTTAAGCCACATGTGTCAACAAGCAGAGGATCACCCCTTCTGCTGGGGGATGTCCCAGAATTGGAAAGGAGAAGGAACAGTATCTTTGAGGATTTGTTAGGGATCAGGATTATGGTGAATCTCTAACAAAGTAGCGTCTGTGGGTTTGCACAGGATCATGATATAATCATTTAGGATTAGAGGGCTCCTAACATGAGCATTTAAAGGTGAGGTACTTCTGTAAAAGTTTCATAGAGTAACTGTCATTTGATACTATCTATTGAAACACCTAATATCCTGTTTGGTTAAATTTATAATGGCACTTAAAAAGTTTTTATGTGGGGACTGCAGTATTCTTACCAGCTGTCTTCCACTGTAGTAATGCATGAGGTAACCAGAGTATAGGAATAAAAGGCATATTTGGCTCGTAGTTTTGAAGATTTCAGTCTAGGAGAGGAGCAGTGAGCAGAATGTTAAGAGAATATGTTTTTTTTTTAAAAATTAAAAATCAATAATGTGTTGGCTCAAACTTGATTTAAATATATCTTCAGCTATGGAAAACTATATGAAAACTGTTTGCTTATGATGGAACATTAAATAGTTTCTCTAGTTTGCCCAAAAATGGTGAGATTTTTCATAGCTTTTAAAGACCTGAAGAACTGAAACTCAAAAGAATATTTTTTAAGGAAGAAAAGACTGTGAAGACATCATGTCAACATGACTAAGATTAAAAGAAAATATAGTCAATTAGGACAAGAAAGTTAAGGAATAAAACATGTGTTAAGAAAAACCTTTCCTATAAACTAGAATAGTTTTCACAAAAGAGATTTATTTATATTTTAAAAAGTATATGTGTTAATGTGACTGCATTGCATCCATGACTAAGGAGGCAGATGAGGATTCTAGATCCTCTGGAATTGAAGTTGGAGATGGTTGAAAACTGCCATGTGCATGCTAGGAAGAAACTCTGGGTTCCCTGTAAGACCAGTAACTGTTCTTAATAATCAGTCTAGCACCCAGATCTGTGTCCATGTTCATGAAGGACAACCTGTATTTCAAGTTTCTTAGTGTCTAATTGTATAGATTGGAAGATTTGCATACAACAAAAATTCTTTCTAGTTAAGGTTCAAGAGTTGATGAATAAAAAATTATATCCTAAGAAAATACTTCACCAAAACCGACTCTTTAATTTAATATGCAAATCAGGATATTTTATTTTATTAACTTGAGTATTTCTTATATATATTTCGAGTGTTATTCCCTTTCCCGGTTTCCGGGCAAACATCCCCCTCCCCCCTCCCCTTCCTTATGGGTGTTCCCCTCCCAACCCTCCCCCCATTGCCGCCCTCCCCCCAACAGTCTAGTTCACTGGGGTTCAGTCTTAGCAGGACCCAGGGCTTCTCCTTCAACTGGTGCTCTTACTAGGATATTCATTGCTACCTATGAGGTCAGAGTCCAGGGTCAGTCCATGTATAGTCTTTAGGTAGTGGCTTAGTCCCTGGAAGCTCTGGTTGCTTGGCATTGTTGTACATATGGGGTCTCAAGCCCCTTCAAGCTCTTCCAGTTCTTTCTCTGATTCCTTCAATGGGGGTCCCGTTCTCAGTTCAGTGGTTTGGGGCTGGCATTCGCCTCTGTATTTGCTGTATTCCGGCTGTGTCTCTCAGGAGAGATCTACATCCGGCTCCTGTCAGCCTGCACTTCTTTGCTTCATCCATCTTGTCTAATTGGGTGGCTGTATATGTATGGGCCACATGTGGGGCAGGCTCTAAATGAGTGTTCCTTAAGTCTCTGTTTTAATCTTTGCCTCTCTCTTCCCTGCCAAGGGTATTCTTGTTTCCCTTTTAAAGAAGGAGAGAAGCATTCACATTTTGATCATCCGTCTTGAGTTTCATGTGTTCTAGGCATCTAGGGTAATTCAAGCATTTGGGCTAATAGCCACTTATCAATGAGTGCATACCATGTATGTCTTTCTGTGATTGGGTTAGCTCACTCAGAATGATATTTTCCAGTTCCAACCACTTGCCTACGAATTTCATAAAGTCATTGTTTTTGATAGCTGAGTAATATTCCATTGTGTAGATGTACCACATTTTCTGTATCCATTCCTCTGTTGAAGGGCATCTGGGTATTTGCCAGTTTCTGGCTATTATAAATAAGGCTGCGATGAACATAGTGGAGCACGTGTCTTTTTTATATGTTGGGGCATCTTTTGGGTATATGCCCAAGAGAGGTATAGCTGGATCCTCAGGCAGTTCAATGTCCAATTTTCTGAGGATTCTCCAGACTGATTTCCAGAATGGTTGTACCAGTCTGCAACCCCACCAACAATGGAGGAGTGTTCCTCTTTTTCCACATCCTCTCCAGCATCTGCTGTCACCTGAGTTTTTGATCTTAGCCATTCTCACTGGTGTGAGGTGAAATCTCAGGGTTGTTTTGATTTGCATTTCCCTTATGACTAAAGATGTTGAACATTTCTTTAGGTGTTTCTCAGCCATTCGGCATTCCTCAGCTGTGAATTCTTTGTTTAGCTCTGAACCCCACTTTTTAATAGGGTTATTTGTCTCCCTGCGGTCTAACTTCTTGAGTTCTTTGTATATTTTGGATATAAGGCCTCTATCTGTTGTAGGATTGGTAAAGATCTTTTCCCAATCTGGTGGTTGCCGTTTTGTCCTAACCACAGTGTCCTTTGCCTTACAGAAGCTTTGCAGTTTTATGAGATTCCATTTGTCGATTCTTGATCTTAGAGCATAAGCCATTGGTGTTTTGTTCAGGAAATCTTTTTCCAGTGCCCATGTGTTCCAGATGCTTCCCTAGTTTTTTTTTTCTATTAGTTTGAGTGTGTCTGGTTTGATGTGGAGGTCCTTGATCCACTTGGACTTAATCTTTGTACAGGGTGATAAGCATGGATCGATCTGCATTCTTCTACATGTTGACCTCCAGTTGAACCAGCACCATTTGCTGAAAATGCTATCTTTTTTCCATTGGATGGTTTTGGCTCCTTTGTCAAAAATCAAGTGACCATAGGTGTGTGGGTTCATTTCTGGGTCTTCAATTCTATTCCATTGGTCTATCTGTCTGTCTCTGTACCAATACCATGCAGTTTTTATTACTATTGCTCTTTAGTAGTGTTTCAGTTCAGGGATAGTGATTCCCCCTGAAGTCCTTTTATTGTTGAGGATAGTTTTAGCTATCCTGCGTTTTTTGTTATTCCAGGTGAATTTGCAAATTGTTCTGTCTAACTCTTTGAAGAATTGGATTGGTATTTTGATGGGGATTGCATTGAATCTATAGATCGCTTTTGGTAAAATGGCCATTTTTACTATATTATTCCTGCCAATCCATGAGCATGGGAGATCTTTTCATCTTCTGAGGTCTTCTTCAATTTCTTTCTTCAGTGTCTTGAAGTTCTTATTGTACAGATCTTTTACTTGCTTGGTTAAAGTCACACCGAGGTACTTTATATTATTTGGGTCTATTATGAAGGGTGTCGTTTCCCTAATTTCTTTCTCGGCTTGTTTCTCTTTTGTGTAGAGGAAGGCTACTGATTTATTTGAGTTAATTTTATACCCAGCCACTTTGCTGAAGTTGTTTATCAGCTTTAGTAGTTCTCTGGTGGAACTTTTGGGATCACTTAAATATACTATCATATCATCTGCAAATAGCGATATTTTGACTTCTTCTTTTCCAATCTGTATCCCTTTGACCTCCTTTTGTTGTCTGATTGCTCTGGCTAGAAGATCAAGAACTATATTGATTAAGTAGGGAGAGAGTGGGCAGCCTTGTCTAGTCCCTGGTTTTAGTGGGATTGCTTCAAGTTTCTCTCCATTTAGTTTAATGTTAGCAACTGGTTTGCTGTATGTGGCTTTTACTACGTTTAGGTATGGGCCTTGAATTCCTATTCTTTCCAGGACTTTTATCATGAAGGGGTGTTGAATTTTGTCAAATGCTTTCTCAGCATCCAATGAAATGATCATGTGGTTTTGTTCTTTCAGTTTGTTTATATAATGGATCACGTTGATGGTTTTCCGTATAATAAATCCCTGCATGCCTGGGATGAAGCCTACTTGATCATGGTGGATGATTGTTTTGATGTGCTCTTGGATTCGGTTTGCCAGAATTTTATTGAGTATTTTTGCGTCGATATTCATAAGGGAAATTGGTCTGAAGTTCTCTTTCTTTGTTGGGTCTTTGTGTGGTTTAGGTATAAGAGTAATTGTGGCTTCATAGAAGGAATTCGGTAGGACTCCATCCGTTTCAATTTTGTGGAATAGTTTGGATAATATTGGTATGAGGTCTTTTATGAAGGTCTGATAGAATTCTGCATTAAACCTGTCTGGACCTGGTCTCTTTTTGGTTGGGAGACCTTTAATGACTGCTTCTATTTCCTTAGGAATTATGGGGTTGTTTACCTGGTGTATCTGTTCCTGATTTAACTTCGGTACCTGGTATCTGTCTAGGAAATTGTCCATTTCATGCAGATTTTCAAGTTTTGTTGAATATAGGCTTTTATAGTAAGATCTGATGATTTTTTGAATTTCCTCTGAATCTGTAGTTATGTCTCCCTTTTAATTTCTGATTTTGTTAATTTGGACACACTCTCTGTGTCCTCTGGTTAGTCTGGCTAAGGGTTTATCTATCCTGTTGATTTTCTCAAAGAACCAACTTTTGGTTCTGTTGATTCTTTCTATGGTCCTTTTTGTTTCTACTTGGTTGATTTCAGCTCTGAGTTTGATTATTTCCTGCCTTCTACTCCTCCTGGGTGTGTTTGCTTCTTTTTGTTCTAGAGCTTTTAGGTGTGCTGTCAAGCTGCTGACATATGCTCTTTCCTGTTTCTTTCTACAGGCACTCAGCGCTATGAGTTTTCCTCTTAGCACAGCTTTCATTGTGTCCCATAAGTTTGGGTATTTTTTACCTTCATTTTCATTAAATTCTAAAAAGTTTTTAATTTCTTTCCTTATTTCTTACTTGACCAGGTTATCATTTAGTAGAGCATTGGTCAATTTCCACGTATATGTGGGCATTCTTCCCTTATTGTTATTGAAGACCAGTTTTAGGCCGTGGTGGTCCAATAGCATACATGGGATTATTTCTATCTTTCTGTACCTGTTGAGGCCCGTTTTTTGACCAATTATATGGTTAATTTTGGAGAAAGTACCATGAGGAGCTGAGAAGAAGGTATATCCTTTAGCTTTAGGATAGAACGTTCTATAAATATCTGTTAAGTCCATTTGGCTCATGACTTCTCTTAGTCTGTCTACGTCTCTGTTTAATTTCTGTTTCCATGATCTGTCCATTGATGAGAGTGGGGTGTTGAAATCTACTACTATAATTGTGTGAGGTGCAATGTGTGTTTTGAGCTTTAGTAAGGTTTCTTTTACGTATGTAGGTGCCCTTGTATTTGGGGCATAGATATTTAGGATTGAGAGTTCATCTTGGTGGATTTTTCCTTTGATGTATATGAAGTATCCTTCCTTATCTTTTTTGATGACTTTTAGTTGAAAATTGATTTTATTTGATATTAGAATGGCTACTCCAGCTTGCTTCTTCTGACCATTTGCTTGGAAAGTTGTTTTCCAGCCTTTCACTGTGAAGTAGTGTCTGTCTTTTCTTCTGAGATGTGTTTCCTGTAGGCAGCAGAATGCAGGGTCCTCGTTGCGTATCCAGTTTGTTAATCTATGACTTTTTATTGGGGAGTTGAGGCCATTGATGTTGAGAGATATTAAGGAATAGTGATTATTGCTTCCCTTTATATTCATATTTGGATGTGAGGTTATGTTTGTGTGCTTTCATTCTCTTTGTTTTGTTGCCAAGACGATTAGTTTCTTGCTTCTTCTAGGGTATAGCTTGCCCCCTTATGTTGGGCTTTACCATTTATTATCCTTTGTAGTGCTTGATTTGTAGGAAGATATTGTGTAAATTTGGTTTTGTCATGGAATATCTTGGTTTCTCCATCTATGTTAATTGAGAGTTTTGCAGGGTACAGTAACCTGGGCTGGCATTTGTGTTCTCTTAGGGTCTGTATGACATCAGTCCAGGATCTTCTGGCCTTCATAGTTTCTGGCCAAAAGTCTGGTGTGATTCTGATAGGTCTGCCTTTATATGTTACTTGACCTTTTTCCCTTACTGCTAGTATTTTTCTTTATTTTGTGCGTTTGGTGTTTTGACTATTATGTGACAGGAGGTGTTTCTTTTCTGGTCCAATCTATTTGGAGTTCTGTAGGCTTCTTGTATGCCTATGGGTGTCTCCTTTTTTAGGTTAGGGAAGTTTTCTTCTATGATTTTGTTGAAGATATTTATTGGTCCTTTGAGCTGGGAGTCTTCACTCTCTTCTATACCTATTATCCTTAGGTTTGATCTTCTCATTGAGTCCTGGATTTCCTGTATGTTTTGGAACAGTACCTTTTTCCGCTTTACATTATCTTTGACAGTTGAGTCAATGGTTTCTATGGAATCTTCTGCTCCTGAGATTCTCTCTTCCATCTCTTGTATTCTGTTGGTGAAGCTTGTATCTACAGCTCCTTGTCTCTTCTTTTGGATTTCTACATCCAGGGTTATTTCCATGTGTTCTTTCTTGATTGCTTCTATTTCCATTTTTAATTCCTTCAACTGTTTGATTGTGTTTTCCTGGAATTCTTTCAGGGATTTTTGTGATTCCTCTCTGTAGGCTTCTACTTGCTTATTAATGTTTTCCTGTGTTTCTCTAAGGGAGTTCTTCATGTCTTTCTTGAAGTCCTCCAGCATCATGATCAAATATGATTTTGAAACTAGATCTTGCTTTTCTGGTGTGTTTGGATATTCCATGTTTGTTTTGGTGGGAGAATTGGGCTCCGATGCTGCCATGTAGTCTTGGTTTCTGTTGCTTGGGTTCCTGTGCTTGCCTCTCGCCATCAGATTATCTCTAGTGTTACTTTGTTCTGCTATTTCTGACAGTGGGTAGACTGTCCTATAAGCCTGTGTGTCAGGAGTGCTGTAGACCTGTTTTCCTGTTTTCTTTCAGCCAGTTATGGGGACAGAGTGTTCTGCTTTCGGGTGTGTAGTTTTTCCTCTCTACAGGTCTTCAGCTGTTCCTGTGGGCCTGTGTCTTGAGTTCACCAGGCAGGTCACTTGCACCAGAAATATTGGTCTTACCTGTGGTCCCGAGGCTCAAGCAGCTCGCGGGGTGCTGCCCAGGAGCTCTGTGCGGTGGCAGCAACCAGGAAGATCTGTGCCGCTGTTTCTGGGATCTTCAGTGCCCCAGGGTTCCAGATGGAGTTTGGTGTTTTCCTCTGGCGTCCGAGATGTGTGTGCAGAGTGCAGTCTCTTCTGGTTTCCCAGGCGTGTCTGCCTCTCTGAAGGTTTAGCTCTCCCTCCCACAGGATTTGGGTGCAGAGAACTGTTTATCTGGTCTGTTTCCTTCAGGTTCTGGTGGTGTCTCAGGCGCAGGGGTCCTGTCGCTCCTGGGCCCTCCCCCACGGGAACCTAGAGGCCTTATACAGTTTCCTCTTGGGCCAGGGATGTTGGCAGGGGTGGGCAGTGTTGGTGGTCTCTTCCGCTCTGCAGCCTCAGGAGGTCTCTCTCCCACAGGGTCTGGGAGCAGAGAGCTTCTGTGGGCTGGGATCCGCGGGTGTGGGACTCCTAGTAAACCAAGGATATTTCTTAAACCAATACATGACCCTGCTAATAATGTGCCAGTGAGGATTATGCCACACAGGAAGTAATGAGATCCCAGAACAGGTAGTCCTCATGTGCCTGGAGATATGATTCTGGCAGAATTAACAGTTCTATTATGTGTTCTACTCTGTAAACTGCAGGGAGTTCATGCCCAGGGCTCCATATCAAAGAAAATTCCATCCCAAGTTTATATGTATTTAAATAATCTTGAATTTCTCTATGCCATTTATATTATTATTCTTTATAGCAACTGTAGAGCCGATACTATATTAACGTTAGAGTTGAGGAAATGAGCTTAAGTCACCAAGCTCCTCTGTACTCTTACAGAGTGGTAATGGGATTTGCTTAAATATGAGAGACCTGTCAGTCTGATCCATGACCTTAGTAATCATATAGTGACTACCACATCATGACTTTTTTCAACCATAACCTTGCTAGTACTCGGAGGATGGGAATATCAGGGGATTCCTCATACTTCATAAGAATGAAATCATTTCAATTATTTCCATTTTTTAAGTTTAGAAGGGCTCACAAATTATACAAATTGACTGAGATCATTCACAGAGACATTTCCAGTGACAGACTGTGTAAAGCAGAGCTTTGTCACTGGGCAAGTTTATTTTGATTTGTAAAATTAATTGGTCATAGAATTTTATTCATATGCTTGCTATTCATGCTTTAATAATTACCACTCACTGAAATATTAAAAATTCTCCCATATTCACACAGTGGTTAAATGTGACCTATTAATCACTAGCACCCAGTGATGGAAACAATAACCTGTAATATAGCCATTGAAAAGGAAAGGGAAAAGGAAAATTAGATCAATTTGGAAACTACATTAGGGATGAAGCAAAATGTGTGTATACCTTCCTGAATGCATGATTTTCTAAATTAAGTTTAAAATACTCATATATTCTGCATTCAAATTGAGAGATCTGACTATGCAAAGCATCCAGAGGAAAACAGATGCCTAAGGAGCTAGAGGAAAGGAAGACAGTGAGTACATCAGTTAAATATTTATCAGAAGTATGATACATAGCTTTAGTTTTTAAGTACTCCACATAAGACAGGTAACATAAGATTAATGCTAAAATTTTGATTCTAAGTAGCAGCACCCTGTGTCAATCTTATGTAAAAGTATGTACTTCCCAACCAGTAATTTAAGCCTACATTACAAAGCAAAATTATATAATGTTCAGTATGTATCTATTTTTCCTTCATATAAAAACAATAAATTTTCTAACAAATATGTGACTATTTCCTCAGGTTAGGTGAATAAAGACATAGAATAGGTATATTCATATACCTATAAATATAAATATATCTCACATATATTCTCCATATAGTCACCTATATGGAGAGATGGTCAGGTAACAGATTTATGATTGATAATTATATAGATCATATATGCATACATACATAAATACATGAAGTTAATAGATGATATGTAGATGATAGACATAAATTCAATGTAGTTAAAGGCTGATAGATGATATATTCCTGATGGATGATAGTTACAGAGAGATACATAGGTTTCAGATGGAAGATAGGTCAACAGATAACAGATGATAGATGGATGACATATAGGTATATGATGAAAGATGACAAAGCCTACGGTCATAAAGATAATGATATTTACCTCTGTGGTAAGTGGATCAGCTTAACTGTTTACATGTGATTTCTTACTACTATTCTGTGGTTTACCATTAAAAAAATTGATTTGTGTCTATGCAAGCATAGCAGCAAACTATTTGTGAATATACTGTATATTACTGATTTTTAGCTTGACTGAATAAAGAAGAGTCTATTAAATTGCAAGGATCATTTTTAGTATATCTCCAGAGAGCATTTAGTAAGGGAAAGGACTTACCACAAAGGTAGGGCCACCATTCCACAGGCCGGGGTCCTAGTCCTCACTCTGTTCTCAGGTTGCTGAAATGTGAACTTCTGCCATACCTCCTCTATCCTGAGAGGTGGACTGTCACCTCTGACACTCTGAGATAAATTCAATCTTTTATGCCTTAATATACTTATGTCAGTTAATTTGCACAGTAGCAGAAAGTCTCACCTATTTGTGAGGATGGTTGAACAGGTTAAGGGTTAAATAATGGAAATGCTCTTCCCTTATAACAGATTCAAGGCCAGCCTCATCTACAGAAGGAGATCCAGGAAGATTAGGGGGTATAAAGAGAAACAATATCTTGAGATATATATATATATATATATATATATATATATATATATATATATATATATATTTTATATATATATATATATATGCAATAAAGAAAAATTAACCAAGCAAAAAAGGAGTACAAAAATAGTAATTCCATTAATTTGTTAGGAATAAAAAAAGAAATATTCAAAATAAACTATACATAAATAATGTAAACAATTAAAAGGATTTTTTATTAGATTCTATTTATTAAGTTTGTAGAACAAACTTCCCTACATGACTGATACATTCAGGCATCATTTTCTAGGCAAGTATGAGTCACACAGCTCAGCTGCCTGGTTCAGGATGAGTTTCTTATTCTTAACTTGACACTAATTTTCACTTCCAATCCTACTGATCTCTGTGTTTCATGACACTACCATTTACTGAGCTCCAAGCTCAGCAATAAATCAAAAGAAAAAACCCTTATTTAACCCAATTTCCAACAATATAGAGAAGTTAAGCAATGATGCAATGCATTAATTTGTTTCATGAATAGGCATATAATAATGGTATTAGTTTAATACAGTATATAAAGACACAAACTTACATGAACTGAGTATTTTCTAGGCAAAGTGTTTTGTCCTCTGGATAAAGGTTAAATCACTTGTTCTGAATAGACCTGTGTGGAGAACTTCAATATCAGAAACCCTTTCAATTGGATCACATTAAATAAATAAATAAATAAATAAATAAATAAATAAACAAACAAATAAATACTGTTCCTTTCCACCTGCTTCATTATCTTTTCATGAGGAGGACAGGAACATTGGAGAAATAACGGGAACTAAACTGACTTCCCAAGTTCAAGGTGAAAGTATCTAGAGAAGAAGATGGCTGAACATTCGTCTTGGGTCAGAACTGCCTGTGTGTAAATTTACCACCTGCTTTTGCAGAGCATAAATGTAGGGACTACTCTGGAACGGGAGGTTGCTTTCTGTGTTCTAGGTCCTTGCAGCAGTGACCTGAAATCTCTAAGGGAAACTATCAGTATACAGATGAGTCCTGCTACCTTCCAAATCATCTGGATAAATCCGTATCAGGAATAAGAAATCCACCAGAGTAATGAAACAATTTTAAAATTTTCTGCTATGAAGAAAACATTATGCAACATATCTGATTATTACAGCGCTCACAAGTTCAGAGATTTCATCATTACTTTTTAACCAAAGAAAGCTGAATGAGAAAGTGCTTAGAATATTCTAGTTATAGGAGAGAGAGGAGAGAGAGAGAGAGAGAGAGAGAGAGAGAGAGAGAGAACACGCACCTTGTGAGATAATTTAGACCTGTAATCTCAGCAACTGTGCTGATAGGAATTCAAGGCCACACAAGACTGTATAAAGAGCTACACTGAGCTATGGAGTGAGACCATATTTCTGAAAACACCAGGAAGTCACAAGCATGAAAAGCCAAACATAAAAAAAAAGCCAAAAACTATGCTGAGTAAGTATTTCTGTAACATGTATAAAGAAATTGCAAATAACTAAAAAATGTACTATCCTGTAAAATAACATATATCTTTCCATGGATAACTTTGAACAATGGTTACATTTATGAATACATGATAAAATGCATATGATAATTACTTACTAGGTGGGTGCATTTATAATGTTCATGGCTGCAGAGGGTTCAGTTCATGTGGCTGCAGGCCCAGTGCTAGAGTGTTCTACCATGCAGCCAGGCAGCATAGAAGAAGGGATGCTCTCCTCTGGTGGCCACCTCCTTTGCTAATCTTTTATTCCAGTTCTAGCTCCCATGTCAAGAACCACATACCTCTCATACTCTGAACCTTTTCTAACTGCTAGACTTTTTTGGAAAGTCTATTACACATTTAACCAGAGGTATGCCTATAGATTTTCGAGGCAATGAAAAATCAAGTGCATTTGACAATAAAGTTTGAAATCATCAAAACTTATTAAACAATCTCCAATGGCTGGCTGTTCTATGCCTCTCTTTTTTATTGGATTTTTTATTTACATTTCAAACATTATCCTGTCCACAACCCCCCTATCCCATCTCCCCTCTTCCTTCTTCTATAACTCTGTTCCCCCTCACACCCATCCCTTCCTGACTCCCTGCCCTGACTTTCCCCTACACTGCGGGATAGAGCCTTGGCAGGACCAACGTCTTCTCTTCCCAATGATGCCAAATAAGGCCATCCTCTGCTACATATGCAGCTGGAGCCATGGGTCTGCCCATGTGTACACTTCATATGATGCTTAAGTCCCTGGGAGCTGTCGTTGGTTGGTATTATTGTTCTTATGGGGTTGAGAACCCTTTCAGCTCCTTCAATCCTTTTTCTAACTCCTCCAATAGGGACCTAATTCTCAGCACAATTGGCTGCAAGTGTCTGCCTCTGTATTTGTGAAGTTCTGCCAGAGCCTCTCAGGAGACAGCTATATCAGGCTCCTATCAGCATGCACTTCTTGGCATCAGCGATATTATCTGGGTTTGGTGGATGTATGTATATGGGCTGGATACCTAGGTGGGGCAGTCTCTGGATGGCCTCTCTTAAACATTTGTTTGAGAGAGAATTTTCTAGACAGTTGGTCCAGGGAACCATTTTTAATAGCATCGATGTTTGTCATGAAGGGTAATAGTACTAATGTTATAATGAAAACAAATGGCTTAGAATTATCAATTTTCACTCTTGAATATATATCTTCATTTCTTATATGTAAGTTTCACATCCATTTAAATGAAAAAACAATAATCTAAATATAAAGCTTTATTAAATGTGAGTGCTATAGAAAGTTTAAACAAGTTTAAATAGCAACTCTATTGACTCAACTTTGTTATTCCTTTATGTGGACATATTTAGAAGATCATTAACTCTTTTAAAAATAAACAATGTAATGTGCCATACTGACCACAGTTACAGTATGGTGCAATGTAAACTGGAATGTGAATTTTTAAACTAAAATATTATATCTACTATTCTTGATTTTTAATTGACTGGATTTACAACCAATCAAGTGATACATTGATGAGAATTCTGCTCTCCTTTAGTTAAACTGCAATCTGAGTTCTTCAGCCTTCTACCTGAACCACTGAGCACTAGTGGATCTCCAGAATTTTTCAAGGTCTTGCGAGTCAGATGAGGAGGACTGAACCTGGGTAGAGAAAATTACATCTAATCTAGTATATTGGCATTGTAGAAAGGGGTTGTTGTTATGACTAAACTTAGACCATGGATTTCTTAAGCTATGTAAGCTAAATTATGAAAACAACTTAAAAACATACAATTTGGAGATAAATGTTGGAAAAGCTAAAATGCTATGAGCACTAATGATCTAATAGGAGCTCAGAAAACAGGATGCCTACAGCAGTATAGACAGTGGAGGCTGGCGACTAACTCAGCAGTTAAGTTAAAGGTCTTTCACATCTTGTCCTGCAGAAGAATTTCCCAGAATTCAATTCATGCCTTGAGGTTTTGAATGAGATTGAGATAAAAGATAACTGACTAATCTGGTGGAGGAAAATCTACAGATTGTTTGTCACTTAGGTGATATGTGGCACTGTTTCTAGTCACTGCTATTTGACTGCTTTAGAATGAAAATCAGGAGCAATGGTCACAGAAGAAATGCTTGAAACACTGGTCAAAACTAGGTAAATATGGAACCAAGGAATTCATGGTTTCAGAGAAAATTAAAAATATTAAGGAATCAACGACTTTGCCTCAGAATAATAGGAAACATGTCTTGAGGGTATATTAAAAATTCATCAGGATCTTTCAAGTGTGCACCTGTGTAGGGTGCAGTGTCTCCACTCTGGGTACCAAACCACTCAGCCCACAGTCCAGTTGCAGCTCTACTCCCCAGGTATTCTGACACATCCAGGATCACAGGTGAGAACCCAAACCACGCCATAATACCTGGCATAACTGGGACCCCTGGGATCCTGGTACACAGATACCCATCCAGCCAGAGACCTGCGCTCCTCCATGATTGCACCTATGCAGGAAAGAGGTTCTGCTCTAGATCCCTCCCTGATTCTTCACACATCCCAGTTGCAACACAACCACACAGGGGTAAAGAAACATCCAAGATAAAAGGATCACAGGATCATAGGCTCACAGGAGGGACAGGCTCCATTTAGAGACAGAAAAGCCAATTAACACCCTGGATAACCAGATGGCAAGAGACAATCCCAAGAACTTAAGCAACAGAAACAAATACTACTTGGCAACATCACAACGCAGTTGATCCACCACAGCAAGACATGGATATTCCACCAAAACAATAAAACAAGATTCAGATCTAAATTCTCAACTCATGAAGGTGATGGAAAACTTTTTTTTACTTTTGTTGTTGTTTTAAAGTGTTGCAAATATATTTTTAATGTTTTATTAGATATATTTCTTTACTTACATTTCAAACTTTATTCCCCTTGCCGGTTTCCTGTCCACAAACCCCCATTCCTTCCCCTCTCTCACCCCCATATGGGTATTCCCCCTATATATCCTCCTTATCCCCCCTCCCATATTCCCCTGCACTGGGGGTCCAGCCTTCTCAGGACCAAGATCTTCCCCCTCCCCTGGTGCCCCAAAAAGGCCATTCTCTGCCACATTTGCAGTTGGAGCCTTGGGTCAGCCCATGTATGGTCTTTCAGTAGTGGTTTAGTCCCTGGAAGCTCTGGTTTGGCATTGTTTTTATCGGGTTGCAAGCTCCTTCAATTCTTTCAATACTTCCTCTAATTCCCCCAAAGGGGGTCCTGTTCTCAGTGTGGTGGTTTGCTGCTAGCATTGACCTCTGTATTGGACATGCTCTGGATGTGTCTCTCAGGAAAGATCTATATCCGGTCCCTTTCAACATGCAATTTTTAGCTTCATTAATCTTATCTAGTTTTGGTGGCTATATATATGTGGGCCACATGTGGGTCAGTCTCTGAATGGCCTTTCTTGAGTCGCTGCTCTAAACTTTGCTTCCACATCCCCACCTTGGATATTTTTCCCCTTTTAAGAAGGAGTGGGGACATTCACATTTTGGTCATCTTTCATCTTGAACTTTTTGTGGTCTGAGGATTGCATCTTGGGTAATTCGAGCTTCTTGGCTAATATGTATTTATCATTGAGTGCATACCAACAGTGTTTTTCTCTGATTGAGTAACCACACTCTGGATGATATTTTCTAGTTCATTCCATTTGCCTATGAATTTCATGAAGGCATTGCTTTTGATAGCTGATTAGTACTCCATTGTGTAGATGTACCACATTTTTTTTTTACTTTATTCCTCTGTTGAAGGGCATCTAGGTTCTTTCCAGATATTATAAATAAGTCTGCTATGAACGTAGTGGAGCATGTGTTTTTGTTGTATGTTGGGGCATCCTTTGGGTATATGCCCAAGAGAGGTATAACTGGGTCCTCAGGTAGTGGATTGTCCAATTTTCTGAGGACCCTCCAGACTGATTTCCAGAGTGGTTGTACCAGTTTGCAATCCAAACCAAAAATGGAGGAGTGTTCCTCTTTTGCCAGCATCTGCTGTCACCTGAGTTTTTGATCTTAGCCATTCTGACTACTCTGAGGTGGAAACTCAGGGTTGTTTTGATTTGCACTTCCCTGATGACTATGAATGTTGAACATTTCTTTAAGTGTTTTTTGGTCATTCGATAATCCTCAGCTGAGAATGTTTTGTTTAGCTCTGTATACCATTTTTAATAGAGTTATTTGGCTCTCTGGAGTCTAACTTCTTGAATTCTTTGTATATTTTGGATATTAGCCCTCTCTCAGATGTAGGATTGGTAAAGATCTTTTCCCAATCTATGGGTTGCCAATTTGTCCCAATGGCAGTGTCTTTTCCTTTACAGAAGTTTTCACTTTATGAGGTCCCATTTGTCGATTCTTGATCTTAGAGCATGAGCCATTGGTGTTTTGTTCAGGAAATTTTCCCGAGTGCCCATGTGTTCAAGACTCTTCCCCACTTCTTCTTCTATTAGTTTGAGTGTATCTGGTTTGATGTGGAGGTTCTTGATCCACTTGGACTTAAGCTTTGTACAGCGTGAAAAGAATGGATCAATTTGCAGTCTTCTACATGCTGACCTCCAGTTAAACAAGCACCATTTGTTGAAAATGCCATCTTTCTTCCAATGGATGGTTTTAGCTCCTTTGTCAAAGATCAAATGACTATAGGTGTGTGGGGTCATTTCTTGGTCTTCAATTCTATTTCACTGATCTATCTGCCTGTTTCTGTACCCATACCATACAGTTTTTATCACTATTGCTCTGTACTACTGCTTGAGTTCAGGGATAGTGATTCGCCCAGAAGACCTTTTATTGTTGAGTATAGTTTTCACTATCCTGGATTTTTTGTCATTCCAAATGAATTTGCAAATTGCTCTTTCTATCTCTATAAAGAATTGAGTAGGAATTTTGATGGGGATTGCATTGAATCTGTAGATTGCTTTTGGCAAAATGGCCATCTTTACTATATTAACCCTGCCAATCCATGAGCATGGAAGATCTTTCCATCTTCTGAGATTTTCCTCAATTTCTTTCTTTAGAGACTTAAAGTTATTGTCATACAGATCTTTCACTTGCTTGGTTAGAGTTACACCATGATATTTTATTCTATTTGGGACTATTGTGAAGGCTGTCATTTCCTTAATTTCTTTCTCAGCCTGTTTATCCTTTGAGTAGAGGAAGGCTACTGATTTGTTTGAGTTAATTTTATACCCCGACACTCTGCTGAAGTTGTTTAAGTAGTTCTCTGGTGGAACTTTTGGGGTCACATAAGTACACTATCATATCATCTGGAAATAGTAATATTTTGATTTCTTCCCTTCCAATTTGTACTCCACTTGTACTCTTTTTGCTGTCTGATTGCTCTGACTAGGACTTCGAGTGCTATATTAACTAAGTAGGGAGAGAGTGGACAGCCTTGTCTAGTCTCCGATTTTAGTGGGATTGCTTCATGTTTCTCTCCACTTAATTTGATGTTAGTTACTGGTTTGTTGTATATTGCTTTTACTATGTTTAAGTATGGGCCTTGAATTCCTGATTTTTCCAGGACTTCTATCATGAAGAGGCGTTGAATTTTTCAAATGCTTTCTCAGCAGCTAATGAAATGATCATGTGGTTCCTATCATTGAGTTTATTTATATAGTGGATTATACTGATGGATTTTTGTATATTAAACCATGCCAGCATCCCTGGGATGAAGCCTACTTGATCATTATGGATGAACATTTTGATGCATTCTTGGATTTCGTTTGCAAGAATTTTATTGAGTATTTTTGCATTGATATTCATAAGGGAAATTGGTCTAAAGTTTTCTTTCTTTGTTGGGTCTTTGTGTGGTTTCAGTATAAGAGTAATTGTGGCTTCATAGAAGAAATTTGATAGTGCTCTGTCTATTTCTATTTTGTGGAATAGTTTGGACAGTAGTGGTATGGTTTCTTTTATGAAGGTCTGATAGAATTCTGCACTGAACCCATTGGGACCTGGGCTCTTTTTGGTTGGGAGACTTTTAGTAATTGCTTCTATTTCTTTAAGTGTTATGGGGTTGTTTAGGTCCTTTATTTGTTCTTAATATTCTTCAGATTCTTCAGATATTCTTAATTTCTTCAGATTCTGATTTTATATATCCCTTCTTATTTCTGATTTTATTAATTTGGATACATGCTCTGTGACCTCTGGTTAGTCTACCTAAAGGTTTATCTATGTTGTTGATTTTCTCAAAGAACCAGCTCCTGGTTTTGTTGATTCTTTGTATAGTCCTTTTCATTTCTACTTGGTTGATTTCAGCTCTGAGTTTGATTATTTCCTGCCTTCTACTCCTCTCGGGTTTATTTATTTCTTTTTGTTCTAGAGCTTTTATGTGTGCTGCTAAGCTGCTGACATATGCTCCCTCCTATTTCTTCTTGCAGGCACACGAAGCTATGAGTTTTCCTCTTACTACTGCTTTCACTGTGTCCCAAAAGTTTGGGAATGTTGTATCCTCCTTTTCATTAAATTCTAAGAAGTCTTTAAACTCTTTCTTTACTTCTTCCTTGACCAAGTAAATAACCCCTTTAGAGAAATACAGGAGAACACAGGTAAACAAGTAGAAGACCTTAAAAGGGAAAGACATAAATCTCTTAAAGAAATATAAGGAAACTCAATTAAACCAGTCAAGAAACTGAACAAAAATCATCCAGGACCTAAAAATGGAAATAGACACGTTTAAAAAAACACAAAGGGAGATTACAACCCTGGAGATTGAAGAACCTAGAAAAAAGAGCATGAGTCACATATTCAGGCATCACTAACAGAATACAAGTGATAGAAGAGAGAATCTCAAATGTAGAAGATACCATAGAAGACATCAACACAACATTCAGAGAAAGTACAAAATGCAAAAAGCTCCTAACTCAAACATGCAAGAAATCCAGGACACAATGAAAAGACCTAATTAAAGAATAAGAAGTTTTCAAGAAAACGATGATTCCCAATTCAAATGGCCAGGTAATACCTTCAAAAAATTACTGAAGAAAACATCCCTATCCAAAAGAAAGAGATGCCCATAAACATACAAGAATCCTATAGAACACCAAACAGACAGGACCAGAAAAGTAATTCACATAATAATTAAAACACAAAATGCATAGAACAAAGAAAGAATATTGAAAGCTGTAAGGGAAAATGAATAGTAACATAAAAACAGACCCATAGGAATTACACCAGACTTCTCAACAGAGACTATAAAAGCCAGAAGATCTCGGGCAGATGTCATAGAGACCTGAAGAGAACAAAAAAGAAAGCCCAGTGTCCTATATCCAGGACTATTCTCAATTAACATAGAAGGAGAAACCAAGTTATTCCAGGACAAAACCAAATTTAAACAACATCTTTCCACAATTCCAACCCTACAGAAGATAATAGAAGAAAAATTCCAACAAAAGAAGGGACCTACACACCCCCCCCCAGAAAAAAAGCAAGAAACTAATATTCTCACAACGAACCCAAAAGAAGAGAAACACATAAACATAATTCAAGCCTTAACAACAAAAATAACAGGAAGCAATAATCATTGGTCTTTAATATCTCTCAACATCAATGGACTCAATTCCCCAATAAAAAGACATTGGCTAGCAGGCTGGATACAAAAACAGGACACAGCCTTTTGCTATCTACACAAAATACATCTCAATGACAAAAACAGATATTGCCTTAAAGTAAAGGGTGGGGAAAATATCCAGGCAAATGGTCCCAAGAAATAAGCTGGAGTAGCAATTCTAGTATCCAATAAGATAGATTTTCAACCAAACATTATCAAAAAAGATAGGGAAGGACACATATACATCAAAGGAAAAGTCTACCAAGATATACTCTCAATTCTGAACATCTATGCTTCAAGTGAAAGGACACCAACATTTGAAAAAAGAAACATTGCTGAAGCTCAAAGCATATACTGCACCTCAAATAATAATAGTAGGAGACTTTAATACCCTACTCTCATCAATGGACATATCATGGAAACAAATACTAAACAAAGACACAGAGAAAATAACAGAAGTTACAAACCAAATGGACTTAACTGATAGGTACAGAACATTTCATCCTAAAACAAAAATACTATAACTTCTTCTTAGCACCTCACGGTACCTTCCCAAAAATCAACCATACTTGGACCCAAAACAAGCCTCAACTGATACAAGAAAGTTGAAATAATCCCATGCATCCTATCAGATAACCACAAAGACTGGTCTTCAACAACACCAAAAACAACAGGAAGCCCACATACACCTGGAAGCTGAACAACTGACTACTCAATGATAAATTGATCAGGGAAGAAATAAAGAAAGAAATTAAATACAGTTCAGAATTTATTGAAAATGAAGGCATAACATACCCCCAACTTATGGGACACAATGAAAACAATGCTAAGATAATATCTCATGGCAAGAACATAAACTAGCAGCTTTGCAACACATCAGAAAGCTCAAGAACAACAACAACAACAACAAAAAACAACCAACCAACCAACCAACCAAACAAACAAACAAAAAAATGCACCCAGAAGGAGTAGAGGGCAGGAAATACTCAAATGCAGGGCTGAAATTAAGCAATTAGAACTACACAAAGAATCAAGAAAACCAGGAGCTGGTTCTTTGTGAAAATCCACAGGATAGATAAACCTTTAGACTAACCAAATGCCACAGAGATAGTATTCATATTAACAAAATCAGAAATGAAAAAGGAGACATAACAACAGAATCTGAGCAACCTCAAAAATAATCAGATTGTACTACAAAAGTCTATATTCAAGAAAAACTTGAAAATCTGGATGAAATGGTCAGTTTTCTAGATAGATAGCAGGTACCAAAGTTAAATCAGATCAGATAAGCAATCTAAACAGTCCCATAACCTCTAAGGAAATAGAAGCAGTCATTAAAACCCTCCCAACCAAAAATCTCAAGGAATAGATGGGTTTAGGGCATAATTCTATCAGACTTTCAAAGAAATGTAATACCAGTACTTCTCAACGTATTTTATAGCATAGAAACAGAAGAAACACTACTTAATGTATTCTATGAAACTATAGTTATACTAATACCTAAGCTACACAAAGACCCAACAAAGAACAAAAAGTTTAGACAAATTTTTCTCATGACTATCAATGTAAAAATACTCAATAAAATTCTCAAACCAAGAACACATCAAAATGATCATTCACCATAGTCAAGTGAGTTTCATTCCAGGCATGAAAGGATGGTTCAATATATGGAAGTTCATCAACCTAATTCATTATATAAACAAACTTAAGGAAATAAACCACAAGATCATTTCATTAGATGATGAGAGAGCATTTGACAAAATTCAACAACACTTCATGATAAAAGTCTTGGAAAGATCAACAATTCAAGGCCAATACCTAAACATAGTAAAAGCAATATACAACAAACCAGTAGACAACATGAAACTAAATGGAGAGAGACTTGAAGCAATCCCACTAAAATCTGGGACTAGACAAGACTGGCCATTCTGTCCCTACCTATTCAATATAGTACTTGAAGTCCTAGCCAGAACAATTACACAACAAAACATAGTCAAAGGGATACAAATTGGAAAGGAAGAAGTACAAATATCACTATTTGCAGATGATATGATAGTATACTTAAGTGACCCCAAAAGTTCCACCAGAGAAATACTAATCCTGATAAACAACTTCAGCAAAGTGGCTGGGTATGACTCTAACCAAGCAAGTGAAATAACTGTATGACAAGAACTTCAAGTCTTTGAAAAAAGAAATTGAAGAAGATCTCAGAAATGGAAAGATCTCCCATGTTCATTAATTGGCAGGATTAACATAGTAAAAATGGCCATCTTGCTGAAATCTACAGATTGAAATCAATCCCCATAGAAATTCCAACTCAATTATTCATAAAAAAGAGCAAATTGCAAATTCATTTGGAAAAGAAAAAAACAAGATAGTGAAAACTATTCTCAATAATAAAGAACTTCTGGGGAAATCACCACTCCTGACCTCAAGCTGTATTACAGAGCAATCCTGATAAAAACTGCGTAGTGTTGGTACAGAGACAGGCAGGTATATCAATTGAATAGAACTGAAGACCCAGAAATGAACCCACATACCTATGGTCACTTGATCTTTGACAACTTGATCTAAAACTAACCAATGGGAAAAAACAAAACAAAACAAAAAAAAAAACAGCATTTTCAACAAACAGTGCTGGTTCAACTGGTGGTCAGCATGTAGAAGAATGCAAATTGACCCATTGTTTTCCATTTGTACAAAGCTGAAGTCCAAGTGGGTCAAAGGCCTCAAAATAAAACAATTTAAAACTGAAACTAATAGAAGAGAAAGTGGGAAAGAGCCTTGAAGACATCGGCACTGGGGAAAATTTCCTGAAGAGAACACCAGTGGCTTATATTTTAAGATCAAGAATTGCAAAGCCTCTGTTAAGGGAAAGGACACTGTCAATAGGACAAAATGAAAGCCAACAGATTGGGAAAAAATCTTTACTAATCCTACATCTGATAGAGGGCTAATATCTAATATACAGAAAGAACTAAAGAAATTAGACTACAGAGAATCAAATAATCCTGTTAAAATGGGGTATAGAGCTAAATAAAGAATTCTCAACTAAGGAATATCAAATGGTTGTGAAGCACTAAAGAAATGTTCATCATCAAGAAAATTCAAATCAAAACAACCCTAACATACCACCTCACACTAGTCAGAATAGCTAAAATCAAAACCTCAGGTGACAGTAGATGCTGGTGAGGATCTACTCACCAAAAGATTCTCTAACATATAACAAGGACACCTGCTCTACTATGTTCATAGCAGCCTTATTTATAATAGCCAGAAGATGGAAAGAACCCAGATGCCCTTGGACAGAAGAATGGATACAGAAAATGTGGTATATTTACACTATGGAATACTACTCAGCTATTAAAAAACAATTACTACATGATATTCTTAGGCAAATGGATGGAACTAGAAAATACCATTCTGAGTTAGGTAACCCTGTCACAAAAGAACACAAATGGTATGCACTCACTGATAAATGTATATTAACCCAAATGCTTATAATACGTAAGAAAATATTCACAGATCATGTGAAACCCAAGAAGAAGGAAGACCAAAATGTGGATGCCTATTCCTTCTTAGAAGAGAGAACAAAATACACACAGGAGGAAATATAGGGAAAAAGAGTGGAGCAGGGACTAAAGAAAATGTCATCCAGAGACTGCCTCACCTGGGGATCATCCCATATGCTGCCACCAAACCCAGTCACTGTGCTGGTGCCAAAAAATGCTTGCCAACAGGAGCCAGATATGAGTGTCTCCTAAGAAGCTCTGCCAGAGCCCTACTTATAATAGATGCAGACGGTTATAGCTCACCATTGGACTGAACAGGGAACTCCAATGGAGGAGTTATAGAAAAGCCCCAAGAAGCTGAAGGGGTTTACAACACTTTAGGAAGAACAACAATTTCAACCAGTCAAACCCCACCAGAGTTCTCAGGGACTAAACCACCAACCAGTGAGTACGCATGAAGGGATCCATGACTCCAGCAACATATGTAGCAGAGAATGGTACAGTCCAGCATCGATGGGAGGAAAAACCCTTAGTCCTTTGAAGCCTCATTTCCCCAATGTAGAGGAATTCCAGTGCTTTGAGGTTGGAGTGGGTATGTGGGAATGGGAGCATCCTCACAGGAGTCAGGGGTGGAGTGGTAGGGGAAATGGGAGAACGGAGAAGGGGGATAACATTTGAAATATAAATACATAAAATATTCAAGAAAATAAAATTTGAAAAGAATGTGGTACAGAGCTAAAGAGAAATTCTCAACTGAGAAATCTCAAATGGCTCAGAAGCACTTGAAGAAATGTTCAATATCCTCAGTCATCAAGAGAATTCAAATAAGAATTACCTCGAGATTGTACCTCACACCAGTCAGAATGATTAAAAAACTCAGGTGATAGCAGGTGCTGGCGAGGATGTGGAGAGAGGGGAATAATCCTCCATTCCTGGTGGGATTGCAAGCAGGTACAACTACTCTGGAAATCAGTCTGTCCCATTCCTGCACATATACTCAAAAGATGTCCCAAAATATAACATGGACACATGCTCAACTACGTTTATAGAAGCCTTGTTTGTAATAAATAGCCAGAAGCTGGAAACAACCCAGATGTACCTCAACAGAGGAATTGATACAGAAAATGTGGTACATTTACACAATGAAGTTCTACTCAGCTATTAAAAACCATGACCATGAAATTCGCAGGTATGGGTGGAACTAGAAAATATCATCCTTAGTGAGATAACCCAGACACAAAAGAATGATGGAAAACCAGAGTGTAGATGCTTTAGTCCTGCAATGGGGGAGGGGGGTTGGATCAGGATGATCGAGGGATGTTCTTGGAGTGGGAAGCTCATAGGGAGAGAAGAGGGGGAAGAAATAAGATATCAGGTACTTGAATGGATGAGAGAGAAATACAGAGGGTGAGGAAATAGAATATAAATATGTAGCAGGAGCGATAAGGAAGTGGGATTAGCTAGTACAGGGTCACAGATGCTGGGGAAACAAAAGGCACCCAGGACCCAGTTGGGATGACTTTAACCCATATGCACAGAGAAGGGGAGACAGAACCTGTAGAAACCACCTCCAGTAGATAGGCACGGCCCCTGGTTGAGGGATGGAACTACCCACAGCCCATCTGAAAAAGTTTTAACCCAGAAATGTTCCTGTCCAAAGGAAGAAAAAGGACAAAAAAAAATGGAGCAGAGACTGAAGCAATGGTCCATCCAGGCACTGCCCCTCTTGGGGCTCCATTCTTTCTGCAGAAACTAAACCTTAACACTGTTGCTTTGCCATGTGAAACTTGCTGACAGGAACCTGGTGTGACTGTTCCTTGGGATGTTTGGCCAGCAACTGACCAATACAGATGTGTATGCTTGGAGCTAAGCATCAGAATGAACTCAGGAACTCAGTAGGGGAACTGGCTGAAGGACTGGTGAAGCTGAGCGGGCATTGCAAGCCCATAGTAACAACAACAATGGCTGTCTGGACCACCCAGAGCTCCCAAGGAGTAGAGTACCAACCAAGGAGTGTACAGGGTGATATCTGTGACTCCAGGTACGTTTGTAGCAGATGATGGCCCATGTCTAACATCAATGTGAGGGGAAGGCTCATTTCCTGTGGAAATTTAATGCTCCAGTGTAGGGGGATGATTAAGGAGTGGGGTAGGAGATGGCGAGTGGCTGAGGGAGCACCCTCATAGAGGCAAAAGTGAAGGAGGAGAGGGCGAATGTGGAATGGGGGTTTTTTGGAGTGCTAACTGGGAAGTGGGATATCTTTCGAGATGTAAATGAATAGAATGATTAATAAGAAAGAAAAAAGAAAAAAAAGAATTCATGAACTCTTACATATCAAAGGCAGAAGGCTATGAAAATATTATAGTTATCTGAAGAACTTTCCTGGAGAAAAAATACATGAAGCACTCTGCTAAGAGATGCCTCTAAGGGAGTGCTGCAGGCTTCCTTTCTGAGTGCAGGACAACCTAAGTGCGCCAAGGTCAGTGTGTACAGGTTTATTTCTAGACTGGGCATCAGAACTGGGCATTAGCCACCAGTACTGAGTTACATGAATGCGGAAAACAATTCCTAGACTATGAAGGTTGCTGACCAGGTCTTAAAGGTAAACTTTGGTGCTAAAGTAGTGTGTGCGTGGGTCCAGAAATGCTGCTTCTTTTTCTGTGTTCAGGTGTATTGTGACAATGCTGTAATGAACCTGAGACCACTGGCATCACTTCCTTAGCCTGACTTCTTCTGTGAGTTTATACTCAGAAATGGAATTGTTGGATAATGCGTGGGATTTTCTCATATAAAGTAGATTGATATGATTTGGTTTTCTGTTAAAATTCAGTGTTCATAGGCATGAGTACACATGCCCACAACATCTAATATAGCAGGATTCTATCTTCCCAAAGGCTAATAAAATTTGTGACAATGTCACATTCAAAGAGTTATCTATAAACTTTCTACACTTTGAGAGTGACATATTTAGCTGAGGCAGCTGTCTGCTTCCTGGATACCTAGAATTGTCTTTCCCTGTAGAAATAAAAGCAATTTACTTTCATTTTTGTGAGTCAAAGCTACTTCCCTGGAGACTGAACATTCTCTACATCATTTCAGTGTATGAGATAACATAATGCACTTATAAAACACATCATTAACCTACAAAATTCATATCACCCAGGGAACTGCTAGAATGTATAAATATGCAACTTGTCCAAGTAAAATTATAACCTGCTTATTGGTTGTTGGTTTTTTTCAAGAGATGAAAGTAAAGAGTGGCCCAAGCCTGGTGAGCAGGGCAGTGCTCATCCACACTACCCACTTAAGTAAATGAAGTCTCTGTCTAGAGTTTTTCTTTCACCACAAAGTGAAAAGTGTGTGCAAGGAAAATTTCTTACAATACAGCTTATTCTTTCTAATTAATGTGCTAATATCTCCTAACAGTTTTCCTTTCTAAAATTAATATGTAATTGTTTTAGTATAAGCTAAGATTTGAAATTTTGATGCATGTTTTAAAAAACTAAGAGCATAACTGATTCAGAAGTAACCTAATATGAAGAAAAACAATTGAAAGCCTAATATTAACTTCAATATTTGTCCAGTTCTCCATATAAATGCTCTGGAGAATGTTCTAGAAAAATAGCTTTCAGTAGCAGTTTTTGGCTATGTGGTGTGTGGTGAGAATATACGTAAGTGGATGTGCACGTATGTGGATGTGCACTCACGTGCATGTCTGTGTGTGTGTGCGTGTGTGTGTGTGTGTCAGAATGTATTTCTCCAGCTACTTCTTTATCAGCTTCCAAGTTCTAATGCAATTTTATACACAAGTAGGATTGAATACTCCAATAATTTTCTCATTACATTGTATACAACAAACCACTTCATGTTTTCTTTTTTTTTTCTTTTTTCTTTTTTTTTTTCATGGCGAAAATTTTATTTTTCCCAAAGGCTGAATTTATACCATAACAGGGGTAACAAATGGGGGGGAGTGTGAAACATTTACACAGGCTAAGGACACAGTATTCATGTGATCAGCTGGTGTCAACAGGATTGGTTTTTCAAGAAAGGTTACAGGTTTGTCATATCTATTAGTCAGCAGGATGTTGGTTTCTCAGACAGATTATAGGTAATCACATTGGGCATCTTGACATCAGATGTATTTCTCAGCAAGGTCACAACTTTATCATATCATTATTTATCCTGACCACCAGATTTATATTAGTCTTCTGTAGCTGGCTGGGAATTTTCCATGAACCCAGTCATACTTAACTCTAACCATAACATTAACATCAATAATGGAGGGTTTCAAGGGCATCACTCACAATAGATGTTGAGCATTTCTTTAGGTACTTCTCTGTCACTTGCCACTCATTATTCCTCAGCTGAAAATTCTTTATTAAGCTCTGTACCCCATGTTTTAATAGGGTTATTTTGATCTTTGTAGTCTAACTTCTTGAGTTCTTTATATATTTTGGATATTAATTTGGTAAAGATCTTTTCCAAATTTGTGGGAAATGCTTACATCCAGTAGAACCAGCACCATTTGTTGAAAATTTGGCAATTTGTCTTAATGAGAGTGTCCTTTGCCTTACAGAAGATTTGTAGTTTTTTTCAGGTCCCATTTGTGGATTCTTGATTTTAAAGCATAAGCCATTGGTGTTTTTTTTTTTTCAGGAAATTTTTCCCACTGCCCATATAGTAGAAAATCTTCCTCATATTTTCTTTTATTAGTTCACTTCATGTTTTCAAATATAACATTTTAAGATGTCACGAGGTGAAATTTTCAATGGCAAAGGCTAGTGTCTACTCTGTCCTGAGTACAGTGATCCCCAGAGTATAAGGTATAAACCTATATCTTGTTCGATGGTATGTGGATTTGGCACTAGTGGTGATTCTCACACTAGATACCATGTTGAGCTGGGCACTTTAGAAATACTTGGATTTAGAGAATTGGTGGCCAAGTAAGTTAAACATTACCAACAAATTGGCTGGTTTTAGAATCACATAGTGATACACTTGTAGAAATATGTCTTAATGCTTTTAAGAGAGGTTGACCTGAGGCCAGAAATTCACCCTGAAAATGGTCACACCATATCATGGACTGGAACCCTAAAGTAAATCAAAAGTATGAGAAGGAGCAATCCAGCTGAGCAATGGTGTTAGCTGCATCTGCCTCCTTCTCTGCAGACACCATGCAACCAGGCTGATGCTACTACAACTAGATGACACCCACTACTGTGCTTTCCTGCCACATGACTCCATCTGTATTAAACTGTGAGCCAAAATATATATTTATCTTATGTTATGGTTGACAGATATTTTGTCATTGGAATAATAAGATTAGGTAATACAGATGCTTATATGGTAGGACTATTTCTCTTAAAGAAGAGAAATCAAAAATTCTTCACTTCTTAACATGTCATACAGAAGAATACATAACACTTACATAGCACTTCATATAGAAGAAATATGGTCACCTATGAACATTTTCTTATACCTAGATCATTTCACTCCCTGAATATAGAACTCTTGGGATTACTTTAATGTATTAAAATAATTTTTAATTTTTCATTTAATAAACATAAAAATTCATCTATTTTCAACTGATTTAAATAAATGGTATTTTATCTCATATATGCTAATATAATATAATAAAATAATATTATAATAAAATATAATAAAAAATTTATATAATAAAATCTACCCTGATATATAAAGTGTGAAGGGTAAGGTTTGGTGACACTAATGTATAATCCAATAATTGACAATGACTATTGTAATCTTATTTATGAATAAATGAATATTCATGAAAACATTCGGAAGGTGAATTTTATCATTGATTTTCCATCATATACAGAGCAAGAAAGATGATGAGAAGGAATAGGTAGAGAAAAAGGAGAAATGAGTGGTGCTCTTACATAGCACCTTATCAAAATCTAAATTGATAAAGTAAAAAATGTAATATAATATTTTACTTCTTAAAGACATTTTAGGAAAAATGCTTCTCACTCTGTGTAACAATGTACTACTTAAAAAGTTCTTATGTCTCCAGAAAGAATTTGGTCACCATTTGAGTTATTCAGAAGTTAATTTCTTTTGAATATTTGACATTTAACACTTATCAAATCCCTTTGCAAAGGTGGACTGTCATGGATAGGTTTCACTGAATTTTCAAACAATTGCTATTTAAAACAATCAAATAATGGGCAATGTCTAAATATCATCATCACTCTTGGGATTATCTGATCTTACTATTTAGCTATCTGAAGAGCAAACTCTATGATCACAGTGCAAAGCAAGGAATATACTTGTAATTAACACTATAGTATAAAGAGTGAGGAATCAAAATGGAAAAGATAAAATGATGATATATATATAGAGAGATAGATAGATAGATAGATAGATAGATAGATATAGATAGATGTAGATAGACAAATAGAGTTTGATTTGATTAACTAGAAGAGTCTGAACCTATGAAAATAAAATGGTTTGTTCAGTGTTCGATTTAAACCTTAGTGAGATAGAGGTTAGTGTGAAATGATGAAAAAAAGAGAGATATGAAAAACTAATGTTGTATCTTCATTTCTCAACTATGCCCTTGTGTAAATTTTTCTTTTGAAAACAGCACAGAGCACTTACTTTTGAAATTAGAAAACATATTATTTCTGATTTAAATAATCTGCAGTATATTTAAAATAATTATTTGTTACTATATTGAAATAAAAAAGCAAAAGTATTGAGTTTTCAAAACTATATTATATAATAATAATAATAATAGTAGTAGTAATAGTAGTAATAGTTACCATGTAACTCAGGGAATTAGTGTTCAATAAAGTCTTTTGCACTAGATATTTTGCTATAAGAGATTAGGGTAAATATTTGGAATATTTTTAATGAGTAAGAATTGTTATTAAAATGTATTTAAAATATTTTATTAAAATATATTTAATTCCTCTTCCGTTTTCTGAATCAAAATATAAACATTCTTTTATAAGTGGAGATACATTTGAATATTTGCAACTGGGTTCCATTTTGTCTCTTAACTAAAACATTTTTACTGAAAATCAAAAATGTTTTGATTCAGAATAAATTATTTATGATCTTTGAAAGAGTTCTCTATTTTTTCAAAGTTCAAAAGGACAAAAAAAATATTTATTCTGGTATCTTAATTTCTTAAATTAACATATACCCATTACAGGAGCATTAGTGGGACAGATACCTGAAAACACCAAGATCAAACCGATGGCATTCTAATTCCAATTCACTTGTATTCTAATGATGACAATGATAAAAGCAATGGACCATGATCTGGAATGCTTTATTTTTTTTTAGATTTCTTTTTTCATTAATTATGTGCATGTCTCTGTTTCTGTTAACATGTGCATATGTCTGTAGTCAGAATAAGACAGTAGGTCCTCCGGAGATGGAGTTAGGTATGGTTGGAAGCCTCCTGTTGTGGGTACTAGGATCCGAACTGTGGCCCTACGTAAGATCCCTGCAGGCTCTTAGCAAATGGATTACATTCCAGCCCACCTCTTTATTTCTTATTAATAAACAATTAGATAATGATTTGTCGTTTGAAGATCACCAACTTGTATTGCTTCGTGTATATTACTGTGAGTCTGCAGAAGAACACTCTCTGCTGAAGAGAACATCCTCTTTCCACAGGAGAGTTTTATGCCGTGATGTCTTTTCTCTGTCTGTAAAACCTCCGCTACAAGCATGCTTTTAGATAACAACTCCAGTTTCTAAGTAGTCCCATATGTTAGCAAAATATTTCTTGTTCAGCTTCCCTCTTGAATCCAGGCAGTCTTTAAGGTCATGTGTCCTTAAGTCAAAACCATCTAAAGTTTCTCAAAAGCAGTCTTCTATCCACTTAGTTAAACTTACTGAAATCATAAAAATGAGAATACCTATAAGTGATAGATTTCGAGGAATGTATGCTGTAATGTGCTGGTCTAGTTTAGTACAAGCTGATGTGGAGATGCAAATTCAAAGATGATCAGTGGTTTATTCCAAATGTCAGCATTTTAACTGTGTTTTGATACAACAAAATAAAACAAAATAGAATCCTAAGGCTTCTTTATTTAAACAAAACAGGAAACACTGACTTTGCTTTGGTACATTGTAGAAATTAATAACTGGTGCATTGAGACAACAGGAGTATCCACAGGATGCATGGTACATGGTATTTAGAAAACAGATTGCAGTGGGGAGAATGAAACTTGCCTACTTTCTAAAGCATGGGAAACTGAAAACACACTGAGTCCTTGCTATCATTAATACATACCACTGCTGGATATTTGTCCCACTGCTGGATATTTGGTATAAATGATGGAAAACTGAGTAGTAGCCAGAAGAGAGAATGATCTGAATAGTACACAACAAAAAATGGCTTTATAGCCATGGGCATTATGTTTATCTGTCTGTCTCTCAGTGTGTATGTATGTACATATGTATGTATGTATGTATGTATGTATATATGTATGTATATATGTATGTATGTATATAAGCATGAATGTATGTACTATGTTTTGAAATGACAAGAGAGGACAAAAATGGAGACAACACAAGATCTACAGAAGGACTCATAGTCTTACTCCAAGAAATGCGAAGAGACTGAAGACAATTAATGGCCATATGCACCAGAGAGACAGAACACTGCCAAAAATATTCTGATAAATGCTATTTCCCTCCACATAGATAATTAAGTCAGGCCACACAATCATTATATATTATATTCCAAATTGCTCCAAGACCTGAAATGAGGAAGATGAGACCAAATTCAAGTCCTACACATGGCATCCCATTAGCACAGAGGTATCAACAGATAAGGCCATGAACAAAGGAATAGGTGGGAACTTATTTATTATTAAATATTTTACAAATTAAAAGAAATGAAGGGGCTGGGGATTTAGCTCAGTGGTAGACCGCTTACCTAGGAAGCACAAGGCCCTGGGTTCGGTCCCCAGCTCCGAAAAAAAGAACCAAAAAAAAAAAAAAAAGAAATGAAAAAGCTAGAAAAGCCTTGAGATTAGTAAAATGATATAAGCACATTTTAGAAAGAAAAGTAGAAAGTGACATTTCAAATGTAAAAAAAAATTATAAGAGATGAGCTGAAATGTTCCAGCGACCAAGATGGTGTATAATTCCAGAAAGTTTTCTAGTGAAATGAAACTGTGAGTAACATGAACATGTGAATGGAGGTACATTTGTATATTGATAAAGAATGGATAGTAAGCATCATGAAAGGGCATGCCATACCTTCAGGAATCCCACTGTTCACTTCAGGAAGTTCCAGGATCTCAACAACCATTTGTCTGCTGTGAGTTGAATTTTTATTGTTGTCCTTGTGGCTCTCTTGTTGTTTGCTATTTTGTTTTCTTTGCAGCTACATTTTTCTTCATACCCTCAGATTGCCACAGACTTACTAATATGCTACCATAATCTCCCAGGGCTGACATAACATTAGTGTGTTGTCCCCACATTGAACATGACAATTGTAAAAAGTATATTTATATGGAGTCCTTCTGTGTGTATTCTTTAATTAAAATATTTTCTGTGTATATGTTCATTGAATGCATCGATATCTATATAGGATGTGCATGCCTGCCATCTATGGAGGCCACAAAAGGGCATTTGATGTCCTGGACCTGGAGTTACAGACAGTTGTGAGCCATGATGGAGGTTTGGAAATCAAATGTGGTCCTCTGTAAGAGTAGCCAGGGCAGGTAACCACCAAGCCATTGCTCGAGAATCTATTTTACTCCTGTAAAGAAGTCATATTTTTATGTGGAGAGAGAATGTTTTTATAGAGCCAGGATAAATTGTACTAAACATCCAAGAAATGGAATAAATGAAAAAAAAACGGAGAATATTTGTTCATAAAAGTTAATGTGATTGAGTAAGAGTACAGAATTTTATGTGTGAGCAGTTTAAATGTGAATAGCTTCTAAATTCTAAATATTAATAGTAGTTCTTTTTTTTTTATTAACTTGGGTGTTTCTTATTTACATTTCGAGTGTTATTCCCTTTCCCGGTTTCCGGGCAAACATCCCCCTAATCCCTCCCCCTCCCCTTCTTTATGGGTGTTCCCCTCCCCATCCTCCCCCCATTGCCACCCTCCCCCCAACAATCACTTCACTGGGGGTTCAGTCTTAGCAGGACCAAGGACTTCCCATTCCACTGGTGATCTTACTAGAATATTCATTGCTACCTATGAGGTCAGAGTCCAGGGTCAGTCCATGTATAGTCTTTAGGTAGTGGCTTAGTCCCTGGAAGCTCTGGTTGCTTGGCATTGTTGTTCATAAGGGGTCTCGAGCTCCTTCAAGCTCTTCAAGTTCTTTCTCTGATTCCTTCAACGGGGATCCAGTTCTCAGTTCAGTGGTTTAAATTAGTCCTGAAAGCATTTGATCAAGCATGCTAAGAGAAGGGCTGGGATTGGCATTGGTGATGATTGTATACCAATTTCTGTGAACTCCTCATTTGTAGGGAAATACCTGCCCTTTATGACAGTATTTACCAATGATTAAAGGGAATAATGCATCTTGCTCAGCGTGGTTGAAGAATGGAGATTTCCAAATAGCTGAATTCATTTTCCAAATAGGGGAATGAGGTAAAAGTTAAGTAAGGTGACATGGCATTTTAATTTTATAAACACACATCTGTGAATAGGACTTCGGGAACTTTTTAATGGTACTTTGAAGAAAGACACATTGGAGGAAATATGTGCTGTGAGAGAAGCTTTGCTACTAGAACTCAGTTCTTTTAAAAAAATATTTGTCTGAAAATTTCATGCAATATATTTTCTATAAATGTTTGTATCTTCTGTATCTGAGTGGTTTTAATCTGAAACACATAGATAATTTTAAATAGGAGCTAATACTTTTAAATAGGTATTTTTAAAATTTATCTTCATACTTAAAATAATAATCATTCTTACTGTAGAAAAAGCACATTATACCTTAATTTTTGAAAATGCAAAAGTGATTTTGTCCCCAAATTTCAATGTATTGAAATTTTGAGTATATATTCTTTACTATCTTGCAATGCAAGAAACCTTAAGGCCAAATTTATCTAGATTTCTTTTGTTGCTATATTCACTTCAGATGTGATAAAACCAATAACATAGGAAAATTAATGTAATTTGAAAGAAAAGCCTTAGCAATTAATAATTTTAGTGAAATGGATTGTACTAGTCCAAGTTTATCTACTATTTGGTTTGGATGCTCTTGTAACATGAAGCTCAGTTCAGAGAATGATGGCTTCAAAGTATAGAATAAGTCACTTGCTTCCTGAATCAGAATTATTTTCCTAACTGGCTTTCCCTCAGTGTAAGATCGATCAATGAACTCCATTACCAATCAAACTGTGTAGAAAGTGCCCATTGAAGTGATCAGGCAAATGTCATTCTGACACCATGTGCTTGTTAAGACTTTAAACATTGTCATCTCAACCTTTATTTATTTATTTTCATCTGAATCAGTTCCTCTGCAAGGGTAGCAGTACCTGTTCTTAACTCCTGTGCCATCTCTCCAGCACCAAATTTTAATGATTCTACTGAAATTTTAAAGAATGTAGTCATCAGATAAAGAAATTTGATGCTTATTACAGAATGGTAATATATAATGGAATCCCTGAATTTAAAGAAATTTATCTATTTATTGATAAAGTTAATTACCAGTGTCAGTCACTTAGTGTCTCCTGGTGGTAAGGGTAATCTGCATCAATAATTTACAATGTTCCTGATGATGACGTACACAGGAAATGCTGAGCTGTTCCCATCTGCCACATGTGACAGTGGCCTGAATAAAGGTGGTGTAATACAGAATACATGACCACAGCAGTAAAAATACTTATTTTGAATTTCCTTCAAACTTGGTGACTAAAGGAACAGTCCAGGAGTAGAAGTAATTAGAATTTGGAAAGAAGCTTTCAGATTTCAAAAATACCTTTATCTTTTTGTCTCTGTGAACGAACAGCAGCAACCTCCCCTCTTCCATGTCTGATTGTAAGAAAGTCACAGGGCTCGCTCACAGTGAAGAGATATGGTTTACATGTATGCATGCCTATTTAGGCTCTGCCCACTTCTGTAAATAAATACTGCTCTATCGTAGGCACACATGCCTCGGGGCTTAGAAATTTCTAGAGATAAACAAATTCATTCAGGTTCCTGTATTCCCATTAAAAGGTGGAATAAATTTCTACCTTTGTATAAATGAGTAAAAATATATTTAATTCTGATTGTAGTCATTTAATGTACTGTCAATCTTTGTGCTATTGGGCTGCCAAATATTCAATCAAGGAGAAATGTATCTGAGAGAAGAAGGAATGGCATAAGTATTGAAACACATGCATTTTTTTAGCCTCATGCATTTCACTAAGTAGTTAATGTGTTACTTAAACATGTAATTCCTAATTCATTTTCTTTATGGTAGCTTAGCCAAAATATAAGAGGTCTAAATTCATATTTAAAAAATAAACAACATGCCATGACTAACCAAATAATTTAATTTGGCTTACCTGAATGGTTCTTTACATAAACTTAACACGCTAAGCTTCAAATGTTTTCACATGTTGTAAAACCTGTTGTTTTGGAAACCATATAATAGCTATATATGAGCTTGATCTAGATTTCCTGGTTCTGGAGTTCCTGATAGTTATGAAAACCCAAGTGGGTGCTGTAAGCTAAACCCGAGTCTCTGTAAGAACAACGAATGATGCTGCCCATCTCAGTGGGCAGGGCCCATCCACAACTTTTGTAAAGTTGACAGGTTTACAACCCAGTGACATCTTTCCTGAGAAGGTGGGACTTTCTGGGAAATATAAACATAGAGGAAAACAACACCGTGCGGTGTGTTTAGGGAAGAGTCTGACAGGCAGTGGTATATTATTCCAAATGGGAAACTGTGAAATCATTAATATATAGACATTTAATTTTCCTCAAGGTCAAGGCAGTTAGCAAACTCAGATGTCCTAAGCCTTCACCACTCTGTCTACCCACTGTTTCCATGAAATAGAGTTCAGGCTAACACCTAATCTTCAACCTCCATGGGATTTCCTAAAAAATATCTACTGATGATATAACTTCATAACTGCACAGCAACAACAGCAACAACAAAAATCTAACTGAACTTTCACTGCCAGTGCCCTGACTAGATACCGCAAATGAAAGCCACTCCAGGGACTTCTTGGTGAAGAGAGAGCTTGGAATCAGTGTTTTGTATTTGGACTGCAGGGCCTGTCTGTTGTCTGACTATTCCTACAGGGTTACACACACCTTAATGGACATGGTGACATGATTGCTGCTTCCTGCCTGGGCAGTGACAAATTTCTGTTATTTAAGGAGTATCGGCTGACTTACTTGTTGCCCTTTTCTATTGTTTCTGAAACCTTCATGTACTCTTTTTAGCGATGCTGTGTTCAATAATTTTGTTTCTTCCTTCTCTCCTTCCTTTCTTCCTTCCCTCCTCCCTTCCTCCTCTTCCTTTCACCCTTTTTCTTTTTGATGAAAATCGTTTTCTGACATATAAATTCAGGAATTTTGATCAAAAGACAGCACAGAAGTCCTCTCTTCTCTGCTTTCTGTGTCATTTAAAGTATGGTACTGGAAATTATCTCATTCTATTATCTTCAATTTTCTTATCATGTGAGTAGGTAAGTAGGACACCATTGAACTCTAGGTTTTGAATGATGAGAGAAGCATGCAGCATTTAGTGACAATTTTAATATATCTTTGGTGGAAAAAAATTTATTGGTTATTTCTTATTTATATTTTAAATGTTATTCCCTTTCCAGTTTCCTGTCATAAGCCCCCTAATCCTTTCCCTCCCCTTCTATAAAGATGTTTCCCTGCCACCCCTTCCTTATGCTCAACACCCTTATCACCCCTTCCCCAACAATCCCCTACACTGGGGTCCAACCTTGACAGTACAAAGGGCTTCCCCTTCCATTGGTGCACCAACAAGGTTATTCACTGCTACATATGCGGTTGGAGCCCAGGGTCAGTTCATGTATAGTCTTTGGGTAGTGGTTTAGTCCCTGGAAGCTAAGGTTGGTTGGCATTATTGTTTTCATGGGGTTGTAAGCCCTGTCTGCTCTTTCAGTCCTTTCTCTAATTCCTCCAACCGGGGTCCTGTTCTCAGTTCAGTGGTTTGTTGCTAACATTCGCCTCTGTTTTTGACATGTTCTGACTGTGTCTCTCAGGAGAGATCTATATTGGGTTCCTGTCAGCATGCACTTCTTAGCTTCATCCATCTTATCTAGTTTTGTGGCTGTATATGTGGGCCACACATGGGACAGGCCATTCCTTCAGTCTGTGCTCTAAACTTAGAGTCCCTATCATCTCCTATGGATATTATTGTTCCCCTTTTAATGAAGGAGTGAAGCATCACATTTTGGTCATCCTTCTTGAGTTTGACTTGGTCGGTGCATTGCATCCTGGGTAATTCGAGCATTTGGGCTAATATCCACTTCTCAGTGAGTACATACCATGTGTGTTTTTCTGTGATTTGGTTATCTCAGTCTGGATATTTTCTATGAACATTTCAGGGCCAAGGAAATGGCTCAGGGAATAAAGGTGATTGCCATGAAAGCGCAACCAGCACAGTCAAGGTCATGACAGTTGTCAAGAGAGAAGTTGTGCTCTAACCTCCAGATATGTGCTATGGAATACATAAACCCCTGACACATATAATATACAGCACACAGACACACATTGTATATAGCACACATACATTATATATAGCACATATACACATATGCAAGCACATACACACACATGCACACACAGTGGCACACACACTGGCACAAGCACACACAACAGAAATATCTTCTGATATCCTTAATTTCTAGAATGCTGTCATCAGAGTTTTTTAATATATTACAATATGTCAGACACATGCCAGCATATGAGCATTCTCAATCTCTGCCATTGCAGAATCACCAGTCCCAGAGCTAAACACTCAAATGTTTTACCAGAAATGATAGCATCCATCTTAGAAGAGCAACACTGTTAACACTTGTGGTGTCCATGGTCTTTTCTCTAACAACAAAGCAGCAGTTTCTAACATAACATCGCTTTCAGACTCATTTATTACTGTGAGAGATAGGAACAGACGATAATCACCAAGGAATACGGGTTGTAAGAATTCTCAAGCCGATAAGTTTGATTGAAGCCTTCTAAATAGAAATGCCAGCCACTGAATTGCTATTTTTTTCCTAGATTACAAAGCAAGCCACAGCATTTATTTAATAATCAATAGCAAAGAAATCGGATTTTCGGGTTTGCTTGCTTTGTGAGTGTTAACATAACTAATATGCTTTCCTAACCACAGCCTCCCACCCTCCTGGGCAGTCAGAGCCTTTGAAGTTCTTGGACAATCAAGGTTTTCACCTCTGTGGAGTCATGCTTTTTTATATGTATATTTGGGAAGTAACAGAGAAACCATTTAGGGCAGGCCCTGTTATCCTCCTTCTCTGATAGTGAGCAAAAGATTTTCTATAAACTGAGTCCTAATCTCCTTAAATATGTTCATTCAGTACTTCCCCATGTCTAAACTGCTGCTTATTTCAACTACTGTTTTCAATAGGAAAAGTCTGCAGAGAACATTCGACATCCAGGCAGGTGCAAATGTCAGCACAGTGTGGAGCACAGTGTCCCTGCATAGTGAATGACAATGTACAGACAGCATCTTCTCTTAGCCAAGAGTCAAACTCTCTGTACCCAACTTAATGTCTTTGATATGGATTTCTAAGTACCTTCTGCTAAGGTTCTCATGATGAGAATTCAGAATTTAAGCCTAGAGACACAGTAAACGGCATGGGGAATGTTGGTGATCAGGTAAATGTCTTAGGACAAGTTTTGATTTTGTAAATACAGTTAAAAACAATATACCAGATGTGTGGGACATTCCTATGTCTAAAGGAAATTCTGTTTGCCATCTGCTGCAACACAGTCAGTCAAAAATGTGCATTTAGAATCTAATGTTGAAAAAGATAAAGGAAAATGAAACAGGAAAGAATAAATGAATTGAGAGATGAAAGGGCAGAATAGAAGGAATATTTTGAGAGCATTACATGATAGAAAAAATACCCCTTCATCTCATGGGCCAGGAAAATGAGTGAGAGGCTAGGGTCCCACAAGTACCTTTTTTTTTGTTTATTTCTATATTTTTTTTATTAACTTGAGTATTTCTTATATACATTTCAAGTGTTATTCCCTTTCCCGGTATCTGGGCAAACATCCCCCTCCCCCCTCCCCTTCCTTACGGGTGTTCCCCTCACAACCCTCCCCCCATTGCCGCCCTCCCCCCACCAGTCTAGTTCACTGGGGGTTCAGTCTTAGAAGGACCCAGGGCTTCCCCTTCCACTGGTGCTCTTACTAGGATATGCATTGCTACCTATGAGGTCAGAGTCCAGGGTCAGTCCATGTATAGTCTTTGGGTAGGGGCTTAGTCCCTGGAAGCTCTGGTTGCTTGGCATTGTTGTACATATAACATGATCTTGAGCTTTAATTATCTCCACTAAGGCCTCAGGTCTTCAACCTCCAATGCACCTCCTAAAAACATCACTCTGAAGATCTGTGCCCTGAGGACATCCCACCTCCAATCTGTAGCAGATAATTGACCAGCAAATACACCATTCATTAATTATTATTTTTATTTATTTACTTATTTATTATTAATTATTAATTAATTCATTAATTATCCATTTGGACTTTCTCTTTCTTTATTTGGGAATATAGCGAGATTATCCATTTCTTCTTGGCTTTCTAGTTTCACATTTCGTGTTACTAACCTCTCTATTGAACCTTTGCATTTCTGTCATATTCTTTATCTTCATTTATATTTTGTCTTTTCCTTTATTATTTTTTAAATACTTGCAATTTTGTTTAGTTCCATTTTATTATTTACTAATTAAGTATTTTGTTTATTTATATCTCAAATGTTGCCTTCCCCTCTTCCTGTGAGAGGATGCACCCCTAGAATTCCTTCCTACATGTCATATCAAGTCTCTATGGGATTAGACACATCCTCTTCCACTGAAGCAAGACAACATAGTCCTATGCTACATATGTGCCAGGGACCTTGTGCTAGCTTTTGGATGCTCTTTGGTTGGTGGCTCAGTTTCTGGGGGATCCCAAGAGTTCAGGTCAGTAGACAACTTAGTCTTCCTTTGAGGTTGCTGTCCCCTACAGTTCCTTCAATCATTCCTCTAACTCTTCCACAGGGGTCCCAGACTTCAATCCCATGGTTGACTGAAAGTATTTGCATCTGTCTCAGTCAGTTCCTGGTAGAGCCTCTGAGAATACAGTCATCCTAGACTTCTGTCTGCAAGCACCGCACAACATCAATGGTGTCAGAATTTGGGCCTCCCTTGGGCATATCCCAAATTGACTGGTCACTGGTCTGCCATTCCTTCAATTTCTCCTCAATTTTTGTCTCTGTGTTTCTTTTAGGTAGTAAAATTTTGGGGTTAAAAATTTTGAAGTTGGGTTCACATCTTCATCCCTCCACTTGGGGGCCTAACTACTGGAGGTGGTCTCTTCAGGTTCCATATCCCCACTGCTGGGCATTTCTGCTAAGATTTCCCACATTGAGTCTTGGGAACTTCCCGCATCCCAGGTCTTCAGCTCTTAGTTTTATTAATATATTCAGCTGCTCTCTGTGAGCTTAAATGTTTATTTTTGTTGTGATCTATCTTTGAAGCTTTTGCTTTAGAGGTGATTTTGTATGCTGTAGCTAAGAACATGTCTGTTTTTCCTTGGTTTGTTTTTCCATCATTTTTTCCTGCCTTTGTAAGTTGTTAATATCTATCTCTTGAATGAAGTGTATAATTAGACCTTGCAGTTGTATCCATTCATTTTTTCTGTGTGTTCTATTTGATAATTCATTGTTGTGTAATGCAATTATCCAGGGAATGGAGCGATGGTTCAGAAGTTAAGATCATTCATTGTTCTTCTGGATGCCCTTAGTTTGGTTCTCAGTGCCCATGGAGTCACTCACAACCTTCTGTAACTCTAGTGCTAAAGGATACAGTGCGCACTCTGTATCTGGCCTTTATAGACACTGCACACATGTGTTGGACATACATGCAGGCAAGAACGAGCACAAAATAAAAACAAATCCTTACAGCAATATTTATACACAAGAATTTACTATTATAAACAGTCAAAGAAAAAATTATATTCAATAATTGTGAAGTGATGTTTAATCTGTCCATTATAATAATTATTATTGTTATTATTATTATCATTATCACTATTAATTTCATCCTTCAAGACTATGTTCTTTGAACATAGTCTTCATTTCATTCATGTGTTATCAGTTATCCATCAGAAATTAAAGCAATTTCTGCTGAGTACAAACTCTTCTGTTGCACTGCCCACTGTTTCTTATCAATTTTCAGTTTCTCTTATTCCTGTAATTTTCCTATATTTGGTTTGAAGGTTTGGAGAGTGGTATACTCTGGTTTGTTTCTGATTGAATTTAATGCATCTACCATAGGTTATTCCTTACAGTTAAAATGAAACTTTACAGAAATATTTTATAATGCTCAATTTGAATCTCATAAGAGCCAGGTGCAAAATGTAACTTCCTTCTGAAACTTCCCTCCATTGTTTGTCACTGACATCTCAGTTTAAACCTTTAAACTGATGAATTGCTGAGGTGGTGGCTATTTTTAATATTTTCATCTTTTAGCTTTGTAAAATGTATTAGCAACTTGTTTATGCTGCATAGCTACAATTTGTGAATACTATAAATTGGGTTGCATTCTTAGTTTATAATAAATTAAACTTTCATATGATTTGAAGGGTTGCCAGCTGACATCCTTTTAGCACTTAAAGGACTTTCTGCAATATTTCTTCTCGGGGAATCTCTCTTCTTTCTTCTCTGGGAAAAATCATTCTTTCCATTGATCTTCCAGGGAGAACCTGCCCACACATGATACACCTGATTATTTTCCTCTCAATATTTTGAGAATTTCTAAGGAGAGGAAAAATAAACTAAAGCAATTGTGCAAAAGCAAGAGTAAGAACTGGGGAGGGAGCATGAGTCTTCTGAAGTGTCAAAGTCCAATCATATTGAAACAACAAAATCACACCTCCTAATCATTTCTAATCTGTTTCACCAAGGAGGAACCAAGTATACTATGCACAATTTCTACCCAGTCATTCCCCTTCAGACTACCACATCCTCTTATGTACTTAGTGACCTTTCTTTTCCCTATTTTTGTTTTTTTTCAATTTCTGTCCATTTGGAGATATTCAGATGCCAAGGATCTGGTGGTTAATTTTCTCCTTCTGACTTGGAAGCTTGCAATCATGATAACTTTAAGCTAATTTCTGACTCCATCCTTTATTCTGTTCCTGTTCAGTTCCAGCCAAGGGGAGGTGAGAGACTTGGAATGAGCTTCTTCTCAGTATAGCACTCGATTGTTAATGAATTGTGTCTTCACCTATCTCTTTTTCTGATTGAATTGAGACTAGATATGGAGCAGAGAGATAACATAAAATGATGTAAGACTCATACATTAGAAGAGTCCTAGATGTTCAATGTACCCTCCATGCAGAGGGTGCTCTCAGGTTATCCAGAAAACCTGTATTCTGCTGTAAGGAAATAAAGATTAATCACATTTGAAATGTTTCAGGTAGGGCAAATGTTCATTTGCCATTAACTATACAACACATTAAGGAAGGCAAATATATCAATAGTATCTAAGAATAAATGTTAAATGTACCTCTGGTGGAGTATTTTTCAGCGAAAGTTTGCTAATTTGTATTTTACCCAAAATGTTTCATCTGAAAGAAACAAATGTCAGAAGTGAGAAGAAAGAAGAAAAGTGGGTACAGACTTAGAAGAAGTCAGGTGGAAGAGATCAAACAGATATTAACATTTTTAGATGCACTTCCACCTCCAAACATTTTCTTGAGACACTCATTACAAATATATAAAATGATAACATTCTGTTTTTCTTGCTGTTTTAATACCATATATTAATTATGCTTTTCCATTCCAAAGTGCTGTGTCACATGTAAGAAATATGAGAATTTGTTTTCAATGTGGCTAAAGAAAAATACTGGGAAGTTTTTATTTCTCATATTTTTAAAAACCTGGAGATTTTGGCCTTATATGGAATGACTGATGGGTGAAATGCACTCAGATGCCATGGTCTCTCCTGTGACTGTATGCTACTTACTTCTGGTCACATGACAGAGGACTCCTCAGGACATTGAAGAATGGGGCAATTCAATGTGGACTGCACTCGTGGATGCTCAGCTAAGGCTGTGACCTCGATGGTGATTGGTATTAACTGTCCCCAAACCATTTACATGTCCTGTAGATATTCTGAAAATACCCTTTCTATTATTTTCCAGAGATGACTTATTTAAATATTTGCCAACAGATAAGGTTCATGAAATATGTATTGCCACATTTAAGCTTGCCTCTAATTGGTCTTTATATGGTTATATAAGACTTATTTTCTGCCCAGCAAAATATGAATATTTTACTATAAACCTCTTGATAAAATGAACACAGATATACTGTGACTTTGGAAATCATGGCATACCTTTTTCCAATTGTTATTGAGATAAACAGTGATAGAAAGTTGAAGTTTCTATCATTTTAATATTTTTTTTATTTTCTAAGATCAAAAATAGAGCAGTGTATGTTGGCTCACACCTATAGTCTCAGCATTTGGGAATCTGAGGCCCAAGGATTACTATGAGTTTGAGACCAATGTGACCCACATAATGAATCCAAAGCCAACCTAACATAGGTGTGAAACTGACTAATCTAATAAAATTACAAATAAAACCAGTCGATTAATCTGTTTTCTTCAATATGCAATCTCCTTTGTTACTGATATGGGGATAAATGTCAGTTTGGAAGTAAGAAAGCATTTGTTCTAAGGTTTCTAAAGCATTTTGAACATGTTTTAGAATGTGCAGTGAGATTTTGATTTTAAGGTCCTCTTTCCTTTTGCATTTAGATCGGTCCCAATCCTGTGTGAAGTGTTCAGAAACCAAGATAGATCTCTGCACTCCATGCTTTCTAGGTTAAGAAGATGCCAGCAATCCCTACCTCATTTTGACAATCCTTTACTCTAGAGACATTTAAAATGTCTCTAGCCTTAAGTCCCAATACACAGCCTTTGACTCTTTGGACTTAATTTTATCCTTTACTTTCATTTTTTTCTTCATCTTTCTTTTTATTGAAAACAGTTTTTCACCCTGACACATTAGATCCTGATTAATTTCACTTCCCTTCCTCCCACTTCCCCTCCAGCTCCCCATCCATCTAAATAACACCCCCTTCTGTTTCGAACTCCAAAACCAACAGGTCTCCAAGGGATAACTATAAAATAAGATAATAATAAAATCATGATAAAACAAATAAAACAAATACTACTAACACATTAGACTAGGACAAAACCCAAAACACCAAAAAGCAAAAGAAAGGCCACATGAGCCGGATGTAGTTGCAGATACCCACCTGTTCCCAAACTCGGGAATCCTAAAGAAACACAGACTGTAAGTTGTATATGCAAGGGACTCATAGAGTAAAGACACAGAAAATATTAATACATAAAATAAATAAAAACTCAAATGAAGAAATTAAATAAAAAAGGAAAAATTGTGACAAGACGTTAGGGGCAAGGAAGATCCACTGACGCTGTTGTGCTCTTATTCGGTTGGCATCTCTTCCTGGACATGCAGCATAACCTTAGGAGCACTTTGTTTCCCCAGAGGAACTCTCTTGAAAGAAACAATATTTTCACTTGTTCAAGTGTTGATGAATTGTAGGTAGCTTCTGAGAGTTCTGTCTACTTCCTCATTCAGGTCTAGGACCACATTTGGTGTAAACCCATCCAGACCCTTTGTATGCTGCCACAGTCTTTTTTTTTATTATTATTATTAACTTGAGTATTTCTTATTTACATTTCAATTGTTATTCCCTTTCCTGGGTTTCAGGGCAAACATTCCCCTAATCCCTCCCCCTCCCTTTCTTTATGGGTCTTCCCCTCCCCATCCTCCCCACATTACCGCCCTCCCCCCAACAATCTAGTTCACTGGGGGTTCAGTCTTAGCAGGACCCAGGGCTTCCCCTTCCACTGGTGATCTTACTAGGATATTCATTGCTACCTATGAGGTCAGAGTCCAGGGTCAGTCCATGTATAGTCTTTAGGTAGTGGCTTAGTCCCTGGAAGCTCTGGTTGCTTGGCATTGTTGTACATATGGGGTCTCGAGCCCCTTCAAGCTCTTCCAGTTCTTTCTCTGATTCCTTCAACGGGGGTCCTATTCTCAGTTCAGTGGTTTGCTGCTGGCATACGCCTCTGTGTTTGCTGTATTCTGGCTGTGTCTCTCGGGAGAGATCTACATCCGGCTCCTGTCGGCCTACACTTCTTTGCTTCATCCATCTTGTCTAATTGGATGGCTGTATATGTATGGGCCACATGTGGGGCAGGCTCTGAATGGGTGTTCCTTCTGTGTCTGTTTTAATCTTTGCCTCTCTATTCCCTGCCAAGGGTATTCTTGTTCCCCTTTTAAAGAAGGAGTGAAGCATTCACATTTTGATCATCTGTCTTGAGTTTCATTTGTTCTAGTTCATATGTGCATCAAACCTTTTGATTTACACAGCCTATCCTCTAGGTGTCCTCCATCTCCTTTGGTTTCCACACTCTATCTGCCACTTCTTCTCTAAGATCCCCCTGAGCTCTGACACAGAAGGAGACATATCTTTGAGGCCTAAATATTACAATTTTTCTCACTGTCTGCATAATGTCTGGCTGTGGGCCTTTGCATCTAATCCTAATTTCTACTGGGGAATGTTCCCAGTAGCAGAATGTCATTAGTAGTCATTTTATTGCTACGTATTTTGTTTTGTTGAGAACAGAAGCATTTGGTTTTATCATAGGTCCTTACGCTATCTAGTCTCAGGTTCTTGCTCATCCACCCAATGTTGAGTTTGGGTTTTATCTCATGAATTGGGTCCTTAAGTACAATCAGATGTCAGTTGGTTACTCCCACAAACTTTGTCCCACCGTTGCATTAAGTATATGTTGCAGGTACGACACAATTTTATAGCAAGGGGTTTGTGGCTGTATTAGTATTTATGTTTCTCCTTTAAGAGTATCTTCCCTGCACCAAAGATACTAGAATATATGGTTAAAGCCTCTTTGTAAGCAAGCACCAGTTCAACTTCTCCATTTTCCATGAGTTGTGTCAGTGTTGGAGACCCAAGTTGTTTGAGGGTTCCTTAGACCCCATTTACCCAACAGCCCAATTAAATGTAACCAAATCCTGGTACTAGAACCTTCATTTGGTGACTAGAAATCTCCAATTGGAACTCTGTCTCCTCCAATACTGGTGATTTTTGTGTCTTCATATATGTATATATTAAGAAGGTTTCAACTGTGGTAGATTTCTATACTACCCCTCAAATGGCTCATTATTTTACCTGTCTCTTATGTTCCCTTGTTTTCTGCTTCCCCCCCTCCTCTTCACTTGATTCTCCAGTTCCAGGCCCCTCAACCATACATAAGTATCCTGTTTCCCTTCCCTAGGTAGATCTGTCTGTCCATCTTTGTCCTTTACTCCCTTACTCTATACCAGGTTGCTGTAGTTGTATGGAATGTGGCTTCATTATGCTTGACTTAATAGCTAATATCCACATATAAGCTAATATTGCCTTTTCGTTTTTATGGGTCTGGGACAACCTACTGAGGGTGACATTTTTCTTCTAGTTCCATCCATTTATCTGTAGTTGCCATGATTTCACTTCTTTTTTTTTTCATGGCAGAAATTATACCACACTTTTCTATTATTATCCTGTTGAGAGACATCTAGATTGTTCCTAATTCCTAGCTATTATGAATAGAGCATCAATAAACATGATCGAACAAGTGTATCTATGATAGGATGAAAAAAACAATTTTGTATATCCTTAAGAATAGTATAACTATGTCTTGAAATAGAACAGTTACCATCTTCCTGAGTAATTGCCACTCCCTGACTCAGTGGTAGAACACCTACCTGTCTGGCCTTTAGTAACAGATATCACAAGAGTCATTATGTAACAATTGGACACACAGAATGCTGTGGTCATTTACTAATGCAGAGATTCTTTTTATAGTTTAGAGCATGGATGAAGTAGGGAAGTGAGACTTCCCCGCTTGTGGCTGCTATCAGTGTATAACCCTAAGGGATTTTGATAATTATAAGATTCAATATGAACATCAGGAATATTTGGCTCAAAGTAGTTGCTGCAAAGACTGATAAGTTGAATATTTTTTCCAGAACCTAGCTGGTGGAAAGCACTGATTACATTAAGTTGGTTTTTGACTTCCAATTGCATGCCATGACACCTGTATACATGTATATACAAACACAAAATAAATAAAACAAATTTAATTTAAAAACTGTTATCAAATAATATTAATATAATAGTATATATCATAATTTACTAACAGTTTCTACATTTTTGATAACTGTAGAGTATTATGATACAAATTTCATCAACTTGGATGTTTATTTTGGAAAAAGAGTAGACTTGTACTTTTGGCTCAGATACACACTCCTGACTCTTTGCTGAGTCATTTCTTAAAATATAACTAGGAATATGTCTGAGCATTGGTCCCTTATTATGTTCCCTGGGTACCATATAATTTATGCACAGGTGCCTGTGAGCACCATGGGTAAAATTGACAGGCGGGATGTGGGTGTGACAGGTGAAAGGAGGATCCAGGGAGAATGAAAACAAACAGTGAAGGATCATTGTGTCCAGTCTTTTTTGGTGATTGATGATGTTCTAAGGTGAATTACATCTCAAAATGTTTTAGGAACATATATACATATAACAAGGGTTAGTAAAATAGAAGCCAAAGCAAGAATAAACAGAAAAGACATGAAGTAGATATTGTCATTCTAAAACCATGAATTCTATTGTGAGTTTTTGAAAACCAAACAAACATAATAATATTCCCATTAAAAGCTAATATCCATATTTAAAATGCATTTTTGAAACTTGAAATTACATGAATATAAACCCAAGGACAAGTCTTTCATAGAGAATTGTACTCTTTGTTGTCAGAAAGAAATACTTCTTTAAATGCTAAAATATTTCTATTTTCTGTTTTAAAGTTTTGTCATTTTTTTTTCTTATAAGAACAACATTTAATTGGGGCTGACTTACAGTTTCAGAAGTTCAGTCCATTTTCATCAAGGCAGGAACATGGCATCACCCAGACGGGCATGGTGCACGAGGATGTCTTTTAAAGTAAGTTTTCCATTAGAAGATTATAATATATAAATGTTAAATAGAGGTATGGGCTGGTTGCATCTAAAATTCTTTAATTATTCTCCATTAGCTTGAGCAACAGAATCCAGAATGTTTAAGAGTTAAAAAAAATTGATTCTTCAAAGTCTTCTTCCCAGCATGCTCTAGAGCCCCTTTGCAAGTATATTTTTAGTACAGTAAAATCTAACATAGTGCTGGTTTGGAATCACCCTTTTAACATCATTCCTGAGGAGTTTTAGAATTTGAGCTATGGAGTCTCTGTGCAGTCTTTTGCACTGGAAAAGAAGAGAGATAGGCACTTTACAAGTCATTCTCTCAAAAGCAGCATCTAATTACTGTACAGACAAATCAGCAATGTTTGTCAATAGCAAACACATCTACATAGCAGGTCAAATGCAGACCATTATAGTACCAAGGTCAGACCTGGCTAAAATACAGGTTTAGAAAATGGTTTTGTGTATATTTGTATATATTGAGCATGAAGCAGGAAACCTCACATCTAAAACAGACTGGGTAATAAACTATTTTATTATGTAGTTAAAAATTGGGAAGACAGACACTGGTGATAGATGGAAATGTGATTTATTCTTTAATCAAAACCTCTGGACATAATAATCTTACTTGAACCATGTCAGAATTCATCATATAAAGACAAAAATCTATATAAACTATGTGGGGTTTTTAACAGCATGTGAATTCCATCAACAATTTCTTATGTATGAGGAAAATCTCCTACCTCTGAACTACAGCCTCTCAGATTCTCCAAACTCTCTTTAAAAATATATTTGTTTTTATTTTTTACTTTTACATTTCCTCTTTTATTAAAAAGAAATACTTTTCTCATAGAGTACATCCTGAATACACTTTCCCTCTGACCCAGAATTGTTCCTATCACTATTATTGACACCATGGAGTGCTTACAAAAAGGGACCTATCAATACTGCCTTCCAAAAGACCCAGCAAGCAGTTCAAAGAGCGAGAGGCAGATATTTACACCCTCCTAATGGACTGAAGCTCCTGACCTCTGTGGTTGAATTAGGGAAAAGCTGGAAGAAGCTGAGAAAGAGGGTGACCCTGTGGAAGGACCAACAGTCTCAATTAACCTAGACCCCTGAGAGCTCTCAAACACTATAACACCAGCCAGGAGCATATACCAGTTGATATTATATCTCCAACACATATACTGGATTAATTCAGAGAAGAAACTCTTAACCCTCAAGAGACTGGAGGTCCGAGGGGGTGTGGAGATCTGGTGGGTTGGGTATTGGGAGGTTTGTGGGTGGGAAAATCCTTGTGAAGATTGGGGGAGATATGGGAAGTGGAATAGTCAGGGGTAAACTGAAAGGGAGATAAAATATGGAGCATAAAAAATAGTTTAAATAAATTTGAAAAATTATAGCTTACATTTGAGTGAACCTACAGGAACAGTGTGGTTTAATAGCATCTGTGTGCATACAGAACTAGAGAAAGAAACAGGAATCTGTCAGGATCCTGCTTCTTTCTTCCTCTGAAATTTAAGCCCTTCTTCCTCTCACCATCTCTTTCAAGTTCACATTCTATGTATGCCTCTCTCCATGATAGCAGTACTGGAAATGGGATGGATAGATATGCAAGGTTTATAACTGGCTTGCTTGGCTTACCATCTCCTAAATTCATCCCTATTCTGGCATGCAGTTGTCTGATGTACATTTACATATGATTATCCATTGAAAGAGGAAGGTGAAGGAAAAATAGGTGGTAGGATCATTTGACAGTAGTACAGTACCACATCAGAAGGGTAGAAATTGCTTCTCTTCACATAGAGAGAAATAAGATAAGTCCAAGAAAAACTGAAGGTAGACAGCTGAAGATCAGAGAGATTGTTAAACTAATGTTTGAAGTAGTCATCAGAAGTCTTAGTGAAGAAAAAAATCAGTCCACTCTTGGCAGGAGGGAAGCAGAGGTGGATTAGAAGTCAAAGAAAAAAACTTGAAATGATTACTGAATAGACATCAGCTGTAACTAGACATGGATGAATAAAAGATTCTTGTCCTCAGTGAGGGACAAGCTAAAAAGTGGGTGAGAAAAATTCAGCTCATTTTGAACCTTATGAGTTAGGACAAAACAAATGGTTCCCTTTTCCCTTTCCACCTAAGAGATGAGTGTTTACCTAGAATGATTTTGGAAAGTATGGCAGAGCCAATGGTGCCTTTCTTGGTGGATCAGGCATGGCTAGCTGGGCTCGCTTTGAAATCTTGGATGCTATTGTCTTTGCAGATCCATCTTACCCAGTCATCTTTCTATCAAGGGTGGACTTACACACCCATTTTGAATACCAGAAGATGTCTGAATTCATTGCAGTGATGTGTGCCCCTAAATACAGTGAGTATGTAAGACTCAATGTCTGGAAGGTACAAGAGCAAAACACTCTAGGGGTCAAAAATATTTAAAAGCCCATCTACATAGTGTCTTACCTGATTGCTATAAAAGACTTCCTTTAAAGTGTATATTTTAATGAGCACCAGCTGCTCTTAAAAGAAATTGTGATATTACATGAGGATTTAAGATAACCCCTCAAGATGTGACCTCAATTGCCAGACATTGATGAAATTCCATACCAAACACTGTATATGAGTGTCAGGTGTCCTCATTCCCCATGTTAAGCTATTCTGAAATTCTCAAAGAGTATTACTACTTTAATCTATATCTGTATCTGTATCTGTATCTGTATCTGTATCTGTATCTGTATCTGTATCTGTATCTGTATCTGTATCTACACACACACACACACACAGACACACAGACACACAGACACACACACACACACACACACACAGGATGTTGTTCTACAGGAACTAGAAGACCCTGGGGTTAGCATTTTGTCCCTTGTTCCTTGCATTGTTTGATTTCAACAGACCTAATTCATTACTTCAGTATTCTTCCTATTCATTTCTCCTGTTAAGTTTCTCTGCCCACTTAGGTCACTGTGCAAGAAAGAGATCCAGAGAGACTGGGAATGTCAGAGAGCAATATATGCATACATTAGCAAGAGGAAGATGACTTGGAGGAGAGGCAAAGAGAAGTATAGAAAAAGGAAAAGGAGGAAAAAGGAGGAGGATGATAGGGAGGAGGAGAGGAAGGAAGGTGGGGAGCAGGAGGCAAAGAAGGAAAAGGAAGAAATTAAAAACAAAGAAGAAAGAAAGAAAAAAGGAAAGAAAGGGAAAAGGGAAATGAAGGATAAGAAGGAAGAGAAAGAAGAGGAGAACGATTTCATCTAGGACAAATAGAACAAGGTCTAGGAGGAAGACAAAGATGACAGTGGTGACTATGACTAGGAGGAGGTCCACAGGTTCTAAAGAAGGAGGAAGCATTGTGCAGAGAGGATGAGAGGAGAGAGGAGATACAGGGAAAGAGAAAGAGGGGGTAATTTGTAACAAAGAAGGGGGAGAAGAGGAAAGGAAAATGAAAGGGAGAGAAGATGAGAGAAAAGTGGAGAAAAGAGAGGGGGAAACATAAGGGCATATCTGCTTGACTGTGTCTGTCTTTTCTCATTTCAGAATTATAATTTTCATACTGACACATACTGGATTAAAAATAATATCCTATTTTCCATGAAGGGGGTTCCATTCACACAAAGAATACACAGGTCTCCTTTGCATTTTTTTTGGTACAAGAAATCAAGGCCATATTCCCAGACAGAACATAGAACTGATAAGGTTTATTCTTTTGACCCATTGGAAGTTCACCTCATCACTTACCTTCCATAATAACAAGGTATCTAGGAAGTGGATATGTTTTTTTTTTCATATGTGCAACCTGTTCATTCTCTCTCTGTCTCTCCCTCCCTCCTCCCCTCTCCTGAGCATGTTGTTTATATCCCTTTACCTTGATATTCCAGGGATAATAATACTCTACCAAGCTCTTGAAAACATAAAGAAAGTAGGACTGGAATGCATCTCAGGGTCACAAAGTGAGGTCAGCATATTTGAGACCTTGGATTCCATCCCCAGTAACAGGAGGAAAAAAAAGTAACAAAGTATGGAATCCATTAGCTTATTTAATGCTAATTCCATGTTACTGTGTACATTGATGTTAATTACTAAGTTTCAGTCAGCAATATGAATGCAAGAGAAAAAAAAGTCATGTAAGATAGGTAAATTAAGCATATTTTATTCTGGAAGTTTGCCTAGAAAATAGGTTTCTCACCTGGCTAGGGAGGTGGTTTCTTCTCACAGGTTGTGTTTCATTAGGATATATTTAGTATGGTCAGATAGATCTCAGAGTGTTAGATCAGCCCCAAACCAGTGAGATTCTAAAATTTCACTCCACATCAGTCAGAACTCTTCCATTGAGTTTGGATTCAGGGGAAATGCAGCAAAATAATGAAAGATAATGTCCCATAAAATGTATAAAAGTGAGAGATGCCCGAGAGGTCTAAGAAATCTAAGATCTTGGATAAGAATGTTAATTCCAAGATGTATTCCCTCTCTCTCTCTCTTTCCTTTTCCCCCTCTCTCTGTCCTTTTCTGGTTTATGTACATGTGTATTTTATATGTATCTAACTAATGTATGCTTATTTATATGTAGTTTGAATTATACCCACAATCCTAATTATAATAGTAAAATAAGACCTAATGAGATTTCAGATTTCTTTTGTAAAACACTATTAAAAATATATAATATAATGCACATTATATATTATAAATGTATAAATAAATTATATATCATATATTATTATAGTAAAATACATATATGTGTTATGTTTATTATATATCATATACTATATTACATATATTATATTAAATGATATGTATGACTATTTTTATTTATGCAATTTTATTTTGTAGTCTTTTCAAAATAGATACATTTCCAGTTTAATCTTTTGAATCTGTGTATTTGTGCACATGGGTTCAGTGCCTTTTGTGGTTAGAAGTGGTTGTGAGATGCCCTAGATCTTGAGTCAGGGGCTTGTGTAGTGTCTGTTTCCCTGCAAGAGCAGTAGATGCTGTTACATACTGCACCATCTCTCCAGTCCCCACTGTGTAGTCTCATGGACCAAAAGTAGATAATGGTTTTCTGTTAAATGTGAGGAAGAATATTTCCAAAGTGCATAGCTCTATCTTGGGATATAATGATGTTTAGATACTAGAATGTCACACACACACACACACACACACACACACACACACACACACACACACAGAGAGAGAGAGAGAGAGAGAGAGAGAGAGAGAGAGAGAGAGAGAGAGAGAGAGAACAAATTCCCAAGTTCCCAAGTGGTGAATGCCTTTTCTAAAACTAGCCATGCTGAAAAATACCTGTAAAGCCAGCATTTGGGCAGCTACAGCAGGAAAATCACAAGGTTGAGGTCATCTGAAGCTACACAGCCAAACTGCCAGATTAATAAATCATTATGTCTTTTATGCTACATTTGAGCATCCCCTTAAAGACTATTATTTCCAATCTTATTGACATCATGACACCAGTACTATACTGATATACAGAATTTACTTTTTCCTTTTAATAAAGGAATATTTTGCAAGTGACTCTGGAAAATACGTAGACAAATACCTGGAGAGACACTGATTCTGAGCATGAGGAAAACTAGGTAAGAGTTCTGGGTTTCATTCCCTTTGCCATAGCTGCCAGCAACACTGCAATCTCACCCCTGGGCTGAGAACTATTGTCTCACAGTGAGCTTCTTAAATTAGAGGCTAGGGGCATGTTTCAGGTTGGAGACTTGGCCCTTTATTCAATTCCCTGTGCATATGGAATCTTCCAAGGTAATATTTCCCTATAATACAGTACTGGGGACTTAGTAGCAGGAGAATAAGTTCAAGATCCTCCTGTGCTACCTAGGCTATACGATCTAGCCTAGGTCACATGAGGCTCTCCTTTGGTATAATATAAAACTATAAGTTGTTTCAAAATTTGTGTTTTCCATGCCTTAACCACATTTCTCCAATTGCAGGACTGCAGCTATGTCACCATCCAGAACACCATGGTGACTGTTACAGATTCACTATTAATCGAATCCCATATATCTCCATCAGTTGGAATGTGAGTGTGCCTATATGTACAAGTATATGTGGGATGTGGGTATGTTTCTGTGTGTGTGTGTGTGTGTGTGTGTGTGTGTGTGTGTGTGTGTTGTATGTATATGTGAGTGTGGTATATGTGTGTGTATATGTATGAATGTCAGGTGTGTGTATATCTGTGTCATGTGTGTCACTGGTGTGCATTTAATGGAACACTGTGTTCATTCATGTACAGTGCCTAGAAAAAAATCACTGATGTGTTCTCTATATAATTTTTATTTAAAGATGAGACAGTATGCATTAATAGCAATTAGAAATTGATTTTGTTAGATAGTATATTAGTTAAACTGTTAAGACAATATTTTCTGGTCATGAGCCAGTATGTGTAAAAGTGAACCCAGTGCTGTCCACCTCTCCTGCTTTAGGGAGTCAGGAAGACTGGTTCCAGTGCCAATATTTATTCTACAACTACAGAAGTCAAAGGTCTCTACGGTTCCAGACATCAGTCTACATGTCTCTACATAGTCAGAATGCTGCTGAGAGAGATAAATGACTTTTGGGATAAATAAGAGAATTTTCTGACTCAGATGAGCTTATTTGCTTTTGTATTGACTTTAATTTGAGATAAGACTTACCACCTATATTCAGTTCCTAAAACTGACAAGATAGTGTCTTCCTAGGTGAGAGGCTTTACTATAGTCTGGGAACCCATCATTATGGAAATTGAAAAAGATGTCAGCATCTACAGGAGAATATCCCCGTGATTGGTGTTTCTGTTGGGCTTCTGAAACAACTTTTGAGGATGCAGTTTCAGGCTTATACCCTTAATGTACTTTGGTGATCACTGAGTACTGAAGCTGTAGTACATCATAGGTAAAACTTCGGGAACAGAGCGACCACCTCCCAAGGTCTGGAAGACAAGAGCAAGTGAATGGAGTTTAGTGGAAGCTGTCAGAATTGTATCATGCAAATAGCATGTGATGGTCATATTCTTTGTCAGCCCCTCCAGTTTGTCCTATCCTGCAGCCATATTTTCCTGATGGCCACATTCCTGAATTATCAAACTGGATATAAGACACAATACATTAGGAAAGTATGTCAGGACTAGAGAGGATAGTCTGCTTGCCTCAACATGTTTCCTACAAATCTTTCATTTCTCTGAATTTTTAATGACCACACCACTGAGGTGAGGCGTTTCAGTATCTTTTAGATTCTCATACATGTACTTTTGTCTTTCTTATCTCTCTTCTGCCCAGAAGGTCCATCTCATGACTTCCTGCCCCAGCTCTTGCCAATCAGATTTTTGTTATTGCCAAACTGCAGTAAGATAGTTCCAGAACATCTCTTGGGTTGCCTTCAGGCAACGGGAAGCTACTTAATCTTCCTGTTTTGGGTAAGTGGGGAAGGACAAACAATCAATCTGTAACCCAATGATGGGCCATAGAAATGACAACACCAAAATCTTGCCACCCCTTAGCTGTTTGCCAGTAGAGAATTAGCTATTGACAATAATGGGACATACCTCCATACAAAGTAAGAAATATCACCCAATTAATGGGTCAATGTATGCACACCACAGAGGTGTTTAGGTCAGAGGACAATGTGGGTGTTGCTTTTCAAGTACCTTCCACATTCACAGTTGTGAGGCAACTGATGCGGTGCTTTAAACTGAGCTCGGGTCTTCTGTAATCCTAATACATGTTCTTAATCATGGAAATATCTCTCCAGCACTTAAGGAAGATACTTAAAGATTTAGTTTCTTTGTTTGTTATGGGGCAGTGAAGGTATGAAGTGTGGCTGTCAGAGGACAATTTTGTGAAGTGGGTTCTCTTCTTCAATCTTTATATTGAATTTGGGAATGAAACTGAGGTCGCCAAACAAAAACCATCACAAAAAGGCAAATCAAAAACAGAAAAAGAGCTTAAGAGAAGATACAAGAAACTGAGACACAGTTTTACACATTCAGGAGTTCCCTAAAGATACTAAAGAGGAATTTATGTTTCTGGAAGACCTGTATGGAGACCCCTATAGGCCCTAGATCCCATAGTTGTTGGCTTCAACACATACAAGCTTTGATCAATAGATTTAGAGGACTTTGTTCTCCTTGTGTCTAGTCTTTCCACTGGAAATTGTGCTATTTCTTCTTGTTCCTGTTCCTGTTCCTGTTCCTCTTGTTGTTGTTGTTGTTGTTGTTGTTGTTGTTGTTGTTGTTCTTCTTCTTCTTCTTCTTCTTCTCCTCCTCCTCCTCCTCCTCCTCCTCATCCTTCTTCTTCTTCTTGTGCTTGTTCTTGTTTTGTTCTCATTCTTCTTCTCGTTCTTCTACTTGTTCTTCTTGTTCTTGTTCCTCCTCTTCCTCCTCTTCCTCCTCTTCCTCCTCTTCCTCCTCTTCCTCCTCTTCCTCCTCTTCTTCCTCTTCCTCTTCCTCTTCCTCTTCCTCCTCCTCCTCCTCCTCCTCCTCTTCTTCTTCTTCTTCTTCTTCTTCTTCTTCTTCTTCTTCTTCTTCTTCTTCTTCTTCTTCTTCTTCTTCTTCTTCTTCTTCTTCTTCTCTTCTCCTCCTCCTCCTCCTCCTCCTCCTCCTCCTCCTCTTCTTCTTCTTCTTCTTCTTCTTCTTCTTCTTCTTCTTCTTCTTCTTCTTCTTCCTCTCCTTCTTCTTCTCTTCTCCTCCTCCTCCTCCTCCTCCTCCTCCTCCTCTTCCTCCTCCTCCTCTTCCTCCTCCTCCTTCTTCTTCTTCTTCTTCTTCTTCTTCTTCTTCTTCTTCTCCTGCTCCTGCTCTGGCTCCTACTACTACTACTACTACTACTACTACTACTACTACTACTACTGCTACTACTACTACTACTTCAGGGTTCTCTGAGTTCTGAGGATGGGAATGTAATGGGAATATCCCATTTAGAGTTGCCTAATATAAATCCTTGAGACAAAGGATTGGCCAGTCCCCTCCCTTGAGTGCTTCCAACTGCCAGATTCTACCCACAGAACCACTCTTAACTCTCCTACAGGTCAGCTCCAGCCCTTCAAATCTCGACCAAGCACACAAGTGGAAAGAAATTCCAACAATCCCTACCCTGGAAAGCTTTGTGCCCTCCCCCAAAACAGATAGATATCCCTGTCTTCTACTCAGTTCTCTACTGTTTCTCATCTGATCTGAGGCAGCCACCCCTGTAGAAGTTAAGTGTTATTCTTCCTACCAGTTCCAGGTCCCAGGAATAAGACTCAAACTCAAAATATATCAACATATACTATAGCTATGCTTGTATATGACTAGATCATAACAAAAATCAACTCATTTATTCTAATCTACACTCTGTCCTGTGACTGATTACCTGGATTCAGGTACCATATATCTGTCTTGTCACAGTTTTCCAGGTGAATCTTCCACCTAACACTACCCCAAGATCCTTTTTGCCTCCCACATATCCCATCTCCTACTTTCTGCTTAAGACACAGGCCATGAGATTTTTATTCACAAATACTATATTCATAAAGTCACAAGATATTCTCTTTACACACATCCATGGGGTTTTCCTTCCCAATAAATGTCTTGTGTGAGGTTTGTTGTGCTGTGTGATTCTGGAATATTCCTTGCCTTCTGACTGCCAACATATCTTTCTATCCTTGGTGTGACATTTACAGTGGCCTTAACTCAGATTGTTTAATTATTCCCACATATTTTGTGCCACCATTGCAGTTGCATGTTTTGCTCTTAGGACATTAAAAATATTTTAAATATTTTTAGCACAAATGTGTTTGCCACAATCATGTATAGACTGTGCCTATTAGCTATATTAGCTATGGAGGTCAGAAGAGGAGGTCAAATTTCATAGAAATTAAGTGATTAATTTCAATGATTGCTGGGAACTAAATCTATGTCCTCTGTAAAAAATCAGCTAATCGTATTAATCACCAAACCTTCACTGCCAAACTGATTAATGCCTTTCCAAATCAACTGAATGATACATGAGGTACAATGAAAAAATATTTTCATTTAGACAAATTATCTGCACTTACTTCCTGGTGCTGAACCTCACAGATGTAAAAGCATGAATATAATGGTTGCCTAAAATTAGGAGTGATGATAACATCCATATAAAAGAATGCTATTTAGCTATAATATGAATGTTTATTACTTTGTGATTTATATCAGTAACTAATTTTAGTGAATTGTTTACTCCATGTGGAAATGTTCTAATTCTTTCTTTTCAGGAGGAAATGAAATAATAGTAAGTTCAGATGTGTTGGAAAGATATTAGCTAAGAATTGGGAAATGGTTTCGGGATGTCATTATCAAATAATGTTAGTCTCCCAAATGATGAATGTAGCATAGTTCTTGCCCTGATTTCACAGTTTGATGTTTCTAATGTTACAAAATTTAACTATTTTACCCATGTATAGATCCAGAATATCACCTGCAAATTATGAAGCAAATACTTCACAAGCATATCTCTCAGGTTATGACTGAAGAGTGGTTCATGTTAGGGCTGAGACTGCTCTGAGTGTCTTTACATAGCATTCATTCCATTGTTGTGCTGCTAAATGACTGACATTATCCATGTTCATAGAGAGGGAACTTTCACTTTGTGTACAGACTCACAATCAGATCACAGAGGTGAAATACTGGCTTCTTCAGACACAACTTCCAGGCTATAGACCAGAGTGAGGGCGAGAGGTTGTGGAGGTGGGTAGAAGAGGGAGAGGAAAAAGGAGAGAGAGAGAGAGGGAGGTCAGGGAAACATATTCTATTGATTGACATTATTATTTATTTTGAGTTCATTAGACCTGTGAGGGGTGGATTCACATTGACTCCATGAATCTTACATAATTTTTTTTGAAGAATGTTGAGCTCTATATTTAGAAGACAATCAAAGAAAATTTAACATTTAGAACTTGTTAACTATAATAACAATAACAATTCTTTACCAGGGCTAGATTAGTAACTTATTAGAACTCTATTGACTAGAGCTAAAATTGTGTACTTTAGAAGATTTAATCTGACAATAGCATAGAGAGGAAAAGAAATCTGAAATGTAACTTAAATCACTTTCTTAGACCTTTACAACTTACATTTCTACACAAACAAAATTTTACACCCTCACAACTTACTTAAAATTTTATACCCTCAGCTATTTATAACTTGTATTTACACACCTTCAGCTACTTTTTCGTTCCATCACCATTTACTTAAGATCTTTTAATCCAATCACCTACCATGAGACCTAGATGCCTAATTACTTAGGGTAGTCATTGCAATGCAAGGTCCTTTAAATAAGGAATAATGAAAAGCTACTTTTAAACCTGTTTTGTGAGTTTATCTCTTTAATAGTAAAGTAAGTTAGCAAGCTATACTGTGTTTGCCTTTTTAAAACAGGAGGCCTCTAGTTTCTAGAAAAGTGCAGCCTGAGGCCTGAGTTAAATGAATTAAGAAGACAGCAGCAGCACTGGCAAAGGAGCTGATGTGTTTGTACCGTTAAAGCTACAGTTAGTAAGTCCATATCCTCAGGGATCTGAGAAGGATAAATTATAGCAGGAAGGATAATCCAATTGGCCTCTGTATCCATTAAATTTACAAAGACTTGCAGGCCTACAAGACTTGAAGGCCTAGACTAGATATTGCCTACAGGCTCCCATGGCCTTCATGATCGCTTCCATGGTCAGCCTTTTGTTGTCATACAGGACAACATGAAATCATCTGCTGCTCAAGAAAGCACTGGCCTTCAGCTGCCAGAACCAGAATGTCTGAGAGATTTTCCTGTAGAGAAGCTTCCTTGGAAAAAATGACCTTACTTAGTCAAGACACAGGAAAACAGTGTTCACAGTCTGGACAAAGGCCTGGTGGAGGGAGAGAGATGAGGACAGTTCTGTCCATTGGTCAGCACAGTTATGACCACATTGCTGTCTCTGGAAACTGCCATTTCTTTCCAGAATGGGAAACTTTATCACTAAACATTTTAAAAGTCATATTCTGCAATTAAATCTATGAAGAATTTGAGATCTATCTATTAAGTATAACTGATTTTAAATAAATTTTACTTGTTTTAGTTACTAGCTTTAGGATTAACCTTGAAGAAATATATGGCTAAATAAAGTTTGTCTTTTTTATGAATTTCATAACAGTTAACAAACTAGTGTCATTCATAAGATTAGGAATTTACAGTATGATCCCTATTAAATTTGAGCTTTATAATTTTGAGTTGAAGATTTAAACTGAAGATCCTTTTTAATCAAAATAAGATATTTAATCATAAACACAGTACATATAGAGTCTGGAACTTTTCTGATCCTTTCTATAGTGCAATGTTATACAATTTCACAATTACTTGTATGACTCAGTTTAGCCAAACAGATAAAGCTCAATAAAGTGATCAACCTAGACAGACATCTATCTTTAAGTCAGTTACACTTAAACAAGTAAACCTTATGAATTTATCAACCCCATTTAGCAAATATATATTATTCCTTACATAAATTTAGAGGCCTGATATTAAACATCATTAGCAAAGACAGAACAATTTGATTTATATCACTGTCAGTTTTTGTTATCCTGAGTATCACATTTGAAATTAATCATCATACAAAAAACAAAAAACAAAACCAAACAAACAAACAAAACACTCCATCTTAATTCAAATATTGTTGATGCCTGCTATTTCTTCTTTAGTCTAAAATGATAATTCCTTACTTGGCTTATACTATGGAGTCATCAAAAGGTGTCCATAAAGTCAAATGGCTTGTCCCCTGTAACCTTATTAAAAGTGCTATTTAACATCTATTTTTTTTAGCAAATCTGTTCTTTTAAACAAAAGTTAAATCCAAGTTACACATACAGTATATTTTAAATAAGAGTTTAAATACTGTATGCCAGTGACCAGCCTGGCATGATAGAGATTCCCTGGGAAGTCAGTGAAGGGGTATAGATTCAGTGATGGGTAAGGGTGGGGACAAAGCTTCTTTAGCTTTCTTCCACTCTTTAACTCTTGGCTAGTCTAAGAACAAAAGCTGCTGGCTTCTGGTAATTAGCTCCTGCTGTTAGCAGGGGGAGGTTGAGAGAGAGAGAGAGAGAGAGAGAGAGAGAGAGAGAGAGAGAGAGAGAGAGAGAGAATGCTAACTACACAGACTCTTTATTCTTTCACTCATTGGAGCTGTTGATGAACTGAGAAGCACAGAGTTCTTTAACTCTTTGGGAGCCAGAGACAAAAGAAGAGGAAGATAGGGAAAATTCAAGCACACATATAGACATACACTCTGGGTGGACCTAACAACCTGTCTCAACAATTCCACATGTGTTTATGTATACTCACAGACAGACAGGCAGGCAGACAGACAGGCAGACAGACAGATAGACAGACAGGCATTTGTTAGATCAGGCTGAGCCCTAAAAGAATGAATACTCATTGAGTAGATGGAATATTGTCTTGGGCCATGCAGAAGAACTGACAAATGACCTGAGAACTCATGAAATGTGGTCCACTGGTTACCACATCCACATGGGTCAGCCTGTCTCCGTGTGGCACAACCCCAAGGATCATGTTTCCTGAGGACTTCATGGTTGTTAACAGAGTTCTGTTCTGCTTGCTACCCTCACATCCCTTTTTTATTGGATATTTTATTTGTTTACATTTAAAATGTTATCCCCTTTCCCTGTCTCCCCTCCACAACTCCCTACCCCATCCTCCCTCTGCTTCTGCTTCTATGAGGGTGCTGCCCATCTCACTGCTCTGGCATCACCCTATACTAGGGAATCGAGGTATAACAGGACCAAGGGCCTCTCCTTTCACTGATGCCAGATAACACCATCCTCTGCTACATTTGCAGTTGGAGTCATGGGTCCCTCATGTGTACTCTTTGGTTGGTGGTTCAGTTCCGGGTAGCTCTGGGGGGTCTTTTCGTTCTTCCTGTGGGGTTGCAAATTCCTTCAGCTCCTTCAGTCTTTTCCCTAACTCTTCAATGCTCAATCCAATGGGTTGCTATGAACACCCGCATCTGTTATTTGTTAGGCTCTGGCAATCAGGCTCCTATCAGCAAGCACTTATTGGCATTAGCATTAGTATCTGGGTTTGGAGTTTGTATGTGGGATGGATCCCCATGTGGGGCAGTCTCTGGATGGCCTTTATTTCACAGGGAACAAAATACTAACAGGAGATAAAGGGTTAGGGAGGGTCTTTGGAGAAAGAGAGGAGGAAGAGCAGAAAAAGGGAGGCGGGAGACTGGATCAGATGTGGAAGGAAATGGTAATGATATACAGAGGATCAGAAAATTTAGCAGAAATGTGTATCAATGGGGGGCAGGGAACTGGGGGTAGCCACCAGAAAGTCCCTGATGTCAGGAAAGCAAGAGGCACCCAGGACCCAAGAGGGATTACGTTAGGTAAGAAGCCTGTTTGGGAGATGGGGCCACCTACTCATCTCCAAATTTTTAACCCAGAATTGCTTCTCACATCCCTCTTAATCTAAAAAATTATATAAAAACTATAAGGGCTTTCAAGGCCCTCACCCAGATAGTTCCTAGGAGAAGTTGCTTCCTGCTTCTCAAGATTGTTCTCTAAGATTTATGGTCAGCTAGTTTCTGGGAGAAAGCTGTTGAGCCAGCCAATCTAATTACCCATTCTATAGCCCTAGGAGAGGCTTCCTGGAACATACAATTCTGGGGCCTAACCTGTTTTTTTTTCTTCTGCTCTAAACTTGGTGCCTAGGGGGGCAACTTTAAAAGTTTACCTTTCACTATACATGGACTGACCCTGGACTCTGACCCCATAGGTAGCAATGAATAGCCTAGTAAGAGCACCAGTGGAAGGGGAAGCCCTGGGTCCTGCTAAGACTGAATCCCCAGTGAACTAGACTATGGGGGGGAGGGCGGCAATGGGGGGAGGGTTGGGAGGGGAACACCCATAAGGAAGGGGAGGGGGGAGGGGGATGTTTGCCCGGAAACCGGGAAAGGGAATAATACTCGAAATGTATATAAGAAATACTCAAGTTAATAAAAAAAAATAGTTTACCTTTCAATGCCAGCTAGAATGACTGTAATGAGTAAGGATTGAGGACTGCCACAAGAATCTGCCAATCAGTGACTATGTAATAATATTAATTAACAGGAATCTCAAAACTTTGAGGTTTGTGACCTAACATTAATCAGTGGTAGGGGTTTTCTGGGAGAATTTTAAGGAACTTTTATGTAGGGTCATGCTATTTTACATAAGGATAGCTTGACATCTTCTTTTCCTATTTGTATTCTTTGATCTTTTTCTCTTGTCTTATTACTTTAGTCAGGACTTTAATTGTATATTGAACAAGAGTGCTGAGAGCAGATGTCCTTGGCTTGTATCTATTTTAGTGTAAGTGATTTATGTATAGTGGGGTGTTCACTCTGCCTTGCTATATATTGCCTTACACATGCTGAGATAAGTCTATGGTATGCCTTGAATTTTTATCATGAAGAGATAGAGATGTTAGATTTTCTTTTGTCAAAAGCCTTTCAAATATTTAATAGGATGAGCATGTTGTTTCTTTCTTGAATCTATTTATGTCTATAGTAAAACATGTTTTGTCAGGTATGGCAGCATTTCATTAAGCAGGCATAAAGTCATAATAATTGTGTATATACATTCAAAAGACCTGCAGAAAATCAAGCCAGCCAAAATCCCAGCAGGCTTGCAGGAGAGGGGTCACAAAGTTTGTTGAAAGCTGAAGAGCTACTGGGAATTGATAGTTTATGGGAAAAGGAGAGTCAGTTTTCTTCAGAGATGTGGCCCTATGCTCCAGTGAAAGTACATGTATGTACAAGCAGCACTAAATGGACTCCATTTTTTTAAAGAAAAACATCATGCAAATTTGGAAATCAAAATGCTGGATATGTTAGGGGATGAATTGATGAGGATGGAAATGGGATTGAATTTTATTAATGGACATTACATAAATTTTACCCTTAAATATTTCCTCAAAAGAGATTGGATCTATTGGCTCATTCCTGTGAGTCTATTACTTGGGAAAACTAAGCAGGTGAATTTACAAAAGGAAAGGGTAAGCTACATATTGCATTCCCAGCCAGACTCTGGTGTAGTGTAAAACTCTATCTGGATAAAAAACAAACAAAAAACTGGAGGAATGATCCAATGCTCTTATGACTCTTAAGTCTGGGGATAAACATGTGATTAACTCTGTGCTGCAGACATATAATGTGCTGTCATGCTAATGTTAAGCATCCATCATAACGATACCATGCCAATCTGTTTTCACATTTCTTTGAACACATCAGGACACTGGGATGAAGACATAGCGTCTTGCATACTAAGACCTCCGAATTTACCCCTGGATTACAACAGCCCATTGGAGTTTAAGCCTGAGATGGTGTTGTCATGTCTGATAAAACCATTTCACTGCAGACCTATAAGTATATTTATAGACAAAAACGACCTGCTCATTTCATTATATGTGTAGTAAACTTGAAGAGAAGAGAGTAAGGTTGACCTTGAGAGCCAGACAGAGTTGAGATATGTGGGCATCCTGAATGCCAGAGAAAGATATTTAACAATGGAGATTCTAAGAGCCATAGAGAGATAAGAGCAAGGTTGATTCTGAACAATAGAGACTGATAGGCATCAGGGCTAATTCTAGAACTAGTGGTTGTCACCAGTAGTTTTATATGTGTCCATAAAAATTACAGGGTTATTTTAGCTAAAACGTTTTTTGTTTGCTTTGACACAGATTCTTTTTTTTTTCTTTTCTTTTTTTCGGAGCTGGGGACCAAACCCAGGGCCTTGCGCTTGCTAGGCAAGCGCTCTACCACTGAGCTAAATCCCCAACCCCATCGATACAGATTCTTATGTAGCCCTACAAGTGCTGGAAATACAGGTGTGAGGCATCGTGGCTGGTGTAGGTATGGCAGGGAATAAGACCAATAGTTTCATGAAGCTAGGCAAATTTTCTACCCACTGATCCTCATCTTCAAGCCATTAGGTTTTTGGGTGGTTTATATTACTCAGACTTAATGTTAAGATAGGTCCCTGACAAATACGTCTATAGTCTACTGAGCTGAGAAATACAGACTATAAAGAAAAGGAGCTGAAAGAAAAAGTATTGTACATCCACACAATCCATGAAAGTCACTATCCCTTTTGACAAGTGGAGTCAAGGTGAAACAATTCTCAAGTTATGACTATGGTGATCCCTGTTCTGCAAGCTCCTTCCTGTTGAGGTAGGCTATGATATACCCATTCTTTTCAAGGAATGGTAGAAATTGGCATGAATCTCAATATAAAAATGGACTGAAAAATACTATAAAATAACCAATGTATTAATTTTATTTTTGACCTTTCTGACTAACATGTGTGTTCTTTGAATGATGAATACAAATAAGCTGTTGAGCATCAATCACTCAGCAGAAATGATGTGTGAGAAAGTGCAAAGTAGGTCAATGGTAAGAAAAAGCAGTTAAAGCTGCATACGAGCTGATAACTGTGGGAGGATTATGAGGAGGGAACAATGCTTTATTGATGTCTTTCTGAGCTATAATATCTTTGCTATAATTTTAAATGGTAAATAATTCTACATGTAGTCACAATCCCTTGTCATTATACCCTTGGCAAACTGTAGTATTTAAATATAGCTTGAGGTTAAGTGGAAGGGACACATATCCAATTGTCATGGTTTAACTGTAAAATGTCAAGTACTAAGATACAGGCTGTGTAACGTGTTTATTGCGTTATAGGGTTAAAACCTTATTTGTGAATCTTGAAAATGGAAAACACAACTCTCCAGTTATGACATAAAATTTCATAAATAATGATTCCTGTAGAGACAGGTGAATATTTATAGATTTTCAGAAGTTATCAGGTAACAAAACAATTTGTTCTTTTGGGTTAAATATTTTATATTATTTTTCTTGCTGTGCTTTTCATAAATGCTAACTTTAGCTAGCTAAAGCTTTTTTTCAAAGTAAGGTGTGATGACAGAATGTAATGCAAGTAAGAAAGTCTAACAACAATGTCCATATTGAAAATGTATAATGAAATCATGAACAATGAATTTACTAAAAGAAAAGAGTTTACTAAAAGAACACATTCCTAATAAGCAATAATATATCTTGTTTTCTTATATTTCAGTGAAAGTTCTGGAATGAAATATGGCAGTCATCTTTAAGTTCCAATATATTTCAAACTACAGCTGTAGAATATTTTATTTGTTTTTAATAGTTGAAAGTGCAGTACAATAATAACTCTACTTCTGTTGATTATTGACCAATTCATAAACTTTTAGTACCTTAAAATGTTAAATATCCTTTCTACAGCAGTTAATAAAGTGTTTTAAAGGCATAGTTTTCATCTTGAAAGTGATGTTTGTAATTAGACTGCTCTGGTTTAGTGTCAAAAAAGGCCTTTCATCGTAGCATTCAAAAAATCAAGGAAAATTATATGTTACTTATGTATAAATAGTTTTAGTATGTATTTATACTACTACTACCATTTACATACTACATACTACTATCCGCACAGTATTACTTTAAATTTCTTATATAGTGTTAGGAAATAAGTGCTGTTTACACTGTCCGAATATATTAAAATTTAGTAATGAAAAATGCACAAAATCCCAGGTTGATATGACATTTACTAAAATCTTTGAAGCCTTTATCACTTGCTTTCTAGAAGCATATTATATTAATTATTTGCCATTTCACTTTTCTGTTATATATTCAATTAAATTTGTTAAAAGGGGTAATGTATATAGTGCTGTAATACAGTAACACATTTGATAATACATGCAAAGAAAAGAACAGCAAAGGAAAATAACATAGTTAAAGAAACTATAGTAGGTAGTCTAAAAAAACCTTTAATATCTCTAAATTTAGAACAGGAGGAAATTATACGTATTAAATTCCATATATTTTACCAAGGTAGAATTGAAGCAGGTGGAGTTGAGTGATTCATTTTTCAAAATTAAAAATTTAATAGAGATATTTGCTGAATAGTCGATAATTTTATGGAGAGTGGGAGAGTCAGAGAGAGCCAAAAAGAAATAGGGCAGAGAGACAGAGAGTAATCGTCTATAGACCAACTGTTACTCATATGATGAGTACGTTTAAACTACTTCATATTATTAATGAAATATGTTGTGAACTCTCATTGTTTGACTGATGGAAAGTGCAATGACTTCAAGAAAATGTAATATATATATAGATATATATAGATATATATTATGTAAGATATATATAGACTGGCTTCATGAGGATTTATAAAGTCTTAATCCAGTTAGAGCCACATCAAACAAACAGAGCAGTAAGACTTCACGGGCAATAAATAGAGGTTAGTTTCAGAGACTCTATTTCAAGCCACTTGATAATCAAGTTATTTGCTAAAGCCAACAATGTAAAATTCCCAGTGATAAGAAGTACAGTATATTCATCCCTAATCAAGTTTCTTATAAATAAATAAATAAATAAATAACCTTTTATTACTTACTTCACCCAAACTCAGCAATCACATGTATAACTACTATAAAATTACTTCCTCTCTAATTCAGAAGCTACGTGATAAAAAGTTGGCAAAAAACACATGTAAATAAGCCTCATGACCCTGGTGCTGTGCAGGAAGGCTGCCTGTGAATCTATTGTGGTTTACTGAAGTTAATAGAGACAATAAAATAATATACATTGTAGGGCAACGTGCAGAATGCATTCAAACAGCAACCATGACTGAATCCTGGAGTCACAGTGGGTTTTTGAGTCTCCACTCTAGCAAGGAAGGTCATGACTACAAGAACTAATCCTGTCACCCTGCACAGGCTTCTGGAAAACAGCTGACCGTTTACTCCACAAATTCATCACTGCCTCCCTCCCCCACAAAGTAAAACTGTTAGAAATATATTAACTGAAATCTATGTCTGCTCACATACTCCTTGTTGTGGGTCTACAATCGTCCCAAATATTCTCCTCAGTTTCTCTCATGATATAAATCCCAGACATAGTTGAGGGAAAAAAATGAGAAAGAAGGGTCTCTCTCTCTCTCTCTCTCTCTCTCTCTCTCTCTCTCTCTCTCTTTCTCTCTCTCTCTCTCTTTCTCTCTCTCTTTCTCTCTCTCTCTCTCTCTGTGTGTGTGTGTGTGTGTGTGTGTGTGTGTTCTGTATGTGTGTTTGTTTTCTGCTTCAGAGGATGGAGAACCTCTGCTTTCTTAATTTTGCATAAGTGTGATTAGATTATGTAATATAATTCAAAAGTGGTAACCATGGAGCTGTGCTGGGAAATAAGCCAATGACTCCATAAACATTGAATGACAGGGAAAGAAGTGAAGCTAGCAGGAAGCTATTGTTTTCATTTTGAAGATTAAGAAAGGTTGAGAAACTAGTTAGAGGCTGCATTGCATATCCACATTTGACCAATATTCACCCAATATTCATGTGACAATGGAGTGAGTGTAGTTTTGTATATATAAGGATTCATTGACTGTTATAAAGTACACAAGCAAAACGAGAATCACATTTGTAACTTGAAAGAAAATTGCATGCCTCTAAGCTGCAGAGACTGTCACGAGATGTGCCTCAGGAAGATATCACCTCAGGTAATTCACCTGAAGATGCTTTCCTCAGCTGTAGTCTCCAGGGACCAGGGTCCTTCAAACCAGGGACAATCCCTGGAATGTAGAGCCATGGAAAATTATTCAGGTGTTCCTAAACTATTTACTATGTCAAATTTTACTTTTTAAATCAAAATCTCAAAACATTTTTTCATCAGAAGTGTTGACTACAGGCTGTGTGTTTATATAGTTAGTCTACAGATGGTGGCATTTTAGCTTTCTTTTTTTTTTTTTTTTTTGGAAACTTGTGAACCTTTTGAATATGGGACCTAGAGCTGGATGAGATTATTGTGCAGCCACAATCTTTCTGTGCCTTCTTCCTGACCCACTGACATGTAATAGCTGTAGCCCTAGGCCCTACCATCATTGACTAATATGCACCACCTTGCCTTCTACTTGATGTTGGACTAACCCCTCTCCTCCTTAAGGAACTTTGCCCATTTATTTAACCTGTGTGAGTAGCAGCTTACACAACCACTTGACATGTTTCCCAAGAGGCCCTGAATGTATATGCATCCCTTGAGCCTCTAAAGACGGTGAGCATTGTAAAAGTTGTTTCTAAATCTCTTGAACATTTCAGTTTGCAGGTGATCTTACAGAGCATCTGAAGAAAAATTCTAAGCAACAATGTAAAATTCAGTGTTCAAATGGGAACCAAGTTTGGGAGTAGTTTTCCTGTAGATTCAAGAGACTCAAGGTTGAGTATCACAGCACTGAAAACATCGCTTAAAATTTCCATTCCACAGACTTGACATCTACAAAGCAGTCTGTGAAGTGGGAATATTGTAGGGACTAGAAAGAGATATGTGAACATCCCAACAGTTTTCCTGCCTTGTTTTTTCAATAAAGAAGAAACACGGTGCCTTAATGGCCATGGTATATTGTTTTGTGTAAATGAAAGCTTCCCTGTATATCTTGAATGGTCCTAGTGAAGTATCATCCATTTTCAGAAAAGAATTATTCAAACCATTTCCATACTTTGCTAAATGGAATGAAGAGCAGTCTACTTGTTTCTGGGATCTATATTCAAATTCACTATCAATCCAGTAGTTTTTTTTTGCATTTTTTCTCCATCTTTATTAAATTGGGTATTTCTTGTTTACATTTCCATTGTTATTACCTTCCCTGGTTTCCAGGTAAACATCCCCTTAACTCCTCCCTCTCCCCTTCTATATGGGTATTCAATCCAGTAGTTTTAAAGTCACTGGATCTTCCTTTTGGTATTAATAAAATTTAAATGATCATTCTTGTCCAAGTACTCTAGGCCTTTGTCCACTTGTTCCCCAAACTAAAACCTGATGAAGTTCCTGAAAACTAGAAAATTCAAAATGCCTAACTGTCTCTCAGATAGTTGCTCAGACAAAGAAACACCCACAGTTGAGTTGTCATAGAGAACATTTCCACTTTTATGATAACCATACCCAAACTAATCCAAGCTGGTCATATTACAGTACTGTGGTGACTCCTAACCATTCAGGGCATTCTAGGCAAAAAGGAAGGTAACTAAGGATCCCCTGGTCCTCTCATGCCACCTTCATCACAGGCACTATTTGAGGCATGAGTGTTAGCATGCCTACTTTACTAGAAAACTGGCATGGCCAATAGTCTGGAATAACTGAAAAGGTATGCAAATAAGACAGAATAACATTAAAACTGAGAGAATTTCTAATAAATTGGTAATAAATTCATAATTTTTTCAAGCCGGACTCCATGAATAAACTAAAATTCAATCAAGGTTAACATTTAAGTATAGATGAGATCACCAGGTTAGCAATGCACTAGTAACCGGTTTGTCACAAACAGGAGGCATAAATGGACTACAATAACCACAGTGAGTTGTACCTTCTTGGCCCAAACCTGCAGAACTAAAACGTAGAGAAAATGCAATAAGAATGGTAGGCTGTTGCTTTCTGGCCACAAATCAAATGGAAAGTGGAGGTTAACAAATATTGCAGACATAGCATGGCTCCACAGCACCCACAGCAACTCCCAATTACTGCAAGGCTAAAGCAAACAGCACCTAGGTTAATATTCTCTCATATTCCTCTTGAAAGTTAAGAATTTATATTTTATACTCAAGCCTCCTGTCATCCTAGAAAGAAGGGAGCTTTTGTCTTTTGATAAAAAGCTAACAGAGAAGAAGACCCTGGTCTCTAAGCTACCCCACTCCCTGTATTCCAGGTTTCTCTGTTATGTTCTACAGAAAGCAATTCCTTATTTTAATCAGTGGAGGTCATTTTTGAAAGGGGAAATAACCCTACCCCCTGTTCCATTTTCTTCTTCCCCATAACTGTTACCAGAGCTGTTTGGGTCAGAATCAGGGTTCTGCCCATCCTAATAAACCAAGTTAAGCCACTCTTCAGTAAGAAAATCAAAACTGCAATGTGAGTGGTGAAACACAAACAAAAGGAGATTAATCCAATGAGGCCACACTGAAATAGGGACAAAGAGGTCTAGAGACAGTCCCTTAAATATGTGGAGGAAATTCTAGTTTCCTATAGTCAATTTTTCAATAGTCTGAAAGTAAAAGGTAGAAAGCAATATACTAGGGAAAGTATCCTAATAAAACTACCTTAGAATTTTTTGCAAGTCACCTTTATCTTTGAAAGCAAGGACTTGTGTCAGTGACATCAGCATTGCACCTGCAAAGAGAATGACGAGTTTGAAACTGACTGTAGAGACATGGTTTAAGGGTCTTACATTAATGTTCTGTGGGAAAATTAAATGTACACTGCTTTCTGAACATCTCTGGGTGTGTCTCTGAAATTAGCAATAAATGTACAAATTGTGTCCAAATAAGGGAAAGCAGATTATTTATTAATTCTCACATTTTAAGGTTTATTATAACCATGCTACATGGACATGCCATGTTAACTTTGTGCAAGTAAAAATTGCCTCAATTTTAAATTTTATGTAGATGGATAATCTAGTTAAGTTACAAATTATATTTTCACTTATGCCATCTTTGAAAGGAAATAGCCCAGAAAACTTGGTGTTTTCTTACCAGTTGCCTCCCAGACCGAAAGCCATAAACACAGCAACATTATAATGCAAGGAAGTGTTAGCTGGTATCAGCATTATTTTTTGATTTGTCATATATTTTGGACATTAGAAGACATTGAAATCACCATAGTTCAGGCATAAAAATCTCGGCTACCATACCTTGCATAGATATGTTCACACAAAATGTAAATACAAGTGCATGCAAGTAGTCACTTTGTGTGAAGTAGTGTCTATTGCTCATTTGTCTGAAGACAATGCTAATACAAGCTACCACAAACTGTGCCCAAGGTGCTTTTTTATAAAGATTACAATTCTCCCCTAAGGATTTGCAGCAGTGAGGTACAAATGTTTCTTTGTGAACTCCCAACAATATACAGCATAAAGGATTATTTATTTTAGTCAAATACAAAGCTTGTCTTCATATTTCCAAATTAACATTTACTTGTCTTGTGTGAGTAGAATATAAACAATCTTCTAGCATAAATGCTGAAATTTCAAAGCTGGGACCAAGGGAGGTGGAAAAAAGGATAAAGTACAAATTACAACTTTTATAGCAGACTCCTTAGGTTGGGTGCACAGGCTCACTGGGACTGTCAAAGGCCCTTTCCGTCTTTGTATTTTTGCTTATCAAGTGTTTCTAAAATTATATCTGTATTTAAATGGTGTCTTTTAATGTAAAACTATCACTCTTACATTGGCATCCTCAGCACTCAGTTTCCATTCCCTCCAAGGAAACCAGGTTTCCATAATTAGGTATCTACAGCCGTACTGTCTCCTCAGCCATGTACTTTTCCTTTGCTTCTCATGTGTCTTCCCAATCAGCTGAGATAATTAAAATGCTTATTTTTCATTTTTAAGAATATAATGGAAGAGATTAAATTTCACATAAGATTTCACTTCATATTCTTTTTCTTTTTTTCTTTTGTAAAATTAAAAACAACCGTTTAAATAAATGAAGAAGTTTTTGTACAAAGCTAGTTGTAATGGACATAGATTCCACCTTATAGTCTCTGGCCTCGCACAGCAAGTGGAGCAGATATCACATTCACATCACGCAGTGTTTGCATTTTCCCTTAAACACCACGTGTTTGTGATCACGTCCTACACTAGTGAAATAAGCAGCAGATTTCACACTACACATGGTGTCCTCAGAAGGGAATTTAACATACACAATGTCTAGAAAGGATCATTCTGCAGAACTATGGTTACTGCAAAATTTTTTTTGAAAAAAAAAAGATTTGTCTGCATTAACCTATAGCATTTAATTGCTGTTCCATATTAGATAATTTTGAAAAATACAAAAACTCACAATACTGCTAAAATGGTATGTCTTTATAGTTTAATACTAACTGGGAGGTGGCTGCTCTCAATGGGGTTTCTGAGTCTCTTGATCAGACTCTAGGTCACTGCATCCAAGAAGCAATCTCCCTACCCTATGTTCTTCGCATTCTTTCCTTCATTTTCTTCTAGATCTTCAGCTTTTTCTCCACTAGTCCCTCAACCATCTTCTCATCTGTAGTCAGGTTTAAACTCTTACTTCTGACCATGTTTGTCTAATTCATATACTAATCTCAGCAGGAAACATCTCCCATTTCTAGTTTCTCTTCAGTGCTTACTGTGTTTTATAAATTCAAGACCATTGCTCCTTAGAACTTTTGTCTGACCAAGGTTCAGTCATTAATAATGGAGAGACAACCTGCGGTATATCTACAAATGTGTCCATGTATTTCCACCTTTGAATAACCCAGTTCCCATCTGCGTATTCTCCCACGAACCATATACGTTCGTCCTCAATTAATATAACTAATAATAATATAGTATTTAATATAAATTCTATGATTAAACATTCTCTTTCTAAAGGATACTATCCAGAATTAAACATGGCACACACTTTGCGTTCATGCCTTTTAAACTACTTTTAGGACACAAACACAACCACTTAAAGAAAAACCTCTTCAATCTCAGCATTTAAGCCTTATTGTCATTTGTATTAAATTCTTTTACAATAACAGGATCATATAAATTAGTGCTCATATCAGTATGTCAATCTATTACTGGAGAGTTGAAAATCTTTGATATAATACATAATTAAGTTAATATAAAATCGAGCTTTATTTCAAAAGCAATTTTTTTTCTGATTTGAAAGTTTACATTTAACACTCCACGAAATGACCATTTTTGCCAATGTTATTATGCATGATTATGATTAGCCCACTGCCTGTATCATACAAATATGTGGTTCCGATTATTTATTTTAACAATTTTTTTATTTTAATGACTCACATAAAATTTTTCCAAATATCTCTTATTTTTAGACATGGATTCGTCTATTTTTGCAGCCTAAATTTATCATACACATATTTTCATCTGATAAAAGATCATCCTCTTTAAAGAGATAGCAGCAAAGAAAAATTTAAAAATAACAATTCCATATTTAATGATCATTTCATTGTATTTATTTTTATTTGGAGGAATTTTAGACATGAGTACTACATATACATTGTTTCTACCCCTCAAAAGAGAACACATGTCCTCTTTTGCATACTCTCAAATTCCTGACTTCTATCTACTTCAGTTGTATACACACACACACACACACACACACACACACACACACACACACACACCCTACTGAATTCATTCAATATTGTTCAAGGACAGTTATGTTTAGAGCTAACATCTTGTGATTGGATAGCCTTTCAGGGCTCTTCTCTGGGGAAGATTTGATTCTCCTCTTTAGCAGCAATTGACTAAATCATGAGTTCTTGTGAGATTTCCAATCCATACTTGCTTGTCGAGTGATGTTGTCTTTTTTGATAATTTAAGACAATGTTTGTTTATTTTCTACTTAGTAATATTTGTGTGTGTGTGTGTGCGTGCGTGCATGGGTGTGTGTGTGTTTGTATGTGTGTGTGTGTGTGTGTGTGTGTGTGTGTATTAATAAAATATATCCAATACAAAATCTCTAACATCTGGTAGAAAATTATAAATTACAAAAGTGTCCAGGTGAACTGCTGAACCTCTTCTAGTACACAACTGATTCATTACGAAAGTCTTTCTCCATCTGTCCAGCACTCTCTTCCAAGAAGAAGTAAATTCTGACTCTCTGTAATACACGATCATCACATATATCAGCTCAATAATTTTCTTCTTATCATTCCTCTACCAATCTGAGTCATTTTGACAGATTTATGCACAAAAGATAATTCAAGAAATCGCTGTGGACTAGATTCAGAATAGAGGTTTATTGCACATGCTGCTCTCAGAGAGGACTCTGTGTGTGTGTGTGTGTGTGTGTGTGTGTGTGTGTGTGTGTGTGTGTATCTGTGTGCATAAAGTTTTCAGGCTGCAAGTTGCCGTTCAAGTCATCATTGCTTGTTTATACTGTAAGCACCTGGTATAGCAGGAGGTGCTGATTTCAATAGGAGTATAGCAGGAAGTGGGGTGGGCATATCATAGCAGCAGAGTTAGATGTATAGAAAGATTTCTGGCCTTTATCAATACTTGATTATACTGATTTAAGTATACCGCACTTCCTTTCCCATTCAAATATTTAATCTCTACATAAGTGTAAATTAAGTAAAGTCCTTGTGATAACTATTTTCTAGGGTCAATTTCCTAAAATACTTATGGTGCATAATTTATAAATTCATTTCCTATCACATATACTTTAGTTTTCTCTCCTTTGTGTTCATCATCGGGGCTCCAGAATAGAATCAGCATTTCACATCGCAGGTACAAATCAAGTCAGCAAACAAGTTTGGCAAACAATCTTGATGGTAAACCATGGAAAGGCAGTTCTTAGACATATGCAAGCTCCAAGAAAACTATGATAGTGTTGGCATCATATGTCATACTACATAGATATTTTTTCATTAGCATTCAAGACCAAAAGAACAAACCATAACTTGTTATAAGTTACTACTTTATCTAAGCATTGGATTCAAATATTACCTTAGCACAGTAGTAATTAATGTGATTTTGAGAAAAAATGAAGTCTCTTCCTTTTCTTTGCCAAACTGAACAAGATCTACTCCATGATAACTTGTTCAAGAAGAAATTAAAAGTGAAATTAAAGATTTTTTAGAATTTAATGAAAATGAAGGCACAACACCCAATCTTGTGGGACACAATGAAAGCAGTGTTAATAGGGAAACTCATAGCTCTGAATGCCACAAACAACAACAACAAAACAAAACAAACAAAAAAACCCTGGAAAAATCATACATTCTTACACTAGCAGCTCAACAACACACCTAAAAGCTCTAGAACAAAAACAAGCAAATACACCCACGAGGAGTAGATGACAGGAAATAATCAAACTCAGGGCTGAAATCAACTAAGTAGAAACAAAAAGGACTATACAAAGAATCAACAAACACAAGAACCAGTTCGTTGAGAAAATCAACAAGATAGATAAACCCTTAACCAGACTAACCAGAGGGCACACAGAGTATATCAAATTAACAAAATCGGAAATGAAAAGGGAGTCATAATAACAGAAACTGAGGAAATTAACTCAAAATTCAGATCCTACTACAAAAGCCTATACTTGTAAAAACTGGAAAATCTGGAGAAAATGGACAATTTTCTAGATAAATACCAGGTACCAAAGTTTAATCAGGATCAGATAAACCATCTAAAAAGTCTCATAACTTCTACAGAAATAGAAGTAGTCATTAAAACTCTTTTAACCAAAAAGCCAGGGACCAGATGGGTTTAGTGCAGAATTCTATCAGACTTTCATAGAAGGCCTAACTAATACCAATACTATGCAAACTATTCTACAAAATAGAAACTGAAGGAACACTACCCAATTCCTTCTGTGAAGCTTATACCTAAACCACACAAAGACCCAACAAAGAAAGAGAACTGCAATTTCCCTTATGAATATCAATGCAAAAATATTCAATAAAATTCTCAAAAACAGAATCCAAGAAAACAACAAAATGAACATTCATATATGTTCAATATATCCTATATGCAAAATTTTTTCCCATTCTTACAATTTTTGCAAGTAAACTATTTGTGTGCGACTTAGTGCTGGAAAACACAAAATAGCCCCGAATTGTCTATACTGTGTGAAAATCTTTAATTTAAATAAACAATTCTTGAAGATTTTAGGACACTCAGCATGTTGAAATGCTGTGAAGGGAAGGTGTTATCTGTGAGCCAAATGGGACCTTAAGCCTCCTGCAGAGAGGCTCATATTCTTTACTCTGCTGAGCTGCTGACTCTGAATTTGCAACATTCATTGTGAAAGAGTCTAGATTCTATAGTCATCCTGCTCCAGGATGTGTTTTTAGATATTGTACTAGCAGAGAGAAACCTAATATAATCAAGTGAGTTTACAGAAAGGAAAAAAAGTGTTTAGTCAATAAATTCAGTGGATAGCTTTGGTATAGTGATGGTGCTGGTATTGGATGGATATGTCAAAAGATAGGGTGGAATGAATGGTAGAGACTACCCAGAGAAACGGAAGGCCCTCATGTTGGCTCTGTTCTTCTTTGTCACATCATTTCTCTTGTGGATGAAGTTGAGGACCTGTGGGAGCCTGAAATTTAGATATCCTTATATTCTTACTTCATTTACTTTGAAATATGGTCTTCTGTAACCTAGGACAGCCTTTGTTTATACAGTTTACAATGACTTTCAACTCCTGATCTTCCTGCTTTGACCTTCAGGGTTCTAATATTACAAGCATTATGGTCATACTAAGTTTATGTGAAAATCAAATGGAACCCAGAGAGTGTCCATGCGGGGAAAACACTCAAATGACCTAGCTTTATCCTCTGCCACAAACACGAGCTTTTAGAAATACCCAGGAGGCTTATATTGTAATTCATTTTCCAGGGTTCTCTCTTGTGTATTTATGTATTCAGATGTAGTCTCTTTCTCTAACTTAATTGACACACATTTTCGTGTTCTCTGGTTTTCAATACAGTTGGCATTGTTCTGTGTGTGATCCCTTGGCTTGCATTACTACACAAACTGCTTCCTTCACTGAGTGATTTTATGCTAGGCTCTTTATCCATTTTTTCTTTTGTTGTGCTTCTCAGTAGAATCCTGACAAATATAACATGCCAGTGTGGTATGACATAATTTCTGATATATCTCAGTCCTGTGGTTGTCAAATAAACTAGGCAGTTTATTCTTGGGTCGTGACTGAATGAGCAAATGGGTAAATTGGTGAAGATTCAAAGTTTACAAAGGGCAATGAATGTAGTTCCATAATAGATTGTTGTCTGTGTTGTGTGGTGTTATGTGTACAACCCCCAGCACTGAAATAACAAATGAACAGTGTTATTGCAGTTTATACATCCCAAGCTCAAACTAGTACTGTACAAAAGTCCAGTGTCAGAAGACTTTAGTCAAACTAAACAGTTTACATAACCCTAATTTAGTCTCTTAAAAATTTTTGAGCACCAATTGCAGGGAGTCAAGTGTCTACTTAAACATGACAGAAGAGATTACAGCAATATGACTAAAGGAAAATAGTCTTCAATTTTCCTCTGCAAATAGATATAATTTGAACAACTAAAGCATTGGGCACAAACAGAGTAAATGTCAGTTTTAAAATTAATAAGAAAAATAGATATCAAAGAATATTTTTACTAAATATTATTTCCAGTTGGGTGATGTGGATAATAGGAACTATTAATAAAATGCCAAATATTTTTAGGGTTTTAATCACTCAATAATATCACATATCACATGTAAACAATTATATTCATGTTTTAACTTTTGTTTGTTTAAACATTAGTGACAGGCTAACTAAAATCATAGAGATTACTTGCAACTAAAATAGAATCCGTCCTTTCCTCTGCGTACCTGGATATCTGGTATTTAGTGCTCGACCTGTATTAGAATCAATTCTAGGACTGTGATCAGGTAATAAATTCTCATTAATGCTCTGTTTTTAGTACTTAACTCCAGCTTCGCCATCGCCCTTCCCAGTATGAATAGCCTGCTCTTTTTACTTATGAGTCTGGAGAACTTGAATTTGAATATTGTTTGACTTTCTATCCTCTCTCACCTTCCTCTTATCTTATTACAAGATCTCTGTTGTTTTCACAGTGAAAAGTCTGCCTATAGTTCTATTTTCTTGGAGAAGCCCAACTTAATTTAGAAAATTGATATGAAGGTTTTGATAGCATGACCATAAGTTTAAATCAAACATACTTAATTTTATTCTGAGAAACAGGATTTTAACAACTGGTATATTACTTCCTTAGCTCATATATTAAGTACTTATATTGATGAGAATATAAACCTAGTACTTTAGTTAAAGAAAAATGTATATATTTATATATAACAGAGTAGAGGAGGGAGTCCAAGAAGATATGTGTAAAACTAAATACCTTTCAGAAAAGATATATGAAAGGCTACTGGAGAAGCTTCATATGCATATGAAGAGATAGATAGGTAGTGTTAAAATTCAGTTACCCTGTATGGGGCAGCATTGCCTCCATAGATATCAAAGACAAAATAAATAAAAATAAAAATAAAAATGAAAAAGCCAATTTCCAAAGTTAAGCCAACAACTTAGGAGATGCTGGCCGCCAGTGAGTCACATAGACTCAAAAACAATAAAGTTTATTGCCAGTCTGGGTTGCCATTCAGTACTTGACTATAAGCTATTTTCCTGAAGTTACCACATACTGGATTCATAGAACGTGGAGATTTAAACCTGACAGGAAAGCATCATCTTTGCTGCATAGCTCGTATGCATGCTACCAGAGAAAAGTAGTCATTAATTTTATCTAACTCTGAACCTTGTCACCTACAAAAATGACCACCCAGGAAAGATGTGCTCAATACACAAAAAAAAATGTGAGATTAAACAACCACTTTCTCTTTGCACTTAACTCACATCTCTTTAGATCAGAGTCCAATGTTGGACCAAGAACATGAGGATAGACAGGCCATTAGGACTCAATGTAAGACTTGCTACTGTTGTTCTAATAAAGGGAGAGAGTATAATACTGAGTATTGTAGTGTACTGCTAATGACTTATCATTATACCCGTAGGATAATGCATCTCTGAACCCTCATCAGAGAAGCTTCACTTTGCTTTGGTTTTTACATAGAAACCCACAACTGACCAAGGTGCAAATCATAAGAATTTGCAGAATACTAAGTCCATAAATGTGACATCAGTGTCACTCCTTTTCCTTACACGTTTTGGAGATCACCGTGGAAGAAGTGAGTAGGAAGACTACACCAACTGTGGATGATGGACAAATACCAGCAAGCACTGCCATGTGGTGACAACAGGACAGCTGCAAATATGATATGTAACAGCATGCATACACCATATACAAGCATAAGACAGACCACACTGAGAGATGGACATCAAGTTCCACCCCTATTGAAAGTTGAGGCTGCTGGAATATGAACCCATTAAGTTTTTGCCCTTGGTAAGTTGACCACATTCCAATGGAAGGCTACACATAAAACATTTAGGAAACATGAGCTAGAGTTGTTGTGTAGGGTAAAAAAGAGGTAATAAAGCTGGGTGATCAGTGAAAGAGAAGTGGTTCTGGGAGAATTTGCAAGGAATCTGAATGTAGTCAAAACACATCGTGTAAAGCTTCACTAAGGACTTTCGAAAATTAACAATACAATTGTCTAGGAGTAATTACAGCCAAAAGGTATAGCTGAATGCCATAACTGACCTCAATTTAAATGAAACATAGAATATAAAAGCTTTCTGACATTGTACAATGATCATATTGTCCAGAATAACCCAGTTTGAAGCAGAAGGAAATTAATTCGAAGTACACTTATCACAAGTATATACCAGAGCACAATTTCGTAGCATATGTGGACAACTGGTAAAAAACAAAACAACAACAACAAAAAAACAAAACAAAACAGGGAAGGCATTGCCTGTGACATATAGACAGATGATTGGTTGACTTTGAGAAAAAGCCATTCTCCTATGAATAAACAGTGTTGGGGTTGAAGTGTAGGACACAATCATGTCATTTTCTTTGCCACTTTTGGGAGGATAACTTTTCTAACAGTCACTATAAGTGAACAGAAGATTTTCCCCAAAACAAATTAGCATGCTTCTCATGCTGAGTTAGCCGCCAGTTATTAAAACCTTTTGACTTCCAGCTGCTCTGAAATCTCCAGTGTGTGGAATGGGATTAAATAAGATGCCAAGGAGTATACAATAGATCTAGGCTTTAGTACTCATGAAAAAATCCCCAAAAAGTTTTCACCTAAGAACATAGAAAACAATCTGAGTTAAGTCAGAACATTATATGTGGGGAGCAGGTGTGGCGGCAGTCCCAAGATGGTGCCCGGGACTCCAGCTAAGTCTCATGACTAGCACCTGACGTCCTCACACACCCAAAAATAGTCATATCCATTGTGAGAGCTGCGCAGGCGCACCATGACACAAGATCAGGCCATGTGACGTGGACCTATGAACTGAGATTACGCAGACTGGACTGACAAGGAGGAGTTGAGGGAGGATATAAAGGAGTGTGCTCGGGAGCTGAAAGGGGAGAGAGAGAAAAAAGGAAAAGAAAGATTCCTGCTTGCACGCTGTAAGGTTCCTGAATAAACTGCTTTGAGAAGAACGCTGTGTCGTCACTCTTTTCTGCAGGTCGGAGACAGAAGCAACAATTATAGATAAGAGCTGAAGCTGTGTCTAAACATATCTTTGATTTAAGGATTAGGATCAGCTTGAACCTCTACTTCTGTGTATACCCCAGTATGGTAAAAAACACAGTACAGCCCCTCCTTTAGGACAGATGTCTAATGAGGAAGGTATCCAGAACATTGTATGCAGAAAGTGAGCTGGCACACTGAAGGGGTGAGAGAGCATGAGCTCACTGTAGACATGCTGCCTGCAGATATTGACCTTGCTATATCACAGTGTATATTCAAGCCCTGCATGCAGCAGTGTTTCTAAGCACATTTTATTACACCTGAAAGTAGCTGATGATGTAGCAAAGTAAGCAGTGTTTAGGAAATAAGAAGCATGGCATTTTATAGGCCATTTTGGGAGCAAATATGCAATGGTGAGCTTTCCCTAACTTTTTGTAGTTTCGTAGATTAGTCAAAAAATAAACTGTCAACAAAAAGATCAACAAAAATAAATGCATGCACACTAGTTAGATTCAATATCACAAGCAAAAGTGAACCATAGGAATTGCCTGAATGCACACAAAGTCTGAAGATCTGTGAGTTTGTATTTCATCTTAATCATAGAGCAAAAGCTGGATCTAGCAAGAGGATACAGGTTATAGAAGATGAATGGATTATCTCTGAAGCATTGAGAAGTCTCTCCTGAATGATGAAACTACTGGGCAAGATCTTAATCACTGTGCTCTTCCTACAGAATCTGTAATTGGGAAAGTAACGGTAAGCCAGAGATGTCTCTTTGAGATTTTCTTCTCTTTTAAATGCCATCCACCTCAAATAATCCATATGGACAACCAGAAAACTTTAGGTGGCATGCCGTATCATGAAATATTTTGGCATCATGATATAAGGTGACCTAATCTAGGTGATGATAATGTCTGATTTTTTTATGTTCTGAAGCCACTAACATCATGGGAAACATACTTAGAACAAGGGGGACATAAACCTTCTAGGACTCTCCCCTGGTTTGATATCCAGTATATATTTATTATCCTTAAATATTCAGGAGTACTGTATCTATATACAGTCAGCCTTTATCAATATCTATAAAAAAAGAATAAAGAAATTCCCCTCTTCATTTTGACATAAGGGCACAGCTAAAAGACAGTTTTCCATGACAGAGAACAAAAACTCTCACTAAACAATCTGCCATCATCAAGATGGATACCTTGTTCTCCAGGATGGTGGGAACTAAGTCCATTTTTCTTTTAGTGTCATTGACCTTGATATCTTATAGGCTGAATAGACTAAGATATATATTCTATGCATAAAACAGGTGCACACATAAATACAATCATATATATATACGTATATATATATACAAATAAATATATTATACACATATCAAAGTATAACTATAAGGAACTAGATTAAATGCCATAGCATTAGGGAGGTCCAAATTCTCTGAAGTTCTGGCAGCTCTAGAGACCCAGGAAACTTGAGAGAATCAGAGGAGAACTGAGGCTATATTTCATATCAAGATACTCTACGAAGGTTAGGATTTGCTGTGAAGCCATGGGCAAAGGACAGTGGACATTCCTGGTGAAAGAATGTAAAACAGAAAATGACTTTTGTCATCCCTGATGTTACTCAAGTTTAGGAGGAAACACTGTCCACAGTGACTAAGAAGCTGCCTCAGATAAAGACCCTGTGTAATATTATTCCTCACAATCTCTACCTTCCTTAAAAATGTCAGAGCATGGTTCAGTCTAAAAGTGACCTCAATTTTCCCAATAATAAGAGTTATTTTTGCTGTCAATTAATGTTTGTAGCTATGGCTTTCTTGGTTTGTTCTGCCTCTGTTATTCCAGGATCACCAAAATATTTACACTTTGCTAACAGTCATTTGCAGTTAAACAATCCAAAACATTTCTTATATGTTTCTTTAAACTTTTTCCAACTGCTTTACTTTTTTCCCCTTGATGAAGGGATTCTGTCTAAACAACTATTTAAGTCCAAGCACACATCTGGGAGTAGTTTTAAGATACAAAGCTATATTATTGCTGGGAAATCGCTTTGACGCTGGAGACTCAGTAACTATATCACACCACCTACAATGGGGGTAAAAGCTAGAATGCAAAATGCACCATTCCTCCTTATCCACCCTGCTTGTCACATGTTGACCACTTTTGTGAGTAGAATAATGTTAACGTTCTTTCTTCTGGGCAGCAAAGTATCAACTTCCCACACGCTCTTGACACCTGATCCCCCACTCTAATCACTGCATGGAGGCTGTCATCCAGGACAGATGCCTCTTCACTGGTGGGCCAATAATTCTGTAAGTTTATCCCTCCTATGTTGATCTACCTACCTAGCATAGGCTAAAGAAGAACCTGGTATCTGACAAGGGGCAGAGTCTAACAAAGGACTGGCCAACAGAAAGAAGACAGAGACTGAGTTTTCTATTTTGCACTTTCTTAGTCTTTCTGACTTTCCTTATCTTTCTCTGTCATGAATAATTCAATTTTTGCTCCTGTCTCCTTTAAATACACAACCCTTACTTTGAATTATGATTTTGTTGCCTATTGGAGCTCATAATTTTGGCTTTATAGTGAAAATTATGATCTCATGAAATCTGAGATAGCCTTGGTTCCTATTTAATTGAAAATGTTCTGAGGCAGAAAGTGACTCAAACCAAATGGCACATTTGAATGGATATCAGGAAGTATTTTATGTTAGTGGAGGCTATGCCAGATGCTATGCTGAACATAGCTTTATTCCTCATAAGATGCTGTGAAGCATAGATTAATGCCAAATATCCAATGAAAAGCAGTGAATCCTGGCTATAAACATAATATTTTCGTTATTTTATAACCAGTGAATAATTGTACATCCATAAAAGAAGACCCTTATCCTGCTGTAAAACAAAGTTTCCAGCAACTCAAGATAAGCAAGCGCTTCCCGATGATAAAGTTCAGGACCTGTTTTGGCAAAGCAGACTCTGGAAGTCGTGTGGTTCTGCACATGCTCATCCCCACAAAGCAGCTGCACAAATGCTACTCAGGGTTCAGGTCAGCTATGCTCTCTGAGAATAATAATGAAATAGGCCAAAGGCAAAGCTATGATGTGAGCTGTTTTGATTGGATTAAATAAATCTGTTCACTAAGATTAAGCTAGTGTGTTATTATAATGACTAATTATGTTTATTTAAAATAATATATCATAATTAATATAGTGATTCTACTTTTAACACATGGAGTAAAATTTGGAAGCAATAATATTGGGGTTCAAAGAGTGACAATCTCATGAAACAAGGATTTGTGACTTTCATGTTCCTATAAGTCTCTCCATTACGAGATGTTCCATAGACATTCCTTAATAGTCAGTGTGAGCAGTATGAATTATAACTTGTAGCTTCCCTTCTTTTAGCATAAGAGAAGAAGCAAAAACAGATATCAGGAGTTTCTTGTCTCCTGAGGTCCTTCCCAAGATTTAGACTTTTTCAATTCCCTTCCCCAAAATTAAAGTAGAACATCAGTTGCTAGAAATAGAACAGGCTTGATAATATAAACAGGCTTGATCACAAATAGGGGTTGATAAATACATTTGCGAGTAGCTAATTGTCATAGAAATGTCAAGAAACATTTCAAGCATAGAAATATCTTTAATAATTTAAGTGGGAGAGTAGGTTTTAAGGCCACTAAAAGTCAGTAGGGAATATACATAAAGAAGAGAAAATCTTGGATTTACACCTAAATTTGTGTAAACCAAGACCATTGCTATTTGTCTAGCATTAGCTATTTAAGAAGCTTAGATAGACAACAGAGACGACAGAAAGGGACAGGGTGAGAAACTTTCTGTGAAACTGATAGGAACTGGATGGATGTCAAACATGTCTAGTAGCAGACAGGATGCTCACAGGAAAAGCTATTTCCATGGAGTCAGTTGCAACAGCAAAGGAAGAGCCCCTCTGTTGTAATATGCTCTCCTAAAGGTAACTTGATAAAAGTTCTGTTTGAACGGTCTCATTTACTTTACTTGACTGGCCTGCACTATAATTGTCAGAAAACATTGTAGAATCTCAAAAATATGTGTAGCAAACAGCCCTGGTGTAACAAAGATATATTTTGAGTCTCAAATGACATCTAAGACCACCAAAGCTAATTTATTCCTTCCTGTGTTGTAATTTGGGAACCTAGAAACAGATTTTTATACAAGTAACTAAGAAAATATTTTAATTTTATAAATTAAAGAAATTCCTCAAATATTTCTGTTTCATCATTTAATCATTTTGCAAGACAATAGCTTGTATCTGAAAAAAAATATGTAATGATGAATGTTGGTTCTTTCTAGCCCTTTAAATATAAAATTCATGATATATTCATGATAATTACTACCTGTAATTAATTAGCAAACTATATCCCAACTGAAGACAACAGATTCAAAAGTAAATTACCTGTATATCAGGGGTATGAAAGTTCAGAAAACCAACATACAGTGATTTCTGAAAAAGAAGAAAATACTTAGTAATGTTTTATTTTTCAAAGCTGTTAATATACAATGATGTGCATCTCAAAAATTTCAAAATTTCCATTCTGTACACCCAATTTCATCTAGCTCTTGACTTAAAATGAAACTTTAATCTTTAAAAAATATTTACTTTAACATATATATATATATATGGTGTATGTGGTGTGTGTGTGCGTGTGTGCATGTGTGTGAGTGTGTGTGCATGTGTGTGTGTGTGTGTGTCTATGTGTGGTACAGAGGGTATGGGATCCCATTCAGCCTGAGTTGCAAATAGTTGTGAGCTCTGTTACATGGTTGCTGAAGTCCTCTGAGAGAGCAGCAAGATCTCATAAGTGCTGTGCCCTCTTTTCAGTTCCAGCAACTTCTCTTTTACTCAGTAATATTGTATGTTTACAAAGACAGCTTCTAAATTACAGATACAAGTTCACATTCACTCTATTTACACTCAAAGTTCTCAGAAAGGACCTGAATACAGAGGCCTTTGTTTCCCAGTGGCTATGTTTGCTCTACTAAGGTTCTATGATAACAATCCAGTTACTATGAGTAAATTAATAAAGTAGAAATATTTTCAGATATTTGTATATGACACGTTGGTCAGATATATTTACAATATATTTATGTATAATTTATTATATATTAAATATAAATAATTATAAATTAAATATATATCAGGTATATAATACATATTAAATATAAAATGTTAAATGTATATATTAAAGGGATCACAAGATAGCCTATTTCTTTTCAATCTTGTAGTATTGATATGATTTAAGAAGCAAGTCGATGCCGATGTTTATACTTGAATATTTCTTAATTTGTGGAAGTATAAATCATAACACCCCTATATCTAGCTATGCAAGGATAGTCAACTTAATGAAAGGAAACTTGCATTAGATTCTGTTACACTCTGGCAGAGCTTATAGTTAAGGCATATGGATTTCTGGATCAGAGAGCTGGAACAAGGCAACAGTGCTTGGCTGCCTCCTATTCAAGGAAGATTCATTTTCTTACCACAATAAATCTTGGATCAAATTGGCTGCAAATGACCCCATTTAGGGGATTTAGCTCAGTGGTAGAGCGCTTGCCTAGGAAGCACAAGGCCCTGGGTTAGGTCCCCAGGTCTGAAAAAAAGAACCAAAAAAAATTGGCTGCAAATGAGACAGTCTTCATTTGGGTATAGAGCAGACCATCAGTGGAATCTCCTGTGTTGATTTAATTAGATAGAGCTCAATGTTAATTATTTCCAGTCTAGAGTTTTAAAGTCCCACAGCTAAAAAATAAATATATATTTTTTTTTCGAATTTGAAAAAACCTTCAGCAATAAAAATATTTGCATGTTTCTTATGAATTGGAGATATGCTAAAAAATAAATTATTCAGTACTGTACATCCTTGGAACGACATGAAGATTTTAATGACGGTGCTAATATTACTTCCAAAATTTCGTCTTATTTTACAACAACTTATTTTTAGAATGGCTTACATTAGAAATTCAGTAGGTAACTATGCCTTGCAAATGAAGAGAGCTGAACTCTTTTCTACAGTATGTCTTACAGTGCTTGCCTTAGAATAACACATTGTTAAATTTTTAAACTCTGTGATTGCTCTATACAAAAAAGTGGGAGATGTAAATGGAAACCTCAGCCTGCTGAGGTTTTTATATGGAAATCATGTGCCAAATGTTCACAAGGAACCCAATTTAAAAACATGTCAACACTTGAGGCTATTTTAGTTTGTTCAAGCTTGACCTTTCTGGTGCAGACAAAAAAATGCTATGACAGAAACTTGCATGTTATATATGCCTTGATTTGATTTTTCTTTTTTCCCAGAGGTACAGAAAAATATCAATTATTTTATGTGCAAAGAGAAATTAGAGTGTATTTAACTGTTTCCAGGCATTTTAGTCCATCAGGAATGCGTGGATTTTAATCTCAAATGTACTTGGTTTTTGTCATCACACATAGTTCTTCTAAAAGCAGACAATGTAGTGCTGTCAAAACACAACGGATATTATTGGCCATGGCCACCTGGTATATTATAGTATGTAAATATATTTGCCTAAAAGTATATATATATATATATATATATATATATATATATATATATATATATGTATATATTTTTTTTCTCTAAGTACTCCCTAACAGCAGTGCCATGACATGGGTCCTCTGCTCCATTGATGAACAGCCGTGGTCAGAACTGAGAGGTAACTTCCCACTCTGCACTCAAGGTCAACAGGGAAAATAGCCTCACTTCCCACTTCTACCACTGTTGATCCTGAGCAAGTGATTTACATGGAGTTACTACTAGAATTTTACATTTATGTTTGCTTTAGTTTGTTGAAAATGTAACAGTTATTTCTAACAGATATGGAATATGTAAAGGTCACCAGGATTCTTGCTAAACTTTAAAACAATGCATCTCAAATAAATAAGTAAATGTGTGAAAATAAATTTCCTGAAGGTTTATGTAAATGTGTTTGGGGCTGGCATTCTCCATGGTTTTCATTGGGATATTTTTCTCATTTCACTCTGCTGGCGGTGATTTCAATAAAAGTGCAGATGGAAGAAATGTGCTGTCAATAACCTGAGCTTAAATTGGCTGCAAGATGCACCTGAGATTTAATTATAAAATTGTAGCTTTGGAATTTGCAAAGAGAGAAATTAGAAGCAAAATTAATTTCCCATTTTTATCATCTTCTTTTCTTTAAGTTGTATATTTCAACAACTATTCTACTAAATTTACATTAGATTTGCTTTATTTATTGTAAGTTTTAAGAGCACAGGAAGTTCATTTAATTCATACTTTCCAATAAAGCATTGGAAATGGTATCACATTTCACATTTTCTTGGTACTGTAGTTGATATTGTATTTGTGAATGCTGTATCTAACTTAGTTCTGGAGAACAGTGTTTTTCAACTTGTAAGACATTATTAATCTGCAGATGAGACTATGATTGCAGAGTAAGGGACTGTATATAAGTTTTCATGTAGAAGTATAAGGGCAACCTATCCTTTCAATGCTAAGTGGGCTGAAAAGAAATGTGTAAAGTTGTTCAAGCCTCACTTGTTTTTAGGCTGCTGAGCAAAGAGTATTCGAAGTCTGGTTGTATATGTCACCAAGTCACCATGACTTGACCAGAGGGGCCTCTGAATGAGGGCATGAAGAACAACGATATTTATGATCCTGCATCTTTTATTGCATGCATTCTCCAGAGTTAATAGGAGCAAATTTACACAACCTGCCTTAAAGGAAATGTTATATGCTGATTAGATTGTTGTCAGCTTGACATGAATCTTTATATATACCAGACAAAAGGGAATCTCAATTAAGGATTTCCTTCCATCATATTTCCCTGTCAACATGTGTGTTTGACATATTCTTGACTAATAATCAGTGTGAGAGCTGTCAACCTACTGTGGGTGGGGCTACCGCTGAACAGGTGACTAATCAGGGTGGGAGGTGTCAGCCTACTGTGGGTAGGCTTATCACAGGTGGCCCCATATGGAATATGAAAGCAAGCTGAGAAAGCCTTGGTTAGCAAGCCAGGAAGCAGTGTTCCATTATGACAGGAGACCTTTCCTGATTTCCTTAGATGCAGTTCAGAACTTGTATACCAAATAAACTCATTACTCCCCCAAGCTGATTTTGAAACAAAATTAGGACATCCTGTGCCTAGAGTCTAATTTTGCAGATACAAGGTGACATGTATCTAACCACTTGTTCTGTAGAAAAACAGATTGAAGGACTCAGATCTTAAAGTCTGATATGGACACAAGACCCCTTTCCAGCCTTTGGATAGAGTCTGTGGTGCACTGTTGTAAGGTATAGCAAATGTCTTTAGAAAGTCAGAAATAAGCTGCCTTCACAGATTAGAGCATGTAAATCATGTTGTTGGTAGTTTCAATTACCTCCAACTTACCTTATCATTATAAACACAGGTATCTGATTTTGATTGACCTTGAGAATTCTGTCAATAAAGCCACACATGATTGCAGGTGGTAGAGATTGGCCTTCACAACACAACAAAAGGAACAGTAAGACCACATGATTCAGTCTTGCCAGGAAAATACAAAGGCTGAGCTCTTAAACTTTTCACCTGATGGGCATTGAGATTATATAATATTGGAAAATAGGACTCAATTGAACAGTCAACAAAAATACAAAGATCTCTTCACTGTCCTCTGTTTAGTTGACCACTTTCATTAATTTAATAAGAACTCTAACAGCTCAGGGCTAGCTTTGGTTTCAGCTTATTTATGATCTTAATCAAATCATGAAACTTCTCAGATTCTGTTTTTTGATCTTTAAAACAGGGAAAAAATGGTGATAGCAGTTAATGATGCTGTGGTAAGATATTTTAGCACCCATGATTCAGACTTTGCTCTGAAGGAAGCAAACATGGATTGTAGTAAAAGTAACTAAATAACTTTATGATGGATTCACATTCTATGTAGCCTCTAAAGACATCTGGGTATCTGCTACCCCAATGTGATGGCTTTTGATTAAAAGGAAACATCTGCCTGGATTCATTAAGGGTCATTCTAGAAAACTGTTAGTGGCCTGCAATATCCCTGGTGTGTGCTTGGGAGATTAGCCAAGAGTTCTTGAGGAATGCATTGGGCCCTGCTGGGATGACGAAGTCCTACTGTGTGTCTGTCCATCTACCATCAACAAGCAATATTCTTCCTCACTGATCCAAGAACTTATTTCAAAATTAAGTTACACTGTTTGACAGCACTATATGCTGCCAGTGCATGATCCCCTTAAATTCTTCAGTTAAATTTTAGTTTAGTTAAATGTTAACAGAATAACTGTACATTTAGCTATTGGTAAGACTATCAGACATTTCTGGAACTGAGGTTGTTGGGTAATTTGACTTTAGTCATACATTTAGGAACACGACCATAAGCAAGAGAGTAGAGTATGTCAAAATGTAAATTTTCATTTAAGAGACTGGAACAAATAGTATCCAAAACCTGTGTGAACGTCTCTATCTTTGTGGTGTCTGTGTTTGTGTGTGTGCGCGTGTGTGCATGCATGGCTGTGTGTGTGTGAGTGAGTGTGTGTGTGTGTTGTGTGTGTGTGTGTGTGTGTGTGTGTGTAGAGGAGGGAGAGAAGGGAACTTTCAAAAGAAGTATTTGCAGTTCACTTCGAGGTTATGTGTTAAAGATGCACAGTAGGAACAATGTGTGCTCTTCATTTTCATCTGATAAGAATGGAGTTTCAACTGTATCCTGTAAAACTAACTGGTGTCTTAAAGGAAACCATTTCACCAGAGTTTGCTCTCCTGTTATTGAAAAATTACCAAGAGTTCTGACAGTTATAGCATGGTTTTAAGTATACTTAAATACCAGCAGGCTTGAGAAATAAACAACTATAAAAGAGATGAGACAAAAAGACAGCTTGCATCTGCTGACAAAAGCACATATCTAAAGAAACTTGCATGGTCTCTTGTATTGCCTGGGCATTTTGGCAAGAAATCACACTTTTATGAAGCAAATAGAAGCATTTTCCTTTCAGTATCCAGTGTACTACTAGCTCATCTGCTCCTATTACATTGAAAATAATTTGAAGACATCACAAAAATGATCAACTTCTTCATTATTTGATAAACATGCCTCTGCTGAATATATTTTCCTTTGGTTCTTGGGTAAAGTGTTGAGCAAAATTTGAAGGGGTTGAAAAAGGACAAGATCCTCATGCACCAGAAATGAGCCTCTGATTTTGAGGATAGAATAAATTTATTATAATGTCCAGAAAAGTCCATGGCATTCAGTAATTTAAAAGAAACTAGAGCACAATCTACACAAAATCAAGCAGAGTGATCAGCTGGAGGTCTCATGAATCATTCAAATCTATTTCTTAATAATGCAGGTAAAGAAGCAATGTAACAAGGTATATCTTATTACTTATGAAGGATATTTTTGTTAGTTCAAATTTCTCAGATGTCACTTCATGATTTTTTACAAATTTTATGCTTCTCTATTTTATTTTTATTATTAACTGTGAGTGAGGCTCTCTGTCCTCTGACTCCATGTCTTCATGTAGATATGTGAATTTGGATGCAGTGTCTGAAAAGCCAGGAACAGGACATTGTTACTCAAGTCCGACATTTACAAGATGGTGCGAACTGTCATGAGGTGCTGTGAACTGAACCTGAGTCTTCTGCAAAAGTAACAAGTCAACCATGGAACCAACTCTAGTTCCAAGTTCTTATGCTTTCTATTCATCTATCTACCTAAGAGAAATAGTGTTTCAATATTTCATCAGTTACTTCTGGGTGTTTCTCTTGTGAGTGTTGCCTGGATCTACAAATGAGTTTGTCTATAACTGGGGTATAAAGTTCTTCGTAAATATAACATATGCACAGCTGGTTTACTATCTAGGGAAGATTCTACTGTACCTTCTGTTAGGATCCCTCTAACGCTTTATCTCTTGATCTCCAAAACATTGCATCTTACATGTCCAGCATGTCCAGCACTCTCTCTTTTGATGTAGTGGATATACAGTGAGCTTTTATTCATAAGCTAAGCAGAAAAGTTTATTTTATGGTTGGTAAATTGTACCGTTGACATCTATTTTATGACTTGTATACCTACACTCAACTTTAGTATCAGTGTTTTTTAAATATAGTTTTGTCAATGAGATTTACTGAACCAAACATTTTATTATAATTTAAATGTCTAATCCTTTACGAACTATGACTGTATAGCTGTATGGATTAATTTCTATTCTATAATAATGTAACTGCCCATCAAGTTAACAAAGGTGTTTGCTAAATGTGAAACCACTTGTAGAATATCTTCGATGTTTTATTTTCAAATTTCTTGATCTATACCCTCAATCATAATATTTTCCATATTGTTCTCCTTTATCTGCATAGCACACATATTGCTTACATAGGAGGGCAAGACCTTGTCTATGTCTGCAGAATTCTCTAGATTTCTTTAAGTAAGCAAATAGAAGTGGGCTTTAAAAAATTCTATGTATTTGTCTTTAAAAGTTTTTTAAACACACAGCTATGTCAGCTGCATTCTTCTGCTGCTACTACTCTCAATCTTTCTCCTCTCCTTTTTGCAAAAGTGTTGTGTGAGTCGTGACTTCAAAATTTACTATCAACAGATTTTAGGGACAAATTCCCACACTCTATTCTAAGGTTTTCTTTTTTTACTATGTGTTTAAATGATTCATTGAAAAAGAAGTTTTATGATAAGAAGCAGATTTAAACTCAAAGGCCTTACAGACCCTGTGGGGAGGTAATTTCCTTGTAGTCCTTAATTAATAAGAAGAAAATGAGAGTACTTATGAAAACATCCTTCACTATAAATTATTTTCATATCTATTTTTCTTAACTTTTCATTTTACCCATCAGAATGCATTTACCTCCCAGTATCTCATTTATGCAGTGATAAAATAATACTGCCCCCTTAGCTTCTACCGATGAACCAGCCAGAAGACCTTACCTGACGTGGGCATGTAAATTATCAAGTGCCTTTTCATTCTTCCATACTTGGTCAATGTGTGAATTGTCTTCAATAGTATAGAAGTGCTTTTAAAATATAACCTATGTGGTGACAATGATTGGATTTGTTATCTAGATAGATGGGTGGCAGTCAGACTGGTCACACCATTAATAAATTCCAATTTATGAATTTAATTACTTCATTTTCTGAGTATGTGTGTGTTCAGAGCTGATTAGTCTGGTGTTGGAATAACCATTCCCAATTCTATTCTCTGCAAGTACAGTTGAAAATGTTATCCCTTTACTACGGTTATTTTAAAACTAAATCCCAAATTACTACAAAAATTCTTGTCTTTTTTTTCCCAGTGTAGGTTATAAACGAGATGACCTGCCTTTTCTGAAATACGGCCTATGAAATCCTCTGTAGTATTTATCAGCGTAAAAATCTGAGTGTGACATTATTAGCACCCATAGAATCTGATGCTCAGAAGCCATTGAAATTCTCTTTTAGGGGGCTGGAGACATGTCTCAGCAGTTAAGAGTACTTGCTGTTCTTCCAGAGGTCAAAAATTCAATTCTCAACAACCATATGGTAGAGTAAAACCATCTCTAACTCTGGATATTCTGGAACTCTGGTGGTTTGAATATGAACAGCAGTCATCAGCACATATATTTGGATACTTGGTCATTAGAGAGTGGAACTACTTGACAGAGATTAGAAGATATGAACTTTTCAGAGGATGTGTGTCACTGAGGATCTGCCCTGAGTTTTCCAGTATTCAATCTAGGCCGAGTATCTCTCTCACTTCTTGCTGCCTACTGATTCAGATGTGGATTTCTCAGCTACCACTCTAGCATGATGTCTGCATGTAGCTACATATCCCACCATGATGATAATGAACTAAATCTCTGAATATGTAAATAGGCTCCAATTAAATGCTTCCCTTCATAAGAGTCAACATAGACGCTGTGTCTTTTCACAGCAATAAGACATTGACTAATATAGATCCAACATGCTCTTTTGTTGTTCAGATGTACAGGCACTCAAACATCCATATACATAAAATATATAAATAAATCTTAATTTCTTTTAGGTTGCAAACTTAGCATATGGACTTGGCTGGGCACCTGAATTGTAAATTTTGCTACTCGTCTTAGCGTTCTTATTGCTGTGAAGAAATACCATAGGTACAGCAACTCTCATAAAGGAAATTATTTAATTGGGTTGTCTTACTGTTCACAGGTTTAGTCTACTAGCATCATGTCAGGAAGGATGGAGGCATGCAGACTCACAGGATGCTTGAGCAGCAACTGAAAATTCTACATCCATATCCATAGGGAACAGGAAAAAATGAATAAATAAAACAGACACACCATCCAGGCTTGAGCATCTAAGACCCCAAATCTGGATTCCACTGCTACACTTCCTTCAATCAGACCATGCCTCCTAATGGTAGCATTAGTTATGGGACTATGGGAGCTATTCTTATTCAAACCATAACACTACATATTCTTGATTTGTCTTCAGTCCTCTTATCATGGGGTCTTGACATCTGAGTGTCAATATTTTCTGAAAGTTTATGTGTTTCCTCTCTATTCACAACTTGATGTAAGAGATATTCTTTTCTTGCTCTATTTATTGGATATTTCTTTATTAACATTTTTCTTTTTTTCCCCATAAGCCACCTATCCCATCCCTCTCCCCTTCTACTGTAAGAGTGTTCCCTTCCCCATTCACACCCCTTACCATTCCCTGACAATCCTTTACACTGTGGTTCCAACCTTGGCTGGACCAAGGGTTTCATCTTCTTTGGTGCCCAGCAAGGCCATCCTCTGCTACATATGCAGTTGGAGCCATGGGTCATTCCATGTATAGTCTTTGGGTAGTGATTTAGTCCCTGGAAGATCTGGTTGGTTGGAATTGTGGTTCTTTTTTTTTTTTTTTGATTTCTTTTTTTTTTTATTAACTTGAGTATTTCTTATATACATTTCGAGTGTTATTCCCTTTCCCGGTTTCCGGGCAAACATCCCCCTCCCCCCTCCCCTTCCTTATGGGTGTTCCCCTCCCAACCCTCCCCCCATTGCCGCCCTCCCCCCATAGACTAGTTCACTGGGGGTTCAGTCTTAGCAGGACTCAGGGCTTCCCCTTCCACTGGTGCTCTTACTAGGATATTCATTGCTACCTATGAGGTCAGACTCCAGGGTCAGTCCATGTATAGTCTTTAGGTAGTGGCTTAGTCCCTGGAAGCTCTGGTTGCTTGGCATTGTTGTACATATGGGGTCTCGAGCCCCTTCAAGCTCTTCCAGTTCTTTCTCTGATTCCTTCAATAGGGGACCTATTCTCAGTTCAGTGGTTTGCTGCTGGCATTCGCCTCTGTATTTGCTGTATTCTGGCTGTGTCTCTCAGGAGCGATCTACATCCGGCTCCTGTCGGTCTGCACTTCTTTGCTTCATCCATCTTGTCTAATTGGGTGGCTGTATATGTATGGGCCACATGTGGGGCAGGCTCTGAATGGGTGTTCCTTCAGTCTCTGTTTTAATCTTTGCCTCTCCCTTCCCTGCCAGGGGTATTCTTTTTCCTTATTTAAAGAAGGAGTGAAGCATTCACATTTTGATCATCCGTCTTGAGTTTCGTTTGTTCTAGGGATCTAGGGTAATTCAAGCATTTGGGCTAATAGCCACTTATCAATGAGTGCATACCATGAATGTCTTTCTGTGATTGGGTTAGCTCACTCAGGATGATATTTTCCAGTTCCAACCATTTGCCTACGAATTTCATAAACTCGTTGTTTTTGATAGCTGAGTAATATTCCATTGTGTAGATGTACCACATTTTCTGTATCCATTCCTCTGTTGAAGGGCATCTGGGTATTTTCCAGTTTCTGGCTATTATAAATAAGGCTGCGATGAACATAGTGGAGCACGAGTCTTTTTTATATGTTGGGGCATTTTTTGGGTATATGCCCAAGAGAGGTATAGCTGGATCCTCAGGCAGTTCAATGTCCAATTTTCTGAGGAACCTCCAGACTGATTTCCAGAATGGTTTTACCAGTCTGCAATCCCACCAACAATGGAGGAGTGTTCCTCTTTCTCCGCGTCATCGCCAGGATCTGCTGTCACCTGAGTTTTTGATCTTAGCCATTCTCACTGGTGTGAGGTGAAGTCTCAGGGTTGTTTTGATTTGCATTTCCCTTATGACTAAAGATGTTGAACATTTCTTTAGGTGTTTCTCAGCCATTCGGCATTCCTCAGCTGTGAATTCTTTGTTTAGCTCTGAACCCCACTTTTTAATAGGGTTATTTGTCTCCCTGCGGTCTAACTTCTTGAGTTCTTTGTATATTTTGGATATAAGGCCTCTATCTGTTGTAGGATTGGTAAAGATCTTTTCCAAATCTGTTGGTTGCCATTTTGTCCTAACCACAGTGTCCTTTGCCTTACAGAAGCTTTGCAGTTTTATGAGATCCCATTTGTCGATTCTTGATCTTAGAGCATAAGCCATTGGTGTTTTGTTCAGGAAATTTTTTCCAGTGCCTATGTGTTCCAGATGCTTCCCTAGTTTTTCTTCTATTAGTTTGAGTGTGTCTGGTTTGATGTGGAGGTCCTTGATCCACTTGGACTTAAGCTTTGTACAGGGTGATAAGCATGGATCGATCTGCATTCTTCTACATGTTGCCCTCCAGTTGAACCAGCACCATTTGCTGAAAATGCTATCCTTTTTCCATTGGATGGTTTTGGCTCCTTTGTCAAAAATCAAGTGACCATAGGTGTGTGGGTTCATTTCTGGGTCTTCAATTCTATTCCATTGGTCTATCTGTCTGTCTCTGTACCAATACCATGCAGTTTTTATCACTATTGCTCTGTAATACTGCTTGAGTTCAGGGATAGTGATTCCCCCTGTGGTTCTTATGGGGTTGCAAGCCCCTTCAGTTCTTTCAGTCCTTTAATAATTCCTCTAACAGGGGTCCCGTTCTCAGTTCAGTGGTTTGCTGCTAGCATTCGCTTTTGTATTTGATATGTTCTGGCTGTGTCTCTCAGGAGAATCTATATCTGGTCGCTTTCAGTGTGCACTTCTTAGCTTCATCAATCTTATCAAGTTTTGGTGGAGATATATATGCCACATGTGAGGCAGGCTCTGAATGGCCATTTCTTCAGTCTCTGCTATAAACTTTGCCTCTATATACCCTCCTAGGGATATGTTTGTTTCCCTTTTAAGAAAAAGTGAAGCATCAGCATTTTGATCATCCATCTTCTTGAGCTTCATGTGGTCCATGGATTTCGTTTTGGGTAATTCAAGCTTTTGGTCCAATATCCACTTATCAGTGAGTGCATACCATGTGTATTTTTCTGTGTTTGGGTTAACTCACTCAAGATGATATTTTCTAGTTCCATCCATTTGCCTATGAATTTCATGAAGTCATTGTTTTTGTAGCTGAGTAGTTCTCTATTGTGTAGATGTACCACATTTTCTGTATCCATTCCTCTTTTGAAGGACATCTGGGTTCTTTCCAGGCTCTGTCTATTATAAATAAGGCTGCTATGAATATAGTGGAGCATGTGTCTTTTTTGTATGTTAGAGCATCTTTTGGGTATATGCCCAGAAGAGGTATAGCTGGGTTCTTAGGTGGTAAAATGTCCAAATTTGAAGAACCTCCAGACTGATTTCCAGAATGGTTGCACCACTTTGCAATCCCAAGAACAATGGAGGAATGTTCCTCTTTCTCCACATCCTTGCCAATATCTGCTGCTGCCTGAGTATTTTATCTTAGCCATCTGACTGTTGTAAGGTGGAATCTCAGGGTTGTTTTGATTTGCATTTCCCTGATGACTAAGGATGTTGAACATTTCTTTAGGTACTTCTCAACCATTCAATATTCCTCAGCTGAAAACTCTTTGTTTGTCTCTGTATGGCATTTTTGTAATAGGGTTATTTGGCTCTCTGGAGTCTACTTTCTTGAGTTCTTTGCATATTTTGGATATTAGCCTTTTCTCAGATGTAGGATTGGTAAAGATATTTTCCCAATCTGTTGGTTGCCTTTTTGTCCTATTGACAGTGTCCTTAGACTTAAAGAAGCTTTGGAGTTTTATGAGGTCCCATTTGTCAATTCGTGGTCTAAAAGCATAAGCCATTGGTGTTATGTTCAAAAAATTTATCCCAGTGGCTATGTGTTAGAGACCCTTCTATTAGTTTGAGTGCATCTGGTTTGATGTGGAGGTCCTTGAACCACTTGAAATTAAGCTTTGTACAGGGTGATAAGAATGGATCAATTTGCAATATTCTACATGCTGACCTCCAGTTGAACAGCACCATTTGTTTAAAATGCTATCTTTTTTTCCATTGGATGCTTTTATCCTTCATCAAAAAAAAGTGACCATAGGTATGTGGTTTCATTTCTGGATCTTTAATTCTATTCCTATGATCAATCTGCCTGTCTCTGTACCAATACCATACAGTTTTTATCAATATAGTTCTGTAATACTGGATGGTGATTCCTCCATAATTTCTTTAATTGTTGAGTAGAGTTTTCACTCTGCTGGGTATTTTTTTTACTCCAAATCAATTTACAAATTGCTCTTTCTATCTCTATGAAAAATTGAGTTGGAATTTTGATGGAGATTGCACTGAATCTATAGATTGCTTTTGGACATTTTCACTATATTCGTCCTGCCAATCCATGAGCATGGAAGGACTTTCCATATTCTGAGAACTTCTTCAATTTCTTTCTTCAGAAACTTGAAGTTCTTGTCGTATAGATCTTATACTTTCTTGGTTAAAGACCCAGCTATGTATTTTATGTTATTTGGGACTATTGCGAAAGGTGTCATTTCCCTAATTTCCTACTCGGCCTGTTTATCCTTAGAGCAGAGAAAGGCTAATGATTCGTTTGAGTTAATTTTATGCCCTACCACTTTGCTTTTTATCAGGCTTACTAATTCTCTGGTCGAACTTTTGGTGTCAATTAAGTATACTATCAGATCCTTTGTAAATAATGATATTTTAACTTCTTCCTTTCCAATTTGTATGCCTTTGACCGCCTTTCGTTGTTTGATTACTCTGGCTAGGATGTTGGTAACTATATTGAATAAGTATCGAGAGAGTGGGCAGTCTTTTCTAATCCCTGATTTTAGTGTGATTGCTTCAAGTTTCACCTTATTTAGTTTGATTTTAGCTACTGGCTTGCTGTATATTGCTTTTACTATGTTTAGGTATGGGCTTCAAATTCCTGATCTTTCTAGGACTTTTATCATGAAGGGCTGTTGAATTTTGTCAAATGCTTTCACAGCGTCTAATGAAATGATCATATGGTTTTTATCTCTGAATTTGTTTATATAGTGAATTATGTTGATGGATTTTGGTATATTGAACCATCGCTGCATCTCTGGGATGAAGCCTACTTGATCATGATGGATGATCATTTCGATGTGTTCTTGAATTTGGTTTGCAAGAATCTTATTGAGTATTTTTGCATCAATATTCATAAGAGAAATTGGTCTGAAGTTCTCTTTCTTTGTGGGGTCTCTGCATGGTTTAGGTATAAGTGTAATTGTGGCTTCATAGAAGGAATTTGGTAGTGCTCTGTCTGTTTCTATTTTGTGGAATAGTTTGGACAGTATTGGTATGAGGTCTTCTGTGAAGGTCTGCTAGATTTCTTCACTAAACTGATCTGGTCCTGGGATCTTTTTGGTAGGGAGACTTTTAATAACTGCTTCTAATTCTTTAGGAGATATGGGTTTGTATAGATGGTTTACCTCCTCCTGATTTAACTTTGGTACCTGGTATTTGTCTTGAAAATTGTACATTTTCTCCAGATTTTCAAGTTTTGTTGAATATAGGCCTTTGTAGTAGGATCTGATGACTTTGTGAATTTCCTCAGTTTCTGTTGTTATGCCTCCCTTTTCATGTCTAATTTTGTTAATTTGGACACACTTTGTGTTCCTGCTGGTTAGCCTGGTTAAGGGCTTATCTATCTTATTGATTTTCTCAAAGAACCAGTTCCTGGTTTTGTTGATTTTTTGTATAGTCCTATTTCTTCCTACTTTGTTGATTTCAGCCCTGAGTTTAATTATTTCTTATCATTTTCTTCTCTTGGTGAATTTGCTTCTTTTTGTTCTAGAGCTTTTAGATGTGCTGCCAAGCTGCTGATATATGCTATCTCCTGTTTCTTTTGCAGATAATCAGAGCTATGAAATTTTCCTCTTAGCACTGCTTTCATTGTGTCCAATAAGTTTGGTATGTTGTACCTTCATTTTCATTCAATTCAAAAAGTTTTTATTTTTCTTTTTTATTTCTTCCTTGACCAAGTTGTCAATGAGTAGTTTCCAACTTCTATGTATATGTATATTTCTTGCCTTAGTCTGTGGTAGTCTGATAGGATGCATGGGGTTATTTCTATCTTTTTGTATCTGTTGAGACCTGCTTTGTGACTGATTACATGGTCAGTTTTGGAGAAGGTAACATGGGGTGCAAAAACCAAGGTATATCCTTTTGTTTTAGGAAGGAATGTTCTATTAATATCTTTTAATTCCATTTGATTCATAACTTCTGTTAGTTTTTCTATGTCTCTGTTTAATTTCTGTTTCTATGATCTGTCCATCGATGAGAGTGGGGTTTTGAAATCTCCTACTATTATTGTCTGAGGTACAATGTGTGATTTGAGCTTTAGTAAGATTTCTTTTATGAGTGTTCGTATTCTTGCTTTAGGAGCATAGATATTTAGGAATGAGTGTTCATCTTGGTAGATTTTTCCTTTGATGAATATGAAGTATCCTTCCTTATCTGTTTTTATGACTTTTGGTTGAAAGTTGATTTTATTTGTATTAGAATGTCTCCTCCAGCTTGTTTCTTTAGACCATTTGATTGGAAAGTTGTTTTCCAACTTTTTATTCTGAGGTAGTGTCTGTCTTTATCTCTGAGATGTGTTTCCTGTATGCAGCAAAATACTGGGTCCTCTTTACATATCCAGTTTGTTAGTCTATGTCTTTTTATTGGGGAATTGAGTCCACTGATTTTGAGAGATATTAAAGAATAGTGAATATTGATTCCTGTTATTTTTTTATTTAGAGGTGGAATTATGTTTGTGTGTCTTTCTTCTTTTGATTTCATTGCAAGATTACTTTCTTGCTTATTCTAGGGTGTGGTTTCCCTCCCTTTGTTTGAGTTTTCCATCTATTATCTTTTGTAGCATTGAATTTGTAGAAAGATATTGTCTAAATTTGGTTTTGTCATGAAATATCTTGGTTTCTCCCTCTATGAAAATTGAGAGTTTTGCTGAATATAGTAGCCTGGGCTAGTATTTGTGTTCTCTTAGGGTCTCTATGGCATCTGTCCAGGATCTTCAGGCTTTCATAGTCTCTGGTGAGAAGTCTGGTGTAATTCTTATAGGTCTGCCTTTATATGTTACTTGACCTTTTCCTTCACTGCTTTTAATATTCTTTATTTGTTTCGTGCATTTGGTGTTTTCATTATTATGTGACAGGAGAAATTTCTTTTCTGGTCCAGTCTATTTGGAGCTCTGTAGGCTTCTTGAATGTTTTGGTCATCTCTTTCTTTAGGTTAGGGATGTTTTCTTCTATAATTTTGTTGAAAATATTTACTGTCTATTTAAGTTGGGAGTCTTCACTCTCTTCTATACTTATTATCCTTAGGTTTGATCTTCTCGTTGTTTCTTGGATTTCCTGGATGTTTAGGGCTAGGAGCTTTTTTTCATTTTACATTATCTTTGACAGTTGTGTGGATGTTTTCTATGGTGTCTTCTGACCCTGAGATTCTCTCTGTTTCTTCTATTCTGTTGGTGATGCTTGCATCTATGACTCCTGAAGTCTTCCCTAGGTTTTCTATGTCCAGTGTTTTCTCCCTTTGTGCTTTCTTTATTTTTTCTAATTCCATTTTTAAATCATGGATGACTTTTTCAATTTCTTCACCTGTTTGGTTGTGTTTTCCTGTAATTCTTTAAGGGATTTTTGTATTTCCTCTTTAAGGGCTTCTACTTATTTACTTGTGTTGTCCTGTATTTCTTTAAGGGAGTTATGTATGTCCTTCTCAAATTCCTCCATTACCATCATAAAATTTGATTTTAAATCTAGACCTTGCTTTTCTGGTGTGCTTGGTTATCTAGTATTTGCTTTGGTGGATAGAACTAGGGTCTGACGATGCCAAGTAGTCTTGGTTTTTGTTGCTGAAGTTTTTGCACTTGCCTTTTGCCATCATGTTGTCTCTGGTGTTAGCTTGTCTTGCAGTTTTGGCAGTGGCTTGACCTTCCTGTAGGCCTGTGTGTCAGCATTCCTCTAGACTTGTTTTCCTGTTTTTTGTTTGTTTGTTTGTTTGTTTGTTTGTTTTTGTTTTTGTTTTTGTTTTGTTTTGTTTTTTTCAGCCATGTCTGGGAACAGAGTGTTCTGCTCTCAGGTGTGTAAGTACTCCTGGAGGTTGGCTTTCAGCTCTTGGAACAGACCGGAATTGGAAGGGTCCTGTCTCTGACTGCTCCTAGGTCCTTGTGTGCAGGTGGCACAGATGGCACTAGGTGTTTTCCTCTTGGGTCAGGAATGTGGGCAGAGAGTAGTTTCCTCTGATTTCTCAGAAGTGTCCTCACTTCCAAGGGTCCAGTTCTCTCCCCCATGGGTGCAGGGAGCTGTCTGACTGGTGGAGTTCAGTTCTGGTCGCAGACCTGGACCGTGGGTTTCTGCTGCTGACTGCTCCTCCGTTCCTGTGTCCAGAGACACTATGCAGTTTCCTCATGGGCCAGGGATGTGGGCAAAGGTGGGCAGAAGTAACAGTCTGTCCTGTGGTCTCAGGATTGTCTGCACTTCTCGGTGTTCAGCTTTCTTCCCCCATGTGATTTGGGATCAGGGAGTAGTGGGTAGAGATCAGTTCAGCTCTGGGCACAGCCAGAAACCAGAAGTGCTCTGTCCCAGAGGACTTCTGCCTTTGTGAATCCTGAATCTACCAGGCAGGCCACTTGGAGCAGAAAAGTTGGTCTTACCTCTACTCTCAGGTGCGTAAGTACTCCTATCATCTGGGTTTTGGCTTTCCAAATATTGAAGCTTTTTTTTTTCTGCCACCAATTCCTTTCAAAGAAAATTAGGGGTCTTTAAAAAAACATTACTCTATGGTCATTTTGATGGGGTTTGAGCAAATAGCAGTGATAAATACCTGTGCTGAGACTGCCACCTTCTGCTGGGTCTTACTTATTTTAAAGCTGAAATGCAATGGCCCATCCAGGCCCATACACACACCTGCAACTCTCTTTTGGAGAAATGTCCTCGATAGGAACTTTTCATTTCTTGGATTTATGGGAGATGCAGGAGTTATTTAACTTTCTTCTTTCAGCTGAAGTTCAGATTTGTTGTCTAAGCCACTGAGACACAGAGGTGGTTGTCACATCTCCGGGAAAAGGCAGACTTAGAATGAATTTGGAATCCTCTCAGTCTGGCTAACTGAGATTTTCTTTAAATATCCTGTCACCTTATTAAGCTAGAGTCAATTTGATCAGATCCTCTGAAATGGGCTAATTGTTTTTTCTTGTCTTGGCTGATTTTAATACCTGTTGCTAACCTATTTCTACCTTAATGTTAATATATTTTCATTTCTTCCTCCAGTCTACTGACATCGGTTCTAGAAGTACACACAGACATCTACATAGACTTACTATGTACTAAGTACAAAATGTTTCTTACAAGAAATAGGAAATTGCAACAATTCACTACTCACAGAGTTGATTATCATTCAATATCTACTACCTCCTCTTCTCCTCTTTAACTCACTTAAACATCAGTGCTCAATTCAATCACTCTGACCCCAGGAAAAAAAAACAGAAGGTGTTTGTCATGAATCTCTAAACCATGAGCTTCAAACCTGCCTCAACTGGTAAAGCTTATTAGGGATACTCAAATACACAGTGGGCATTTGGTAGAGAGCAAAGAGTTGGTATTAAAATTTTGATGATCAAGGTTTTCATCCTTCTGATTCATGTGACATAAAGATAATTCTGAGCAACCTGTGGCTCTGTAGTAGTTTATCAATCACTGTGATATATCTGTTACAGGTTTTAATTCAGTTCTCCACATCTAAAGCAATGGACATAGCTACTTATAAATGCAGACATCTCATCAGTGTCTAAAAAGCCCTATCACTTTCGTCAGAATTATTAGTGTTTGGATCTGAGGTGTCCTCTAAAGCCCATATTGAGGACTTGGTTCTGAATGTAGCTTTGGGAGATGGAGCTTGAAAGGTGGATTGGACCATAATTAGTGCTCTATTAAGAGATAAATGACATTTAAAGAGGTAGGGACTAGATGGTCCTTAGGCTGTGCCAATAAATGGCACACCATGGCATTGAATATTTCTGTATACTCTGTGTTTTGTAGGTAAACAGAATTGAGATTTTTCTTTGCCACAAATTTCTACAATGATACACATTCCCATGAAAAGTCCAAAAGCAACCTTAGTGCCAGACCATGCATTGGCCACTCTAAAACAATGGGTCAAAGGAAACCATCCCTCCTTGAGCCTCATTTCTCTAACAGAATTTGTTACTGTAAAAGTACTAGGGTTTTGAATTTTTACTATTTTCTTCTTAGTAAGAAGGGAGCAGGATTTATATCTATCTATCTATCTATCTATCTATCTATCTATCTATCTATCTATCATTTATCTTTTCTGCTCCTTCAGTCTTTTCTCCTACTCCTTCATTGGAGTCCCCTTGTTCAGTTTAATAGTTAGCTACAGCCATTATCATCTGTATAAGTAGGGCTCTGGCAGAGTTTCTCAGGAGACATCTGTATCAGGTTCCTGTCAGCAAGCACTTCTTGGCATCAGCTATAGTAACTGGGTTTGGTGACTGCATATGGAATGGATCCCCAGGTGGGGCAGTCTCTGAATGAGCTTTTCTTCAGTCCCTGCTCCAGTCTTTGTTCCTGTATTTCCTCCTGTGAGTGTTTCATTCTCCTTTCTAAAGAGGAGTGAAGCATTCACATTTTGGTCCTCCTTCTTCTTGGGCTTCATGTGATATGTGAACTTTGTCTTAAGTATTCCAAGCTTTTGGGCTAATAATTATTTATCAGTGAGTGCATACTACTAGTATTGTGTGTGTGTGTGTGTGTGTGTGTGTGTGTGTGTGTATGTGTATGTGTGTGTGTGAGAGAGATTGGGTTACCTCACTTACAATGATATTTTCTAGTTCTATCTCTTTTCCTAAGAATTCCATGTAGTTATTGTTTTGAAAACTGAGTAGTATTCCATTGTGTATATGTACCATATCTTCTGTATCCACTTCTCTGTTGAGGGACATCTGGGTTCTTTCCAGCTTCTAGCTATTATAAATAAGATTACTATGAACAGAGTGGAGCATGTGTCCTTGTTGCATGTTGGAATACCTTTTTGGTGTATGCCCAGGAGTGGTATAGCTTGGTCCTCAGGTGGTACAATGTCCAATTTTCTGAGGAAACACCAGACTGATTTCCACGGTGATTGTACCAGATTGCCATCCCACCAGCAATGGAGAAGTGTTCCTCTTTATCCACATTATCACGAGCGTCTGTTGTCACCTGAGGTTTTGATCTTTGCCATTCTGACTAGTATGAGGTGTAATCTCAGGGTTATTTTGATTTGCATTTCCCTGATGACTAAGGATATTGAACATTTCTTTAGGTGCTTCTTAGCCATTCAGTATTTCTCAGTTGAGAATTCTTTGTTTAGCTCTGTACCCCATTTTTAATAGGATTATATGAATCTCTGGAGTCTAACTTCTTGAGTTCTTTATATATATTGGATATTAGCCGTCTATCGGATTAAATTTGGTAAAGATCTTTTCTCAATCTGTTGGTTGCCATTTTGTCATAATGACAGTGTCCTTTTCCTTACAGAAGCTTTGGAGTTTTATGAGGTCCCATTTGTCGATTCTTGATCATAGAACATAAGCCATTGGTGTTATGTTCAGAAAAATTTCCCCAGTAACCATGTGTTCAAGGATCTTTCCCACTTTTTCTTCTATTAGTTTGAGGATATCTGGTTGATGTACAGGTTCTCAATCCACTTGGACTTAAGCTTTGTACAGGTCAATAAGAATGGATTGGTTTGCATTCTTCTACACGTTAACCTCTAGTTGAACTGGCACCATTTGTTTAAAATGCTATCTTTTTTTCCATTGGATAGTTTTAGTTTCTTTGACAAAGATCAAGTGACCATAGGTATGTGGGCTCATTTCTGGATCTTCAATTCTATTCCATTGATTAATATGCCTGTCTCTGTATCAATACCATACAGTTTTTATCATGATTGTTCTGTAATGCAACTTGAGGTCATGAAGGATGGTCCTCCAGAGCTCTTTTATTTTTCAGAATAGTTTTTGCTATCCTGGGTTTTTGTAATTCCAAATGAATCTGCAAATAGCTTTTTCTAACTCTAGGAAGTATTGAGTTGTAATTTTGATGAGGATTGTATTGAATCTGTAGATTGCTTTTAGCAAGATGACCATTTTTGCAATTTTAATTCTACCAATCCATGAGCATGGTAGATCTTTCCATCTTCTGAGATCTTCTTTGATTTCTTTCTTCAGAGACTTGAAGTTCTTGTCATACAAATTTTTCACTTGCTTGGTTAGAGTCACACCAGGATATTTATATTGCTTGTGGCTATTGTGAATGGTGTCATTTTCCCAATTTCTTTCTCAGCCTGTTTATTCTTTGAGGAAGGCTTCTGATTTTACAATACAATTTTACATTACATTTCATTGTGAAGGCTTAGTTGTAAGCCAACATTTTACTTTTCCTATGTACCTGACAATTGAATCTTTATCTCAAAGGCAAGAACAGTCTTATTATTAAATAAAATTTACATATGCAAAGATTCAAATGTTTTCATTCAATTCAAAATCCATGTGCAAAAATTTAAGGCTGTGTACATATTAGTTAGTGAAGTCTTGGGATAAAATGAGTTCCTTATAGAAAATTCCTCACACAACATTCACCCATCTATTCTTCTCTGCATTCTATCATATGAAGATAGAGGAGAATTGAACCCTAGATGCCATCTTGGAGCATAGATCAGACTCTGTCTGGGTTAGGATCATGAAGTTCCTTCTTCTCACAGATTATCTCTAGTGAAACCTCGAATGTTCAACATGCAAAGTTGCTTTTTCAAAAGGAAAAGATGGATAAACCCCTGTGATTTCTGCAAAACAGGGCCAAACTTTGCTCCCTTACTCTCACACAACCAGGGTGTGATGTACCTAATAGCCCAGATGGCCATTCTCCACATGACGAAGACCACATAAGAGACTTCCCTAGGTATAGGGTGGTGGGCTGTGAAAGGTATCCTGATTCCTGGTCGAGATAGGTCGAATCCCCTCGGGGACCCTAAAAGGGAAGGCAGGAGTATTCCAAGTCTCCCAGGAGATCAGGCCCTTCTCATGGATCTGCAGTCTCCCCACCCCTGTAGAGAGATTTGAGACAGATCAGTCAGTGATGGGGGGCCCCAAGCCCCTCCTCCATAGGTGAGGATGTAATCACAGTATAAATAGGCTTAAAACAGATTAGTCGTTGATGCAGGACCACACCCCCAAATATGTAGATGAGGTATTCCTAAGCTTTCAGGCCAAACCAATAGGAAGTAAGTAAGTGCTGCCAGACCCTGACCCATCCCAAAACTGTACATAAGAATCCTATTCAGAAGGATTAAAGGTGTGCAGGAATTATTCCATCGTCTGAGAGCTTCTGTCCTAAGAACCGTAACATCTCCACTTGAGGAAGACATCTGCTCTCTCTAAATCACTGGCTAACCACACCCCTGCTGGCTCTGCCCAGTTGGAAACACAACATCACCAGTAGAGGCAGTGAAAAGCAGTTCCCCTTTCTGCCTGAGTTCTCTTCCCTTTTACTGAACCTGTGCACCTAGTCGGAACAGAGATATGTAGGGAAAGTCTCCTCTGATATCTGGGGAAAGTCTCCTCATGAAGCCCCACACATAGGCACTTAAGATAATACATAAAGCATATCTACATAATCCATCTTTATGTAGGAAGAGCTTTGAGAAGCGTTTTTATGTTATTTCTGGTTACTGAATCTTGTTGAACTCGATTTTGTTCTTCCCTCACATAGCTGCTGCTTTGTCAACCCTAATGCTTTCAGAGATGCCCATTATCTCGAGATTCAGAATCAATCTTGATCTTCTAGAAACTTATAGTAAGTGAATAAATTTATATTATTTAAGTGCTCTGCCAAAGGTATTTTACTATGCAATACAAACAGATTAAGTTATGTATTGGAACTAATGTTCAAATATAGGAAGAATTTGTTGCAATTAGACAACTGATGGAGTACAAGATTTGAGCGTGGATTGGTCTACATTAAATGTTGCTACATCTAATCACTTTGCAGGTTTGTGTCCATAATTAGTTATCCATTTCATTATTCACAGTTCAAAAGGGCCATGTATAGAAATTTAATGTGACAGTCCTGATTGAATGTTGCATATTATAGCACATGTGCCCACACATATACCATGTGCATATTAATGAGTATATTTTTTCAAAAATGAAAAAAATATTAAAAACAGAAAAGCCAATTGCTGGGTACCTTGCTAATGATATTTATTGAACAAATTTCTTATTTTTGTTTTGGAAGTCAGATGGGCAGGACCACTTGAAGCAAGCCATAGCACCAGTCAGTTCTCTCCTGAGTTACAGCTGTTCTGCTCTTTCTCCTTGGCAGTTGCCTTGTCCTACTGAGAGCATTCACATTCTACTGAACGCAGGGCCAATTTACACTATAAAGAAATGAGTTGATGAAATTTCATAATACAACTTTTAAACTTGTACAAAAATAAGATTATAAAAATACTTTTAAATAAATGAGTTAGTTTTCAAATTATTCAATAATTTTTTATGTTTTTTTTCCTATTTGATGAAAATGAGAAGAAATGTAGGGTCACCAAAGAAGGCAATCATCTTAGGCGTTATATACTTTATACACTAATCCATGGTGTCTCCCTCACTGTTTTCTTTGAAAATACATTCTCTATTTTCTCCACTTCTCCATTCTAAAATTGGTAAATTGTATATGCATACTATGCTGGAATGTAGATTAATGTTTTCCAAGGTGTCTGGAGACTTCTTAATAGTTGGTGTTACATTGACAAAGTGGAAACATGGCACATCTCTATGAGCAGAATTAGCCACAGGCATCAGTGACGTTGGAGGGGAAGAATGAACATACATTGGGATTGGAGCCAACACTGACTTCCTCTGAATCCTTACTAGATTTGCCCCACATTTCCTTTGTTTAGAAGACTTATTTCCCTTATGATAGAAGGCTTGGATAGATTTAGTACCCCTGCCCTCCCTGGGGGATGGATTTTATAACCCCTAATCTATCAAGAGATAACAGTAGCTACATGTCATCATTTAGCATACCTTTTGTATTTAGCTTATTTCCATGGTAGAAAGGTACATTTTTACAGATAAAATGTTAAGAATCATAAGTACCTTCTCAAGCTCACATAGCCAGAAGATTTTAAATGATGATACAAAATAAGATGCCACAAGCCTGCTCCTGCTGGGGACATGGGTCGAGTTGGGACGCAGAGTTGGATGAAGGTAAAAAGACTATTAACTGTATTGGGTGTTAGAAGCTGATGATTTCTGGAGACTTAATACTCTCTTGATTACTCTGTGGCTTTGACAATATATATCTGAGGTTTAATAGCAGGAATTAAGTAAAGAAATTTTTGTTCTTTTCCCACAGGCAGCTCCTTCGCTTCTCTGGGACCGTTTGGTTGTATTGAATCTCTTCTAAATGGAAATGTTATCTACTCAAACCTGCAGTATTTCAGTGATAATGCATTCTGAAATACCCTGTTGTGTGGGCAAGCACACACTTATAGAGTTTGTGAATGTTGCTGCGCAAGGAGAGAGAGTGATAATTCAGGAAATTTTCAGGAACTTGCCCTTTGTAGGGCAATTGCAGCAACATCTGCATCAGATCCTCAAGGAAAACACTACTGATGTTGCTTCTATCAAGGACTTTTTTTATTGGATTTTTTAATATTCACATTTCAAATGTTATGCCCTTTCCTGGTTTCCCTGTCCATAAGTCCCCCTATTCCATCCTCCCTCCTCCTTTTTCTATGAGGTTGTTCACCCACCCCTTCTGCCTCCCCATCCTGACATTGCCCTGCACTGGGGGTCGAGCCTTGGCAAGACCAAGGGCCTCTCCTCCCTTTGGTGCCCAACAAGGCCATCCTCTGCTACATATGCAGACGGAGCCATGTGTCTGTCCATGTGTACTCTTTGGATGGTGGTTTAGTTCCTAGGAGATCTGGTTGATTGATATTGTTATTCATATATATATATATAGTTATTCTTATGGGGTTGCAAATCCCTTCAGCTCCTTCAATCCTTTCTCTAACTTCACCAAGGGGAACCCTGTTCTCAGTTCAATGATTGGCTGTGAGTGTCCTCCTCTGTATTTGTCAAGTTTTTAAAATAATGTTCTTAGAGTTAGCCAGACTGTACTAGTAGAAGATTCACCTTCATTGAAGAACAATGAGACATTATTCTCAGACTTTAATCCTTAGTAACATAGAGTAACATAGGTAAGAACTCTAGTAAAAGGTAAAATGTCACATTGTTTCAGAGCTGATATAGAAACTGCTCTCATTTTTTACATAGAATACTCTTTATCTGAAGAGAGATTTTGAGTAGATTATCCACAAGTATTATTTTTGACCTGAACATCCTTCAATTGTATCTTTAAGCATTTATTCATGCCCCAGTTTATGATGTCAGACATCTCAAATTCTACCATTCTTCTTTAACCAACCTGCCACAAATGCCAACTTCAGGTGGTCAAATGACCTCCAAGCTGCTTAAACTCTCTCTTTGCAGTCTGACTCACCAGCAAGGTGTCAGTCTTATAGGCCTGAGCTCCATGTTGGGGTTATTTAGCTTGTGGGACATATCCATGTCCTATATTGTGGAAAAAATACAAGTCTTCTTTCATTACAAAATTTGTAGTAACATCTTCTCACAGGACAATGAGCTTCAATTAAAAAATTAACAATAAGTTTTTTGAATCATTAAAAATGAAATTGTAATGTCAGAAATTTCAATACCTAATGAATTCATATTTGTATGGCATTTTCAACTAATTTTTTTGTTTTGAAATCTACTAAATCAACCAATTCTATGTAATACCCTATTTCTTCCTTAATGCAATTTTATGGGAGTAAGGTAAGCTCCTGCTCTTTCAATCTCTGATATTACCTATACCCATCTAAATAAAGACCTAAAGTTCCTTTATGGTATATGTAGCATTTGCTTAAGTACTTCGAAATATTTTCTCTTTTCGTATGAGAGCTAAATTCTACAAAGAGATAAGAAATGCAAGATGTTTAATGAAAATTCAGCTGAACAAAATGTTTTCACTGTTAAATGACTAAATCATTTAGGTTTTATTTGGAAAAAATCACCTCCCACAATCATTCTACTTTACTCTCTGCATTTTGACCTGCTAAACTGTCCACGCAGTCTGCCTCACTGAAGCACAAAGCCCTGTGTGCCTAACTTAATGCTGTGTGATTTGAATCTAAAAAGGGATTTTTTTCCAGAGTAAGCACTTAATAAATATTTAATTAGAATAATTAAGGAATATATATATATTACTGGTTTCTTTTAAGATTTAATGTGTGTTAGTGTGTGTGTGTGTGTGTGTGTGTGTGTGTGTATGTGTGTTTATGCACAACTGAATGTCCCCTGGAGGCCAACAGAGGAAACTAAATCACCTAGACCAGGAATTACAGGAGGTTGTGAGTCATCCAATATATGTGGTTGCTACTGTCCAAACTTGGCTCCTCTGGAAATGTAATAAATGTCCTTAACCAATGACCTGCTCCCCAAGCCTCTTAGTTTCTATTTTACAGTACATTCTACCATTGGGCTTTAAGTAATGCTTGATTTATTTATGTAGCAATGATAGCATTATGAAGCCTAACCCTGGAAGATAAAGAGGTTATCTGTTCCTTATACATGTATATTTATATCTTTAGATTCTATTTTCTTTGCATGCACATTCACAGATTTTATTTTAATCCCCCGTCTCTCTCTCTCTCTCTCTCTCTCTCTCTCTCTCTCTCTCTCTCTCTCTCTCTCTCTCTCTCTGTGTGTGTGTGTGTGTGTGTGTGTGTGTGTGTGTGTGTGTTAATAAGGATATGCAAGTTCTGTAGGAGGCCAGATTCATAGCATCCCTTGGGAGCTAGAGTTACAAGCAGTTAGAAACTGACACATGTGGATATTGGGAACTGTCTCAAGGTCCTTCACAAGACCAAGACATGTTTTTAAATGCATAACCACCTCTCTATCCTAGTGTTTGTGTAGCTTTCCCATGGTAGAGTCAAAAGAAATAGGAGTTTATCTTCATATTTAGTTAATAAAATGCAATCATTAAAATATGATTTTTTGAAAAAATAATTGTAAAACTTATAAAATAGGGTAATATATAATTCATTAAATTACTACACTCCCATGAAATAGCATTTATCACTTGCATAACTTTTTGTGTACATAATAAATCTATATGTATATAATTTAATTTTGCTTTGTCAGGACAATGTAACCAAAATCCTTCAGTCCTCAAGGCTCCTCATAGTTCAGGTCCTGCAGCTGAAACTGATTGAGAGCAGCTCCAGTTTTATGCTTACACAAATTGAAACAGTATTCCAAGTTTAAGGATAGATATAGTATCAATTAAGCCATGGCTTAATGCAAGAAAGCAGTAAAGGAACAGCTGAAAGCTGAAAAGAAGATCATATTGAGCCATACACTGGAAGTCAGGACAGGGCATGCCAGTGGCACATAGAAAAGGGACACTTTTGAGCACCATTGAGAACAATGCTTCTCAAGGATGTGGTGTACAGTAGATCACTCTTTTCAATTTGATAAAGCCTATGAATTCTTCTCAGAAATAATCATACAGCATAAAGTACAAAATCAGAAATTTGAAGATGAGCTATCATCATCAAGTAGTCCAACTGAGATGTAAAGCAAAGGTGGGGATTCAGGCACAGCTTGTTTCACTCGCTCCATCCAAACAAGCAGAACCTTCAGAGTGTGATAACAAACTTCACTTTTCATGAGAATAGGCATTATTTCAATTTTCTGAAAAAGACAAGAAATTGTGTCTTTGTTTTCTTTGTTCTTCTTTAATACAATACATTCTGACCACAGGCTCTGCTTCTTCCCTCCTCCCAGTCTCCCCAGCCCTCCTCCCAGTCCCCCCAGTCTCCTCCAACCTTCCCTCTCCACAGGATACACAGCTCCTCCACTTAATTTCAGAACAAAGAAGGCTTCTCTCTGATACTGACCGAATGTGGCATATCAAGATACAGTAGGATTAGGTGGAAACCCACATATCAAGACTGGGTGAAGCAACTTAATAGGAGGAAAGCCCTATTGATTTGTCAAAAAATTGTATTTTTATGTCAAGATGTGAATTGAAATTTCTATGCATAATAAGATATGTAGATTGTCCATCAAAGACATAGATATGATCCCTATTCCTTAACGTTATATTAGAATATCCCATTTTCTTTTTTTTATCTTTTTTTTTCCCATCCTTATTAAATTGGGTATTTCTTATTTACATTTCAAATGTTATTCCCTTTCCCGGTTTCCAGGTCAACACCCCCCTAACCCCTCCCCCTCCCCTTCTCGATGGGTGTTCCCCTCCCCATCCTCCCCCCATTACCGCCCTCCCCCCAACAGTCATGTTCACTGGGAGTTCAGCTTTGGCGGGACCAAGGGCTTCCCCTTCCACTGGTGCCCTTACTAGGCTATTCATTGCTACCTATGCAGTTGGAGCCCAGGGTCAGTCCATGTACAGTCTTTGGGTAGTGGCTTAGCCCCTGGAAGCTACTCTGACATTATTTGAAAATATACTATATATTTCTACCATTCGCTTATACAGGGCTCATAAGAGGAAGCATATGAGTTGTATGACAGCACATATTTTTATAATAAACCCATGTTTAGATATATTACAAAAGTAAAATTTTTTTCAGTGACATCTCACAAAGAAGTTGATAATGGAAAATGCTAAAAATACAACATTCTTTGTCACCCTAATTTTTCAGCCTTCTGGATCTGTGCTGGAATTGAATCTAGGAAATTTTCTACTTGAATGATTTGGCCTCCCTGTCAAGTCATTGTCAATTATGAAAGAAATCTCTAAATGTTGACATGTGAAGATGGATGAAACTTTTATGAGATGCTATAACACCTGCTGGGGTTTTGACAGGCTCTTGTCTTTGATCTGGGGCATGCCTTTAACCAGAGGCAGACAGATGCTAGTGTGAGATGTCACCCCTCATAGCTGAACTGTGTCACTGTATACAGGTAGCTTTCTGTTACCTGTTCCTGTCCCAGGTCCTTGTGAGTACAGCAGCCATCTGGCTCTCTTTCTGCTCTGCTGAATCACTGTCACATCTACACAGAATATAATGTCAGTGGAAAGATAACCAGAGGTGGAAGATAACACAGACCAAAAAGCTATATGCTTACTTGTCTCAACTGTGCTTCTACAAAAAGACATAAAGTAAATTAATTTAGATAAGAGATAAGAGATGGGTTTTAAAAAGTTCCTCGTGCTGGGATTTCAAGCTTTTTTGTGTCTTGAATCATTTGAGATTAGAAGCTTATAAAATTCTGTTAAAAAGACATTATTAAAATTTACTTTTCATTCCATAACATGAGGAAATGATTTACACAAAAGTGTGATGAAAAACCAAGTACAACCTGGAATTTTCAGTAAAACAACAAAAAGCCATAGCTGTACTAAGCTTTCTACAGTGCTGATCAACTCAGTGCTTGTGGAGACTTGAAATACTCCAAGACTAGAGACAAATTAAAATTATCATGGACTTTTTAATCCCTACAACTAGCTCTTCATTGGTGGTTTTTCTTTTTTTGTACGACTGAATATTCTTGTGCTTTGCAAGCAAGTCCTTTTGGAGTATATACATTATTTGCTGCATTCATCCAATCCAAAGTCTAAGGATGCAATCAGATAAACATCTCAGGCTGATAGTAGAAAATCTGTCTTTGAAATAACCCCTCTACCTGATGGGTCGACCTATGTATCTTGTCTATGATTACCTTTGTTCTGTTATTATAGAAAGTTCCACAAAGCTGTTACCAAAATAGAACATGGTATTTGGAATGACTTGAATCTATGCTGCCAGGATATGCTCACTTATGTGGTATTCCATCTAAGGTAGGAAATGTGTATCTAGTGCTAAGAGTAGCATAGGGCCAGGCTTTAAATATCCAGTACTAAACAACGAAGAATAGATCATTAAACACCAGGACACCTGTAAAACCATCAAATGTCCTGCTTTTAAAACTCCACACAGAATTATAATTTTAGTACATGTTTCACAACTGTCAGAATGGATACAAAAGTTGAAACACGTAAACACAAGTATTTGATTCCAGTTGGAAGGTCGAGCAGTACAGTGTAGATAGAAAGCACGGTGCTTACCTAGAGGAGTCTATGTACCTGTGCTCTGGCTTCAATCAGACTCTGCCTCAATTAGGCTGAGAGTGATAGAGGATTACTGCCACCATCAACCTTTGGCTTTGACAAGCATTAACACCTGCATATATGCACAAATACTTACATACTTGAAAACAAGTATAAATGCCTGCATATCCCTCATGCCTTCACATCTAAGAAGTGAGTGCATATTCATAGAAACAAATTCTATTTCACTGACCACTGCAGAAACAGCTGGTCTCTTGTACTAATTCTTAGGGTCATGATATCAAATATTCCACTACCATTGACTGTTTGCATGAGATGTATATTGAGAGCTAAAACACTTGTCATTCTTAACCTCATAAAGCCACTTTTAACGGCTTTGTTTTGCTTAACTTATTTTAATTTTCCTATTAAAAGAAACATGCTTTGTGCACAGAATTTTTAAAGAATGGTATTTTGTTTTCCTTGACATCTCTTTAGGCTGCCCAGGTACGGGGACATTCAGTATTGCACAGTGCAGAAAGAAAATTGCACGCAGCAGACTTCATTTTATATTTCCCAACGTTCCATGTCCATAACTCTGGAAGATCATATTACTGACAGAAAGCCTCTTACTGTATGGCTGTATAGTCTCAGCACCCAGTCATGTCTTCTTAATGGGCAGCTGTTTCCTACCATTCATATTGTTCTAGGGTACACTGCACAACACATGGCAAACTTTCACTGCAGAATGAATGGAAACATTCTTCTAATAGTTATTAAAGTCAGCGCTAGATATTCACACTTAATTTATACACCTTCATGTAACAAGAATGACGTTGTAAAGGATTTGCATTAAATCTGAGCAGAAGGGATTATGGAACATTAAAGGGAATAGTGCTGTACCGGATGTTAAGTAGGTTGTTGTCATGGTTAATTTTATTGCCAACTTCACATAGCTAAGTGCCACTTGGAATACCACTCTTAGATGAAGATCTATAGGTAATCAATGACTACTGAGAGAAAGAATTAGTCTACTACCAACTAGTCAGCGTTGAATATGTATGTATAAAAGCAACATGAAATGGACCCATCAGGATGTGTGTAAACAAAAAAGAGGTCATGCATTCGAGATTGAGCAGGGATTGAAATGAAAGGACTTATATAAGGAGGAAATGGATAGGTAAGATATGCAATTGTTGTACATATATATAAAATTAAAATACAAATTAATGTAAAAATCAGAGCAAGATTCCGAATATAACCTGATGTGATGGTGGAGATGTAACTAAATATATTTCTACATAATATCCTAGAGTCTTAAGCCACTACCTAAATACTATACATGGACTGACCCTGGACTCTGACCCCATAGGTAGCAATGAATATCCTAGTAAGAGCACCAGTGGAAGGGGAAGCCCTGGGTCCTGCTAAGACTGAACCCCCAGTGAACTAGACTATGGGGGGAGGGCGGCAATGGGGGGAGTGTTGGGAGGAGGACACCCATAAGGAAGGGGGGGGGGGAGGGGGATGTTTGCCCGGAAACCGGGAAAGGGAATAACACTTGAAATGTATATAAGAAATACTCAAGTTAATAAAAAAATAATAATAAAAAATAATATTATGGAAAAAAAAAATATCCTAGAGTCTTCCGGGTCCTTCAATTACTTCTTTCTAAGTAATATAAGAGGCCACCTGGGAAGATAGCATAATTCTATCTTCCTCTCTCTTCTGTACCAACCCTGATCACACTCCTGAATGTATCAATAATAAACAAAGGCAATGAAACTTTAAAAAATCAAAATTGCTCAGAAAGTATCAATAATAATAATATAGTTCAATATAAAACTTATTCTTGGTTTTCCTGTAAAACTTTGTAATTTTAGGGACAGAATATAATTAAACAAGTGACATAGAATCTGCCATAGATCTGCAAATGTAAAGAAAAGAATGTAAGTGTGTGTGTGTGTGCATGCATGTGCATGTGCGCATGACAGCAGAGAGAGAGAGAGAGAGAGAGAGAGAGAGAGAGAGAGAGAGAGAGAGAATCCACAGGTGGAATGCTTTAGAATCAAACTGATTAAGAGAGAATACTGGTTTATTTTCATATAGATTTTCTCCATTTGATCAGAAAATGGTTACTATTTAATTGTGATGTGCTTTCATTTAAAACATAAAATTCCTTGTAAGAAGTCTTTTTATTCATTTGCACTGACTAGTCTTTCTTGTGTGAAGCAGACTAATACAACTGTTATATAAATGTGCAAGAGGGTTTGTTTGGTGGCATTTATCTATTAAAATATGACATATATGCTAATAAAGATTGTTAAGGATGAGGTGAGTGGCTCCTACTGTGGAGAATATGGTGTATTCTTGTTCACTAAGGCAAGTCACAAAGTTTTAAAAAACAAAACAAAACAAAACACATTAGAGCAATGAACACATGGTACCTAACAAACCATCTGAAATGTAACAGTTTAAGGGAGCCACTGTGTATTTCTCTCAATGTGTTACTCTGTCCTCACTGCTTCATGTCCAGTTGCAGCTGATGTTATCTAATAATATGATGATAGGAAAACCAGAGTGATCCTACTCCCATGTAGGTGCTATCTAATAAAGTCCACTTGACCTCAGAGAAGTCAATCCTTTACGGATTCCTTATATTTCACTCAGTTTCCGAGGGAGTAAAGCTCTAACTGAAAGCACTATCTAAGCTATGTTTCAGTTTTCCTTGTTGCAGTTCCATTCATTCAGTAGTTTCATCTGAATGGGTGCTACACTTGTTCTGGAAAGAAGAGAAATACTTAATGGGAGCTCACCACTGCAGTTCATCAACACAACAGGCCATGCATACATGGGCTCTCACCACCATACGATAATTTTAAAACATAGAAAGACCAATGAAATATAAAATCCAGACAGAATTCTGTTACACTATAGTAATAGTAGTAGTAGTAGTAGTAGTAGTAGTAGTAGTAGTAGTAGTAGTAGTGGTAGTGGTAGTAGTAGTAAAAATGATAACAGAGGCTGGAGAGATGGCGCAGTGGTTAAGAGCACTGACTGCTCTTCCAGAGGTTCCAGCAACCACATGGTGGCTTACAACCATCTAGAGTGAGATCTGATGCCCTCTTCTGATGTGTCTGAAGACAGCTACAGTGTACTTATATATAAAAAATAAATACATATTTTAAAAAATAAATGATAATGAATTTTCTTTCCTTGTGAATACCCATAGCTAACTTCTTTCACATTAAAAAATCAAATAATTTCTTTATTCATGAGTGTATCTGAAGGCTAATGATTTTATTCTTTTAGAAGAAAAGTGTAATTATAGGTGATTGGTATATTGAAGAAGACTGATCTCATTGTACAAGACACATGCTTTACTATGCAACAGTGAGAAGTATATGTGGGGAGCATATGAGCTTCATTCAGGGAGGCTGAGTCAATACTAATGCTCTCCTAGCTCTAATTCCTGTTTTGTATTGTTTTTTGTTTTTCATTGTTTTTTTTTGGAGGTTATTATCAGGTAATATATATGTTTGTTGTGAATGTGCTGTGTAGGCTTTGTGGCCCTGAATCATTCTTCCTCTTCTAAACAGATAATCATAATCTGTGCCGATGAAAGAGGAATTTTCTGTTAATAACTAAAAAACATTATGGGAGACCCTAATCCCAAGAATGCTGCAGGCAAAGTAGCAATGAGCTGAAACTCTTTCTACCATTGGTTTTCCCCATCCAGCTTCAAACACTTGTATTGCATTGGCTGTTTCTTTCTTTCATGCAGTGTGTTGGGGTCTGAAGACTGCACTGGACTGGAGGTAAGTCAGACAGAGGAAGCAGAAGTCAGGTGCATTACGTCTTGTTTGTTGAAAGAGAGGACAGGGGTGATCTTTTTTAAAAATTTTTAAATGTATTGGGTATCTCTGTTTTCTAAGCAACTTTAGTGCAGCAGTGGGGAGAGCCGAGGCAGGCTTAGAGTGGGGTTTGATGAGGTTTGTTCCTTTGCAGACATGCAGCTTTAAGGACTCTTCACAACATTGCGCATGCCCACTGCATGGTTATTTCTTCTCTTTGTGTGTCCATTTGCTTTTCTTTATGTCTGTTTCCTTGAGTCGAGTTAACCACTGCACAAAGACACCTGACTGTTAATGATGCTCAGTGGGACATGGATACATGAGTTATGACACAGGAATGCAAATTGTCTAGCAACATAAGTAAATCTCCTGAGTAGAATTCTCCCTAACCATCATGTGAAGTGTTCTGGGGGTTCTGTTAGGGACCAGCTGACTGTCTTTTTTATAGCTTAGGTATTCCTGCAGGTAACATCTGCTTTTTAGCACACACCATGTGTTTCAGGGGTACAAATTTTTCATCTGTCAATGAACAAATTAATGCCTCTCAATATATCTAAAGAAACACTTCCTCACCTTGCTTGCATGCATATGCATATTGTTTATCTTCTTAGGTAACATGGAAGAATCCATTTATTTCTTTTTTCTTTTATTGGATTTTTTAAATTTACATGTTATTCCATTTCCAGGTCTCCCCCAGAAATCCATGATCCCATCCCCCTCCCCCTGCTTCTATGAGGGTGCACCCCACCCATCCATCCACTCCCTCCCACCTCCCTGCCCTGATATTCCCTTACACTGGGGCATCTAGCCTTCACAGGACCAAGGGCCTCTCTGCCCATTGATGTCCAACAAGACCATCCTCTGCTACATAGGCAGAGCACACATAAATACGATCATCCATCATGAACATGTAGGTTTCATCCCAGGGATCCAGGGATGGTTCAGTATATGGAATCCATTTATTTCAAACAGGACTCATAGCACCCTGATCTTCAATTTTTCACACACTAAGGGAATCTCCATCTACTTTGTGGTATCATTCATTATTCATGTCTTACCCTCTTCAGTGATTCACAGATTTTTCTCTGAAATAAATAATCAACAATTATCTGTGTTACTCTGTTTCTGCAAGCTTAGAGTTTTTTCAAAACATATTTTAATCATGGTTCTCTAATGTTTCAACCTCCCTTTTAGCCTACCACTGACCAAAGGTAGAAGAAAAGAAAGGTTAATAGGAAGCATGGGCTGTGGACGTGTTTAGAAATAGTTCTTTGTGGTGACTCTCATCTTCATTGTCGGTAGTCCAGTCCATTATCAGAACGAACATAGATCAGTAGCACTGGCTAGATACTGTCAGGCTTTAACCAATACTGTGGAAGCAGAAAGAAGCATCTACAATAACATCAGAAATTCTTTGGTACATTTCTTTGTATGAGGCCTTGACAAGTGAAGATGTGTAAAGAAACATGGTAACCAAAGCAAGAGCAACAGCAATGAGGGACAGCCTCAGTGAGGCCCAAGGAAGACCAGCAAAGCAAACTAATGCCAGAGTGTTGTCCAATGTCTGTTAGGTTATACTTATACTCTTTCCAAACATTACATGTCCTCTCAAGTGTCTGCTCCAGGTCCAGTCTGTTATTATGGGCATTTACAAGACATAAGAGCTCTAAAATGAGATAATGTTATTTTGTCAGACCCACTATGTGGGATCCTAGAACTGAAAGAAATATATGCATGTTCTTATTCCTAACCCAGAACCTCTCTCCAATTGATAGCCACTTATAGATGAAAATTTAGATTTTACCAAAGAAACACCACACGTCTTTTTTCAGCAAAACATCCTCTCATAAGGCAGTTTCCAGAAAAGCTTTACTTGACAGAACTGAGTCTCCAAAGAAACCAGAAATTTTCCACTTCAAGTTTCAGTTCTTTTTGTTTGTTTGTTCACTCAGTCTGATTTACATAACGTTGGGTAGTTCACAATCTTTGACTCTTTATCTCATCCATCTTATCCTCTTCCTCTGTCTCTGTCTCTTATCTCTGTCTCTGTCTCTGTCTCTTATCTCTGTCTCTGTCTCTCTGTCTCTGTTTCTCTGTCTCTGTCTCTCTGTCTCTGTTTCTCTGTCTCTGTCTCTGTCTCTCTCTGTCTCTGTGTGTGTGAGTGTGTTTCTCATCTACAAAAAGAGGAACAAATTAAAAAATATTCCAAACCTTGAACCTTAATCTAAAACACTGTCCCCAAAGTGTTTGGGATTCTATTCTAATTCAATAATTTTTAAAGATCTGTAGCATAGAGATAATGGTTGTGGGTTTTATTATTCATTTTAAACTCTTATTGGGACAGACTTTGGAGGTAGTGGATCCTTGTAATACAACAATGTTTTTATAAGAGTCAGGAAAATTGACAGAGGAGCTGTGACATCTGACTTGTAAGGCTTTACAGAATGTCACTATCTTAGTGAAACTCAGCAGGGAGAGATCAAAGTATCATATGACTGGCCTCCAGCATTAGGCATGATTTCTCAACTGCTTAAAGCCTCCATATTGAAAACAAAACGGAGTCTCTCTTTTCCATCTCCTTTCTTTTGTTACAGAGCACACATAGCAGCAGGAGGAGGAGGAGGAGAAGGAGGAGGAGGAGGAGGAGGAGGAGGAGGAGGAGAGGAAGAGAGGAAGGAGGGGAAGAGGAAATGGGGAGTGGGAGGAGAAGGGATAGAGGAATGGGAAGGGGAAGAGGAAGGGGAGGGGGAGGAGAAGGGGAAGGGGAACGGGACGGGGAGGAGGAAGAGGAAAAAGAAGAGGAAGAAAACGGAAAAAGAAGGTGAGGAAGAAAAGGAGAGGTGAGGGGGGAGGAGGAGAATGTTGAAAAGAAAGGAAAGAAGATGATATGTATATCTCACTCTTCACAGGATTGTACAAGATTTATTTTTGCATGAAGATAATATTTCATGTTTTCCTCTATAGCACATAATTATAAACATGGAAGATAGAGAAATATTGCTTGAGATATCATAAGCACTTTGTATTTCCTAAGAAAAAGAAATTTTAAATAACATCATATACTATTAAGTCTAGAGTTTTTTCAATTAAACTAAGAAAATTTTCATTTGTTCATTCATATTAAGTTATTAGATATTTTGGTACTATTAAATAAATCAGAGATATCAGAAATATTCTATTTCAGCCACAGATAGCTACTGTTTTATAAATATATTACATACACTATCAATTATGATACAAAACTTAGAAACTGTGTTTGGGAAAGATGGAATATAATTTTTTTTACTGTTGTACTATATTACTAGTATTCATGGGTTTATGCTTGGTAGGGACTGGAATGGGTCAGATCTTTCTTTTTACTTTGTATTTTGAGAATGAAACCAAGATCATAAGACTTGTGTGGCAAGAGCCTTTATAAGCGATCTATGTCACCAGACTGACATCAAATTTTAAATGCAATGACTAGCCACAACTGGAATGGACCATTATTAGAGCATAACCACAGAGTGTAAGTTTTTAAATTACTTTAAAAAAACTGATACATGGAGTCAATGAATATTATCATGTCTTCCCTGAAATTTCTCCTATGTTCCCCATGACCTCTTCTCAAAATACTCCATTTTCAAATTCATTTCTGTTTCCTTTATAATTATATATCTTCCATTTTATGGAGTCCAATACATACTGGAGTTCTCTGAGCCTGGGGCATGTGTTGTATTACTGATGTTCTATCATTTGAGGATGGGCACCATACATTCACTGATTCTCTAAACTCTAACAGCCTGCCTGTACTACAGAAGCAGTTTCCTTGATGAAGGGTGAGGATAGCCCACACAGATGTGCTAAACTTGACTCTACAGTCTGATCTTATCTCAGCAGTAATCCTAAAAATTGTCTCTGTATAGTCATGTATAAAATACTGAGTTCTGTATAATTTTCATGAGTTTAGAGCAGGAGACAATGGTAGTTCTAAACTTATGTCTTTTCTTAGGTGTCCTCTTCATTCTAACATGTGGACTGGGTGTCTCATAGGATTCAACAAATTAAACAGCAACACAAGCAAAGACCAAGGAAGAAAGAACTGATTTCTGTCACTGTATCATCACTAACATCTCCAAAAGTGTCTTTTCATATCTACAATTTAGTTTATTTATTAAAACAGTTTTTAATTTTGTATTTCAAAATTAGTATGTGTATTAACAAGACATAGAGCTCTAGAATGAGATAATGCTATTTTTTGGGGGCCTGCCAAATGGGGTCCTAGAATTGAAAGAAATGTACGCATGCTCTTATTCCTAAACCAAAATCTTTCTTGCTTCCAAATGAAAATCTGTATTTCACCAAGGATGTCTCACTAGGAAGCAAATTATATTTAAGGGTAGGCTGTATGCTCAGCAATAGATGGCCAATACAAAATGATCATAATGGCACCATTGGATATTCTCTATCACAACATGTAATGTCACAGCTTTTTAAAAATATATCTAATTTTTAAATCTTACATGTACACAAGACTGGCAGAGTATCTTAAGACAGCCAAGCAATATTCAAACCAATTTTAAAAGACTATGATAAAAACAGAAAGGCATAGACATCTTCTCTCTCAGCAGAATAAATCCAGGTTTTGCCAATGGTGAAAAGAAACAAAGAAAAGGAAGAAGGAAAGAAAGAAAAGAAGGAAGGAAAGAAGGAAGGGAAAAGAAAGAAGTAAAGAAGGAAGGAAGGAAAGAAGTGAGGGAGGGAAGGAGGGAGGAAGGGAGGAAGAGAGGTAGGGAGGGAGGAAGAAGGGAGGAATAAGAGGAAAGAAAACAATTTCTCACCGAATGCTCAGCAGCATCTTGGTTCATCCATTCTATACAGGTACCACAGAACCAAGCATCCAGACATATGACTCTCCACTCCGCACCCCTCCGTCCTCTGATACTACTCAGATCCCCGCAGTTTTCCACCATCCTATGCCTCTCAATCAGAAATTAAATTTAACATCACAAAAGATTATTTTTTGGTGTTTTGTAGTAAAAACTATTGGACACCTAAAATCTAACGTAACTTACTGTGTTATATGTAATATATCGCAACGATACAATGTTGAGTTACCACAGCCACAGGGAACTCCCTGGTACATTAAAGTAATTTCTAAAAAGTATTTTCAAAGTTGACAAGTTAGAGACTATAATGCACATACCTCTATTTGAACCATTACTGTATTTATATTTCCAAAATGGGGCATTGGGAGAGAAACATAGAAGTTACTTGAATAGATGAAAATTAATCTGAAGCATTTAGGAGAAATTAAAGTATATTTTAAAATCTCTAATCAAAGAAATTCACAGACAAAAATTTTAAAAGGCTTAGGAACTTTTTCATCAGAAATTTAGATTTACAAGGATGCAAACTATGAATTTTACTTAGCAAGTAAATGACTGATAGGAACTTTTTTTTATTATTATTAACTTGAGTATTTCTTATATACATTTCGAGTGTTATTTCCTTTCCCGGTTTCCAGGCAAACATCCCCCTCCCCCCTCCACTTCTTTATAGGCGTTCCCCTCCCCATCCTCCCCCCCTTTCGCCCTCCCCCCAACAATCTAGTTCACTGGGGGTTCAGTCTTAGCAGGACCTAGGGCTTCCCCTTCCACTGGTGCTCTTACTAGGATATTTATTGCTACCTATGAGTTCAGAGTCCAGGGTCAGTCCATGTTTAGTCTTTAGGTAGTGGCTTAGTCCCTGGAAGCTCTGGTTGCTTGGCATTGTTGTACCTATGGGGTCTCGAGCCTCTTCAAGCTCCTCCAGTTCTTTCTTTGATTTCTTCAACGGGGGTCCTATTCTCAATTCAGTGGTTTGCTGCTGGCATAAGCCTCTGTATTTGCTGTATTCTGGCTGTGTCTCTCGGGAGCGATCTACATCCGGCTCCTGTCGGCCTGCAATTCTTTGCTTCATCCATCTTGTCTAATTGGATGACTGTATATGCCTGGGCCACATGTGGGGCAGGCTCTGAATGGGTGTTCCTTCTCTGTCTGTTTTAATCTTTGCCTCTCTCTTCCCTGCCAAGGGTATTCTTGTTCCCCTTTTAAAGAAGGAGTGAAGCGTTCACATTTTGATCATCCGTCTTGAGTTTCATTTGTTCTAGGCATCTAGGGTAATTCAAGCATTTGGGCTAATAGCCACTAATCAATGAGTGCATACCATGTGTGTTTTTATGTGATTGGGTTACCTCACTCAGGATGATATTTTCCAGTTCCGACCATTTGCCTACGAATTTCATAAAGTCATTGTCTTTGATAGCTGAGTAATATTCCATTGTGTAGATATACCACATTTTCTGTATCCATTCCTCTGTTGAAGGGCATCTGGGTTCTTTCCAGCTTCTGGCTATTATAAATAAGGCTGCGATGAACATAGTGGAGCACGTGTCTTTTTTATATGTTGGGGCATCTTTTGGGTATATGCCCAAGAGTGGTATAGCTAGATCCTCAGGCAGTTCAATGTCCAATTTTCTGAGGAACCTCCAGACTGATTTCCAGAATGGTTGTACCAGTCTGCAACCCCACCAACAATGGAGGAGTGTTCCTCTTTCTCCACATCCTCGCCAGCATCTGCTGTCACCTGAGTTTTTGATCTTAGCCATTCTCACTGGTGTGAGCTGAAATCTCAGGGTTGTTTTGATTTGCATTTCCCTTATGACTAAAGATGTTGAACATTTCTTTAGGTGTTTCTCAGCCATTCGGCATTCCTCAGCTGTGAATTCTTTGTTTAGCGCTGAGCCCCATTTTTTAATAGGGTTATTTGTCTCCCTGCGGTCTAACTTCTTGAGTTCTTTGTATATTTTGGATATAAGGCCTCTATGTGTTGTAGGATTGGTAAAGATCTTTTCCCAATCTGTTGGTTGCCGTTTTGTCCTAACCACAGTGTCCTTTGCCTTACAGAAGCTTTGCAGTTTTATGAGATCCCATTTGTCGATTCTTGATCTTAGAGCATAAGCCATTGGTGTTTTGTTCAGGAAATTTTTTCCAGTGCCCATGTGTTCCAGATGCTTCCCTAGTTTTTCTTCTATTAGTTTGAGTGTGTCTGGTTTGATGTGGAGGTCCTTGATCCACTTGGACTTAAGCTTTGTACAGGGTGATAAGCATGGATCGATCTGCATTCTTCTACATGTTGCCCTCCAGTTGAACCAGCACCATTTGCTGAAAATGCTATCTTTTTTCCATTGGATGGTTTTGGCTCCTTTGTCAAAAATCAAGTGCCCATAGGTGTGTGGGTTCATTTCTGGGTCTTCAAATCTGTTCCATTGGTCTATCTGTCTGTCTCTGTACCAATACCATGCAGTTTTTATCACTATTGCTCTGTAATACTGCTTGAGTTCAGGGATAGTGATTCCCCCTGAACTCCTTTTATTGTTGAGGATAGTTTTAGCTATCCTGGGTTTTTTGTTATTCCAGATGAATTTGCAAATAGGAACTTACAACAAGCAATAGTCATTTTATGAATGAGTACCAGGGTCCAGCCTTGACACAGGATCTGAGTTCTCAACTGGGAGCAGGGATATCTGGAAAATAATAAATATGCACAGACTACTCTTTGGGTACAGACAGGCAATTTCAAGGCTTAAACTCTCTCTCTTTCCCTCCCTCACTCTTTCTTTCTCTCTCTCTCTCTCTCTCTCTCTCTCTCTCTCTCTCTCTCTCTCTCTCTCAGCTTGAGGCTGCACACAATGTGCATTCTCTTGTGCACTCTGCTTTTTTCTATTGTGCTTTTCTTTTCTCGAACTCCCATACTCATGCACACCTCTGTTCATTACCCTTTCATTCTTAGACACACTCTTCATACACACCTCACACATATTTCACACACACCACATGCACACTCCTTTCACTCACACACATAATTTTCATACACACCTCACATTCTCTCTCTACTCGCTCTTCACATGCTCTTCTCATGCTCTCTTACTCGCTCTCACATTTGCTCTCAGACTCGCTCTATCATTTGCTCTCACATTCGCTCTCACAATCGCTCCATCATACGCTCTCTCATTCACTCTCCACCTACTCTCTAGCCTTTCTCTTGCCTCAATCTTTTCTTGTTATTCCAAAAGCAGGTAGAAAAGGACATCATATAATCATTGCCAAATCAAGTTCAAAAGAATAACCACATCCCACAAAGAATTAAGAATTAGAATTGTTCCCCAAAGTTTAAAGCTTGCCTATTGCCATGCCTGTGCCCAAAATAATAATAATTGAAACTTATTATTATTTAAAGTTTAACTTGACTTATTACACTTCAAAGCTCAAAGCCCTGAGGTCAGTTATTTGCATTTTCCTGTGAAGCTCTAATGATAAATGACATAAACAAAGCTGCCAGGCAGTGGCCAGAAAGAATCAGGTTGACCCTTAACTCAGTAGTTCTGCTAGCGTTCTGTTCCTTGCACACAATGACTCTCGTAAGAGTCCCAGTATTTTGACTTAGTTTACTAGTATATAATTTTGTATATTCTATACTTCCTTATCCAGAAACCACTCTCAAATGTTATGCAAAACTTATTTCCTAACTTCAATAACTTTTTCCTTTCTTAAGATCCCAATGGAGGCTATAATTCATTTTCTAATAACTTCTTTAAAGTTTCTTTGCAAGTCAAGCATTAATCTGGAACTACTGTTGTGCAGTTATTACATTGTTTCCAAGATGAGAACACACAGCATGCACCTGGGCCATTAGGGCTGTGCTGTGCTGTGCCCCTATACCTCAATTTTCAATAGTTTAAAAATCATTACATCAAGGAACATCTAGCTTCACAGAATTCACCAAAGCAAAAGGAAAAAGAAGTAGGAAAATCAGATATAATAGAATAATTGTGCACACCAAGGCCAACTGAAAGGCAGTCACGCACAAATGAAATCTATACAGCTGTTGTCCAGGGCTAAGGTTAGGAGAAATGGGAACAACCAGTTTTTACAAAGAGCTGCTGATAGCTACTGAGATGTCTCCATTCTGGCCTTCTGCAGGAAGCCTCTTATTTCAGATGGTGGGTACCCTGGCAGGATGTGTCTTTTGCTTCTCAGGATCCCAGATACCACCTACTTTACAAAAGGCTGCCACCGACTTCTGATATATCTCCATCCCAGTCTACTGCTAGCAGTCCCTGTCATCATATGTTATCCTCAGCAAATAAGAGTATAAACCCACAAGAAAATTAATTGGAAATTTAAAGCAACCAAAAAATTGTTTCTCTGTTTTAGATTTTCATTTCTAGGAACATAAACATGAGACCCAATGATTGTAATAGATCGTATCAAATGGAAGCAAATGAGAAAGAGAAATATATAATTACTTAGCATCAGTAAATTCTCTTTTGATCAAAGTTTAAATTTACTTTTGAAAGGCATTTTATATTAACCTCCTTAAGAGGCATTTGAGACATAGAAACCCTCTAACTCAGAGCACTTAGCATCAAGGGGATCACTGTAGTTCACTGTCAATCTTGGTTTTACTTCTCTTCTTGCCCCTTGTGTTTAAAGCCTTTCTACATGACAACTAAAAGAATTTTAAAGCCTCAAGGTTTGGTTACTAATATCCTTTGCAGATTCTGAGATTTCTTTCCTTTAATTTTCAGTTCTTGAGTTGGTTTGATTCCTCAAGGTACATGTACTCCTGCAGAGCCGTCCACAGCTTCCTTTAGTGGAGTGTGCTATTTTAAAAAGTTAAAGATATATAACCAGCTCAGTCCTTCCAATCTACCCAGTGCTCTTTCCCTATGTAAAGACCTCAAAACATAATCCATCAGTGGTAATTCTGGACACAATGTTACAGAAATGACTTACCCAAAGCTGTCACACTCTGTGTGGGACTCTGTTGATAAATAGTAACTGGAAACACAGGAAAATACCTTACAGGTTAAACCACTGTTTACTAGTCAGTCATTCATCTGTATTTTGTGTTTCTGATATTTTTCCTTTGCTCATGCCTCCTATGTGTCTGCCTTCTATGATATGTTTTGTCTGTAGCTATGCAGATTCTTGAAACTGTTTTAAGTACAGATGAAAAACACCTCACAGATCACATTTCTGATAACCTGAATTTATAGCAGTTGAGCCTGCCTCATGTTGTTTCCAAGCTAGTCTTGAGCCCCTGTGTTTAATTTATCTCCCTGCTTCAGCTTCTGCAGAGTGTCTAAGGATAATGCTTCACACTGCTATGCCTGACAGAGTCCATTAATTTTGATATAAAAAGCTGGGAACAGCATGATATAATTCTGGAAGGATTTTATTTACTATGAAACCTCTTTTCCTGGATGGAATGCAATTATGCACTTCTACTTTTTCCTTTAAGTAATAGATGGAGAGAAAAAAATCTTGATATTAGCCCTATAAGGAGGCACCACCCTTTTGACTTCAGTTGAGCTTGATTAGAGATCTTTTTAACAATACATTTTCCACGGAGTCAGAGAAACTTCTCTCCATCCTTCTCTCCCCCTCTCCCTCTCCTTCTCCCTCTCCCTTTCCCTCTTCTTCTCCTTCTCCCTTCTCCTCCCACCTCCCCCGTCCCCTCCTCCTTCCTCTCTCCTCCCCCCCACATAAAATTTGTTTAACAGTTTATGTGGGAATGCACTCAGGGTATTTGTTCTATACCCAGGAGTTATAATAATTATGAATTGAAAATATTAGAACTAATGGGGTCTATACTAAACATTTGAAAATTCTTTCTTTTTTTGTTGTTTATGTTCTACATGGTACAATATTTGCAAAAGTTTTCCTTGTATTGGTTATTAATAACAACAGAAGTAAACAAAAGCATACAAGATGATGTCTATAAGACCCATGCAAATTCTATATGAGAAGCAACTTTGTGTTTGGAATTTGTAGTGGGTCTTGGAAGTAAAGTCCTAAAACAAACTGGAAGTCAATTATATATTATATCCCTTACATTATATTACCAATGATAACAAAACTCAACAGTACACAACTGACTCTAGTCTATATGAAACGTTACACTTTCGGTTCAAGATTGACAAACATTTCAGTCGAGCTTGTTGCAGCGAGGAAGGTGGATCTCAAACAATATGGCCCTGTTGCTTTCTGCAAAACTTGCAGTTTATTGCTTTGACAAAAATATGAAGGAAACAATTTTAAAGGAGAAAGATTTATTTTTGTTCAGTACCAGAAGTTTTGGTGCATGGATCCATTGTACTTGTGACAGCAGTAAGGGAGATGAGCTAATGGGCTCCCCTTCATCTCTTTTGTCCATCTGTGGACAAGCTGTTGCATGGTGCTGAATTTATCATTTATAGAAGACTAATTTCCCAAGCATTTCTTAACATCATCTAGTTGACAGGTAACATTAGCCCTCATAAAAATGGCTACTGTGCTTCCCCCTACTTAGTTTCATTGATTCTATACAAGTATAGATTTCAAAGGCATCATGTCTTATTTTTATACTGTAGAGGTTTTGAATAAGGCTCTGTGTCAGGTATCTGATAGATAAAACTGTACTGACTTAATTTTCCTGAAATTTCTACCATGCGTGGTGTAGACCAATACTATGGAAAAATACAATTCTATGGACTACTTCAATATGTGGAGGATTATTCTGTGAGCACAGATAGAAATCCAAAAAGGAACCTCTGTGGTGTTGGATTTATTGGCTTTCATTTATACAAATCCTCTCATTTCCCTAGCTTACCATGGCTCAGAAATGCTACTATAATCATTCTTCTTGGGTGCTCACAGGGACACTGATGGGCTATTAAAATGCTAAGTGGTTCTGGTTCTAGCAAATGGTCATCACAGTTAAGTTACAGGCAATTACAAATGATCTCAACAATGGATTTGTATCACTTTCCCAGGTGGGAAGATTTGACAAGAGGATCTGACTCTGACAAGCTTACTACCTCACTTGTGGACATGATTACACCAGCCTGAAGAAAGGCCAGGAAGAGATGACAGCTAGTTAATCTAAGGATTGCTCCAGGGAGCTCAATTTATCTGGAACAGAAATCTTAGCATCCTCCTTCAGTAATTCTATCTTTTCCCTCTCAGTGTGATTTCTGCCAGCGGACATAAATATATCTGAATCCACACACAGAAAATAGCAGTATATAGGAGCTGTGTCTCCATGCCTTTGTCTCAATACAGCTGTTACATGAATGTCTCTGCAGGAATGCAAGTGAATTAGATAAAGAGTGAGTTGGCAGTGTGTTAGTGAGGGTTCAATTGGATTACAGGGGCCCTGAGAGATACTGAGACCCTGGAAGCCATTTTGTTTGTATTCATGTGGATGCATTTTCCTTTTGAGTGGACTAATATACCCATAGATCACCGCCTTATTTAACCCCCATCGAAAAAGTTTCATCTTGAAGCAAATAGGAATAAATACCGAGACCCAAAGTCACACCTTTTTCAGAATGAGAGACCTTGGAACAAACAACTCTAAGTGGAATGTCTCCATCTAATCTTTTCCCATCGAGCTCAGGGAACATTTTGGAAGAGAAAGCAGAAAGTTGTTAAGATTCAATGGGGTATGAAAGACAGCTTAAGCTGAAAGCTCTCTAAATTAACTGAGGAATGATCAGCTGACCTCACAGAGACTGGACAGCAAGCATAGGGCTTATTTGCACCAGGTCCTCCATGTGTATACTATGGCTTTCAGTACAATATTTCTATGGGGATCCTGATTATGTGAACAAATGGATAGATGATTCTAGGGTCTTCACTTGGGGCTCTTTTCCTTCTGTTGTTTTGCCTTGTCCAAATTCAACTTGATGGTTTGTTTTAATTTTGTATTTTATTCTATTATGATTGGTATTTATCTCTTGGAAGTCTTTTCTACTGAGAGTTAGAAAGGGAATGCTTCCAGAAAGGAGTAGATAAGGCTGGAAGTAGGAGAAGTAGAAAGAAGCAGAACTATAATCAGGACATATTATATGAGAAAAATTATCTATTTTTAATAAAAGGAGAAAAAGAAACTCTTAAAATGTGAGATCTTGATGAGGAAAGCTGGGGTGGTTTTTGAGTTATATAGACTAACCTCACATCCTGTTCTTATCCTTTGGTTCATGTATGTGCATGAAATATGATCTCTCTGCTTCCTGACTACCAGTTAGCATTCACACTCCTGTCTCCATGCCTTCCCAGCTATCATCAACTATGTCCACTCTGGGACTATAAGCTAAAATACACCCTATTCTCCTTTAAAAGGGGGGGTGGGCATAATATTTGAAAGATGTTGCAACACCTCGGAGGTACAAAATCTTTTTCTTTAAGTGAAACACAGTCGTATTTAAATTCATCTTTCCTGATGCAGTCTGCACTCATCTCTATTTTAGAATGTGCCTACAGCTCTGCTCCCAAACCCCGTGGGAGAGAGACCTCACCGCCTGGTCAGGTGGGCACTCCTGAGGCTGCAGTGCGGAAGAGACCACCAACACTGCCCACCCCTGCCCACATCCCTGGCCCAAGAGGAAACTGTATGCGGCTTCTGGGTTCCCGTGGGGGAGGGCCAGGAGCGGGAGGACCCCTGCACCTGAGACACCGCCGGAACCTGAAGGGACAGACCAGATAAACAGTTCTCTGAACCCAAATCCCGTGGGAGGGAGAGCTAAACCTTCAGAGAGGCAGACACGCCTGGGAAACCAGAAGAGACTGCACTCTGCACAAATCTCGGACTCCAGAGGAAAACACCAAACGCCATCTGGAACCCTGGTGCACTGAAGCTCCCGGAAATGGCGGCGCAGATCTTCCTGGTTGCTACCGCCACACAGAGCTCATAGGCAGCACCCCACGAGCAAACTTGAGCCTCGGGACCACAGGTAAGACCAACTTTTCTGCTGCAAGTGACCTGCCTGGTGAACACCAGACACAGGCCCACAGGAACAGCTGAAGACCTGTAGATAGGAAAAACTACCCGCCCGAAAGCAGAACACTTTGTCCCCATAACTGGCTGAAATAAAACAGGAAAACAGGTCTACAGCACTCCTGACACACAGGCTTATAGGACAGTCTAGCCCCTGTCAGAAAAAGCAGAAAAATTTAACACTAGAGATAATCTGATGGCGAGAGGCGAGCGCAGGAACCCAAGCAACAGAAACCAAGACTACATGGCATCATCGGAGCCCAATTCTCCCACCAAAGCAAACATGTAATATCCAAACACACCAGAAAAGCAAGATATAGTTTCAAAATCATATTTGAGCAGGATGCTGGAGGACTTCAAGAAAGACGTGAAGAACTCCCTTAGAGAATAAGAAGAAGTCTACAGAGAGGAATCTCAAAAATCCCTGAAAGAATACCAGGAAATCATAAATAAACAAGAAGAAGCCCATAGAGAGGAGTCACAAAAATCCCTGAAAGAATTCCAGGAAATCATAAATAATCAAGTAGAAGCCCATAGAGAGGAGTCACAAAACTCCCTGAAAGAATTCAAGGAAAACACTATCAAACAGTTGAAGGAATTAAAAATGGAAATAGAAGCAATCAAGAAAGAACACATGGAAACAACCCTGGATATAGAAAACCAAAAGAAGAGACAAGGAGCTGTAGATACAAGCTTCACCAACAGAATACAAGGGATGGAAGAGAGAATCTCAGGAGCAGAAGATTCCATAGAAATCATTGACTCAACTCTCAAAGATAATGTAAAGCAGAAAAAGCTACCGGTCCAAAACATACAAGAAATCCAGGACTCAATGAGAAGATCAAACCTAAGGATAATAGGTATAGAAGAGAGTGAAGACTCCCAGCTCAAAGGACCAGTAAATATCTTCAACAAAATCATAGAAGAAAACTTCCCTAACCTAAAGAAAGAGATACCTATAGGCAACAAGAAGCCTACAGAACTCCAAATAGATTGGACCAGAAAAGAAACACATCCCGTCACATAATAGTCAAAACAACAAATGCACAAAATAAAGAAAGAATATTAAAAGTAGTAAGGGAAAAAGGTCAAGTAACATATAAAGGCAGACCTATCAGAATTACACCAGATTTTTCGCCAGAAACTATGAAAGACAGAAGATCCTGGACTGATGTCATACAGACCCTAAGAGAACACAAATGCCAGCCCAGGTTACTGTATCCTGCAAAACTCTCAATTAACATAGATGGAGAAACCAAGATATTCCATGAAAAAACCAAATTTACACAATATCTTTCTACAAATCCAGCACTACAAAGGATAATAAATGGTAAAGCCCAACATAAGGAGGCAAGCTATACCCTAGAAGAAGCAAGAAACTAATCGTCTTGGCAACAAAACAAAGAGAAGAAAAGCACACAAACATAACCTCACATCCAAATATGAATATAACAGGAAGCAATAATCATTATTCCTTAATATCTCTCAACATCAATGGCCTCAATTCCCCAATAAAAAGACATAGATTAACAAACTGGATACGCAACGAGGCCCCTGATTCTGCTGCCTCCAGGAAACACACCTCAGAGACAAAGACAGACACTAAATCAGAGTGAAAGGCTGGGAAAACAACTTTCCAAGCAAATAGTCAGAAGAAGCAAGCTGGAGCAGCCATTCTAATATCAAATAAAATCAATTTTCAACTAAAAGTCATCAAAATAGATAAGGAAGGACACTTCATATTCATCAAAGGAAAAATCCACCAAGATGAACTCTCAACCCTAAATATCTATGCCCCAAATACAAGGGCACCAACATACGTAAAAGGAACCTTACTAAAGCTCAAAACACACATTGCACCTCACACAATAATAGTAGGAGACTTCAACACCCCACTCTCATCAATGGACAGATCATGGAAACAGAAATTAAACAGAGACGTAGACAGACTAAGAGAAGTCATGAGCCAAATGGACTTAACAGATATTTATAGAACATTCTACCCTAAAGCAAAAGGATGTACCTTCTTCTCAGCTCCTCATGGTACTTTCTCAAAAATTGACTATATACTTGGTCAAAAAACGGGCCTCAACAGGTACAGAAATATAGAATAATCCCATGCGTGCTATCAGACCCCCACAGCCTAAAACTGGTCTTCAATAACATTAAGGGAAGAATGCCCACATATACGTGGAAATTGAACAATGTTCTACTCAATGATAACCTGGTCAAGGAAGGAATAAAGAAAGAAATTAAAGACTTTTTAGAATTTAATAAAAATGAAGGTACAACATACCCAAACTTATGGGACACAATGAAAGCTGTGCTAAGAGGAAAACTCATAGCGCTGAGTGCCTGCAGAAGGAAACAGGGAAGAGCATATGTCAGCAGCTTGACAGCACACCTAAAAGCTCTAGAACAAAAAGAAGCAAACACACCCAGGAGGAGTAGAAGGCAGGAAATAATCAAACGCAGAGCTGAAATCAACCAAGTAGAAACAAAAAGGACTATAGAAAGAATCAACAGAACCAAAAGTTGGTTCTTTGAGAAAATCAACAAGATAGATAAACGCTTAGCCAGACTAACGAGAGGACACAGAGAGTGCGTCCAAATTAACAAAATCAGAAATGAAAAGGGAGACATAACTACAGATTCAGAGGAAATTCAAAAAATCATCAGATCTTACTACAAAAGCCTATATTCCACAAAACTTGAAAATCTGCAGGAAATGGACAATTTCCTAGACAGGTACCAGGAACCAAAGTTAAATCAGGAACAGATAAACCAGTTAAACAACCCCATAACTCCGAAGGAAATAGAAGCAGTCATTAAAGGTCTCCCAACCAAAGAGAGCTCAGGTCCAGACGGGTTTAGTGCAGAATTCTATCAGACCTTCATAGAAGACTTCGTACCAATATTATCCAAAATATTCCACAAAATTGAAACAGATGGAGCACTACCGAATTCCTTCTATGAAGCCACAATTACTCTTATACCTAAACCACACAACTTCAGACCAATTTCCCTTATGAATATCGATGAAAAATACTCAAAAAAATTCTGGCAAACCGAATCCGAGAGCACATCAAAACAATCATCCACCATGATCAAGTAGGCTTCATCCCAGGCATGCAGGGATGGTTTAATATACGGAAAACCATTAACGTGATCCATTATATAAACAAACTGAAAGAACAAAACCACATGATCATTTCATTAGATGCTGAGAAATTATTTGACAAAATTCAACACCCCTTCATGATAAAAGTCCTGGAAAGAATAGGAATTCAAGGCCCATACCTAAGCATAGTAAAAGCCATATACAGCAAACCAGTTGCTAACATTAAACTAAATGGAGAGAAACTTGAAGCAATCCCACTAAAATCAGGGACTAGACAAGGCTGCCCATCCTTTCCCTACTTATTCAATATAGTTCTTGAAGTTCTAGCCAGAGCAATCAGACAACAAAAGGAGGTCAAGGGGATACAGATCAGAAAAGAAGAAGTCAAAATATCACTATTTGCAAATGATATGATAGTATATTTAAGTGATCCCAAAAGTTCCACCAGAGAACTACTAAAGCTGATAAACAACTTCAGCAAAGTGGCTGGGTATAAAATTAACTCAAATAAATCAGTAGCCTTCCTCTACACAAAAGAGAAACAAGCCGAGAAAGAAATTAGTGAAACGACACCCTTCATAATAGACCCAAATAATGTAAAGTACCTCGGTGTGACTTTAACCAAGCAAGTAAAAGATCTGTACAATAAGAACTTCAAGACTCTGAACAAAGAAATTGAAGAAGTCCTCAGAAAATGGAAAGATCTCCCATGCTCATGGATTGGCAGGATTAATATAGTAAAAATGGCCATTTTACCAAAAGCGATCTATAGATTCAATGCAATCCCCATAAAAATACCAATCCAATTCTTCAAAGAGTTAGACAGAACAATTTACAAATTCATCTGGAATAACAAAAAACCCAGGATAGCTAAAACTTTCCTCAACAATAAAAGGAGTTCAGGGGGAATCACTATCATTGAACTCAAGCAGTATTACAGTGCAATAGCGATAAAAACTGCATGGTATTGGACAGACAGATATACCAATGGAACAGAATTGAAGACCCAGAAATGAACCCACACACCTATGGTCACTTGATTTTTGACAAAGGAGCCAAAACCATCCAATGGAAAAAAGATAGCATTTTCAGCAAATGGAGCTGGTTCACCTGGAGGTCAACATGTAGAAGAATGCAGATCGATCCATGCTTATCACCCTGTAGAAAGCTTAAGTCCAAGTGGATCAAGGACCTCCACATCAAACCAGATACACTCAAACTAATAGAAGAAAAACTAGGGAAACATCTGGAACACATGGGCACTGGAAAAAATTTCCTGAACAAAACACCAATGGCTTATGCTCTAAGATCAAGAATCGACAAATGGGATCTCATAAAACTGCAAAGCTTCTGTAAGGCAAAGGACACTGTGGTTAGGACAAAACGGCAACCAACAGATTGGGAAAAGATCTTTACCAATCCTACAACAGATAGAGGCCTTATATCCAAAATATACAAAGAACTCAAGAAGTTAGACCGCAGGGAGACAAATAACCCTATTAAAAAATGGGGCTCAGAGCTAAACAAAGAATTCACAGCTGAGGAATGTCGAATGGCTGAGAAACCCCTAAAGAAATGTTCAACATCTTTAGTCATAAGGGAAATGCAAATCAAAACAACCCTGAGATTTCAGCTCACACCAGTGAGAATGGCTAAGATCAAAAACTCAGGTGACAACAGATGCTGGCGAGGATGTGGAGAAAGAGGAACACTCCTCCATTGTTGGTGGGATTGCAGACTGGTACAACCATTCTGGAAATCAGTCCGGAGGTTCCTCAGAAAATTGGACATTGAACTGCCTGAGGATCCAGCTATACCTCTCTTGGGCATATACCCAAAAGATGCCCCAACATATAAAAAAGACACGTGCTCCACTATGTTCATCGCAGCCTTATTTATAATAGCCAGAAGCTGGAAAGAACCCAGATGCCCTTCAACAGAGGAATGGATACAGAAAATGTGGTACATATACACAATGGAATATTACTCAGCTATCAAAAACAATGACTTTATGAAATTCGTAGGCAAATGGTCGGAACTGGAAAATATCATCCTGAGTGAGGTAACCCAATCACAGAAAAACACACATGGTATGCACTCATTGATAAGTGGCTATTAGCCCAAATGCTTGAATTACCCTAGATGCCTAGAACAAATGAAACTCAAGACGGATGATCAAAATGTGAATGGTTCACTCCTTCTTTAAACGGGGAACAAGAATACCCTTGGCAGGGAATAGAGAGGCAAAGAAAAAAACAGACACAGAAGGAACACCCATTCAGAGCCTGCCCCACATGTGGCCCATGCATATACAGTCATCCAATTAGACAAGATGGATGAAGCAAAGAATTGCAGGCCGACAGGAGCCGGATGTAGATCTCTCCCGAGATACACAGCCAGAATACAGCAAACACAGAGGAAACCACTGAATTGAGAATAGGATCCCCGTTGAAGGAATCAGAGAAAGAACTGGAAGAGCTTGAAGGGGCTCGAGACCCCATAGGTACAACAATGCCAAGCAACCAGAGCTTCCAGTGACTAAGTCACTACCTAAAGACTAAACATGGACTGACTCTGGACTCTGATCTCATAGGTAGCAATGAATATCCTAGTAAGAGCACCAGTGGAAGGGGAAGCCCTAGGTCCTGCTAAGACTGAACCCCCAGCGAACTAGATTGTTGGGGGGAGGGCGGCAAGGGGGGGAGGATGGGGAGGGGAACGCCCATAAAGAAGGGGAGGGCGGGGGGAGATGTTTGCCCGGAAACCGGGAAAGGGAATAACACTCGAAATGTATATAAGAAATACTCAAGTTAATAAAAAAAAAAAAAAGAATATGCTTGCCATCTTTATTTATTCCTAGCACATTTAGGTTCATGTATCAAAGTGTGGCACATGTCTGTACAGACTCAGTTCCTTTTTGTTTTGTGTCGTCTTCAGGAATATGGTCCACATGTTCTGGGTGAAAGCAAATTATTCAGGAAATATCTGCATTTTGTGTTTCTTTTTAACACACACCATTAGCTAATACCTTACAGGAAGGTTTTCCGTCTTTGTTAATGGGAATTACTGGAGAGCTACTCTATTTCAGCAGTTGAATACTGTCTATCAGGAGGAAAATGCGGCAACCAACGCTAAAAGTATTTGCCTTCATAATGGAATTTCCCAATCAAATGTGGTCATACAAATGAAATCTGATTTAAAGATAATTTTTATAAATACTTTTTATAGTTCTTTCCTCCTTTTCTATTCACCCACCACCTTCCCTTCATCCTACCCTTGAGCAAATTAATACAAGTGTATATTTCATCCTGCTTGTTCAACATAGCTTGGTGTATTAATCTCATAGCAAGGGAAAATATACATTTATTTCTAACCTAGCGTTTACGTCAATCAGAGCTGAAAGATATAAATTGGAGAGATTAGAAATCTTCAGTCATTAAATTCAGGTTTTAGGAACATGAAAGTGACTTTTGCCTGCATTTTTTTCTAGAAGGGAAGGGCATCTTTTCTGTTCTGGTTTAACAACTTAAGGTTTTTATGTTAATCAGCATTATATACTGCATCCTCAATAAGAAAAGAAGTTTAAGCACACTCACACAGCTTTACTTTCTAATTTCCTTGTTAACAAATTTCTGCCAAATAATAGTTTCAAGCAACCCAAGTTCATAACCTGGCCTTTTTGACTGTCTGGCTAGAGTCTCATTAGTTCAAAATCTCTCCATGTCTTGGGGCAATGTTCATTTCTGCAAGCTTGAGCAGAGCACTCATTTTCTTTTGTTTCCAGGTGCCAACTGTCCCCAGGTCTTGGCTGCAAAAGTCCTTTCTTTATCTCAAAGTCAGAGCATCCCCCCTCCCGTGTCTTTCAGACAATCTTCTTACTCATTCTTTGTTCATTCCACCCAGTCTCTCACTGCTTTGAACTAACATATTTAAGAAAAATGTTTCATTATTTTTATTGGATATTTTTATTTACATTTCAAATGTTATTCCCTTTCCCAGTTTCCCATCCATAACCCCCTATGCCATTCCCCCACCCCCTTCTTCTATGAGGGTGTTCCCCCACTCAACCACCCAGCCCTTCCCACCTCCCTGCCCTGATATTCCCCTGTACTGGGGGTTCCAGTCTTGGGAGGACCAAGGACTTCGCCTTCCATTGATGCTCATCAAGACTGTCCTCTGCTACATATGCAACTGAAGCCATGGGTCTGTACATGTGTACTCTTTGGATGGTGGTTTAGTCCCTGGGAGTTCTAGATGGTTGGTAGTGTTGTTCTTATGGGATTGCAAACTCCCTTCAGCTCCTTCAATCCTTTCCCTAACTCTGCCAATGGGGACCCCATTCTCAGTTCAGTAGTTGGCTATGAACATTTGCTTGTGAATTTGTCATGCTCTGACAGAGCCTCTCAGGAGACAGCTATATCAGGCTCCTGTCAGCATGCACTTCTCAGAATCAGCAATATGTCTGTATGGGTTGGATCCCCAACTTTTATAAAACAAGATTCTTACACACTTTAGGTAATTACACATTAAATGTCCTCTTGCTCATTAAAATACATTATGTATAGGATGCAGAGTTCAGAACACAGAGATTTGTTGGAAGCATCAGTCTGCTTATATCCCTGACCTTAATAGTTTTTTATTTGGGTTATTGGTAATTTTATGAATGGCATATACCTTTGATATCGTGGCCATGATGATTCAGGAAAGTTCCCTTTCTTCTCCTGTATTTAAGTAGTGTGGTTTGACACCTTCTATGACTTAGTTTATTCAGAAGTCTTGTTTATCTCTTTAAATAATTCAATTTTATTCTCCTTTCATTACACACATTTTCATTTTTAAATTTAATCTTGTTTAGGATACATGAATAACATCTGTTCAGTGTAGACCACATATGTTTAACTGAAGTTGACTGCCTGTGTGATTAATGTCCTATATGATCAGTCCATAAATGAGAGAAACCAATATAGTATATTTCTGCTGTACAGATAGTAATCTAATATTTTAACTGAATATGCTACATTAATATAGATACTGGAAGCAGTCTGAAGTAGGCACTAAATAATTTCACACTGAAAATTCTAGCCAACCAGCTGAAAATATGATATTGCTGATTTTATTGTTTTAATAAAAAGACATATATTACATTCAAGAAAAAGAACATTTGGCATTTTTTAACATAGAACTAGGATTAAAAATTAAATGCAAAAATCTACTATACATATAGTGACTAATACTTTTCCATTTAAAAATACATATAGCTGGTATTCATTCATCAAATGAGAACGTGAACTATTGTCTGAAAGCTTCCCTAGAATGAAATTTTATAATGTCTTTAATTTGCTTGTATAGTATATTTTCTTCTCACATACTATTTTGCCTCTAATATCTCTCCTATGACTCACTTTAGAGAAGATTATATTTGCCAGTCACAGAGTCATATTCTACAGAATGAAACTTTCTAAACTCTGCTTTTTGGCAGCAGGTTTCTTTATATTATTGATATGGATTATTAACTCTCTAAATCACACTTACCTTTTAGACCAACTTAAGAGTGAATTATTTCCTTATTTCTTCCATCGGTGTAACTTGAATCTACTGTGGGCTGTCAGAGTGCCCTGACCCTGCAGTGTTATTTCCCATTGAATTGCTGCTTAGTCAGTGCTTGCAAGTAATGCTCACACCTCTTTAATCTTTAGCTTCCTGAGGCATACAGTTATTAGTTGATATTACACTATTTACAATGAACCACACTGTATTGAGAATGTTGTTCATTCATGATCCAAAGCTGCCTAATCATACCTGGGATTTCTACATGGTGATCTTATTTTAATACTTTATTATTTTTAATCATGTGCTATGGCATTACATAAAAATCTTTACTTTGCACAGTTGAATGGAAAATATAGCCAATCAAGGGTAAAAGGATATTATAATGTTGTTCACAATGATTTTCAACAGAGACAATGCTCAGCAAAAGACAGACGTGGTTAATAAAATCAAAGCTTAATGCTTCTTATCAAAGCATCCAGTGCTACAGATCATAGATGCACATTTTGTACCAGTGTTTGAGATGAACCAAGAAGGAATAATTGTAATAAAGGTCAATTTGCAGTTGTATTTTTAGCATTGATATTCTCTTCTGATTCTCACAAACATAATCTTTGATACTTGAAGGATTCCATTTGTTGTTTCTGAAGGTCGGGGAGGCAGCTCAACCCTCTTTTATTACAGTCAGAAGGATTTTTATACAAAAAGAAAGAAATGAAGAAAGAAAGAAAGGAAGGAAGGAAGGAAGAACGGAAGGAAGGAAGAAAGAAAGAAAGAAAGAAAGAAAGGAAGGAAGGAAGGAATGAAAGAAAAAAACTTCATTGAATAGTGGCAAAATTTCCTGGCAGATATAATTAACATGTGTTTTTCCTAGAATGTTGGTTAATCCTTCTTGTTGAGGTGTCTTGCTCCCTGACTACACATAAGACACCAAGATCAGAGAGAACCACAACTACTGAACTTAATCACAGAAATTCTTGGTATATGGTTAAATTGTCTGAATAATAGATGGGGTCAGATTTTAATTGAGCTCTGTCCACTTTTGCACTAACCATAAAATTATTCACATGGAGAAAAATGTTTTAGGCCAACCTAAAATATCATGCCATGTCTTGCATAAAACCTGCTTCCTACTTCTGTTTCTTTGAGGCATTCATTCTGTAGGGCAGATGTGAGGCTTTTGAGGTATTCAGCACAAGGAATGGGAGTACAAATAGAAGTCCTACAATCACCCATATCTTCTGACTTCTATATATTTCTAAAGCACAAAGAATTCCTCTGGTTACAATGCATTTTTTATGAATAATGTCACTTTTGTACTCGTTTACGTATCAAGAGTTTGTGAGTATTCCTGTTACTTGTACCAAATCCATGTGATTACTAGGAATGATTTTAAAAGAGAGAAATACTCTAATGCATGCTCTGCAAGGCCTTTTGCTCAAGACTCTGTTACAATGTTGAAGGACTTTCAAGAATTTATCAAAGGCACAAAGTAGATGCTAAAAAGTGTTTTATGTGAGAATGACAGCAATCATGGATGAACAATTCAATGCAAGTCATGGCTTGTTTTCCTATTGATCATTCAATTTGTATAGCTGGCCACAGTAAAACATGTTTGAGGACAGTAAAATACATCAGCAAAGTAGGAGAGTCACACTTTGAGACAGGCAAATCTAACTTTACACCAAAATGCTCATGGTTTCTACACTTGATCTTAGCCAAAAGGCTGAGAAGCGATGCTCATGGTTTCTAAAATGTTCTGTCTCATGTGCTTGAAGCCATAATTGAAACCAGAATGTATTTATTTACTCTAACAGAACAAGGAAGAGAGTTTACACTATTTACTCACCACACCAACTGAACCTGTTTCGCTCTCTTCAATTCTTGTTATATTAATATCATTATTACTAAAAACAGATATCTTATTAAAATTATATTATTAAAAATAAAAAAAAGAATTTATCAAAGGATTGGCTCAGTTCATATCCATATTGCACAAAGCACGGGAAATTGAACCCATGACCTTGCATGTGATAGGTAAACTTTGTTGCTCCATACTAGCCTTCAACTTCCTTTTTAAAGTCAAAGCATCAATATTATTACTATTATATCTTTCCATGAGTTACTTCTTATTTTTCTCTTGTCAATGACAAGAGTTTCAAAATTTTATAGCTATATAATTTTTCATGTATAAAACCATTATACACATGAGTAAATGAGAAAATGAGACCTGCAATTCCTCTGCAGGGTGTTTCTAGTGTAAAACATGCATCATTAAATTATATATAAATGATTTCCTCTTCTCTTAAAAGAAAAATATATGCATAGTAATTTCTTTAGACTATATATTACTGCTACTATTTCTTTGCCTTAAGGCCATTTATTTCTTATAGTTGTTAATATGCATTATAAATTTTTCCCTAAAGAGATAATAACAATTTCTTGTTCCTAATAGTAATTACAGTGTGTGCTTCTCTAGTTCCCAAAGTCCTGTCAGTTGCTAATCTTTACATTAATTAAATAGTTATTGCTAATTACTTTAATATAGAGTGAAACCTTATAAATAATGCTGTGTAAATAATTAGTATTATGTGTGTTGTATTTAAAAGGGTATATATAATAGTAAAAAGCCTGAGATTACAATATAAGCAACTGTATGGGGACATATTTAACTCCCTCCTGAAACTACAGAAAACAGATAAAAACAATTGTAAAATATGTACGCAGTGCTTTTGTAAAACCAATAAATTCACTTACGGGCAAAAGCAACCATGCATCATGAAAAAGGATACAAAGCTAGTGTGCTTCTAGTTTCATATCCATCCTAGATTCATTGTTTGTAAAGAAATAGAATTTTCTAAATATCAATATACTAAGAACCATAAACCTTAAAAGTGATTAAAAATGTAGCTTAGAGTAAAAATATAAATCTTTAACTGAAGTTCCATTGTTTCAGAATAGCCATTCCAATTTTGTAGAAGTTGATTGAGATGTATAGAATTTGGGAATAGGCAAATATTTGGCCAAATTTCTTAAATCAATTGTGCAATGCATTTTGATATGGGAATTCATTAGAATAAAGTGATTTTATCAAAATAAATAACTACACTTAGAACTGTACGTTATTTAGATTATTTCCATTTTAAACTAATGGAGATGATGATACCTGTTTAAAGAAAGCATATTACTTCTTCCAAATTACTGTACACATTATAGTACAATGAGTAAAATTATATTATTTTCCATGCAATTGGGACAAAGTTTTTCATTTTCAGAAATAAATTTCATATAAGCAATTACTTTTTGTTTAAAGTTACTATTCATAGATTGGGAAAGTTCTCCTGTTCTGTTTTTCTTGGTGTTTCGATGATTTTTATTATAAAGGTGTGATCACTTTCTTAATTTTCTGAATGCATTTAATGACCATTTTCTCTTCTGTACTTTTATAGCTAATACACTACTGAGGACAATTAAATGGCTAACACAATCACAATTTATTGTCCTACAGTTTTATAAGCCATGGATCTGCAATCGATGTTTTATCAGGCCACATTCTTGGCCTGATGTTCTTGGAGTCCAGAGGATACAACTCAGTATATTTAGGGGGCCACATTCCTCTTGTTCTTTTGGAGAGACACTTTCTAGCTGGCAACAGATCCTGATATACTAGGCTTGCAACTGTATCCATCCTGTTTTTACCTCTTTATTCACTTGATACTATTTCGTGCTCACCTCTCTAAATTGCTTTAGTTTCCCTTCTTTTCACTAGCAATACCAGTCATGGAACCTGAGCTCATCCAAATCCAGGAAAGCTACATTTTCAGATCTGTTCCTAATTAAACTCACAGAGATATTATTTCTAAATTAGGTCTCAACTACTGAGGTTCTGATAGAACATGCATACATGGGGAAGAGCTGGTTTCCATTCACAGTGATTGTGCTGTTAGAAGTTATGCTAACTTGACAAACAGACTAGAATTACCTGAATGGAGGGAAACTCAGTTGAGCAAGTGCCTCCATAAGATCCAATTACAAGGACTTTTCTATGCCTGGGTTGATCCTTGAAGGATACCCAACCCATTGTGTGTATTTCTATCCTTGGGCTTATGACTCTGAGTTCTAGGTCAAAGCAGAGTGAGCAAATCATGGAAACAAGCAGTTAAGAAATACCCTCTCCCCCAGTGATTTCTACATCAGTCACTGCCTCCAGGACCTGCCCCGTGTGAGTTTGTGATCTGACTTTTTTCAATGCTGAGCACTGGATCGTTTAACCATCACGGAAGTTTAACCCTAATAAAACCTTTTCTCCCCAACTTGCTTTATGGTTATGATTTTCCAGCACAGCAATAGAAGCCCTAACTAAGAAAGTGAAATACATGGACTGATTTTTACCTGTTAAATGAATCTTGGTTTCATTGAATAAAATGTCCCTGATAATGATGTACTATTAAATTTAAATTTTAATATAATTTGATTCCACTAGAAAGAGTGTTCTGAGTTTATTAAGGATATTATTTTGTAGTCCTGTGTCAATAACATTTTGAGAGTCATACTAGGAAACTTTTCATCACCTGCGATTTCTAAGTTGGGGAAAGACAGCCCAGTCTTTTCAACATTATGTCTCAATGCCAGTGTTTCTTTGAGCTGTAACCAGAGTCTTATCAATACAGATGTGGATGCTTGCAGCCAACTGTTGGCCTGAGCATAGGACTCCAGTCAAACAGGGAAAGTACTGAAGGAGCTGAAGGGGTTTGCAACCCCAGAAGAAGAACAAAAGTATCAACCAACTAGACACTCCAGAACTCACAAGGACTAAACCATCAACCAAAGAATAAACATGGAGGGACTCATGGCTCCAGCTGCATATGTAACAGAGGAAGGCATTATCTGGCATTAATGGGAGGGGAGGCCCTTGTTGCTGTGAAGGCTTGATGCCCCAGAGTAGGGGAATACTGAGGGTGGTAAGGTGGGAGTGGTTGGGTTGGTGGGGAAGCACCCTCATAGAAGCAGTGGGAGGGAATGAGATAGATTTCCAGAGGGGAAATCAAGAAAGGAGATAACATTTAACAGGTAAATAAATAAAAATAACCAATAAAATATTTTTTTCTTTTTTTCGGAGCTGGGGACCAAACCCAGGGCCTTGCGCTTGCTAGGCAAGCACTCTACCACTGAGCTAAATCCCCAACCCCAAAATATTTTTTATAAAAGTTGAGATTTTCTCTCTCTCTCTCTCCCTCCCTCCCTCCCTCCTTCCCTCCCTCTCTCTCCCTCTCTCTCTCTCTCTCTCACATTCACTCACACACACACATGCACAAACACACACATAAACACACCCACACCCACACCCACACACACACACACACACACACACACACACACACACACACACACTCAATTTAAGCTGAGCTATGTCTCTCATCACCAGAAGTGCCCTTGCTACCTTGTTCATACCACTAAATCCAAACCTGTCTTTCTGTTCTTTACTTTTGAATTTTATGGAGTCTCTGTTTTTTTAACTTTTTTTAAAATTTCAAATATTATCCCCTTTCCTGGTTTCCCATCCTTAGATCCTCTATGCCATCTACCTTCCACTTCTTCTATTTGGGTGTTTTCCCACCCACCCACCCACCCCGTCCCACCTGCCTGCCCTGACATTCCCCTACACTGGGGACTCCAGCCTTGGCAGGGCCAAGGGCTTCTTCTCCTAATAGTGCCCAACAAGGCCATCCTCTGCAGATGGAGTCATGGGTATGTCCATGTATCCACTTTGGATGGTGGTTTAGTCACTGGGATCTCTGGTTGGTTGGTATTCTTGTTTTTATGGGGTTGCAAAACCCTTCAGCTCCTTCAGTCCTTTCTCTAATTCCTCCAGTGGGGACCCTGCCCTCGGTTCAATATTTGGCTAGGAGCATCCACCTCTGTATCTGTCATTTTCTGGCAGAGCCTCTCAGGAGACAGATATATGAGGCTCCTGTTAGCCTGGACTTCTTGGCATTAGTAATATTGTCTGGGTTTGGTGGTTGTATGTATATGGGCTGCATCCCCAGGTGGGGCAGTCTCTGAATGGCCATTCCTTCAGTCTCTGCTCCAAACTTTGTGTCCATATCCCCTCCTATGACTACTTTTGTTCCCCCTTCTTAGAAGGACTGAAGCATCCACACTTTGGTAATCCTTCTTCTTGAGTTTCATGTTTCTGTGGATTGTATTTTGGGTAATCCAAGCTTTTGAGGCAATTTCAACTTATCAGTGGGTGCATACCATGTATTTTTTTGTTTGATTGTTTGTTTGTTTTGTTTTTGTGATTGGGTTACCTCACTCAGGATGATATTTCTAACTCCATCCAATTGCCCATGAATTTCAGGAAGTCATTATTTTTAATAGGTGAGTAGTACTCCATTATGCAAACGAACTACATTTTCTGTATCCATTTCCCTGTTGAAGGGCATCTTGGTTCTTTCTAGCTTCTGGCTATTAAAATAAGGCTCCTATGAACAAAATAAAGGAAGTTTTCACTCCTACAGTGTCCACTTATCACTCAATAGCTTGGGGCTGCCATGCTTAATTTTATGAAGCTCCTTTTTTTTCAGTCTCTTAGCATGTGAAACTATTGTGAAAACTCTATTTAATTGGATATTTTATATATTAATATTTAAAATGCTATATACCCTTCCTGAGTCTCCCTTTGCCCATTCCCTTTCCCCTGCTTCTATGAGGTTGCTCTCATTCCTATGCACACACTCCCACCCACCAACTTGGCATTCCCCTACACTGGGAAATCCAGCCTTCACAGAATAAGGACTTTTATTGAAGTCAAAGAATACCATCCTTATTCTACATATGCAACTGGAGCCATGGGGTCCCTTCATGTGTACTCTTTACTTGGTGGATTAGTCCCTGGGAAATCTAGGGTGTCTGGTTGGTTGATACTGTTGTTCTTCCTTTGGAATTTCAAACCCCTTCAGCTCTTTCAGTTCTTTCTGTAACTCTTCCACTGGGGTCCCAATGCTCAGACCAAAAGTTAGCTGCAAACAACCTCATCTGTATCAGTGAGCTCTGGAAAGCCCCTCAGGAGACATCAATATCAGGTTCCTGTCAGCAAGCACTTCTTGGCATCAGCAAGAGTGATTGGGTTTGGTGTCTGCATATGGGCTGGATCCCCAGCTGGGGCAGTTTCTGGATGGACTTTCCTTTAGTCTCTGATCCACACTTTGTCCCTGTATTTACTCCCATGAGAATTTTGTTCCCCCTTCTAAGTAACACATAAGTATCCACATTTTGGTCTTTCTTCTTGAGCTTTAAGGTCAATGAATTGAATCTTGGGCATTCTGATCTTTTGGGCTAATATCCACTTATCAGCAAGTGCATACCATGGGTGTTTTTCTGTGATTGGGTTACCTCACTCAGGATGTTTTTTAGTTCCATCCATTTATGGAAAAAAATAATGAACTCATTGTTTTTCCAAGCCGAGTAGTACTCCATTGTGTAAATGTACCATATTTTCTATATCCAATCCTCTGTTGAGGGACATCTGTGTTCTTTCCAGCTTCTAGTTATTATAAGTAAGGTTGTTATGAACACAGTGGAGTTCAGGAGTGTGTCCTTGTTAAATGTTGGCGCATCTTTTGGGTGTATGCCCAGGAGTGGTATAGCTGGGTCCTCAGATAGTACAATGTTCAGTTTTCTGAAGAAGCACAAGGCTGATTTCCAAAGTTATTGTACCAGCTTGCAATCCCACCAAAAATGGAGGAGTGTTCCTCTTTCTCCACATCCTTGCCAGCATCTTCTGTCACCTGAGCTTCTATTCTTATGCATTCTGACTGGAATAAGGTAGAATCTCAGGGTTGTTTTAATTTGCATGTCCCTGATGACTAAGGATGTTGAAAATTTCTTTAAATGGTTCTCTGCCATTCTGTCTTCCTCAGCTGAGAATTCTTTGTTTTATCTCTGTACCCCAATTTTAAATAGAGTTATTTGTTTCTCTGGAACTTCTTGAGTTCTTTGTATATATTATATATTAGCCCTCTATCGGATGTAGGATTGGTTAAGATCTTTTCTCAACCTGTTGGTTGCCATTCTGTCCTAATGACAGTGTCCTTTGCCTTACAGAAGCTTTGCAGTTTTATGAGGTTCCATTTGTTGATTTTTGATCTTAGAGCATAAGCTATTGGTGTTCTGTTCAGGAAATTTTCCCCTGTGCCCATGTGTTCAAGGCTCTTCCCCACTTTCTCGTCTAGTAGTTTCAGTGTATTTATGTGGAGGGACTTGATCCATTTGGATTTAAGCTTTGTACAAAAAGATAAGAATGGGTCAATTTGCATTCTTCTACATAGTGACCTCCAGTTGGACCAACAACATTTGTTGAAAATACTATCTTTTTTCTACTGGAACGTTTTAGCTCCTTTGTCAAGGATCATGTGAGCATAGATAACTAGGTTCATTTCTGTGTCTTCAATTCTAGTACATTGATCTACCCGCCTGTCTCTGTACCAATACCATGCAGTTTTTATTACTATTGCTATGTAATACAGCTTGAGGTCAGGGTTATTCTTTTATTGTTGAGAATAGTTTTCACTATCCGAGTTGTTTTTTTTTTTGTTATTCCAAATATTTGAAAATTGCTCTTTCTAACTCTATGAAGAATTGAGTTGAAATTCTGATGTGAATTGCACTGAATCTGTAGATTGCTTTGGGCAGGACTGCCATTTTTACTATATTAATCCTGCCAATCCATGAACATGGGAGATCTTTCTATCTTCTGTGATCTTTGATTTCTTTCTTTAGAAACTTCAAGTTCTTGTTCTATAGATTATTTATTTGTTTGATTAGTGTCACACCAAGGTAATTTACATTATTTGTAACTGTTGCAAGGATGCTGTTTCACTAATTTCTTTCTCAACCTGTTTATCCTTTGAGAAGTGGAAGGCTACATATTTGTTTCTGTTAATTTTATATCCGGCCACTTCGGTGAAGTACTGTATTGAAGAGGTAGGGAGAGAGTGGGCAGCCTTGTCTAGTCCCTGATTTTAGTGGGATTGCTTCAAGTTCCTCTCCGTTTACTTTAATGTTAGCTACTGGTTTGCTTTATATGCCTTTTACTATGCTTAGGTATGGGCTTTGAATTCCTGATGTTTCCAAGCCTTTTACTATGAAGGTGTGTTCAATTTTGTCAAATGCTTTCTCAGCATCTAATAAGATAGTCATATTTTTTCTTTGATTTTGCTTATATAGTGGATTACTTTAATGAATTTCTGTATATTGAACCATCCCTGCATCCTGAGATGAAGTCTACTTGATCATGGTGGATGATCGTTTTGATGTATTCTTGGCTTCTATTTGTATGAATTTATTGAGTATTTTTGCATCCATATAAGGGAATTTCGTCTGAGTTCTTTTTTTGTTTTTTTTTTTTTTGTTTTGTTTTTTGTTTTGGTAGGGTCTTGTAGTTTAGGTATAAACATAACTGTGGCTTCAAAGAACAAATTGTTTAGTGTTCCTTGTGTTTCTATTTTGTGAAATAGTATTGGAACATTATTTTGTGAACAGTATTTGTATTATTTCTTTTTTAAAGGTCTGCTAAAATACTGTACTAAACCCATCTGATCCTGAGCTTTTTTGTTTGTTTGTTTGTTTTGCTTTGTTTTGTTTTTTATTTCCTCCATTCCTGCTTTTTGGTCTCCCTTTTCATTTCTGATTTTGTTTATTTGGATAATGTCTCTGTCCCCTCTGGATAGTCTGGCTGAGGGTTTATTTATCTTGTTGATTTTCTCAAAGAGCCAGCTCCTAGTTATGTTGATTCTTTGTACAGTGTTAAAAACAGTTGCACGGTTTTTATTCTACATGATTGATTTCAGCCGTGAGTTTTATTATTTTCTGCCCTCTACTCCACTTGGGTGTATTTGCTTCTTTTTGTTCTAGAGCATTTATGTATGCTCTCAAGCTGTTACTGTATGTTCTCTCCAATTTCTTTTTATAGGCACTCAGAGGTATGAGTTTCCTCTTAGCACTATTTTCCTTGTGTCCCTTAAGATTGGGTATGTTGTGACTTCATTTTCTTTAAATTCGATAAAGCCTTTAATTTCTTTCTTTATTTTTTTTCCTTGACTAGATTATCATTGAGTAGAATGTTGTTCTGCTTCCATGTGTATGTGGGCTTTTTGTTGTATTTGTTATTTTGAAGATCAGCCTTAGTCTGTGGTGATCTAATAGGATGAATATGATGTGTCTGTTGAGACCTGTTTTGTTATGTGTTATATGGTCAGTTTTGGAGAAGGTACCATGAAGTGCTGAGAAGATATGTTCTTTTGTTTTAGGGTGAAATTTTCTCCAGATATCTGTTACATCCATTTGGTTCATAACTTCTGCTAGTTTCACTGTGTCTCTGTTTAGTTCCTCTTTCCATGATCTGTCCATTGCTGAGAGTGTGGTGATGAAGTCTCCTACTATTTTTATGCATGGTGTAATGTGTGCTTTGAGCTTTAGTAAAAATTTTTAAGAATTAGGGTGCCATTGCATTTGGTGCATAGATGCTCAGAATTGAGAGTTCATCTTGGTAGATTTTCCCTTTGAGTATGAAGTGTTTTTATGGTTTTTAAAATAACTTTTGGTTGAAAGTCGACTTTATTTGACATTAGAGTGGCTATTCTAGCTTGTATCTTGGACCATTTGCTTGGTAAATTATTTTACATCCTTTTACTCTGAGGTAGTGTCTGTCTTTTTCACTAAGTTGTGTTTACTGCCTGTAGGATACTCCTGGGTTTTGTTTACATAGCAGTCTGTTAGTCCATGTCTTTTTATTGGAGAACTGAGTCCACTGATGTTAAGAGATCTTAAGGAATACTGATTGCTGCTTCCTGTTACTTTTGTTTTTAGAGCTGGAATTATGTTTGCATGGGTATCTTCTTTTGGGATTGTTGAAAGCAGACAGCTTACCTGCTTTTCTATGGTGTAGTTTTTGTCCTTGTATTGGAGTTTTCCATCTATTATCCTTCATAGGACTAGATTTGTGGAAAGATATTGAGTAAATATGGTTTTGTCATGAATATCTTAGTTTCTCCATCTATTAATTGAGAGTTTTGCTGAATATAGTAGTCTGGGCTGGCATTTGTGTTCTCTTAGGGTCTGTATGACATCTACCTAGAGTCTTCTAGCGTTCATATTCTCTGTTGTGGTGTCTGATGAAATTCTGATAAATCTGCCTTTATATGTTGCTTGACCTTTCCCCTTTTTAATATTCTTTCTTTTCTATGTGTATGTTTGGGATTGTGACCATTACGTGACTGGAAATATTTCTTTTCTCGCCCAGTCTATTTGCAGTTCTGTAGACCTCTTGTATATTCCCGGGGCTCTCTTTCTTAAGTTATGAAAGTTTTCTTCTATAATTTTCGATGATATTTACTGCTCTTTCAGGTTGAGAATCTTCTCTTTCTTCTATGCCTCTTATCTTTACTTTTGATCTTCTCATTGTGTCCTGGATTTCATGAATGTTTTGGTTTAGCTTTTTCACATTTTCTTTTACTGTTGTGTCAATGTTTTCTATATTATTTTCTACCCATGAGATTCTCTCTTCAGTCTCTTGTATTCTGGTGGTGATGCTTACATCTATGTCTTCCTATCTTTTTTCTCAGTTTCCTATCTCCGGGGTTGTCTTTCCTTGTGATTCCTATATTGTTTCAATTTCTATTTTTAGATCCTATATTTTTAGATCCTGGTTTTTTAAAATAACTTTTGAATAACTTTTGTTCAATTCTTCATCTTTTTCATTGTATTTTCCTGTAACTCTTTAAGGGCTTCTTTTTTTTGTTTCCTCTTTAAGGGCTTCTATTTGTTTACCTGTGTTCGCCTCTATTTATTTAAGGGAGATATATATGTCCTTAAAGTCCTCTATCATCATCATGAAATGTGATTTTAAATCTAAATATTACTTTTTTCCCATGGGCTGGGTTATCTAGGATTTGCTGTGGTAGGAGAACTGGGTTCTGATGAGGCCAAGTAGCCTTGGTTTCTGTTGCTTAGTTTCCTTCCTTGCTTCTCGCCATTTTGTTATCTCTGGTTTTAGCTGGTTTTGTTGTCTCAGACTGGAATTTGTCCTTCCTGTAGGTCTGTGAGCCTGTGATCTTAGAAATGAGAGAACTCCTGGATGATCAGCTCTCTCGGGACAGTATTTGGATAAGGAGATCTGTGAGACAGCCTTATTTCTGGGGAGCAGATGGTGACTTGAAGGATCCTGTCCCATGCTGCTTAGTGGTTTCTGTGTGCTGTGTATTCCTGGCAGGTCCCTCTTGGGACTGTTATTGGTGCAAATGTTGTGGTCTCATCTGTGGGTTTAGGAGTAAGAGTAGTGCTGGAAGACCAGGTCTCTCCAGGCAGGATTTGGGTACAGAAGGCTGTGGGACAGCATTAGCTCTGGCTGCAGATGGAGACTGGAAGTCAAGATAGCCTGGGGAAGTGTATTTGTGAGTTATGCATGCAGGGAACCACAGCAAGAGGTCACCCCTCCTAGTCAAGTTTCCATCTACCCACTGATATTCCAGGCCCTTTGTGCATGGAAGGCTGGCAAGAGGACAACAGTGGCCATACTGTGCTGAAAACTTTATTTATAGCAGCTTTCAGGTTTTCTTACGTGACTCTTCATCAGTGTAATGGTGCTGGTCATACCTGACTGATTGAACAGAACCTGCTAAATAGTTTAAGAACAAAATCCAAGTTATGACCTTGTCTTCATCTACTAGACTTTAGTTTTCTATACCTTTTTACAGTGCCTAGGAAGTACTTACTCTTTTGAACACGAATGTGGGTATATGAAACAGGCTGGACACTAGTGAGTTGTTGGCCTCTTTGTGAATATAGCAGAAATGTGAGTTTTTGTCTAGCATCTGGGATCTGACCATCTTGACCAGAGATCACTAGATTCCCCTCTGCTATCAAGACACCTACTATTTACTATATCCATTATATACATCACAGTGTATAAATTTTAGATGCAGTTTTTACTACCTAGACATTGTTGTGCTTAAAATATTTTGTTTGCTTTGACACTTAGCCCAATGATTTGCATTATAAAATCAGAAGAAAATAAATAAATAAATAAATAAAAATAAATAAATCACTGTTTATAAGAATTAGGCTCTGAGCACCCAGGGAAAAGACAAGAGAAAGAAAAAAGAACTTTTTTTAAAAAAAAGGAGAAAAATCGCTTATTGATTTCTGGGGTATGGCTATGAGCAACAGACAGTGATGTTATTTAGCACTAATGCACATAAATTTCATATAAGTTGACAGACAATCCGCACAAGCAACAAAATAGAATAACCCCACAGTAGAGTCAGCAATGGGACTTGGAATCCCTGTAACCTGCATTTTAAAGTAGCTCATCCACATTTTTAAATATAGCCTAGCAAATTTGCGTCTGATTGCAAGGCAACCTATAGCCAGTATTCCATGCGGTTCATGGCGTCCTTTGTGATACCACTTGGAAATTATCAGAAATCTAAACATACACATCATTGAGCAGCTACTGATACTTTATGTTTTAAAAAAGAAAGACTTGGCAAAACATGTAGAGTTCCTATTATTCATCATATTTCCAGGTATGGTGTTTTAAATTTGAAAGAATTGTGGTCATAAAATAGTTGAGAATCACATGGCTAGAAAAAAAAAGGTAGGATTTACAGTGTAGGAGAATACATTTGTAAGCATTTACAAAGGTAACTAGCAACACTTAAAAGATTGAAAGAAGTCCTGTTTCCTTAAAGTAGTTTTTGAAACATTGTGTTCCTACAATGGGACCACTACTGATATATTTTTTTAATCTCTGTAGGATACGACACATCAATAAAAGTTCCCTACAAATATTGCCTTAGTTACATTTCTATTATTGTGATGATATACCATGATAAAAGCAACTTCCAAAAATGTTTAATTGGGGCATAGGGTTTTAGAGATCTTATGTTTTGAGAATTGCTGAAGGAAGACCCCAAACTTAAATAATATGCAAGAACAAAGTGTTTATTCTGCAGAAACAACCAACATCCAAGAGTTACCACCACCTCAGAATGGTGATTCAGAACAAGACAGTTGAGCCTCTATTAAACTGGGACTACTTATTAAATCTTTTCTGATGTTAAAACTGCAATGAGAACTCTGCCAGGCTTCAGATGTCATGATTGCATTGCTTCTGAGAGAGCAAACAGGCATCTTAAACCTAGAGCACATCTTAAGAGCTTATAAAATTCTTAATCAAAGGTCATAAAAACAGCAGCTAAATATTTACGTTATAGGTGTAAGGGCAAAAGATAAAATATTGACTATGTTTATCTATATAAAACTTCAAGGATATCTTAGTTCTGTTCCTTAACTCTCCATGATCCTATAGAGCTAGTAACAAATCATGAATGTTTAGCCAGATCATTACTTTTAATGGACATATATTTAGGCATTCTCTATTGTTCAATTTATGACCTGAATTGTGCAAACTTGCATTCAGCTGTTTAGCATGTGTTCATACACTCTGAAAGAGGTACAAATACTGAGAACAAAGAGCAGAGGCAGGGTTTCCTCCACTTTTTCTTCCTGCAATGTCAACTTACAGTAATCCCCTTGACCTTTTACTATGAAGTGCTAAACCAGAGACTGCAGCTTCTTGCCTCAGAGCAATGCAGATAGGCAGTCAGCTAGAGAAGCAAAGTATCTTACACATAAGATAAGAAAACATTTTATTATATTGTTACGGTTACACAATCGAAGACCTCATTGATGAGTACTGGTATGCCCCATGTGGGATGCATTCCTGCATCATGAACAATTAACCACAGGGTGGGCTGCCCAGCATAGATGACCTATCATGAGATAAGAATCCCCCACTCATGTGGCTATCTTTAAGTTGTTCCTCTAGTGGGGGCTTTTATTATCTTGTTCCTGGATTTTGGGTTCTGTTGCCTGAGCAATATCTTTATGGCCTATTTTCTGAGTGGAGAAAATACAGGAAAAATGACCCTTCAGAGGTTTAGAATCCATGAACACCATGAGAAGAAAATGGCATCAGGCAGGAAGCATTGATCTGGAGCAGTAGGTAAGAGCTAACTTCTTCATCTACAACCATGAGGTAGAGAGAGAGTGAGAGAGAGAGAGAGAGAGAGAGAGAGAGAGAGAGAGAGAGAGAGAGAGAGAGAGAGAGAAACTGGAAATCTTGAGAGTCCTTTTTTTTTCTTCCACTTTATTAAAGTGGGTATTTCTTATTTACATTTCAAATGTTATTCCCTTTCCCAGTTTCCTGCCCATCAGCCACCAATGCCTCTCCCTCCCCTTCTACCTGGGTGTTCCCTTCCCCATCCACCACCCATTACCACCCCAGCCCAACAATCCCCTACCTGATGGTCCAGCCTTGGCAGGACCAAGGGCTTCCCCTTCCACCTTCCACTGGTGTCGCAAAAAGGCTATTCACTGCTACCTATGCATTTGGAGACGAGGGTCAGTTCATGTATAGTCTTTGGATAGTGGTTTAGTCCCTGGAAGCTCTGGTTGGTTGTCATTGTTGTTCTTATGGGATCACAAGCCCCTTCAGCTTTTTCAATCTTTTCTCTAATTCTTCCAACAGGGGTCCCGTTCACAGCTCAGTGGTTTGCTGCTGGTATTCACCTCTATATTTGACATATTCTGGCTGTGTCTCGCAAGAGAGATCTATATCTGGTTCCTGTCAGCATGCACTTCTTAGGTTCATCCATCTTATCAAGTTTTGGTTGCTATATGTATATGTGCCACAAGTGGGGCAGACTCTGAATGCCCGTTCCTTCAGTCTCTGCGCTAAACTTTGCCTCCCTATCTCCTTTAATGGTTATTTTTGTTCCCCTTTTAAAGAAGGAGTGAAGCATCTGCATTTTGGTCATCCTTCTTGAGTTAAATGTAGTCTGTGAATCTTGGGTGAGTTGAGCATTTGGGCTAATATCCACTTATCAATGAATGCATACCATGTGTGCTTTTCTGTGGTAAGATTACCTCACTCAGGATGGTATTTTCTAGTTCCATCTATTTGCCCATGAATTTCATGAACCCATTATTTTGATAGCTGAGTAGTACTCCATTGTGTAGATGTACCACATTTTCTGTATCCATTCCTCTTTTGAAGGGCATCTGGGATCTTTCCAGCTCCTGACTATTATAAATAAGGCTGCTATGAACATAGTGGAGCATGTGTCTTTGTTATATGTTGGAGCGTCTTTTGGGTATATGCCCAGGAAAGATATAGCTAGGTCCTCCGATGTACAATGTCCAATGTTCTGAGGAACCTACAGACTGATTTCCAGAGAGGTTGTACCAGTTTGCAATCCCACCAACAATGGAAGAGTGTTCCTCTTTCACCACATCCTGGACATCACCTGCTGTCCCCTGAATTTTTCACAGCAGCCATTCTGAATGGTGTGAGGTGGAATCTCACGGTTGTTTTGATTTGCATTTCCTTGATTACTAAGGATGTTGCACATTTCTTTAGGTGCTTCTCAGCCATTCGATATTCCTCAGATGTGATTTATTTGATTAGCTCTGTACACCCATTTTAAATAGCTTTATTTGGCTTTCTGGTGTCTAACTTCTTGAGTTCTTTGTATATTTTGGATATAAGGCCTCTATCAGTTGTAGGATTGGTAAAGATCTTTTCCCAATCTGTTGGTTGACATTTTGTCCTAGTGACAATGTCCTTTGCCTTATAGAAGCTTTTCAGCTTCATCGGGTCCCATTTGTCGATTCTTTATCTAGAGCATAATCCATTGGTGTTCTGTTTAGGAAATTTACTCCAGTGCCCATGTGTTTGAGATTCTTCCCTACTTTTTCTTCTTTTAGTTTGAGTGTGTCTGGTTTGATGTGGAGGTCCTTGATCCACTTGGACTTAAGCTTTTTACAGGATGATAAGAGTAGATTTATTTGCATTCTTCTACATGCTGACCTCTGATTGAACCAGCACCATTTGTTGCAAATGCTATCTTTTTTCCACTGGGTGGTTTTAGCTACTTTGTCAAAAATTAATTGACCATAGGAGTGTGGGTTCATTTCTGGGTCTTCAATTCTATTCCACATATCTATCTGCCCATCTCTGAACCAATACCATAGAGTTTTTAATCATTATTGTTCCATAATACTGCTTGATATCAGGGATGGTGATTCCTCCAGAATTCCTTTTATAGTTGAGGATAGTTTTAGCTATCCTGGGTTTTTTGTTATTTCAGATGAGTTTGCAAAGTGTTCTTTCTAACTCTATGAAGAATTGGATTGGTATTTTGATGGGGATTGCATTGTATCTGTAGATCACTTATGGTAAAATGGCCATTTTTACTATAATGAATCCTGCCAATCCATGAGCGTGGGAGATCTTTCCATCTTCTGAGATCTTCTTCAATTTCTTTCTTCAGAGATTTGAAGATCTTCATTTGCTTGGTTAAAGTCACACCGAAGTATTTTATATTATTTGGGACTCTTATGAAGGGTGTCATTTCCCTAATTTCTTTCTCACTCTGTTTATCTTTTGTGTAGAGGAAGGCTACTGATTTGTTTGGGTTAATTTTATAGCCAGCCACATTTCTAAACTTGTTTATAAGGATTAGTAGTTCACAGATCGAATTTTTGGGATCATTTAAGTATACAATCATGTCATTTGCAAATAGTGATATTTTGACTTCTTCCTTTCAAATTTGTATCCCTTTGACCTCCTTTTATTGTTCAATTGCTCTGACTAGGTCTTTGAGAACTATATTGAATAGGTAGGGCGAGAGTGAGCAGCCTTCTCTTGTCCCTGATTTTAGTGGGATTACTTCAAGTTTCTCTCCATCTAGTTTAATGTTAGCTACTTGTTTGCTGTATATGGCTTTTTACTATGTTTAGGAATAGGCCTTGAATTCCTGTTCTTTTCAGGACTTTTACCATAAAGGGGTGTTCAATATTGTCACATGCTTCCTCAGCATCTAATGAAATGATCATGTGGTTTTTGTCTTTGAGTTTGTTTATATAATGGATTACATTGATGGTTTTCCTTAGATTGAACCATCTCTGCATCCCTGGGATGAAGCACACTTGATCATGATGGATGATTGTTTTGATGTGTTCTGGGATTCAGTTTTCAAGAATTTTATTTTGTATTTTTAGGTTGATAATCATAAGGGAAATTGGTCTGAAGTTCTCTTTCTTTGTTGGGTCTTTGTGTGGTTTAGGTATAAGAGTAATTGTGGCTTCATAGAAGGAATTTGGTAGTGCTCCATCTGTTTCTATTTTGTGGATTTGTTTGGAAAGCATTGGTATGAGTTCTTCAATGAAGGTATGATAGAATTCTGCACTAAATTCATCTGGTCCTGGGATCTTTTTGGTTGGTAGAGTCTTAATGCCTTCTTCTATGTCTTTAGAAGTTATGGGGTTGTTTAAATGGTTTATCTATTCCTGGTTTAACTTTGGTACATGATATTTGTCTAGAAAATTGTTCATTTCCTCCAGATTTTCAAGTTTTGTTGAATATAGTCTTTTATAGTAGGATCTGATGATTTTTTTTAATTCCTCCGATTCTTTTGTTATATCTCCCTTTTCATTTCTGGTTTTGTTAATTTGGATGCACTCTCTATGCCCTCTGGTTATCTGGCTAAGAGTTTATCTATCTTGTTGATTTTCTCAAAGAGCCAGCTTTTGGTTCTATTGATTCTTTGTGTAGTTCTTTTTGTTTCTACTTTGTTGATTTCATCAACAAAGATTATTTCCTGCCTTCTACTCTTCTTGGGTTTATTTGCTTCTTTTTGTTCTTGAGCTTTTAGGTGTGCTGTCAAGCTACACATGTACGGTCTCTCCTGTTCCTTTATTTAGGCACTCAGAGCTATGGGTTTTCCTCTTTGCATAGCTTTCATAAGTTTGGGAATGTTATACCTTAATTTTCATTAATTTCTAAGAAGTCTGTAATTTCTCTGTTTCTTCCTTGACCAAGTTATCATTGAGTAGAGCATTGTTCGAATTCCGTGTATGTGTTGGCATTCTTTCCTTATTGTTATTGAAGACCAGCCTTATTCGGTGGTGGTCTGATAGGATGCTTGGGATTATTTCTATCTTTATGTATAGGTTGATGCCTGTTTTGTGACTGATTATATGGTCAATTTTGGAGAAGCTACCATGAGGTGCTGAGAAGAAGGAATATCATTATGTTTTAGGATGGAATGTTCTATAAATATCTAAGTCCATTTGGTTCATAACTTCTGTTAGTCTCTCTAGGTCTTTGTCCACTTTCTGTTCTGTTCATTGATGAGAGTGGATTGTTGAAATCTCCTACTATTGTTGTGTGAGGTGCAATGTGTGTTTTGAGCTTTAGTAAGGTTTCTTTTATGTATGTAGTTGCCCTTGTATTCAGAGCATAGATATTTAGGATTGAGAGTTCCTATTGGTGGATATTTCCTTTGATGCATATGAAGTGACCTTTCTTAACTTTTTTGATGACTGTTGGTTGAAAGTCGGTTTCACTCGATATTAGAATGCCTACTCCAGTTTGCTTCTTCAGAACATTTTATTGGAAAGTGGTTTTACACCCTTTTACTCTGTAGTAGTGTCTGTCTTTGTCTCTGAGGTGTGTTTCCTGTAGGCAGCAGAAAGCAGGTTCCTCACTGCATATCCAGTTTGTTAATCTCTGTCTTTTTATTGGGGAATTTAGTCCATTGATGTTGAAAGATATTAAGAAATAGTGATTGTTGTTTACTGTTATTTTTGTATTTAGAGGTGGAATTAAGTTCCTGTGCTTCTCTTCTTTTGGTTTTATTGCAAGAAAATTACTTTCTTGCTTTTTCCATTTTGTAGCTTACCTCCTTGTATTTGGTTTTGCAATTTATTCTCCTTTGTAGTGCTGGATTTTTAGAAAGATATTATGTTAATTTGCTTTTGTCATAGAATATCTTGATTTATCTCTCAATATTAATTGATACTTTTGCTGGATATAGTAGCCTGTGCTGGCGTTTTTGTTCTCTTAGGTTCTGTATGACATCTGTCCAGGATCTTCTGGCTTTCATAGTCTCTGGTGAGATGTCTGGTGTAATTCTAATAGGTCTGCCTTCATATGTTACTTGACATTTTTCCTTTAGTGCTTTTAAAATTCTTTCTGTGTTTTGTGCATTTGGTGTTTTGATTATTATGTGACAGGAGGAATTTCTTTTCGGGTCCAATCTATTTGGAGTTCTATAGGTTTCTTTTATGTTTATGGGCATCTCTATCTTTTGGTTAGGGAAGTTTTCTTCTATGATTCTGTTGAAGATATTTACTTACCCTTTAAGTTGGGAGTCTTCACTCTTCTTTATACCTATTATCCTTGGGGTTGATCTTTTTATTGTGTCCTAGATTTCCTTTATGTTTTGTTCTAGGAGCTTTTTCCGTTTTACATTATCTTTGACAGCTGTGTCGATGTTTTCTATGGTATCTTCTGCTCTTGAGATTATCTCTTCTATTTCTTGTATTCTGTTGGTGATGCTTGCACCTATGACTCCTGATCTCTTCCCTAGGTTATCTGTCTCAAGGATTGTCTCCCTTTGTGCTTTCCTTATTGTTTCTATTTCCACTAATAACTCCTGGATGGTTTTGTTCATTTCCTTCTACTGTTCGGTTGTTAGTTTCACTAGATCTTTAAGGGATTTTTGTGTTTCCTCTTTGAGGGCTTCTAGATGTTTACTTGTGTTGTCCTCTATTTCCTTAAAGGAGTTATTTATGACCTTATTAATGTCCTCCATCATCATGATAAAATGTGATTTTAAATCTAGGTCTTGATTTTTTCTGTGTTTGGATATCCAGTGTTCTTTTTGGTGGGGGAACTAGGCTTTGATAATATCAAGTGGTTTTGGTTTCTGTTGCTTGGGTTCCTGCTCTTGACTCTCTCCATCAGGTTGTCTTTGGTGTTAGATTGCCTTGCTGTTTCAGATGTTTGATTGACCTTCCTGTAGGCCTGTGTGTCAGCACTCCTGTAGACCAGTTTTCCTGTTTTCTTTCAGCCAGTTATGGGAATAGAGTGTTCTGCTCTCTGGCATGTAATTGCTCCTGGGGGCTGGCTTTGAGCTCTCTATGAGGGCAGCAACATGAAGGGTCCTGTCCCTACTTTTCCTAGGTTCCGCTATGCAGCTGCCACAGATGGCACAAGGCGTATCCCTCTTGAGTTGGCAATATGGGAAAAGAGTAATCTCTGGTTTCACAGGAGTGTCTGCACCTCTGATGGTCTACCTCTCCCCCAAACCCCATGAGATTTGGGTGCATCAAGCTGTTTGACAGGTTCAGTTCAGATTTGGGCGCAGATCTGGACCTCAGGGCTCTTGCAGCTTGACTGGTCCTATATTCCTATGTCCAGAAGCACTAAGCAGTTTCCCCTTGGGCCAGGGATGTGGGCAAAGGTGGGCAGATGTGGCAGTCTGTCTTTCCCTCTGGTTTCAGGATTTCCCACACTTCTGGTTGTTTAGCTCTCTCTTCCATAGGACTTGGGAGCATGGAGCTGTGGGCTGGGATTAGAGAAGTTCAGGCCATAGCCAGAAACAGGAAGTGTCCATTCCCAAAAGACTTCTGCCTTTGTGTGTCCGGAGTCCACCAGGCAGGTCACTTGGAGCAGAAAAGTTGGCCTGACATCTGCTCTCAGGCATGTAGTCGCTTCTTGAGGCTGACTTTCAGCTCTCTTGAGGGCAAGAGTCTTTTGAAACTTTATACCCTACTCTAGTGAAACATCTCCTCCAACAATGCCATACCTCCTAATCCTTCCCAAATAGTTCTACCAACTGGGTACAAAGTATTGAAAAAGATAAGTGTGTGGAAGATTTTCTCATTCAAACCTCTACACTGTATCCCTTGGTCTCCATAGGCTTGTGTCCATATAATAATGCAAACTGCAGTCTAATTTCAAAGGTCTCTGTAGTCTCCCAGTTTAAAAGTTTAAAAGTCTAATGTCTTTTCTAAGACTCAAATCAATCTCTTAATTAGAACCATATCTAATACTAAATACAAAACAAACAACAACAAAAAAAGCAACTACTAAATTTTTTTTCTACCTTCAATGACATAGAATATATATTGCCATCCCAACAATCCATTTCCTGGTACTGTCTAGGTACTTTTTTACAGCTGTGATAAAACTCTATAACCAAGTCAACTTAAAGAAAACATTTAACTTGGGACTTAAAGAGTTTTAATGAGTTAGAATCTATGACACTCTTAGCTAGAAACATGGCAACAGTCATGGTGTTAAACTAGCACCTCTTGATCCACAAATACCACAAAACAGAGAGAGTTAATTGAAAATGTCAAAGGATCTCGAAACCTCAAACCTCTACTATTGACAGACTTTCTCCACCAAGACATCCTAATATTTTTCAAAGAGTTACGAATTGGGGTCTGAGTATTCAAATATATAGTCATCAGCCCATTCTCATTCAAATTACAGCAACTTATACAGAAGTCATTAACAAAAATTTCAAAATAAAGGTAAGTGTAATGTTTTTTTAAAAAATACGCCTCAATGGTATTGTTGACCTGTGACCATTTTATCTCTCATTGTGCATTAAGATAAGAAATAATGAAAGCAACAGGATAATCCTCTTCAGTGTCTGGTTTAAGACATCAGTTTTCCTGACAACATCTATTCATACTTAATAGCAGAAGAGGTAGTTACAGTCAGAATCTTAATAGATAAAAGTAATAAAGCAGAAAAAAATAATATATAGAATATATATTGCCATCCCAACAATCCATTTCCTGGTACTATCTAGTTACTTTTTTACAGCTGTGATAAAACTCCATAACCATTAGCATTAGCAATATTAGCTCTGATTTTTCTCCTAAAATTACTGGCTGATAGTTGAAATATAGATAAGGTGCTCATGAAAATTTCAAATTATGCATACCTTCAGTATACATATAGCATAGAAAATGAATCCAATAGAGGAGAAAAAGTCTTAGTTATTTGTTTGGTGAGTTTTACTATGAATTTATACAAGAAAACTAAAGAAATGAACGTATTTCAAATTTTAAAATCTTTAATAGACAAACAGAAATTAGCATAATACTAATTGTGATTAAACAGAACTTATCTGAACATAGAAATGCACAGAAATTTAACCCCAATATCCAGCAGACAGAAGCAGGTTTGTTACTTCAGTGACAGCTCAGTTCATGTACCAGGAGTAATCAACGTGAAAATAAAGTTATTGCTTCAACAATGAGTTTATCAAGCCCACAATTTAATAAACATCAAATTTAGGATAAATTTATGCTATAACATTAACTATTTTTCTCTTTCATGTCAGATTACATAGCATAATTTCACAGGAGTAAAAAGCCTTAACATACTGTGTAGCATTCTTGGAATTATGTAGCTACTATGGACATACTCTGTTCCACCCAGTTTTTACTGCCTGGAATGTTATGCATGAAAATATTTATAGATCTGGATGCATCATTGTATAGAAATGTATGAATGTAGCTGTTATTTTGTTATTAGTTGTAACAGTTCCCATGAGGAATATATAGTTTTCCTTTGATAGATTTTGGTCTCTAGGCAGCTTGATCAGTGGTCTTGTTTTGTAATTTTATGTCATCCAATGCCAATACAATGATTTATACAGGAAAGTGCAAGGCTCAGAAAGTTCATGTATACTATAAGAGACTGTAACAAGGCCTAAGTCAAAGTCCTTTCTTCTAACAAGCATAAACTGTGAACATATATTGGTGAAATGGAGACTGATAAAATATAAAACACTCAGGTGTGGCTTTCCTTGGACTTCACAGATGTTGAAGATGCTATTTTTGGTGACGGAGCTTCTAAAATTAATCTCATTTCTATATACAGCCTAATAGGCCTATTGGTTCACCACACTGAAGTCATCATTTCTTGGTTCTGTTGCTTTCCCTTTCTTGCCAGAGTGAATGAAAATGTAAAAGCAGGTAGGAAATGTGATCATGCTTATTTAGTTCTAGCAGATGCTGGATTTAAAAATAAACTCTATATAAAATTCAAAAACTTTGCCCGACATCTCCTAAGACTGACACATTTTCAGCTAAATGGAAGAATATAAAATCATTATACAAAAATTAATAACTCTTCTATATATCAATAGCAAACTTGGGGTAAAATACTAAAGAAAAACACTCATTCAAAATAGTCTTAAACACTAAAACACTAGAACAATTCTAGTAAAGTAAGTGAAAGTCTTCCAAAATGAAACCTTTAATTCTCTGAAGAAAGAGGAAGACTAAAAATGGAAAAAAAAATCCCACATGCTAATAATTTTATAGAATTAATATTATGGAAAGAGACATGCTTTAAAATAAATGTATAGATTCAGTTCATCATTGTTAGCAATTAGTGAATAAAAATTAAAAGTACTTTGAAATTTAATTCTACCTTCATCAAAATGAATAATATTAAGGAAACAAATGAAAACAAATGCTGGCAAGGACTTAGAAAAATTAGTGCAGTCATGAACTCTGTTTGTGGGTCTCTATAACCTACTGTAGAGATGCCTATTCATGCATGTTCATTGTTGCTCTATTAAACATACCTAGGAAATAATGGGGGTAGGAAGCCTGCGCTGTATATCTATGTAACTACGTAAGACTTTCAGAGGTGCAACTGGGACACCAATTCAATCACAAAATCTTTGACCTACAATTTGTCCTACCTCCAAGATGTCACATGGTGGTAGTAGTGCAGAACTTGTGGGAGTGGCCAAACAATGAGTGGTCTAGCTCTGCTAAAACTATTAAACAGAGCCTGAGGGACCCCAGAGAAGTGGAAGTGGAAAATTGTAAGTACCACAGGAAGTTGAGGCTACCACTAGAACATAGCCCACACAATCAATTTGGCAGGACTCCTAGGATCTCACAGATGTTGAAGAAACAATTTTATAGCCTGTATGGTTCTGACTTGGGTCTTTTGGACCTAAGCATAATCTTTGTTATTGTTCTTTAGCTTAGTGCTCTCCTGGGTGTCCTAATGTGGTAATGACACATTTTCTTGCTCTTGTGACTTTTTTTCTCCTATAGGGTGCCTCATCCAGTCCTGATATGATTGTTTATGCCTAGATTTATTTTAACTTGTTAATGGTTGATATGCTATTCTTTTCTGTAGGAAAATTAAGGAGAAGTTGATATGGTGAAGAGGGGAGGAGGTGACAGAGGGGAATCTGGGAGAAGTGAAGGGAGGGGAAACTGTGATGGGGATGTATTATATGAGAAAAAATATACATAAAAAGAAAGTCAGACAGACAGACAGAAAAATGAAAGAAAAAGGAAAGAAAGAAATTAAAGAAACCTAAGCAAAAAGGACAATCACACAAAAGCTATAATATCTGGAGAATAAGGCAGCCTAAATATTCCTCAACACTGAACTATATTGTAAGGAAAATTGATGTAATGAATGAGTAATAACAATAAAGTACATATACACAATAGAAATTTATGTAGCTGTAAAGGAACAGAAAAACAATAAAATTTGCAGGTAAATGGGTGAAACTGGAAACAATAGTCCTGCATGACTCAGAAAGACAGACTCCACATCTTCTTTTCTGCAATATGTGGGTCCTAACTTTTACTTTTCAAGTTTTGCCCACATGCTATTAAGAAGACTTTTGACTGAGATAATTAAAATATTACCAAAGGCAGAGTGTTATATTTATCAGGACACCCCAAATTATTGTTCACTAATCAAATAATTTGCAGGGAAGTATTCATGTGTCTCAAGATCAGGCCAATTAAGAGCAGACGGTTGAATCCAAATTTTAAGTGATACATAGACAAGTTTCTCTTTCTAGTGTAACTATAGGCAATGTTCATGGGAAAAAATCATGCAAAATAATAGTAATTTTACAAATATTTCTATTTTAATACTAAATATATTACTCATGCTTGGTTTTCTTGAAGCACCAGGTTTTAGTAGCATCCAGGTGTCTTGACTAAAATATACTCTATAAGGAGGGTTTCTGGAAAAATCTGGGGTGATAGAAAGGGACCTGTAAGTTTGTGGTCCTGAGTTACAGCACCCAGAATGTACATTAAATATTGAAAAGCTATGGATAGAGGTGAAGTATTTTGATTTCCACACTGAGTACCGACAAACATATCACAGTGGTTCATTTGACATGCGATTTTCGCCTACTTGGTGGATCACAGGCATTAAAAGACCCTCATGCATATACCATTTGTTTTTACACTTACTGAAGAGCAACTGGTGTGGTTAATCTCCTGCCTCTGCTCAAGCATGGACACAATAAACCTATGGACACAGAAACACACAATACACCTCTGAAGTAGATGACAATTAGTCAAGTCCATGACTTAACCATGTCTGTAAAGATAAAATTCTTCCTATAACTTATTCCATAGAACTTAAACATGTTAATTTTAATATTCTGGATGCAGAATACCAGCTGACATACCACGATACATGGAACAATTGCATGAGTGCATCTTCTATGACGTGTGAGAGTTATTTTTTTTGCCAACTTGTTAAACAGGTAGTACTCATTTTTACTCTTAAAATTGTTGAAGTTGTCATGATGTTGCTTTATTGATGTAATTAGCATCTATAACCAGGTAAATTGATTGAAAGGAAACTGGACTGAAAAGAAAATGTCTGCATCCCATCATTGAATTATATCAAGAACAGATAGAAGATGCAATGAAAAAGAATAAAGTCTACCTGTGAACAATGGGTTCTCCTCCTGCCATTAAAAATTCCAATTGCGGGGCTGGGGATTTAGCTCAGTGGTAGAGCGCTTACCTAGGAAGCACAAGGCCCTGGGTTCGGTCCCCAGCTCCGAAAAAAAAAGAACCAAAAAAAAAATTCCAATTGCTTGTTCTGAGAAGCATCTCCATGAACACTTGAATTCTCTAGACATCTCAGATTGTGTAAATAAATCTTTACATGTGTGCTTTTATACTTCTGACCAGATGTACTGTTCTCTTTTATTAGGAATACAAGTGCACCCACGTAATGTGTTCTCTTTTACCATGCTGGGTAGATTCCATCAAGTTAACTGTTATTAAAGATAAAAGTCTTTTAATTAATCAAGACTAATTCTGTCATACAGAGTGGGGGGGCTCAAGAAAAATAAATGTATAGTTTTGAACAGTTAATAAAAAAAAAGAATTTCAGACATTGCAAACATCTCTTCTCCACACTCAATGGTGCAAAATTAGACAACATAATTTTTGTAGTACATTTTACTGTTGTAACCTTCATTAATTTAAATTACAAGTTTTTTTTAGGATTCATTAATCTGTGAACACTACTAAATAGCCATCTTCATCTTCTGCTGATACGATTTGGCTGAGGTCAACAGCTTCTTGTTGTCGTCTCCGTCTCTGTCCCGCAGAAAGGAGCGACACCATGATGTTCTTCTCAAAGCAGTTTATTCAGGAACCTTTCTTTCTGCATGCAAGCAGCAAATCTCCTACCCCCAAGCACACTCCCTACTATCCTCCCTCAACTCTGCCTCCTCAGTCCAGACTGTGTAATCTCAGTTCATAGGTCTACGTCACATGGTCTGATCTTGTGTCATGGTGCGCCTGTGCAGCTCTCACAATGGACGTGGCTAGTTTCAGGTGTGTGAGGAAGTCAGGTGCTAGTCAAGAGACTTAGCTGCAGTCCCAGGCACCATCTTGGTACTGCCTCCACACCCGCTCCCCACATCTTGTATCTGCAGCTTTATTAGCATTAAAATTAAGAATCTAAACAAAGTGAACTCTATTTTGCTCACAATTGCTCTAATTGCTTCACAATTTCCCCTGCAAACTCATTGAAATGAAAAATTTTCTTCTACACAGTCCACATTCTTTCATCTGTATTATAGTCCATTCTCCTGATCCACAAAGTAACCACACTTCAATATTAATTAAACCCAAAGCAGCATACTTACATTTCTTTAATATTTGCAATTTTAAATGATGTATCTTCTTATCTCTGTTGGACATTTTTTTCAAAAGATAACAATATCATAGTCAATATCATAGTTATTGGGGTATGAGCAAATATCAATTTAATGTCTAGAACACAGTGAACTTCCAGTGAACTGCTAACTAGCAGTTAAATTGCTTTACCTATATGTTGCTTCATTGATTTATATGTTGCATATTGGAAAAAATGGTAATCAATCAAACTCTCATTCTTTTATTTCTGGGAGAGAACTTCAGGACATTTGTGTTAGGTTTTCTGAAACTAACTGGCATTCTCAGCTCCGTGGGGCTGCTTGGTATGCTTCATTGAATAACAATATGACCTAAAATTTGTTACAATTGAATGATCACCTCCTTGTTTCAGTTCTTTACTATTCTAGAGTCAAATATTGTCACAGAGCAACATTACTCTGAATTAATATGCCAGAGACATAGATATGGACTTGGTGGTAAATATTGCATTTAAGTTACACTAAAATAAGACATTTAAATCGCATGATTTTTCTAACACCACACATATCCAGGTCTCTTAACATTATTTTATCTCTTTTAGATATTTTCCAAATAAAGCATTGTATCAGTAGTTATCATGGAGCCCACCTACTAAGCCCATTCACTGAAGAGGATGCCCCATTGACAAAAGTGTATACTATGATGAACTTGTAATGTTGGTTCTGCTTATTTATACTTTTTAAACCGAATTCTCATTTTGTCTTAGATATTGTGTGTGTGTGTGTGTGTGTGTGTGTGTGTGTGTGTGTGTGTGTCATTTGGAGTGGTGGGAAATTTTCACAAGTCATAAATATATATATATATGTAAATATATATATTTAGTGTCATTTATTATACTCGAAGTCTAATATGTACTTCAAGACAAATATAGATTTCATGGATCTTCCTGTTGCACTCCTGTTACATTGCAATTTTATTCTAAAAAATGGTATAGATGATAGAGTTTAAAAACTCCCATTTTATTCATATGTATGTGTCTAATTGTATGGGTGTATCTCATGTGCACACAGGTGCCCATGGATGACAGAAGAGGGTATGGATTCCTTGTAACAAGTAGTTTGTGAAATGCCTTACATGGGTACTAGGCACTGAACTTTGGAAGAGTAACCTGTGGTATTCATGAAATGGATGGGTTTTGTTGTTGTTGTTTATTTTTATTATTTTGGTGAAGAAAAATGTTAAACAGCTCAGTAACTAATAAAAGTTAGAGATTAGATTTCAAGGTCACATTATTATATGTAGTTTGTTCTAAAGAAAATCTGTATAATGGAATGCAAATTGAAAACAGGACTCAAATTCTTAATAATAACTATATATAGATTATCCTGCATGCTGCTGAAAATGTCCTATTGATAAAGCGTGATAATTCATATAGACTAAAACTGCATGTACCTAATATTTAAGGTAAGGAACCATCTATACACAGTAGCATTTCATTTTCACTTTACTGATGGATAGAGGTAGTACAGTGTAGTGTGATCTTTTGTTTCTTGAAAACTCAGACATGGGAATGTGCTTTCATCTTAATCCAAAGTGTGCAAAATGGGGTTGTTTCAGATTGTCCATGGTAGCCGACTATGATTTGCCTCTTGATCTGGCACTGGCATGACTTTGACAGTGGCATATATTCTGCAACTGTGTGACATTTGGAATGGTGGGAAATTTTCACAAGGCATATAAATATTAGGGCCATGAGAGGCAGGGTGACTCGTTTGGTAGATGGTTGCTGCTGGTCACAGTGTCTTAAGAGGTCATGCTCAAAAAACAAAAAACAGAACAACAACAACAACAACAAAAAAAACCCAAACAAACAAAAAAGAAAATCAAACTTTCCCCAAGGAGCAGAATGTGCCTAATCAGGGATCAGTCTAATGATGATGTAGTCCCCTTTTCCCATGGCATTTTTTCTTTCCTATGTAGAGTTAGGAGTTTGAAATGGTGGAGGAAAGGGGGTAGAGAAGAGTGAAAGAAAGAACAACTCCCAAAGTAGCCAAAGTCCAGCTCCAGTGCGGAATATTGTTATGTAGGTGATAGAGAATACTTACAATAGAATATGGAAATTATCTATAGAGTTCAGAAGTATAAATAATCTTGTTTCTTACTTTGTTGCACTTGTATGGCTGTGCACCACTGTCAACGACGATGTCAAGTAGTATTTTCTGTTCTGTGTGCCCACAGTGTTCAGTATAAATCTCCTGAGTTAGTTAGTTATATTCTTTACTTTTGTGTTTACAACTCTTGATTGCACTTAGAATACAGTCAGGATTTTTCTGAACTGCATTGTGAGTTTCATGTGCAAAAATAATAATGGAAAGATTGTCATTTTAGTTCACACTTTTCTGTTATGGTTTAACTATGTCATACACACGTGTGGGTTTAAATTTTTATTAACATATACTACATATCAATGTAGAGTACATGCACTAAATGAGAGTGGACAAAGAAATCAATCAAGCTCATCAAAATTGCCTCCAGAAGATGCTCTTTTCCATTCTTTCTTCTGGCCCTCAGGACTTCAGTCCTGTTCTCCCTGCCCCAATTCTTGATCATGCTCCCCTCCTCCCCTACCTGTATCCTTTTCCACACAGGGTCCGCCTTTCCTACCCCCCACCCCTGGTCCCTGTGATTGGTTTCTTTTCTCTCCCATTTGGGCCATTTGGCTTGTTAACCTCCTTGAGTTCTGCGGATTATATATCCTGGGAATTCTGTACATTTTTAGCTAATATCCACATATTAGTGAGTACATATCATACATGTCCTTTTGGGTCTGGGTTACCTCATTCAGCCTGATATTTTCTACTTCCATTCATTTATCTGCAAAACTCAGAATGTCCTTGTTCTGTTATTAATAGCTGAGTAGCATTCCACTGTGTAAATGAACCACATTTTCTATATCTATTCTTTTCTTGTGGAAGAACTGGTTTGTTTCCAGATTCTGGCTATCACAAATAAATTCAATATGAATGAAGAGCAACATGTGCCCCTGTGGCATGGTGTGGCATTTTTTTTGGTTAAATGTCTAAGAGTGGTATAGCTGGGTCTAAAGGTATTTCCAATATTTTGAGAAACCTCCACATTGATTTCCACAGAAGTGTTAATATGTGGTTTGAATATGGTTGGTCTAGGGAATGGCATGATGATGAGGTATATCCTTGTGGCCTTGGTGGAGGAAGTAAGTAAATGTAGATAGAGGAGGGAAATGAAACACTCTTCCTCATCACATGAAAGTCAGTCTTATCCTGCTGGCCATCAGATGAAGATTTAGAACTCCCACCTCCTATTGTACCATGCCTGCCATGATGCTGTCATGCCACTGCATTTATGATAATAAATTGTACCTCTGAATCTATAAGCCAGACCTAATTAAATATTGTGCTAATAAGAGTTGTCTTGGCCATGGTGTCTGTTTACAGTAGTTAAACCCTAATTAAAAAAGAAGTTGGCACAGTGAGCTAGGTATTGCTCTGATAGGCCTGACCAGGGTTTGTTTGGAGGAATGTGGAATTTGGATTTGGGAAGCAAAAGCAGAGTAGTTTTTTTCCCCATCTTTATTAACATGAGTATTTCTCATTTACATTTCGATTGTTATTCCCTTTCCCAGTTTCCAGGCAACATCCCCCTAACCCATACCCCTCCCCTTCACTATGGGTGTTCCCCTCTACATCATCCCCCCATTAAACCCTCCCCCCAACAATCAAGTTCACTGGAGGATCAGTATGGCAGGACCAAGGGCTTCCCCTTCCAATGATGCTATTACTAGGTTATTCACTGCTACCAATGCAGTTGGAGCCAAGGGTCAGTCCATGTATAGTCTTTCGGTAGTGGCAAAGTCCCTGGAAGCTCTGGTTGGTTGGCATTGTTGTTCATATGGGGTCTCAAGCACCTTCAACCTCTTTCACTCCTTTCTAAATATTCCCTTAACGGGGTACCGTTCTCAGTTCAGTGGTTTGCTGCTGGCATTCGCCTCTGTATTTGCTGTATTCTGGCTGTGTCTCTCAGGAGCGATCTACATCCGGCTCCTGTCGGTCTGCACTTCTTTGCTTCATCCATCTTGTCTAATTGGGTGGCTGTATATATATGGACCACATGTGGGGCAGGTTCTGAATGGGTGTTCCTTCTGCCTCTGTTTTAAACTTTGCCTCCCTATTCCCTCCCAAGGGCATTCTTGTTCCCCTTTTAAAGAAGGAGTGAAACATTCACAGTTTGGTCATCCTTCTTGAGTTTCATATGTTCTGTGCATCTAGGATAATTCAAGCATTTGGGCTATTATCCACTTATCAATGAGTGCATACCATATGTTTTTTTTTCTGTGATTGGATTACCTCATTCAGGATATTTTCCATTTCCATTCGTTTGCCTAAGAATTTCATAAAGTCATTGTTTTTGGTAGCTGAGTAATATTCCATTGTGTAGATGTACCATATTTTCTGTATCCATTCCTCTGTTTGGGTTCTTTCTAGCTTCTGGCTATTATAAATAAGGCTGCTATGGACATAGTGGAGCATGTGTCTTTTTTATATGTTGGGGCATCTTTGGGAATATGCCCAAGAGAGGTATAGCTGAGTCCTCAGGTAGTTCAATGTCCAATTTTCTGAGGAACCTCCAGACTGATTTCCAGAATAGTTGTACCAGTCTGCAATCCCACCAAAAATGGAGGAGTGTTCCTCTTTGTCCACATCCTCGCCAGCATTTGCTGTCACCTGAGTTTTTGATCTTAGCCATTCTCACTGGTAAGAGGTGAAATCTCGGTTGTTTTGATTTGGATTTCTCTTAAGACTAAAGATGTTGAACATTTGTTTGTTTCTCAGCCAATCAGAATTCCTCAGCTGTGAATTCTTTGTTTAACTCTGAACCCCATTTTTAATAGGGTTATTTGTCTCCCTGTGGTAAAAATTCTTGAGTTCTTTGTATATTTTGGATATAAGCACTCTATCTGTTGTAGGATTGGTAAAGATCTTTTCCCAATCTTTTGGTTGCTATTTTGTCCTAACACCAGTGTCCTTTGCCTTACAGAAGCTTTGCAGTTTTATGAGATCCCATTTATCGATTCTTGATCTTAGAGCATAAGCCATTGGTGTTTTGTTCAGGAAATTTTCTCCAGTGCCCATGTGTTCGAGATGCTTCCCCACTTCTTCTATTAGTTTGAGTGTATCTGGTTTGATGTGGAGGTTCTTGACCCACTTGGACTTGAGCTTTGTACAGGGTGATAAGCATGAATCGATCTGCATTCTTCTACATGTTGACCTCCAGTTGAACCAGCACCATTTGCTGAAAATGTTATCTTTTTTCCATTGGATGGTTTTGGCTCCTTTGTCAAAAATCAAGTGACCATAGGTGTGTGGGTTCATTTCTGGGTCTTCAATTCTATTCCATTGGTCTATCTGTCTGTCTCTGTACCAATACCATGCAGTTTTTATCACTATTGCTCTGTAATACTGCTTGAGTTCAGGAATAGTGATTCCCCCTGAAGTCCTTTTAATGTTGAGGATAGTTTTAGTTATCCTGGGATTTTTTTATTCCAGATAAATTTGGAAATTGTTCTGTCTAACTCTCTGAAGAATTGGATTGGTATTTTGATGGGGATTGCATTGAATCTGTAGATCACTTTTGGTAAAATGGCCATTTTTACTATATTAATCCTGCCAATCCATGAGCATGGGAGATTTTTCAATCTTCTGAGATCTTCATCAATTTCCTTCTTCAGAGGCTAGAAGATCTTATCATACAGATCTTTCACTTGCTTGGTTAAAGTCACACCGAGGTATTTTATATTATTTGGAAATATTATGAAGGGTGTTATTTCCCTACTTTCTTTCTCGGCTTGTTTCTCTTTTGTGTAGAGGAAGGCTACTGATTTATTTGAGTTAATTTTATACCCAGCCTCTTTGCTGAAGTTGTTTATCAGCTTTAGTAGTTCTCTGGTGGAACTTTTGGGATCACTTAAATATACTATCATATCATCTGAACGTAGTGATATTTTGACTTCTTTTCCAAACTTTATCGCTTTGATCTCCTTTTGTTGTGTGATTTCTCTGGCTAGAACTTCAACAACTATATTGAATAAGTAGGGAGAGAGTGGGCAGCCTTGTCTAGTCCCTGATTTTAGTTGGATTGCTTCAAGTTTCTCACCATTTATCTTAATGTTAACTAATGGTTTGCAGTATATGGCTTTTACTATGTTTAGGTATGGGCCTTGAATTCCTGTTCTTTCCAGGGCTTTTATCATGAAGGGGTATTGAATTTCGTCAAGTGCTTTCTCAGCATCTAGTGAAACAATCATGTGGCTTTGTTCTTTCAGTTTGTTTATATAATGGATTTCCATATATTAAAACATCCGTGCATGTGTGGGATGAAGCCTACTTGATCATAGTGGATGATTGTTTTAATGTGCTCTTGGATTCGGTTTGCCAGAATTTTATTGAGTATTTTTGCATTGATATTCATAAGCGAAATTGGTCTGATGTTCTCTTTCATTGTTGGGTCTTTGTGTGGTTTAGGTATAAGAGTAATTGTGGCTTCATAGAAGGAATTCGGTAGTGCTCCATCTGTTTCAATTTTGTGGAATAGTTTGGATAATATTGGTATGAGATCTTCTATGAAGGTTTGATAGAATTCTGCACTAAACCCGTCTGGACCTGGGCTCTTTTTGGTTGGGAGACCTTTAATGACTGCTTCTATTTCCTTCGGAGTTATGGGGTTGTTTCACTGGTTTATCTGTTCCTGATTTAACTTCGGTACCTGGTATCTGTCTAGGAAATTGTCCATTTCCTGAAGATTTTCAAGTTTTGTTGAATATAGGTTTTTATAGTAAGATCTGATGATTTTTTGAATTTCCTCTGAATCTGTAGTTATGTCTCCCTTTTCATTTCTGATTTTGTTAATTTGGACACACTCTCTGTGTCCTCTCGTTAGTCTGGCTAAGGGTTTATCTATCTTGTTGATTTTCTCAAAGAACCAACTTTTGGTTCTGTTGATTCTTTCTATGGTCCTTTTTGTTTCTACTTGGTTGATTTCAGCTCTGCGTTTGATTATTTCCTGCCTTCTATTCCTCCTGGGTGTGTTTGCTTCTTTTTGTTCTAGAGCTTTTAGGTGTGCTGTCAAGCTGCTGATATATGTTCTTTCCTGTTTCTTTCTGCAGGCACTCAGCACTATGAGTTTTTCTCTTAGCACAGCTTTCATTGTGTCCCATAAGTTTGGGTATGTTGTACCTTCATTTTCATTAAAGTCTAAGAAGTCTTTAATTTCTTTCTTTATATCTTCCTTGACCAGGTTATCATTGAGTAAAGCATTGTTCAACTTCCATGTATATGTGGGCATTCTTCCCTTATTGTTGTTGAAGACCAGCTTTAGCCTGTGGTGGTCTGATAGGACGCATGAGATTATTTCTATCTTTCTGTATCTGTTGAGGCCTGTTTTATGACCTATTGTACGGTCAGTTTTGGAGAAAGTACCATGAGGTCGTGAGAAGGTATATCCTTTTGTTTTAGGACAGAAAGTTCTATAAATATCTGTTAAGTCCATTTGGTTCATGACTTCTCTTAGTCTGCCTATGTCTCTGTTTAATTTCTGTTTCCATGATCTGTCCATTGAAGACAGTGGGGTGTTAAAAGCTCCTACTATTATTGTGTGAGTTTCAATGTGTGTTTTGAACTTTAGTAAGGTTTCTTTTACGTATGTAGGTGCCCTTGTATTTGGAGCATAGATATTTAGGATGGACAGTTCATCTTGTTAGCTTTTCCCTTTGATGAATATGAAGTGTCCTTCCTTATCTTTTTCGATGACTTTTAGTTGAAAATTAATTTTATTCTATATTAGAATGGCTACTCCAGCTTGCTTCTTCAGACCATTTTCTTGGAACGTTGTTTTCCAGCCTTTCACTCTGAGGTAGTGTCTGTCTTTGTCTCTGAGGTGTGTTTCCTGTAGGCAGCAGAACACAGGGTCCTCATTGCTTATCCAGTTTGTTAATCTATGTCTTTTTATTGGGGAGTTGAGACCACTGATGTTGAGAGATATTAAGGAATAGTCATTATTGCTTCCTGGTATATTCATATTTGGATGTGAATTTATGTTTGTGTGCTTTCTTCTCTTTGTTTTGTTGCCAAGACGATTAATTTCTTGCTTATTCTAGGATGTAGCTTGCCTCCTTATGTTGGACTTTACCAATATTAACCTTTGTAGCGCTGTATTGGTAGAAAGATATTGTGTAAATTTGGTTTTGTCATGGAATATATTGGTTTCTCCATCTGTGTTAATTGAGAATTTTGCTGGATACAGTACCCTGGGCTGGCATTTGTGTTCCCTTAGGGACTATATGACACCTTCCAGGATCTCTGGCTTTCATAGTCTCTAGTGAGAAGTCCGGTTTGATTCTGATAGGTCTGCCTTTATATGTTGCTTGACTTTATCCCTTACTGCTTTTAATTTTCTTTCTTTGTTTTGTGCATTTGGTATTTTGACTATTATGTGATGGGAGGAGTTTCTTTTCTGGTCCAATCTATGTGGAGTTCTGTAGGCTTCTTCTATGTTTAAGGGCATCTCTTTCTTTAGGTTAAGGAAGTTTTCTTATATGGTTTTGTTGAAGATATTTACTGGTCCTTTTAGCTGGGAGTCTTCACTCTCTTCTATATCTATGATTCTTAGGTTTTATCTTCTCATTGAGTCCTGGATTTCCTGTATGTTTTAGACCAGTAGCTTTTTCTGTTTTACATTATCATTGATAGTTGTGTCAATGACTTCTGTGGAATCTTCTGCTCCTGTGATTCTCTCTTCTATCTCCTATATTCTTTGGTGATGTTTGTATCTACTGTTCCTTGTCTCTTCCTTTGGTTTTCTATATCCAGGGTTGTCTCCCTTTGTGCTTTCTTTATTGCTTCTATTTCCATTTTTTATTCCTTCAATTGTTTGATTGTGTTTTCCTGGAATTCTTTCATGGATTTTTGTGATTCCTTGCTATAGGTTTCTACTTGTTTATTTATGTTTTCTTGTGTTTCTGTAACGGAGATTTTATGTCTTTCTTGAAGTCCTCCATCATCATTATCAAATGTGATTGTAAATCTAGATCTTGCTTTTCTGGTGTGTTTGAATATTCAGTGTTTGCTTTGGTGGGAAAATTGGGCTCTGCTGATGCCATGTAGTCTTTGTTTCTGTCTTGCCTCTTTCCTTCAGGTTGTCTCTGGTGCTACCTTGTCCTGCTATTTCTGACAGTGGTAGACTGTCCTGTAGGTCTGTGTGTCAGGAGTGCTATAGACCTGTTTTCCTGTTTTCTTTCAGCCAGTTATGGGAACAGAGTGTTCTGCTTTTGGGCCTGTAGTCTTTCCTGTCTACTGGTCTTCAGCTGTTCCTGTGGGCCTGTGTCCTGAGTCAACCAGGCAGGTTGCTTGGAGCAGATAAGTTGGTCTTACCTGTGGTCCTGTGGCTGAAGTTGCTCCTGGGAGGCTGCTTTGATTTCTCCGTGAGGGCCGCAAGGAGGGCCTATACAGCCTTTTTCTGGGACCACATGCACCAGGGTCTCAGTTGGCCTTAGGTGTTTTCATCTGGAGTCAGAAATGTGGGCAGAGTGTAGTCTCTCCTGGCTTCCCAGGGATATCTGCCCCTAAGAAGGTTTAGCTCTCCCTCCCATGGGAATTGGGTGCAGGGAGCTTTTGATTGGGCCCCGTCAGATCTGGGTGGTGTCTGGACCATTGGGGACCTGCTGCTTGAGTGCCCAGCAGTGTAATTTTTAATGTTTGTCTTAAGATGCCATCCAAGCAGGAACATGGAAGACTTTCCTGCTGAGGTTGATTTGAATTGTGTGGGCCTGCTGGCCCAAGAGATTTCAATGGTGGAGAATTTTATTATACTATTTAAAAGTCTATTCTTGCTTCCTGGTTGCTGCCGCTGCAGAGAGCCCCTGGGCAGCACCCCACGAGCGAACTTGAGCCTCGGGACCACAGGTAAGACCAAATTTTCTGCTGCAAGAAAGCTGCCTGGTGAGCTTGGGACACACGGAAGCAGAATTTCTCTAGAACCGGGCACGTTCTGTGTTTACCGGAAGTCCCACACCCGTGGATCCCGGCCCGCAGCAGCTCTCTGCTCCCAGACCCGGTGAGAGAGAGACCCAACCGCCTGGTCAGGTGGGCACTCCTGAGGCTGCAGAGCGGAAGAGACCACCAACACTGCTCACCCCTGCCCACATCCCTGGCCCAAGAGGAAACTGTATAAGGCCTCTGGGCTCCCGTGGGGGAGGGCCCAGGAGCGGCAGGACCCCTGCCAGAGACACCGCCGGACCCTGAAGGAAACAGACCGGATAAACAGTTCTCTGCACCCAAATCCCGTGGGAGGGAGAGCTAAACCTTCAGAGAGGCAGACAGGCCTGGGAAACCAGAAGAGACTGCTCCCTGCACACACATCTCGGACGCCAGAGGAAAAAGCCAAAGACCATCTGGAACCCTGGTGCACTGAAGCTCCCGGAAGGGGCGGCACAGGTCTTCCTGGTTGCTGCCGCTGCAGAGAGCCCCTGGGCAGCACCCCACGAGCGAACTTGAGCCTCGGGACCACAGGTAAGACCAAATTTTCTCCTGCAAGAAAGCTGCCTGGTGAACTCAAGACACAGGCCCACAGGAACAGCTGAAGACCTGTAGAGAGGAAAAACTACACGCCCGAAAGCAGAACACTCTGTCCCCATAACTGACTGAAAGAGAGGAAAACAGGTCTACAGCACTCCTGACACACAGGCTTATAGGACAGTCTAGCCACTGTCAGAAATAGCAGAACAAAGTAACACTAGAGATAATCTGATGGCGAGAGGCAAGCGCAGGAACCCAAGCAACAGAAACCAAGACTACATGCCATCATCGGAGCCCAATTCTCCCACCAAAACAAACATGGAATATCCAAACACACCAGAAAAGCAAGATCTAGTTTCAAAATCATATTTGATCATGATGCTGGAGGACTTCAGGAAAGACCTGAACACACTTAGGGAAGCACAGGAAAACATTAATAAACAAGTAAAAGCCTACAGAGAGGAATCGCAAAAATCCCTGAAAGAATTCCAGGAAAACACAATCAAACAGTTGAAGGAATTAAAAATGGAAATAGAAGCAATCAAGAAAGAACACATGGAAACAACCCTGGGTATAGAAAACCAAAAGAAGAGACAAGGAGCTGTAGATACAAGCTTCACCAACAGAATACAAGAGATGGAAGAGAGAATCTCAGGAGCAGAAGATTCCATAGAAATCATTGACTCAACTGTCAAAGATAATGTAAAGCGGAAAAAGCTACTGGTCCAAAACATACAGGAAATCCAGGACTCAATGAGAAGATCAAACCTAAGGATAATAGGTATAAAAGAGAGTGAAGGCTCCCAGCTCAAAGGACCAGTAAATATCTTCAACAAAATCATAGAAGAAAACTTCCCTAACCTAAAAAAAGAGATACCCATAGACATACAGGAAGCCTACAGAACTCCAAATAGATTGGACCAGAAAAGAAACACCTCCCGTCACATAATTGTCAAAACACCAAACGCACAAAATAAAGAAAGAATATTAAAAGCAGTAAGCGAAAAAGGTCAAGTAACATATAAAGGGAGACCTATCAGAATCACACCAGACTTCTCGCCAGAAACTATGAAGGCCAGAAGATCCTGGGCTGATGTTATACAGACCCTAAGAGAACACAAATGCCAGCCCAGATTACTGTATCCAGCAAAACTCTCAATTAACATTGATGGAGAAACCAAGATATTCCATGACAAAACCAAATTTACACAATATCTTTCTACAAATCCAGCACTACAAAGGATAATAAATGGTAAAGCCCAACATAAGGAGGCAAGCTATACCCTAGAAGAAGCAAGAAACTAATCGTCTTGGCAACAAAACAAAGAGAATGAAAGCACACAAACATAACCTCACATCAAATATGAATATAACGGGAAGCAATAATCACTATTCCTTAATATCTCTCAATATCAATGGCCTCAACTCCCCAATAAAAAGACATAGATTAACAAACTGGATACGCAACGAGGACCCTGCATTCTGCTGCCTACAGGAAACACACCTCAGAGACAAAGACAGACACTACCTCAGAGTGAAAGGCTGGAAAACAACTTTCCAAGCAAATGGTCAGAAGAAGCAAGCTGGAGTAGCCATTCTAATATCAAATAAAATCAATTTCCAACTAAAAGTCATCAAAAAAGATAAGGAAGGACACTTCAAATTCATCAAAGGAAAAATCAACCAAGATGAACTCTCAATCCTAAATATCTATGCCCCAAATACAAGGGCACCTACATATGTAAAAGAAACCTTACTAAAGCTCAAAACACACATTGCACCTCACACAATAATAGTGGGAGATTTCAACACCCCACTCTCATCAATGGACAGATCATGGAAACAGAAATTAAACAGTGATGTAGACAGACTAAGAGAAGTCATGAGCCAAATGGACTTAACGGATATTTATAGAACATTCTATCCTAAAGCAAAAGGATATACCTTCTTCTCAGCTCCTCATGGTACTTTCTCCAAAATTGACCATATAATTGGTCAAAAAACGGGCCTCAACAGGTACAGAAAGATAGAAATAATCCCATGCGTGCTATCGGACCACCACGGCCTAAAACTGGTCTTCAATAACAATAAGGGAAGAATGCCCACATATACATGGAAATTGAACAATGCTCTACTCAATGATAACCTGGTCAAGGAAGAAATAAAGAAAGAAATTAAAAACTTTTTAGAATTTAATGAAAATGAAGATACAACATACTCAAACTTATGGGACACAATGAAAGCTGTGCTAAGAGGAAAACTCATAGCGCTGAGTGCCTGCAGAAAGAAACAGGAAAGAGCATATGTCAGCAGCTTGACAGCACACCTAAAAGCTCTAGAACAAAAAGAAGCAAATACACCCAGGAGGAGTAGAAGGCAGGAAATAATCAAACTCAGAGCTGAAATCAACCAAGGAGAAACAAAAAGGACCATAGAAAGAATCAACAGAACCAAAAGTTGGTTCTTTGAGAAAATCAACAAGATAGATAAAAGCTTAGCCAGACTAACAAGAGGACACAGAGAGTGTGTCCAAATTAACAAAATCAGAAATGAAAAGGGAGACATAACTACAGATTTGGAGGAAATTCAAAAAATCATCAGATCTTACTATAAAAACCTATATTCAACAAAATTTGAAAATCTTCAGGAAATGGACAATTTCCTAGACAGATACCAGGTATCGAAGTTAAATCAGGAACAGATAAACCAGTTAAACAACCCCATAACTCCTAAGGAAATAGAAGCAGTCATTAAAGGTCTCCCAACCAAAAAGAGCCCAGGTCCAGACGGGTTTAGTGCAGAATTCTATCAAACCTTCATAGAAGACCTCATACCAATATTATCCAAACTATTCCACAAAATTGAAACAGATGGAGCCCTACCGAATTCCTTCTATGAAGCCACAATTACTCTTATACCTAAACCACACAAAGACACAACAAAGAAAGAGAACTTCAGACCAATTTCCCTTATGAATATCGACGCAAAAATACTCAATAAAATTCTGGCAAACCGAATTCAAGAGCACATCAAAACAATCATCCACCATGATCAAGTAGGCTTCATCCCAGGCATGCAGGGATGGTTTAATATACGGAAAACCATCAACGTGATCCATTATATAAACAAACTGAAAGAACAGAACCACATGATCATTTCATTAGATGCTGAGAAAGCATTTGACAAAATTCAACACCCCTTCATGATAAAAGTCCTGGAAAGAATAGGAATTCAAGGCCCATACCTAAACATAGTAAAAGCCATATACAGCAAACCAGTTGCTAACATTAAACTAAATGGAGAGAAACTTGAAGCAATCCCACTAAAATCAGGGACTAGACAAGGCTGCCCACTCTCTCCCTACTTATTCAATATAGTTCTTGAAGTTCTAGCCAGAGCAATCAGACAACAAAAGGAGATCAAAGGGATACAGATCGGAAAAGAAGAGGTCAAAATATCACTATTTGCAGATGACATGATAGTATATTTAAGTGATCCCAAAAGTTCCACCAGAGAACTACTAAAGCTGATAAACAACTTCAGCAAAGTGGCTGGGTATAAAATTAACTCAAATAAATCAGTTGCCTTCCTCTATACAAAAGAGAAACAAGCCGAGAAAGAAATTAGGGAAACGACACCCTTCATAATAGACCCAAATAATATAAAGTACCTCGGTGTGACTTTAACCAAGCAAGTAAAAGATCTGTACAATAAGAACTTCAAGACACTGAGGAAAGAAATTGAAGAAGACCTCAGAATATGGAAAGATCTCCCATGCTCATGGATTGGCAGGATTAATATGGTAAAAATGGCCATTTTACCAAAAGCAATCTACAGATTCAATGCAATCCCCATCAAAATACCAATCCAATTCTTCAAAGAGTTAGACAGAACAATTTGCAAATTCATCTGGAATAACAAAAAACCCAGGATAGCTAAAGCTATCCTCAACAATAAAAGGACTTCAGGGGGAATCACTATCCCTGAACTCAAGCAGTATTACAGAGCAATAGTGATAAAAACTGCATGGTATTGGTACAGAGACAGACAGATAGACCAATGGAATAGAATTGAAGACCCAGAAATGAACCCACACACCTATGGTCACTTGATTTTTGACAAAGGAGCCAAAACCATCCAATGGAAAAAAGATAGTATTTTCAGCAAATGGTGCTGGTTCAACTGGAGGGCAACATGTAGAAGAATGCAGATCGATCCATCCTTATCACCCTGTACAAAGCTTAAGTCCAAGTGGATCAAGGACCTCCACATCAAACCAGACACACTCAAACTAATAGAAGAAAAACTAGGGAAGCATCTGGAACACATGGGCACTGGAAAAAATTTCCTGAACAAAACACCAATGGCTTATGCTCTAAGATCAAGAATCGACAAATGGGATCTCATAAAACTGCAAAGCTTCTGTAAGGCAAAGGACACTGTGGTTAGGACAAAACGGCAATCAACAGATTGGGAAAAGATCTTTACCAATCCTACAACAGATAGAGGCCTTATTTCCAAAATATACAAAGAACTCAAGAAGTTAGACCGCAGGGAAACAAATAACCCTATTAAAAAATGGGGTTCAGAGCTAAACAAAGAATTCACAGCTGAGGAATGCCGAATGGCTGAGAAACACCTAAAGAAATGTTCAACATCTTTAGTCATAAGGGAAATGCAAATCAAAACAACCCTGAGATTTCACCTCACACCAGTGCGATTGGCTAAGATCAAAAACTCAGGTGACAGCAGATGCTGGCGAGGATGTGGAGAAAGAGGAACACTCCTCCATTGTTGGTGGGATTGCAGACTGGTAAAACCATTCTGGAAATCAGTCTGGAGGTTCCTCAGAAAATTGGACATTGAACTGCCTGATGATCCAGCTATACCTCTCTTGGGCATATACCCAAAAGATGCCCCAACATATAAAAGAGACACGTGCTCCACTATGTTCATCGCAGCCTTATTTATAATAGCCAGAAGCTGGAAAGAACCCAGATGCCCTTCAACAGAGGAATGTATACAGAAAATGTGGTACATCTACACAATGGAATATTACTCAGCTATCAAAAACAACGAGTTTATGAAATTCGTAGGCAAATGGTTGGAACTGGAAAATATCATCCTGAGTGAGCTAACCCAATCACAGAAAGACATACATGGTATGCACTCATTGATAAGTGGCTATTAGCCCAAATGCTTGAATTACCCTAGATCCCTAGAACAAACGAAACTCAAGACGGATGATCAAAATGTGAATGCTTCACTCCTTCTTTAAATGAGGAAAAAGAATACCCTTGGCAGGGAAGGGAGAGGCAAAGATTAAAACAGAGACTGAAGGAACACCCATTCAGAGCCTGCCCCACATGTGGCCCATACATATACAGCCACCCAATTAGACAAGATGGATGAAGCAAAGAAGTGCAGACCGACAGGAGCCGGATGTAGATCGCTCCTGAGAGACACAGCCAGAATACAGCAAATATAGAGGCGAATGCCAGCAGCAAACCACTGAACTGAGAATAGGTCCCCTATTGAAGGAATCAGAGAAAGAACTGGAAGAGCTTGAAGGGGCTCGAGACCCCAAAAGTACAACAATGCCAAGCAACCAGAGCTTCCAGGGACTAAGCCACTACCTAAAGACTATACATGGACTGACCCTGGACTCTGACCCCATAGGTAGCAATGAATATCCTAGTAAGAGCACCAGTGGAAGGGGAAGCCCTGGGTCCTGCTAAGACTGAACCCACAGTGAACTAGTCTATGGGGGGAGGGCGGCAATGGGGGGAGGGTTGGGAGGGGAACACCCATAAGGAAGGGGAGGGGGGAGGGGGATGTTTGCCCGGAAACCGGGAAAGGGAATAACACTCGAAATGTATATAAGAAATACTCAAGTTAATAAAAAAAAAAAAAGAAAAGAAAAGAGAATATTAAAAAAAAAAAAAAAAAAAAAAAAAAAAAAAAAAAAAAAAAAAAGAATTCAGGTACCAAAGTGAGATCTAGGTTCAAACCCTAGCCATACTTCTTGGAATGACAGTTCCTTCTTGTCCATTAAAATAAAGTTGTGGTGGTGCCAGTATAGAGTAATGCTTGTGAAACACTTAGCACGGTGCCTGCAAAATATTAATAATGATTAAAAATATTAATCCTCCTTGATATTTTCTTTTTTCTGCGGGATTCAAAACTTCCTCAGTTCTGTATCCTTCATCAAGAAAATGCTTTTTATTGGTGTGGAGTGAGGACTGAACCTTTTTAAAAATATATTGTGCCCCTGGGCTTGAGACATTACAGTAGAGAGCTTGCTAGCTTAGCAGTGCTGAGGAAAACATATTAAAAGCTATATCCATCTATAATTCTCTTTACAGCCTCTAAGCCAGCCTCTCCAGAGAGCCAATACCATCCTGAATGTGTGTGTGTGTGTGTGTGTGTGTGTTATAATACACATATAATAAGGAAAAAATAAAGAAAACAGAAGTAGTTATAAAGGTCAAGGCCCAGGATGCCAGGTCTAAAGATTAGGATTTAATCACAGGATTAAACGTTCTCCTTTGCATAGTACAGCAGAGTGCAGTACCTATCAGAATCAGCAGGGGAAGAAACTGAAAAATCTTAGAGTTCAGAAGGATCTCCAGGGAAAGACAGAATATGGGAGACAAGAACCCCAGAGGAAATGATCTGACCATAGAGCACAAAGCCAACTCCTGGCCAGATAACCATAAAATGCTGTTTGGATCACTTCTTTCTATCCAGCATGTCATGTTGACTCTCATTACAAAACTACAAGGCAGTCAAAAAGACAAAAAGAACATAGGTAAAAAGACAGTGTGAGCACCACAAGTAACTTCAGGATGGACAGGTTGGAGTTATTAGACTAGCGATGTAAACTTGTATGATTAATATGATAAAGATTATGATGGAAAATGGACCATTTGTAAAGCAGAGAAGAGTGATGTAAGCAGAAAGGATACCATAAAGAATAAATAACTGAGTGTATATAGAGAATATTACTGGCATTAAGAAAGACCAAATAAAAGATCATGAGTTCAAAAAAAAAAAAGTCTATTCTTATGATATTTTGGTGAAGAATATGGCTGCTTTTGTCATTGTCCAAAGAGCATACCTGAGGCTAAGGCGAAGAGATTTAGATGAATTGTTTTGACAAATAAAGTCTCAAAACAACCTGGTATAAATTCTGTTGTGTGGTTATTAAAGCTGAATCTTTAATGGAAGAGTGATTTAATGGAAAAGAGCAAGGTTAGAAAATAAAATATAAAATGTATGGTTAAAGAAGTAAAGGAGCACCAGGAAGTAAAAGCAAACTGAATCCTTGGTTCAGGGAGAAAATAGAAAAGTGACTTTGGGACAAGGTTCTAGCAGTCATGTGTAGTCCCAGGCATAATCAAAAGTGACGTAGCTGAGCAGATATCTGAGTTAAAACCATCCTGGGACAGAGCAAGTTCTAGGTGAAGAAAAAAAAAAGTAAAGGCATAGTCATAGATGCATTTAATCTCAGCATTCAGAAGACTGAACCATGCAGATGTCTGAGTTTAAGGTCAGTCTGCAGAGCAAATTCCAGGACTTTCAAGTTTGGCCAGTGAGAGAGTTTGAAACCCAAAAGCTGATAATTGAATAAAGGAGTGAGGGGTCCTTTTCCAGTCCCAGTGTGTGTATATGATTGGCTCAGGGAATGGCACTATTTGGGGGGGGTCTGTCCTTGTTGGAATAGATATGTCCTCGTTGGAGTAGGTATGCCCTTGTTGGAGTAGGTGTGTCACATTTGGCATGGTCTTTAAGTCCCTAATCCTAGCTGCCTAAAAGTGAGTATTCTTCTAGCAGCATTTAGAGGAAGATGCAGAACTCTCAGTTCATCCTACACCATACCTGCCTGGATGTTGCCCTGTTTCCACTTTGATGATAATGGACTGAACATCTGAACTTGTAAGGAGCCCCAATTAAATGTTGTCCTTTATAAGTCTTGCCATGATAATGGTGTCTATTCACAGCATTAAAACCCTAAGAGAGAAGTAGGTACCAGAGACTGGGGTATTGTCATGGCCTGACCATTCTTTTGTTAGTAGGAATGAGGATTTTGGAATTTTGGATTTGTTAAAATCTCCCATTATTATTGCATGAGGTGCAATGTGTGTTTTGAGATTTAGTAATGTTTCTTTTATAATGTAGGCACCCTTGCATATGGAGCATATGTTCAGAATTGAGAGTTCATCTTGGTAGATTTTTCCTTTGATGAGGATCAAGGGTCTTCCATTATCTTTTTTGATAACTTGTGGTTGAAAGTTGATTTTATTTGATATTAGAATGGCTATTCAGCTTTTTTTTCTGGGGACCATTTGCTTGGAAAATGGATTTCCAGCTTTTTACTCTGAGGTACTGTCTGTCTTTGTCACTGAGGTGCATTTCCTATGTTCAGCAAAATGGGTCCTGTTTACATATTGATTCCATTAGTCTATTTGTTTTTATTAAGGAATTGAATCCATTGATGTTAAGAGATTTCAAGGAAAAGTAATTGTTGCTTTCTATTAATTTTGTTGTTAGCAGAATTATGTTTATGTGGGTATTTTCTTTTGGGTTATTTGAAAGAAGATTAAGTTCTTGCTTTTTCTAGGGTATATTCTCCCTCCTTATGTTTGAGTTTTCCATCTATTATACCTAGTAGCGCTGGATTTGTGTAAAAATATTGTGTATACTGGGTTTTGTCGTGGAATATCTTGGTTACTCTAACTATAGTAATTGAGAGTTTTGCTGGATATAGTAGTCTGGGCTGTGATTTGTGTTCTCTTAGGGTCTACAGGACATCTGCCCAGGATCTTCTGGCTTCCATAGTCTGTGGTGAGAAGTCTGGTGTAATGTTAATAGGTCTGCCTTTATATGGTACTTGACCTTCTTACTGCTTTTAATATTCTTTGTTTGTTTTATACATTTGGTGTTTTAATTATTACATGATGGAAGGAGTTTCTTTGTTGGTCCAATCTATTTGGAGTTCTGTAGGTGTCTTGTATGCTCATAGAAACTTCTTTCTTTAGGTTAGGGACGTTTTCTTTTATAATTATGTTGAATATATTTACTGGCCCTTTAAGTTGGGAATCTTCACTCTCTTTCTATACCTACTATCCTTAGGTTTGATCTTCTCACTGTGTTCTGGATTTCCTGGATGTTTTGGGGTAGGAACTTTTTCTTTGATGGTTGTGACAATGTTTTCTATGGTATCTTCTGCTCCTGAGATTCTACATTCTATCTCTTGTACTCTGTTGGTGATGCTTGCATCTTTGAATTCTGATCTATTTTCTAGGTTTTCTATCTCCACAGTTCTCTCCCTTTGACCTTTTTTTTATTGTTTCTATTTCCATTTCTAAATCCTGGATGGTTTTGTTCAATAACTTCACCTGTTTCTTTATGTTTTCCTATAATTCTTTAAGGCATTTTTCTTTTTGTTTCTTCTGTAAGGGCTTCTATTTGTCTACCTGTGTTGTCCTATATTCCTTTAAGGGAGTTATGTATGCCCTTCTTAAAGTCCTCTATTATCACCATGATGTGATTTTAAATCTGAATCTTGCTTTTCCAGTGCGATGGAGTTTCCAGCACTTTCTATAGTTCCCACTGGGAACTGGGTTCTGATGATGCCAAGTAGCCTTGGTTTCTATTGCTTAGGTTCTTGAGCTTGCCATCTGGTTATCGCTAGTGCTAACTGCTCTTCTTGTATCTGACTACAGCTTATCCCTCCTGTGATCCTGCTTGTGTCAGAACTCCTCAGAGACCAGCTATCTCTGTGATCCTGTGATTCTGTCATTCTGTGATCCAGGATGTGTCAGAGCTCATGGGTGTCTGTCTAGCTGCCTCTAGGACCCTGAAATCCTGGTGTGGCCTAGCTCCTGAGATTTTGTTGTATCAGAGTCCCTGGGAGTCCAGTTTTCTCAGGGCGTTGCAAGAGTGAGTGGGGAGCCAGTGCCCTGGATTTTTCTCTAGGCACCAGTGCAAGCTAGAAGGAACCTATCCCTTTGGTTGGGCATTTGTGTTTCTCTGGTTCCTGTGAAGCTTCCAATTATGGGGATGTTGGGAAAGTTGTTGTGTCCACAACTGTGACCTTGAGTATGTCAGAGCTCCTGCACTTCTGGTTGCATCTGTTCTCTTGGGAGTCGAGCTTCCTGTGATCCTGTGATCCTGTGATTCTGTGATCTTGTGATCCTGGGCATTTCAGAGCACCTGGGAGTCAGTCTCCCTCTGGGTGTTGTAAGAGTGGATGCAGAACCAGCACCCCAAGTCTGCTCTGGGTCCAAGTTCAGACCTGAAGGAACCTGTGCCACTGGTTTGGTGGAGGCTTCTGCTTCCCTGGATCCTGGGGAACGTAGTTACTTCAGATGTTTGTGCTGTTGTTGTGGTCTCTGGGCATTTCAGAGCACCTGAGAGTCAAACTTCCCCTGAGTGTTGTGGGACCGGATGTGGAGCCAGAGACCAAGGTTCAGACTGGAAAGCAGTGGAATGCTTTAAGTCAGGATCAAGGGGCTATCCTAGTAGGAATACGGAAGACATTGTTACTGAGTATTATTTTAACTGTGCAGGTCTAGCCCAAGAGGTTTCAGTGGAGAAGAATTTCAGAATGTGGTTTAAAGATTGTTTTTATAGTATTTTGTTGAAGAATGTGACTGTTTTAGCCATTGCCTGAAGAGACTGCCTAAGGCTAAGGTGAAGAGATTTATATTAATGGAATTAACAAAGGAAGTCTCAAGAAAGCCCAACAGAAACTTTGTTCTCTGGTTAAGTCTGATAAAGAGAATTTTGAGCAAATATAGCAATTGGGGAAAGGAAAAATGCAAAATATATAGTGTGAGTATTAAAGGGAGACCAGGAAATGAATTGAACCCGAATCTTGTGTTCAAGGATATAAATTGAATTAAGGGAGTAGTGACCTTGCGCAAGATTCCACCCAGATAAATTTAGGTCCAGGAATGTTAGTACAAGCCTATAATCCCAGGAGGCAAAGACAAGCAGATCTCTAAATTCAAGGCCAACCTAGAACAGGGCAAGTTCTAGGTGAAGAAAAATGTAATCTAGGCTTGGTAGACACCTTTAATCCCGGGGCTTATAAACATGCATACAGATCTCTGAGTTTAAAGTCAGTCTGTGATGCAAGGTACAGGACAGCCAAGTTTAGGCAGCGAAGGAGTTGGAAACAAGACAGTAATAGGACAAGGGGGCCATGTTCCAGGCCCAAAAAGCAGCAGAACCTCGGTAGTGTTTGAACATGCTTTTAGAGTCCAGAATAGAATAGATTACTGGGACAACTGGTGCTAGTTAACTAGAACTGAAAAAAATTAGCAGTGAATAGGAAGAGACCAGCATCAGTGCGATGAAATCCTCTGGCAAGTGTTCCAGAGATAGCCAATGTTGTACCTCTTGCTAAAGCTGTACTTTTTAATGTGTAGAAGGCACCCAAGTGGTACTAGTTTTGAAGGCATGGAGGGTCATGAAGAGCAGCTGGGTGTTAGCACTGTGAGAGGCCATGGAAGGCCATTGATGAAGGTGTAGGCTCAGTTGCATTTGATGGCCCAGAACTGAAGGGGTCATGCAAAACATTTGAAACTTGACACCATGAAGAGAGCCTATGAGAGGCTGTTGATGAAGCTTGGTTGCAGCAGAAAACTCCAACATATTGGAGGTGCCAGTATCACGGGGTGATCACCAAGAACAGGAGTAACAGTGGAGTATACTAACCAGGGCTTAGAATGCTACAGATGGCAGAACTGGAGAAATGAAGCCAGCCTTTTGGAGGAGCCCAGAAGATCATGTCTGGATCCCAGACACTGAAACAAGAAGTTGTAACAGTGAAGTTGCCTCAGAGATCCCAATATTTTTGAGATGCCAGAGCCATAGCCTACCTGCTGAGGAGTGCTGCTAGCAGAGTGTGGAACCATTCTAGGAGAAAGAAGTTTGTTGCAGTCAACAAAGATGAAAAAGGAATTGGAGATCTGAAGACTGCTTTTACTGTGGCCATGGAGATGAAGAATTTTGAGTTTGTCCAGCTGGTTTCCTGTTTGGCTTTTAGTATTACAAAATCCCAGAAGAGACCTTAAACTTTGGATGCTTAACATTGTTGAGACTTCTATATACTATGGGGACTTTGGAAATTGGATTAAATGTACTTTTTATTATGGTATGAAAAAATATTGCCCCCATACACCCATGTGTTTGAACAATTCTATGGGAGCCATGGAGTGAAATATGGTGGTTTCAATATGCTTGGTCCTGGAAGTGACACTACTAGAATGTGTTCCCTTATTGGAGTGGGTGTGGACATGTTGGAGGAACTGTGTCACTGTGGAGGTGGACATTGAAACTCTCCTCCTAGCCACATGAGAGCCAGTCTTCTGAACTTAGAACTCTTAGCTCTTCCTGCACCATGCCAGCCTAGATGCTGCCTTATTGCTGTCTTGATGATAATGGACAGAAACTTTAAATCTTTAAGCCAGCCCCAATTAAATGTTGCCTTGGTTATAATGTCTGCTCATTGCAGTAAAACCCTAACTAAGACAAGCTCTAAAGAAATAATTATCTAATGGATATGTAATGTCAGTCATCATGAGAAGTTTGTAGAAAATGCTGCATACCTAGATAACACTGCAAGTAATTCTGCCTGCCATATGAAGGGTCTTTCTCCAATTGGATGAGAATTGGAGATAGGAATGTCTTGTTTCCTTTCTAGCTCTTATTTGGCTTTGTCATCAAAGAAGGACATACCATTGTGGAATGAATATACAGTCACCATACAGGCTCACTTATTTCAATATTTAGTTTCTAGGTGATAATGCTATTTCAGAAGATCTACTAACCATTGGAAGGTAGAGGTTTGATGAATGACATCACTTGGGTTGGACTTTGTAGCTTTGCAACCTAGTTTACTTCCTCTTCCGTCTCTCTGGTTCCTGCTTGGAGAGGAAGTGTGGTCATTGTGCTTGTGATTGGTAGGCATGCTCAGCATTCTGATTGCCAGGCTTTCCCTACCATGGAGGATTGCACTGCTTTTGGAATTGTAATCCAGAATAAACTGTTTTACCAAAGTTTCTTTTCTTGGAAATTTTTATCACAGCAACAGAAAATTAACTTATATTTGGATAAACCTAAAGCAAATAGCTCTGTATGTTATGTTTTAACTGATATTTCAGGTCATTATTACACAGTTTTTATCAAAAGCTGGTACATAGCCTGACACTAAACAACAAAGAAAGATATATTGAAATCTGGTTCAGAGGATGTAACTTTAAGATACACTTTTAAAATACGTACGGCTAGTATTTTAAAACAATTGAGTGAAAATATGTTTTTCTGAAAAAAGAAAGGGATAAAGTTAGGGAGGGGTAGAAAATTTTAGAAGCTCAAAGGATTTCCAAAATTAAAGGATATGATGGAAGAGTAAGGTACTAGAGGAATCTCCAATACTAGAGCAACACAAAAAAGAAAATACTGAAAAACTAGCAGTAAATGCAGCACACAGCTCAGGAACATGTATAGGAATGTAGGTATATAAACAAGAATAAACACACACACACACACACACACAATGTCACATAATCATGAGAAAGAATGGCATGAATTTAGAAGGTAGAGGAAGGCAACATAGAAAGAACTGAGGTCAAATGAGAGTGTGATAGATGGAAAGTCAATGTTCATTTGTGAAATTCTCAAATAAGGAAAAGTAACAGAAGACTAAATGTGTGTATTGTAGCCAATTTCACACAGTAAACTAGATAAACAGAAAGTGTTGAAGTGACTAGATCTGAAGTGAAAATTAATGTCAATCCAATATTGAGAGGAGATATATTATTAAAATGAAAGAAAAATAAGAACTTTAAAAAAAGGATCAAATTAAGTCAAGGTCCAAGGTATACTGACACATTCTGGTATTGCCAACACCTGAGGATGTCAGAATGGTCAGGAGTTCAAGGTTAGCTTTATTCATGTGATTTTGAGGTCAACCTGGGGTACAGGAGATGCTGGTTCAAAATGCAAAATAAGTGATTGATTAATTAAATAAAACTAAGGATCACTGATTCTTAGAACCATTATAGTATAAGAAAGATTCTATTAAAATATTTGACACCGAATGATTAGATGCTCACAAATAAGTGTAATATTTAAGAAATGACCAAGATTGTACTCCAACCAGCAACAGAGGAATACTTGCCTTGCTTGACATCCTCAAAAGCGTGTGTAAGCTTCTTAAGTTTTTGATGTTAGCCATACTGATGTGTGTAAAATGGAACCATAGAGATGTTTTATTTTCATTTCCCTGACTAAGGAGTTTGGATAATTTTTGAAGTGCTTCTCAGCCATTTGAAATTCCTCTGTTGCAAATTCCCTGTTTAGTTCTGTACCCTGGTGTTTAATTGTGTTATTGTGTTGATGGTGTATAATTTCTTGTGTTTTTGAAAATGTTGGATTTTAACTGTCATTCATAGATAGGGTTGCTGAAGATCCTTTCCCAATCAATAGGCTGCAGTTTTTTTCATATTGACAGAGTCATTTGCCAAACAGAATCTTTTCAGTTGCATGAGGTCCCATTTATCAATTGTTTATCTTAGAACCTGAGCCATTGCTATTTTGTTTAGGAAACTGTCTCCTTTACCATTGTGTTCAAGTGTATTTCCTACATTCTTTTCTATGAGATTTAGTGTATCTGGTCTTATGTTAGAAATCAATTTGGAAATCTTAAACTGTCAGGGCTAGTGGATCAGTGGAATCCCCAGAGTAAACAGAGACCTGTGATAAAAGAAGCACCCAAGAATCAATGTATGTGACTCACAGCATTGGGGTTATGGAACCTATAAAGCCAGGCAGGAACCCCAGTGGGTAGACAGGGATAGAAATTCAGGCAATGAGGAAGGAGCAGAGACTGAGGGAATGGCCAACAAATAACCAGTCCAACTTGAGACCCATCACTTGGGCAAGCACCAATCCATAACATGATTAACGACACTCTGTTAGGCTTGCAGACAGGAACATGCTATTCTTTGAGAGACTCCACTAAGCAGGTGACTCAGACAGAGTCCAACACCCACAGCTAAACAGTGGATGGAGTTTGGAGACTCTTATGGAACAATAGAAGGAAGGATTATGGGCCCCTGGGGCATAGGAAGTCCACAGGAAGACCAAAAGAATCAACTAATCTTGACCTTTTTGGCTCTCAGAGACCAGAATACCAACCAAAGAGAATGCATGAGCTGTACTTAGGCCTTTCCATACATATGTAGCAGATCTGTAACTTGGTCTCCATATGGGTCTGGAGCAAATGGAACAGGGACTGCCCGGAAAGCTGTGGCCTGTATGTGTGATATATTCTACCTGTACTGCGTTGTCTGGTCTCAGTGGGAAAGGACATGCCTAGCCCTGCAGAGATTTGATGTACCAGGATGGATGAATACCCAGGTAGCCCCTATACTCCCAGAGGAGAAGGAAAGGAGGATGAGAGGAAGGACTTGGGGAGAGGTGATTGGGAGAGGAGTAGTGAATGGGATATGAAATGAATAAGTAAAAATAAAATTAAATTAAAACAAAAAAGAAGAAAAAAGGAATTGATGAAGCTTAACATGTGCACAGATGCCTGATTTATAAAACTGTCTTTTAATTTTTTCAGTATTTTAATTGAAAAGCAAGCCTTAAAATGAGCCTTCAGATTGAATTTTTTATTATTTCATAACCAAGTCACATGCAAATAAGAAATGCATGATGCATTTCTATTTCTAGGAACCAGTGAAGTACATACTCTGAGTCAGGACTTGGGGAAGTGAGGGCCATTGTTGGATTCTTGATAGACAATAGAGGGCATACTTTGATTTAGAGAAGTCAATGAGGATTAAATTTCATTTTGGAACAGAGTAATGACATCAAGCTCACAGTGTGCCAGGTATTCACAGGAACACTCAGGTTGTATCCCACGGTAAATGCCTTTACCACAGTGACTGAATTTTATTCTACTTCCTAGCACAGAAGCCTGTTCCAAATTGCCAATGTCTCTGAATTCATGATGTACTTGTTTGTGTTACACATGGCAACACTCTTAAATGATGTAACAGTTTTCAACAAATACAAGTATGAATAAGGTAAGCTCTAATACTTGATAGACAAGGAAATTTTATTGACCTTAGCAAAACCTAAAGCTAAACCTGGTAGAATTAATAAACAATTATAAAATAATTTTAAACACAACTATTTTTAAAATAGTTCACAGACACAGTTTTGCTTCAAGAACTTCAAGTCTCTGGAGAAATTGAAGAAGATCTCAGAAGATGGGAAGATCTCCCATGCTCATAGATTGGCAGGATTGATATAGTAAAAATGGCCATTTTGCCAAAACAATCTACAGATTCAATGCAATCCCCATCAAAATTCCAACTCAATTCTTTTGAGAGTAGGAAAGAGCAAATTGCAAATTTCTCTGGAATAGCAAAAAAACCAGGATAGTGAAACTATCCTCAACAATTAAAAAACTTCTGGGGGGGGGGTGTTTGGGGCTTTAGCTCAGTGGTTGAGCGCTTGCCTAGCAAGCACAGGGCCCTGGGTTCAGTCCCCAGCTCCAAAAAAAAAAAAAAAACCTTCTGGAGGAAATCACCCTCCCTGACCTCAACCTGTATTGCAGAGTAATAGTGATAAAACCTGTATGATATTGATTCAGAGACAGTCCGGTAGATCAATGGAATAGAATTGAAGATCCAGAAATGAACCCAGAAACCTATGGTCAATTGATCTCAGACAAAGGAGCTAAAAGGATCCAATGGAAAAAAGAAAGCATTTTCAACAAATGGTGTTGGGTAAACTGGCAGTTAGCATGTAGAAGAATGCAAATCAATCCATTGTTATCATCTTGTTAAAAACTCAAGTCCAAATGGATGAAAGATCTCCACATAAAACCAGATACACTCAAATTAATAGAAGAGAAAGTGGGTAAGAGTCTCAAACACAAAGGCACAGGGGAAATTTCTCCTGAATAGAACATCAGTGACTTATGCCCCAAGATCCAGAATTGACAAATGGAACCTTATAAAACTACAAAGCTTCTGTAAGGCAAAGGACACTGTCATTAGGACAAGACAGCAGCCAACAGATTGGGAAAAAGTCTTTACCAATCCTTTATCCGATAGGGGGCTCATATCCAATACATGCAAAGAACTCAAGAAGTTAGACTCCAGAGTATCAAATAATCCTATTAAAAATGGTGTACAGAGATAAACAAAGAATTCTCAACTTAGGAATATCCAATGACCAAGAAGCACCTAAAGAAATGTTCAACATCCTTAGTCATTAGGAAAATGCAAATCAAAACAAACCTTAGAGTCTACCTTATACCAGTCAGAATAGCTAAGATCAAAAACTCAAGTGACAGCAGATGCTGGTTAGGATATGGAGAAAAAGGAGTACTCCTCCATGTTGGTGGGATTGGAAGAAGCTACAACCTCTCTGGAAATCAGTCTGGTGGTTCCTCAGAAAATTGGGCACAATATTATCTGAGGACCCAGTTATACCTCTCCTGGGCATATACCCAAAAGAAGCTCCAATGTATAACAAAGACACATGCTCCACTATGTTCATAGCAGCCTCATTTATAATAACCAGAAGTTTGAACCAACCCAGATGTCCTTCAACAAAGGAATGGATACAGAAAATGTGGTATATTTACACAATGGAGTACTAGTCAGTTATTAAAAGCAATGACTTTATGAAATTCTTAGGCAAATGGATGGAACTAGAAAATTTCTTCCTTAGCCAATCACAAAAGAACATATGTGTATGCACTCATTGATAAGCGAATATTAGCTCAAAAGCTTGGAATATCCATGATACAATTCACAGACCACATGAAGTTCAAGATAAAGGAAGACCATATTGTGGATGCTTCTGTCCTTCTTAGAAATGAGGATCGAAAATACTCACAGGAGAATATATGGATACAAAATGTAGAGCAAAGATTGAAGGAAAGGCCCAACCTGGGGATACATTCCATACATAGCCAGCAAACCCAGACAATATTGCTGATGCCATGAAGTGCATGCTGACAGGAGCCTGATAGAGCTGTCAACTGAGAGTTTCTGTCAGAGTCTCACAATTTCAGAGCCAGATGCTCATAGTCAACTATTGGATTTAGTTTGCAGGGGTTTGAAACCCCATAAGAACAACAATATCCACCAACCACATCTCCCAGAGCTCCCTGTGACTAAACCACCATCCAAACTGTACACAGGGATGGACTTACAGCTCCAACATCATATGTAGAAGAAGATTGACTTGTTGGGTATCAGTGGGAGGAGGGACCCTTGTTCTGGTCAAGGCTCAATGCCACAGTGTAGGGGAATGTCAGTGCTGGGATGTGGGTGGGTTGGTGGGGGAGCACCCTCATAGAAGCTGGGTAAATAATAAATATCCAGTAAAAAGAAGTGTTAAATGAGGCCACTTTGGTAGAGAGGAGTTAGTCAAGTTGGTAACATAAAAATGCACACCTCATGATTAAAATGAGAAAATATCCAATTAAGGAAAGCTAACCTTACTGGTTTATGTGAACACTTTCCAAAAAGAAGTTTCATCAATGCCAAAAAAGGACAAGTCAAAAAAAGATGTTGAAACTGTCAGTCATCAAATTAATGTAAATTAAAGCCACAGCAATATGTTTTTATACAATTACTACAATTGATGATGATATTAATTGGTCACACATCTGACAAGAACCATTAACTATGACAATCATGAAGCTTCCAAACATATATACATCAAAGTAATACTGCGAATCAATTAGTCAGGTCAATAAAAGTCCAGGTTCTATCACATGACAGAGGAAATACACTTAAAAATAACTAAGCAAGTGTAATACAGTGTTTTGCTGATGTCAAAACATGTAAACATATATGAAGAGGACCTGGTGCAAACACACAAATTTATTCTTAATGCCAAGCTTCTTTATAATGACAGGAAGGAGATAAGTTTTGCTTGAGGATTTAATGGGACAGGAGAAAGCAGAAAAATATTCAGATTCTTACATTTGACTTCAATGCACTCATGCATAGATATGCATTTGAAACAGCAAAGTATTTCTAAATTGTATGAAATATAATGTATGTCAAAATCTTAACATGTACTGATGATTTTCATAATAGTGATATTAAACATATATACTTTTTCAGGCAAAACTTTGAAATAAAACTATTTCTCAATGAAATGGACTATACACAACAATGTATAAAACATATTCAAAGAGTTATTATTTGAGCAAAAGAAACCCCAGGAGGTATACAATGTGATTACACATGCAGCACATTCTAAAGAAAATGCTAAGGAATAGAAAAAGAACAAATAGTCAACCAGACCAAAGTTTTTTCAAGAAAAAGTAGGGTTATATCAATGTAAAAGAATCAAAATTGAACTCTTTAGGGCGATGGGGTAATTTGCTTCTTTTCCATGGCAGGACATACATAAGTGACAAAAGCATTGAAGATGCGAATTTTGTCAGTATAGATTTTCCCATAATAAACCTGCCTTGGAGACTTAATCTAAACCTGAATTAACAAATGCCTTTGGAGTTCAAGAAATGTTCCAGGGGTTAAGCACATTAGGTCTTGCAGAGGACCCTGGGCCCATTCCCAACACTCACATGGTCAATCACAACTGCCTATGTCTCTGTTTCCAGCTGATCTGACACCCACTTTGTACATGCTCATTCTCCTACCTATTAGTCCATATACAGAAATATGTACATTCTTTTTTTTTATTAACTTGAGTATTTCTTATATACATTTCGAGTGTTATTCCCTTTCCCGGTTTCCGGGCAAACATCCCCCTCCCCCCTCCCCTTCCTTATGGGTGTTCCCCTCCCAACCCTCCCCCCATTGCCGCCCTCCCCCATAGACTAGTTCACTGGGGGTACATTCTTAAACATATACACATACATACACATGAAATGCATGAATTTTAAATTCAACAACCTTAATGACCTTTCTTATGCTTTCAGATTCTATGCTGGGATTAGGTTGCATGCTCTGTGGCTTCAGTAAACAAGAGTTGTTAAGATACCTTCCCTTCTTTCTTAATAGCATTTTACTTCACTGAATTTTCTGAGAGGTTCTATGTAGACTGCTATTGGATGTAAAGTTATCCAAGGTAAGTAAATTGTTCTCATGTATTAGGAAAGTAAAAATGAAATCAATTGAGTAAGATTTCTATCAAATGTGCTATTTGGTATCTGATGAAACATTCATATTCAGTAAAGAAATAATTCTGTCTTTAATTTTTAATAAACAAAATTTTCTCTGAGATACATACTCATACTTTTATTTTAATATAAGGGATCCATTTTAAGTTGGCCAGATATAAAATAATAGCCTAACATTACAATGATTTACCAGATCCCGACTTTCAGCTGCAATTTAGAAGTAGAGTCACATATGTCAGGAGTTTAAGTTGTCCCCTGCTAGCCTGGAGAAACTGGAATGCTGGGCTCTCTGATAATTACTCCAAGTAATTGCCATGTCTCTAGTTTCTTATCCATGAAGGCCTTTTTCTTACCCCAGATTTGTGCCCATTCTCCTTTAATAATGAATCTCATGGTCACTTCGGTAATACATACAAAGCATGGCCTCTTAGCATTCTAAGTTATCTCTAGTAGCATAGACAGTTTTGATATAATCATTCCAGTACTATGCTAAACTAAATATTGAGACTCTACAACACTCTGATACCACATACCATTCTCCTTGCTCTTTTATCTTCAAGAAGAGCAGTGTCATGCCAAATCTACTTGTTGCGTGTAATTTTAATTAATCCATGCTCTGGCTAGTTGTGGGCAACAGCAGTCTCACCCAGACCTCATTAGCTAGCCAAGCTGCTCCAGTCTCTTTTCCTTGTCTGGTGCAACGACCATCTCAACCGGCTCCCATGGCTACCTTACACTTTTCCCAGAAATGCTGAAAGTTGCGATAACTCTACACTGACAATCCACCACTGTGGCTGGCTCTACCGAGCACCATGTGACTGTGTCCCCTCTATTGTCCACCTGAATCATTGCAAATGGAAAACACCATGCAATCTTAATATTTTAAATCAGCCAGATGTCAAAACTACTTGGCTCAGAATCTATTATCCTAAACTTATCAGTCTATTATTCTATGTTGGAATTTTTTTCAGTGATGAATGCCACGCCCAACCTCGACCAGCAAGGAAGACACGACCACAGGAGATCTTCTTCAAGCAGTTTTACTTAGGAACCTTGATACAATCTTCTGAACTCTCTCTCTTCTGACTCTCTCTCTTACTCTCTCTCTCTCCCTTCTCTCTCTCTCTCTCCTGACTCTCTCTTCTTCTCTTATCCAAGTCTCTCTCTCTCTCTGTTTCTCTTCTGACTCTCTCTTTTGACTCTCTCTCCTCTGACTCTCTCCCTTCTGAATCTCTCTTTCTCTCTCTTCCCTGGGGAATGCCCTGCACCACACTTAAATAGCTAGCACTGGCCAGTCCTAGCAAGCCACGTGGGTCATGTAGATAGGCTGTCACTATGCAGAAGCTAGCGGGCCAGGCAGACGTAGCCAAATAAGGACTTGTTTACTGCAAGGAGCGCTCACAGTTGGGAGGGTGGAAGGCAGAAACCAGCGCTATCTTTGAGGCACCGCACATCGCAGCTCTCTACAGATGAAGGCTGCCACCAGCAACCCCTGTCATACATTGTGCCTGTACTCCTCTCTCCAACACCTGCCCAAAACACCTTTCTTTATTGTGGCCTCCTCTTTTTCTCTGGGACCCAGAAAACCCACTTCCATATCTGTGCCCAGCATTTACTTCTGCAGTCATTATTTGGCCAATCTAACACTTAGGAAACTGGATTTTAGTTATCAACTCCTCCCCCTACATCTACTGAACCTTGATAAAGTCTATACTCAAAGTGCATGCTAGGAAATATTTCCAACCTGTTTCCCTTTGCACGAAATTATTCTCTATGACTGTAATTTTCCAGACCCGTCTTGAGTAAATGAATATTATCAACCATGAAGGGCTGAATCTTTTTTATTTTTTCCATCTTTATTAACTTGGGTATTTCTTATTTACATTTTGATTGTTATTCCCTTTCCCAGTTTCCGGGCCAACATCCCTCTAACTCCTCCCCCTCCCCATACTCCCCCCATTACTGCCCTCCCTCCAACAATCACGTTCACTGGGGGGTTCAGTCTTGGCAGGAACAAGGGCTTCCCTTTCCACTGGTGCCCTTACTAGGCTATTCATTGCTACCTATGCAGTTGGAGCCCAGGGTCAGTCCATGTATAGTCTTTGGGTAGAGGCTTAGTCCCTGGAAACTCTGGTTGGTTGTCACTGTTGTTCATATGGGGTCTCAAGCTGAAGGGCTGAATCTTAATTCCCCCCAAATAACCATATCTCTCAAAAACTGATATGTTACTAATGCAGAAAGATTTTTCTATAGCCGTGACTTAGACTTTTAAATGTGTTGTAAACCGTATATTCAACTGAGGACAATCACAATCTGGAAGCATACTTGTTTTCTTGTAACAAAATTAATCTTTATTATTGTCATAGTTACTTCTCTATTGCTATAAAGAGATAGTATGACCATGGCAACACTTACAATGTAAACCATTTAATTGGAGACTTGCTTACAGTTCTAGAAAGTGACACCATTATCATCATGATTCGGAGCATGGTTACATGAAGACAGGACCTAGAGCACTAATTAAAAGCTACAGTCTGATCTATAGGCAGAGAGGAATTTGGGTCAAGGGAATGGGATTTTTAATCCTCAAATCTCACCCCTAGTGACACATTTCCTCTAGTAAGGTCATAATTCCTAATTCTTTCAAATAGTGTCACTTCTTAGTGACTAAGCATTTACTATATGAGCCTATGCTGGGGAGGGGGGCTATCAAAACTTCTGAAACTTGTTGAATAGTTTCCTCTTTAAGACTTATACTATCTACTTTATACACTACTTTTGTAGGCTGTAATGCATAAACCAATATTTGTAGAATATACTGTTCAGATAGCTATTTCGTCACACTTGGCACATTCTGTTATTGATGGTGGTATGAGGCTCATAAGACTCCAGTGGCTAATAATACTTAAAAGCTCAGAAAGTACAGAAAATTTATAAAACTCTCAAAGGTCATGTTCATGATTATTGAAGGAATAACATCCAGGAACGCAGTTTTCTGAGTGTTCACCCTTGCGGGACGAGCATTCCAGGAATACAGATACTTTTGTGTCGGATAGCAAGCCTCCTGTAAAATACTGTAATGTTTGTATTTTATGTGTTTATAAAATAGTGTGTTTCCCTGTGGCTCTTTCAAATAGCCTTGGTACTACTTATCTCCCCTCCTTCACTGTACCTCTGCCTTCGCCTTCATTACCTCTCTTTTATTAAAGTCCTGTCCCCAATTTTCAATTATTGTAACTCCAAATAATACATCTGTAATACTGTAACTATAGTCAAAGCCCAGTGAAAAATCACAGAGGAGGTAACAATAAGAATTTAAAAGCCAGAGGACTAGGATGCCGGTTGCTAAGTAGTGTCTTCTAGGCATAGTTTCATACATGAAATGATAATAATATGACCACTTAAAGCAAGTCCTAAATAATTGCATCACCAGTTAGAATCCCAAAGGAGATGAGAAAAGTTTCTAAAGATCCCACACTTAAAAGCTACAACAATAAGTTGCTTTGAGAGAGGAGGATTTCTCAAGACAAGAGTTCCAGGATAAGTTACAAATTTCATGTGGTCATCAGTAAACACAGATACATATGAAAAAACCTAAATGGACTCAATACAATGGGTGTCTGTGTGTCTGTGTGTGTTTGTAAATAAGTTATTAAAGAAGAAAAGGTCATGACTTGAAAGAGAATAAAGTGAAGGCACATGCTAGAAAACGGAGGTGCAGAGTCAGGCAGAAAACTCTTTAATAGATAAAGTGCACAATTATGAAATCATAAGTAAATATATACGTAGATAGGAGATAGATAGATAGATAGATAGATAGATAGATAGACAGACAGACAATTCTAAGCAGCTTTTTTTGACTCAGCAGTGTTTTAGTGTATATTATTTTTCTGCCACAACAAAAGACAAGAGGGATCATTGCTAAGGTAGATCTGTGTAAAATTTCAGGATATCACAAAAAATAATCTACAAAGAGAAATTCTACAAGTAAGATGAGTAAAATGTCATATTAATTTTAATATGAATGTATACAGCAACTGACATTAGTCTACATAGTTCACAGAGGGATCATGATTTATTTTCAACTTCAAAGTACAATAACTAGATCATATAATTCTATTATAATCCTCTAATCTAATCTTGCTCCTTTCAAGCAAAAATCTCTGAGATACTTCCAATTTTTGTACTGTTCTGGCTTTCTCGGTTTAAGGCGTGTTCTGTCTTGAGGTCTTTTCTGACCACTTTCTTATGGCAACCTTCTCTCTCTTTTCTCTCTTACTTTCCCTCCTCCTCTGCTGCAAAAGTCCCACCCTATTCTCTCTTTTGAATTTTCCCGACAAAACTGAGAATAAATGATTAACAATGTTTACACAAACTTTATATACACTTTTTGACGTAAGCCTTACAATGCTGTACTCAGATTGCAATAAGGTAGGAGGGCAGAGAAACTAGTATTTGAATATCATAAGGATAAACTTTACATGGTGCATAATAACATTATGCCTACAGCAAAAGCTTGCAATAAATCTACATAAGCCATGTAATGTGACTTTAATATGGTCTATAGTATGGACAATATTGAATGCTCCTGGAAAATAAAAAATCAAGTAACACATGAAACCTGAAAATTGGTTTCAAGGGTTCTCCAGGTCTATCTTGTCATTGCTCACTATAGCTTGCTCTTTGAGATGAGACAGATGTCATCAGACACATCAAAGGTAACTGACAGAAGCATTGCTTTAACCATCTATGTCCCACTTCAAGACACACCATGAGAGGTGGGCAGCTTGATATAAGACGCAAGATGAAACAAAAAATTAAACACAAGTAAAAAATCTTATCTTGTTATACTAATAACATAAAGGGACAATTATATAATCGCAGCAACATTCAAAAAACAATTTTGATTAAATTTATGATCACTTCCTAATTAAATCATTGGAAGCTAAAATAATAAGGGATTTTAATTTCAGTTCAAGCAAACTGTTGTTTTTATCATTCTTTTTTCCCCGTTTTTTCTTTTCTTTTTTTTTTTTTTCGTTTTTTCTTTATTAACTTGGGTATTTCTTATTTACATTCTGATTGTTATTCCCTTTCCCAGTTTCAGGGCCAATATCCCTCTAACTCCTCCCCCTCCCCTTTGCTCTGGGTGTTCCCCTCCCCATACTCCCCCCATTACTGCCCTCCCCCCAACAATCAGGTTCACTGGGGGTTCAGTCTTAGCATGAAATAGGGCTTCCGCTTCCACTGGTGCTCTTACTAGGCTATTCATTGCTACCTATGAGGTTAGAGTTCAGGGTCAGTCCATGTATAGTCTTTGGGTAGTGGCTTAGTCCCTGGAAGCTCTGGTTAGTTGGCATTGTTGTTCATAGGGGGTCTCGAGCCCCTTCAAGCTCTTCCATTCCTTTCTCTGATTCCTTCAACGGGGGTCCCATTCTCAGTTCAGTGGTTTGCTGCTGGCATTTGCCTATGTCTTTGCTGTATTCTGGCTGTGTATCTCGGGAGAGATCTACATCCGGCTCCTGTCGGCCTGCAATTCTTTGCTTCATCCATCTTGTCTAATTGGATGACTGTATATGCATGGGCCACATGTGGGGCAGACTCTGAATGGGTGTTCCTTCTGTGTCTGTTTTTTTCTTTGCCTCTCTATTCCCTGCCAAGGGTATTCTTGTTCCCCGTTTAAAGAAGGAGTGAAGCATTCACATTTTGATCATCCGTCTTGAGTTTCATTTGTTCTAGGCATCTAGGGTAATTCAAGCATTTGGGCTAATAGCCACTTATCAATGAGTGCATACCATGTGTGTTTTTCTGTGATTGGGTTACCTCACTCAGGATGATATTTTCCAGTTCCCTCCATTTGCCTATAAATTTCATAAAGTCATTATTTTTGATAGCTGATTAATGTTCCATTGTGTAGATGTACCACATTTTCTGTATCCACTCCTCTGTTGAAGGGCATCTGGGTTCTTTCCAGCTTCTGGCTATTATAAATAAGACTGCTATGAACATAGTGGAGCATGTGTCTTTTTTATATGTTGGGGCATCTTGTGGGTATATACCCAAGAGAGGTATAGCTGGATTCTCAGGTAGTCCAATGTCCAATTTTCTGAGGAACCTCCAGACTGATTTCCAGAATGGTTTTACCAGTCTGCAATCCCACCAACAATGGAGGAGTGTTCCTCTTTCTCCACATCCTCACCAGCATTTGCTGTCACCTGAGTGTTAGATCTTAGCCATTCTCACTGGTGTGAGGTGAAATCTCAGGGTTGTTTGATTTTCATTTCCCATATGACTAAATATGTTGAACATTTCTTTAGGTGTTTCTCAGCCATTCGGCATTTTCAGCTGTGAATCTTTGTTTAGCTCTGAACCCCATTTTTTATTAGGGTTATTTGTCTCCCTGAGGTCTAACTTCTTCAGTTCTTTGTATATTTTGGTTATAAGCCCTCTATCTGTTGTACAATTGGTAAAGATCTTTTCCCAATCTGTTGGTTGCTATTTTGTCCTAACCACAGTGTCCTTTGCCTACAGAAGCTTTGCAGTTTTATGAGATCCCATTTATCGATTCTTGATCTTAGAGCATAAGCCATTGGTGTTTTGTTCAGGAAATTTTTTCCAGTGCCCATGTGTTTGAGATGCTTCCCCACTTCTTCTATTAGTTTGAGTGTATCTGGTTTGATGTGGAGGTTCTTGACCCACTTGGACTTGAGCTTTGTACAGGGTGATAAGCATGAATCGATCTGCATTCTTCTACATGTTGACCTCCAGTTGAACCAGCACCATTTGCTGAAAATGCTATCTTTTTTCCATTGGATGGTTTTGGCTCCTTTGTCAAAAATCAAGTGACCATAGGTGTGTGGGTTCATTTCTGGGTCTTCAATTCTATTCCATTGCTCTATCTGTCTGTCTCTGTACCAATACCATGCAGTTTTTATCACTATTGCTCTGTAATACCGCTTGAGTTCAGGGATAGTGATTCCCCCTGAAGTCCTTTTATTGTTGAGGATAGTTTTAGCTATCCTGGGTTTTTTGTTATTCCAGATGAATTTGCAAATTGTTCTGTCTAACTCTTTGAAGAATTGGATTGGTATTTTGATGGGGATTGCATTGAATCTGTAGATTGCTTTTGGTAAAATGGCCATTTTTACTATATTAATCCTGCCAATCCATGAGCAGGGGAGATCTTTCCATCTTCTGAGGTCTTCTTCAATTTCTTTCTTCAGAGTCTTGAAGTTCTTATTGTACAGATCTTTTACTTGCTTGGTTAAAGTCACACTGAAGTACTTTATATTATTTGGGATTATTATGAAGGGTGTCGTTTCCCTACTTTCTTTCTCGGCTTGTTTCTCTTTTATGTAGAGGAAGGCTACTGATTTGAGTTAATTTTATATCCAGCCTCTTTGCCGAAGGTGTTTATCAGGTTTAGTAGTTCTCTGGTGGAACTTTGGGGATCACTTATATATACTATCAATCATTCGCAAAAAATGATATTTTGACTTCTTCATTTCCAATCTGTATCCCCTTGATCTCCATTTGTTGTCTGATTGCTTTGGCTAGAACTTCAAGAACTATATTGAATAAAAGGGAGAGAGTGGGCAGCATTTTCTAGTGCCTGATTTTAATGGAATTGCTTCAAGTTTCTCTCCATTTAGTTTAATGTTAGCGACTGGTTTGCTGTATATGGCTTTTACTATGTTTAGGTATGTGCCTTGAATTCCTATTCTTTCCAGGACTTTTATCATGAAGGGGGGTTGAATTTTGTCAAATGCTTTCTCGGCATCTAATGACATGATCATGTGGTTTTGTTCTTTCAGTTTGCTTGTCTAATGGATCACGTTGATGTTTTCCGTATATTAAACCATCCCTGAATGCCTGGGATGAAGCCTACTTGATCATGGTGGATGATTGTTTTGATGTGCTCTTGAATTCGGTTTGCCAGAATTTTATTGAGTATTTTTGCGTCGATATTCATAAGGGAAATTGGTCTGAAGTTCTCTTTCTTTGTTGGGTCTTTGTGTGGTTTAGGTATAAGAGTAATTGTGGCTTCATAGAAGGAATTCGGGAGTGATCCATCTGTTTCAGTTTTGTGGAATAGTTTGGATAGTATTGGTATGAGGTCTTCTATGAAGGTCTGATAGAATTCTGCACTAAACCCATCTGGACCTGGGCTCTTTTTTGTTGGGAGACCTTTAATGACTGCTTCTATTTCCTTAGGAGTTATGGGGTTGTTTAAATGATTTATCTGTTCCTGATTTAACTTTGGTACCTGGTATCTGTCTAGGTACCAAATTTCTAGGTGTCAATTTCCTGCAGATTTTCAAGTTTTGTTGAATATAGGCTTTTGCAGTAGGATCTGATGATTTTTTGAATTTCCTCTGATTCTGTAGTTATGTTTCCCTTTTCATTTCTGATGTTGTTAATTTGGACACACTCTCTGTGTCGTCTCTTTAGTCTGGATAAGGGTTTATCTATCTTGTTGATTTTCTCAAAGAACCACCTTTTGGTTCTGTTGCGTCTTTCTATTTTCCTTTGTGTTTCTATTTGGTTGATTTGGGCTCTGAGTTTGATTATTTCCTGCCCTCTAGTCCCCCTAGGTGTATTTGCTTCTTTTTGTTCTAGAGCTTTTAGGTGTGCTGTCAAGCTGGTGACATTTGCACTCTCCTGTTTCTTTCTGCAGGCACTCAGAGTTATGAGTTTTCCTCTCAGCACAGCTTTCATTGTTTTATCATTCTTAAAAGTTAAGCAATGCAATGATTTCTTCCTGTGATCAAGAACAAATCTGGGATGATATATTCGTTCAAAATTATATATATACATATATATATATATTTGTTTCTATGATTATTGTTACTCCATTTAACAAGACAAGTCAATAACGGACATTTTATTTTATAACTTTAAAGAAGATATAGAAAATATTCTATTCAGAAATAACATATTCAACTATTTTATCTACATTATTATTACACAAAAGCTAGTAAACCTGTCTTAAAATAACAAGCTGAATTTTAAAAAGTGACAGTTTATTATTTCAGAATTTCATGCACAAATTTAATGAATCCATTTTTATCCTATCCACTAGATACTAGTCTGTTCAGTTTTTTCCCAGATTCCCTCAATTTGAGCAATGCATAACTTTATCCTTATTCAATCAAAATATTTTAAATGGGATTTTTTCTATTTTAATTCAAAACTAAAAGCAGTTACGTTTCCATCACCAGAAATATTCTAATTGTCCACATCATGAAAGAATACTGTTCATAAAAATTATTTTAAAATCGTTAAAGAGAGAGATGTGAGCATAAGTGGCTTGATTATTATCACTAACTCTAGTGTGGATGCTGTACAAACACAGAGAAAATTCCTGTGACTTGTCACAGCAATTAGCATAAGTACCACACTCTCTTTGCACCTCGTAGTTAGGGATGATTGCTTAGATCATTTTCCCACCCTCATACTAAAAATTACCACTTTTACTCTCATGTGCTTGGATCGTTTAATCCCAAAAACATGTTTAGATCTTTTATGTTTCTCTCTTTTTGTTTAATTTATCCATCACTTTTACCTTTTATAATAGTTTATTAAAGTATGATTCCTAACTTCCTCTTCAGTAGTCATTTTCTACATTGTAAAGAAGAATAGCGATCAGAAACTGGCATCACTCTTATTCTTACCTAATAGGAGAAATTGTACTACATCACTGTCTAGACTAACCTGAGTTGAAGATATGCATCATGGTTACTTCCAGCTCTCACCTCAACATAATGACACAGCCATTTGGGAAAGGGTATGAAACTGGAAAGCCATTTAACTGGGGAGCTTGTCTGAAGCAAGAATGAGGTTGAGATGTGTCGAGTTCCAGACAATCTTATCCTGAGACCAGCGGGAGCATGACTCTTTTCTACCCTCCACTAGGCTTACATGCCCCACCTCACATAAGCCTTTTGGCCACCACTTCTGCCATTGTTGATGTAGTCATGTAGCATGGTGGCCAAATTACACATCCTCTCTACCTCTAAGGACATGTCCAGCAAGCACTTGAACTTCTTCTTCATGAAAGTGAATAGTACCCAGCACCTCAGCACCAGATACTCAGACTGAAAACTCTACCTACACCTCAAGTTTTGTAGAGGCCTTATTTACTCCAATAAAAGAGGACCATTTCACTGAAAACCATCTCTGAAAAGGCCATTTCTCCCTAACCAACATTCTGCGGGACCTGCCTGCCTAACTATCCTTCATTCTTTCTAGCCAGGCCCAGTGTGCAATGGTGCCTGGGCAACATCAGGGCAGAGCAGAAACAAACGGACAGAGGCAACCTCAGTTTAATAACTGTCTCTATCAAATTGTTGCATGGACCACATCCATGAGGCAATTTCTTAATTACTAGTTGACATGGCAAGACCCAGGACACTGTGGAGAGTTCTATCCCTAGGCAGATGAGTCTGTGTTATATCAGAAAGCCAGTGGGGAGGCCTTAAGCATTATTTTCTAATGGCCTTTGATTCACCTTGTACCTCCATGTTCATGTTTAAGCTTCTGCCCTCGTTTCTCACAATCATGTTACATTTCAATTCCTCCCCAAGTTTCTTCATCTCAGTGTTTGTAATCATGGAAGGAGAAAAAGGCTAGAATAATATATGTCAAATTACCAAGATATCTTGTGATGACTTGATTTAATGAGTAATATACCTCCTGACTTGGTATCTGAATATACACAAACACATGGAAGAGTGCTTAATAAATTTTCCTTAAATATTTACAGTTACTTTATGTGAGTTGTGTAAGCTGCATTTTTACTTTGAAAACAGGCAGTGGTGTCAGTTTGCCTAAAATATGGAAATAGAATTTCAAGTTTACTGAGCAGGTAGTCAAGCTGTGACTTGTAGTAATTTATCACACACCTGCCTGCTTCTATAAAGTTTATTTGATTACAATTCTCTTAGTGCAGGTTGGGCACTGTGGGAAAAAGCCAGACATCACTTAGCATACCCCAGGTAATTTTCTCAAATTACTCAGGTTATCTTTCTGGCATCTGGGTGAGCACAAATCTTTGTGAAGTGGGGGATATGAATGAACACAAAGAAAAATTTGTATATGCAACAAAGTGAAGAAGAGAATAACAGAAATATGAGTGTAAGACTAGTTCACACACTACTGAGACTTCAACCTCTTATATAACCTAACATTGTCTTGCAAAGATAAACTTTTTGCTTAAGAAAGAAAAAATATTTTCTTAGTAATTGCCAGATTTATGAAGATTCTTTCCCTTAAACCACTGATTTGTTTAGTTCTTGTTTTAAAAGGTATATAACAATCATGTATACTTCTTTGTGTGTATATGTGCATCTGAGTCTTTTGATCGTCAGAGACAAAAGAAGACACCAGATCCAGCAGAGCTGGAGTTATAGAGAGGTGAGAATTACTGGACATGAGTTCTGAGAATTGAATCCAGGTCCTTTGAAATATCAGCAAGTGAATCACTACTGAGCCATTTGTATAGTCCTCAGATTTGATGGGTTCTTAGAAAAGAAAAAAAAATATAATGTGTAGCAAAGATACATCAGTAGTTTGGAGTAGCTGTAGAAAATCTATGCAATAGTCAATAACTGAAGATTTAATTAGCTGTCCTTAATTAGAAGATATCACAGCTTTGTTTCTAAAGACAGGCTATACCCTGAATCCTATAATTTAACTTATTTCAAAATCCTTTGTCTTTCGACTGTCTTCTAACTCAACATTTTGCAATTACTTGTCTAAAATGTCTTAACTATTATTTTATCTCATGCGTACATTATTAGATATAAGTGCCATGCTTTTATATTTAAAAGAAAGCTTTGAAACATGTAGAGTTAGCATGACAGTGGATATCAAAGCATAGGCTGTCTAGAGATGGTTTCAATGAATCACTCTGAGGTAATGAAACTAGCATATAAATTAATATGTGATTTGTATGTGTTTAGATTTATACAGGTATCAAAGTTTATAAAACTGAACACTTAAGTTTCAACCATTTTGTGCTGGTAAGATAGCTCAGCATTTATGAGTACTTGTTGATTTTCCAAACAGTTAGGGTCCCAACATCCATGCAAGGTATTGCATAACACCCTGAAACTAGAAATCCAGGGAGTACAGTATGCTCTCCTGACCTCAACAAGTATCTAACAAATATACATACCTACAAACACTCCTACACACACACACACACACACACACACACACACACACACACACACACACACACACACTCAAATGCAGCTGCTATACAACCAATTAAATATATTATGTGTCAAGGCCAGTTACTCCATAAAAGAAAAATTTTCAGGATCTTATGTTCAGAACAGCTCCATATAGCTTCCTCACACGAAGTTAGAGTAAAAGAGTTCCTAACCTTTGCAAGGCTGAAAACCAAGCTGCTTCAAACATGCACAAACACAAGGCTCTCTTGAAGTTTATCTGTCCCTATTCTACAATGTGCTCATATTGCTCTGATGCAAAGCACTTTATTGTGTATTCAACAACATCCCTTTAGATGCAATGGAGAGTATTTTAAACATTTATTTTATTTTCAAAAATGCAAAGACAATTTTGCGTTTTTAAATGTCTTATTTATGTTGTAGTTGTCAGACTATCATGATATATTACCATTTTTAAAGAACCACTCTTTAGTGAATTGATTTTGATAACATGGGTTCATTAACTTGAAGTTCTTGTTTCTTTAAACATAGCATATTATTATTGTAACTTTATCATTTGTTTCTGCTTCAACCTGGAGTATCTTATATGTTTTCCCTGTTGGATACTTCATGAGCAGTCAGGAGGCTGCTCACATCTGTTAACAACATGTTAGTAATGGCTGCTGTCCACTCCTGTATTCACAGATCTTACTAACCAACTTCCTGCTCAAGACATTGAGATTGTATCTTTCTTCAGAGTGATACCATTTTACCTTATATTGTTTTGTCACCAAATTTAGCTCTTCCCCCAATGTCCCTATTTGACAAGGATCATGTCTTAGATAGATTCTATGACTAACAGGAAGGGTATATTAATATAGTGTCAGAAAAATCCACTAAAAGGCTCAAGAATATGGACTCATCTGTAGAGAACAGTATTAAAAAATAAACTGACAGACAGAAAGACTGACTGAAATCTCCAACAATCCCTGGTTTATGGCACTCAACAACCAAGATTCTGAGACATTGTCAGTATTAATGATATAGACACATGGAGAACCAGATTCACAGTTGTCAATCTGCAGCACCACCTGATAATAATTTTCTGTTGTTATGCAGCTGTCCGAGTAGCTTAAGACAAACCCCCATATTAGGAATGATACCATCTATGTGGTTCCCTAAGCTCAAAGTCAAAGTGGTAATTGGGATGAAGCACTCTGCACTCTCAGGGAGAGAAATGCTTCCACCCTCATTTGGTACATAATGAGCAATTGGAAGAACAACTGACTTGCATGAAGCTAATGTAACTCAAGTCTCTGATCATAATTCAAGGTTGTCTCCATTATTCTACAATGGCAGATTTATTCTAACTGGTAACTGACTAGGAAGTCTCATTCACATTTCACATTACTGTTAATACTTTTCATGGTCAGAGAAAATGCTATTTTCTTTAAAGGATTTATAATAACAAGCCTGGAAAAAGATTATTAGAGTTTCCGAAGCATCTGCAGGCCAGAAATCTTGCTGGTCCTGTTCATGGCATAGCCCAGCTGTGATAAGTGCATGGCCATGATGAAAAAAAGGATGGATGGGAAAACACAGCAATAGTGATGAGTAGGAACATAGGAGGACATGTGGGTGGCAATAAATGAGGATTGTCATGAAGACATGGAATGGTATCTTGTGCCTAACCTTATAATCTTTCTAAGGCACAATTATAATTTTGTCTTGTCCTTTATGGTTGTAGCTCATTTCACGAATTCCAGTCTGGCAAGTATCATATACTTTACAATTCGATCCCTGCCTGACTGCCGGTATTGTGTGCCTATTAATTTTTTAGCAGATTCATGCCTCCCCTGGAAAACTGATTGTAAACCCTTGTATTAATTACTTATGTTTTGTGTGATAAAACAGTATGACTGCAAAAACTTGCATATAGAAAGAGTTTACTTTGGCTTGTGGTTCCAGAGGGAGTGTCCATCCTGGTGGGGAGGCATGGTACTGAGCAGCAGCCATGGCATCAGGAACAGGAAGCTGAAATCTTGCATCCTGGACTGCAAATATGTAGCAGAGAAAGTGAACCAGGAATGATGCAGTGATCCTAATCTCAGAGCCCATTGTAATTGCCATTCTTCCTCCAGAAAATCCACACCTCAAAGCAGGGCCAGCAAAGGGGACTAAATATTCATTTGCCCAAGGCTAAGGAGCAGGTTTTTCACTTCAGCACTCTTCTCCACAGAAGCATTACTTAGAAACAACTTCCTTACAAGTGAATCAGGCTTCCAGCTTGCTTTTATACATTCTATTTACTTAGCAGATGCTCTACCCAGCTGCCCAGAAGACTAGAAATCCATAAGCCTTAAACAATGAAGAATAAGAATTTCTAAGCAAAATGAAACAAATGTATCCTTGTCTAGTTAATCTGTTTTAATAACTTGTACCTCTAAGCACAGTCCCTGATATCTGTAGCCAGTTGATTACCCTATCACCTTCTTTGAGTTCTATATCGATTGAAATTTTCGTTAGTAAAAAAAAAATTGTTATTAAGCCTTTTTACTCCAGGGTTTTAAGATAAAATCCAACTCTACCAGTGTTTCCTTTTGACCTCTTTTCTCTAATGAAAATAGGTGTTAAGAGTTTTTACAACATGGTCCTTGAACTCCTCCTAAGAGCACTTTTAATGCAATGGATTGGAGTTTCACCCTGCTACATCAGGCCTCTATAATGTTGGCAAAATACCTGCTAATATAGAGCAAGCCAGACATATAACACAGGAGCAGTAATGTTAAAAAACTCGTTAGATCTGTGAAGGACTCTTAGCTGCTCGGACAGCTAGAGCACTGATTAGTGCACACTGTGCTGCTTAAATTACTTCAAATTTTCTATGAACATGGAGAATGAGGAGGGAGATCCCTGTCTCAGTTTAAGTGGGTCATTTGCATGAATGTCCTTGGTCTAGAGAGATTTAGCCTGTGGGTTCCTTGAGGCAGTGATCTCAGTAATGGCAAAAATGTCAGTCTTGAGAGTTGTCACATGCAGAATTAAAACTGTCTGTTCGTTTCCCAAGGTTAATGTGCCATCATTTCAGTTCAGTTTCTGAAAAACACATTAGGAGTCTTAAGATTTCCTCCAGTGCTGTTTATATTGACAAACCTAGATTTTTCTCCATTGCTTTGTTATGTATCATCTTTTTGGATAAGTGGGCCACTTGACCCCTTTATGTCCTTCTCCTTTAAAGCCATTTAAGAGGTGTACTTCCTAACACTTGTTTATTATACACACTGTAAAGACAATGGCCTTTGAAAGTGAATATTAAATATTTAATGATTAGCAATTATTAGCAAATTTGTGATTCTTATAAAACTTGTGTGGGATTTTCGATAGATGCCAATTTGAGGGATGAGGGGCAAAGTAAGGTTAAAAGGTTTGCTGCTGTAATTGAACTACAGAACCTGACATGCCTGAGGGACAAAACAAACTTTGACGTCTTGCAGGTGTGATTTCTGCATCTTCTGTGAGAAATCCTGATGGGACTACTCATACGATTTAGGAGAGTGTTCAGCAGGATAAAGGCAAAAGATGGATGCTAAGAGGCTCCCAGACAGAGCAAACTCCAGATCAGCTAAGAGATCAAGATAAAGTCTCTCCCTCTCAATACTTCCAAACAGGAAATGGTTCCATTGTCATGTTGAAACGGTGGCATGAGAGGATAAAATCCCAACCCCCAAATTACACGTAAATGTTAGGGTTTTAACTGTGAAACATTAAATGCTAGACTATATCAATGAACCCATAGGAAAATCAAGGGCACACTTTTCTGTTATAATATAATTAAAATTTTTCTTTGAGGAAATAAAACATACTCAAGCCTGAAAGTTAGCATAAAAATGCAATCTAAAGGAGATTATTTAAAATAGGAAAATGTAATTTCCTTTCCCAGATCAATTTTACTTACGAATTCAAACATGTATAAATGTATTTTGATGTTAACATCCAAATAAAGAAAAATACGTCATTGAAACACCAAGGATGAAATGAAGGAGTGTTTCTGAATGTATTTGGTGAGCCACTGTGCATTTCTTCTCAAATAAATAATTTTTAATCGACGTAGATTATGAAACATAGTATAATGTTCACAAAAATGTATGCCATGCAAAGAGAAAAATCAGTATGTTTATTATGTTAGTCTATCATTTGTTTGTTCTTAACTGTTCACATCCCATTAGGTAGAGCTTGAAAATGGATCAACAGATAATAACTTTGATGTTCTTCAGAAGATTGAACTTTGGTACCAAAAGCCTACATTGGGTAGACCATAACTGCCTAGAATTTCAGTTCTGGGGGATTTAATATACTCTTCTAGACCCTTGGTATCAGTGCTCATATAAATATATACATACACCACGCACACACATAAACATATATGGACACACAAAATTAAAAATTAAAAACAAATTTAAAGAACCACCATCTTAGATATTTCTAATTGCACAATTCTATCTTGAAGGTTCACCTGCAACACTCTGAAATGAAGGGGAAAATGTATCAAACTCTAGCTGTAAGTTTTTAGTAATTGAAGAACACTTCCCTCAACTGCTTCAAAGAAGTTTGAAAATCTAAACTAATTAATAAACAAAGACCTTTAAAAATCCATTTAGAAAAGAAATTATTTTCACATATTTTTCTTTATAAAATAATCATGATACAATAATTTACATAATCAATTCCTTTGAACAAGAGGCTTATGCTAATAAAAATCACAATAATGACATCATATTCCAACCTATGTGATTACCACCAATCCAAAAATTTTTGAGAATATTTGACTGAAATTCTGGAAAAATCATTTTAAACTGTTGGTGTTAATGTTGATTAACAAGACCATAGCATTCAATTATGTGGAGCCACCTCTCTATTTTTTAATAATTCTCTTTTAAGAAACTATTTATTTATATAACCAGCTATCTACCTATCTCTCAATGTATCCATCTATTTATTATTGATTTATTTGTATATTTGTGTTGGTGTATATGCATGTGTCTGCTATGCCTGTGTGCAGGAGGAAGCAGACTCCTAGTGTTTTCTCCTGTCACACTCTACATGGTTCTGATAACCAGAGTCTCTACATGAATCTAGGCTTGTGTTTTCTTGGATAGGCTGAGTCTGAGAAATCCCCAGATCCTCTTATCTCAGTAAGGTGGGAACATACTGTTGGCTTGCTATTCAGGTGCTGGCTCTGGTCCTCTCGATGGCAAAGCAAGCAATGTTACCCCCGCCCCAGTAATCTTTCCAGATGGATTTTTTTAAAATGTTCTTGTATTTTAAAAAAAGTCAAAAGAAGCAAATAAAGATGTCAAAATGATACCTCTTCTCTGGGTTGGCAACAGACAAGATGTGTGAACTTTTGAAAATGTTCATGAAGTTCTAATTTCCTATAATGAAACAGAAAATGTTACTAAATTACCTGATAATTGCAAATGTGTCAGAATCTTTAGTTATTTTAAAAAATCTTGTTCGTGCCAATATTGATAAATTACTTTTAAGCTAAAATAGAATGCATAATACAATCATTAAAAAATAATTCTACTACAGTTTATGAAAGGAAAATAGCCATATAATTGGTGCATTAGATTAGAAAATTTGTTGCAGGTGCAACACTCAGAAATGACTTCTAAGGTTTATAAATACTATGTGTTGCATATATTTTCTTTTAAAATTATTTTTATTGAATATTTTATGTATTTGCCTTTCAAATGTTATCCACTATCTAGGTCCTCTCCTCTTCCCTCCCCTCTCTCTCAACCTCTGTGAGGATGCTCCCCCTCCCACCTACCCCCTCCCACCTCACCACCCAAGTATTCCCCTACACTGGGGGAAAAAACCTTCACAGGAGGACCAAGGGCTTCTACTCCTATTGATTCCAGACAATGACATCTTCTCCTACATATGGGGCTGAAGTCATGGGTCCCTTTATGTGTACTTTTTGGTTGGTTTAGTCCCCAGTAGCTCGTGGGGGTCTGGTTGGTTGCTATTATTGTTCTTCCTATGTGGTTGCAAACCTCTTCAGCTCTTTCAGTCCTTTCTCTAACTCCTCCATTGGGGTGCCCATGCTCAGTCTGATTATTTGCTTTCAGCAACCTCATCTGTATCAGTAAGGCTCAGGCAGAGACTCTCAGGAGACATCCATACCACACTCCCATCAGCATGGATTTCCTGGCTTCAGCAATAGTGACTGGGTTTGGTGGCTGCATATGGGATAGATGCCCCAGGTGGGACTGTCTTTGGATAGCCTTTCCTTCAGTCTCTGCTGCACACTTTGTCCCTGTCTTTCCTCCCTTCCAAGTAGGACTGAAGCATCTACATTTTGGTCTTCCTTATTCTTGAGGTTCATATGGTCTCTGAATTGTTTCTTGGGTATTCTTAACTTTTGGGTTAATATCCACTTATCAGTGAGTGTATACATTGGTGTTTTTCTGTGATTGGGTTAACTCACTAAGGACAATATTTTCTAGTTCCATCCATTTGCTTAAAAATGTCATGAAGTCATTTCTTTAATAGCTGAGTAGACTCCATTGTGTAAGTGTATCACATTTTCTGGATTCGCTCCTCTGTTGAAGGACATCCGGGTTCTTTCCAGACCTGGCTATTATAAATAAGACTGCTATAGACATAATGCAATATTTATACCTTTAAATTCCAATGTTATTCCCACTGTTGCAAATTTTATTCAATATTTATTTAAATAACATAAAAATACTCAGAATTTCAATTTTAGCTGATATCTTCGTGGCACATTTCTACATATAAAGAAATGTACTTAATTGAACAGAATTAGTTTTATAGTATCCATTTCTTTATTTTAAAATATACATATTAACTGTTAACTCCTTATTTGGTGGGGTGTTTTTTCTTCTTCTTTTCTAGATATTCCAAAGGTTTTCACTTCTCTCATTTTTACTATTATGTGTAGCTATTTCACCTATATGCCCGTTGCATTTCTCCATATTTCTGAATTTCTGTATTTATGCATTCTATTAATTTTAAAAGATAGAAGGTTCAAATTTCTATTTAGTTTTGTGCCTTAATTTCTCCATGAAACTTACATATCATCTGTATTAAAAAATTGGACTGATACACCTCTCTTAGAATATTGCAGTTCTGAACATAAATACATACTTGGTATACATACCAGATTAAATTCTTCACTTTTCTTCTAATAGTTAAAATATTTCAGTTTCTTATGCATGTGGAAATTTTCAGAAAATTATTCCACATCTAGCACTTTTCAGATTTATTACACAATCATAAAATCTTTATCAACTCAAGGATTTGAGTGCTTTAATAATTAGTATAGTTCATTCCAAGTCTTCAGAATTAGGGTTTAGTTTCCCAAAACTATCTGTAAGAATACCTATTCATAACTGATGCAGAACAGTTGACGTGTATTTCTGTACTTGCCCCTGTTGTCTGACATTAGAGGATGATAATTGATTATTCTATTCAATGATTGCAAGTAATTTCTGAGTGTTGTGCACAAGTTAATGGGAGAGATACTGGTACAATCCCTTTTGATCTTAGAAAGCCCACAAAGTCACTGGGCACTACCAAGGAGTTCTGGACCATGTGGACAATCTTTACGTTCTCTTCATGGCTACATGAGATGATCTTGAGTCAGGTGCTGCCTAGCAGCAAGGAATACCTGCAAATGCTGGCAGAGAAGCTTGTTCCTGAGGAACAGCAAAGAACCTGCTGGAGGCTCAGGTCCTGCCACGTGATATCCCATGGCCTACTTGGGAGTCCTTGAGCTCATTCCTCAATCCATGGTGCAACCGTGTTTGTCTTAGTATTGCCCTTTCCCAACTTTAGCTATTTTGACTTGAAATCAGGATTACAAAATTTTCCTTTGCTGAGGTCTTCATGGAGCATTCTTGTCCCTCCACTCACAGGGGTTGACAGCAACTTGGGCTGAACTGGTCTCTGCTGTGGCATTCTCTCATGAGAAAAACTGAATTTAACACAAAGTGCCTTCTCTGTCACAGCTGCTGCCACCCTCAAAAGACTTCTGCTCTATCAGAAAAAATGTGGAGGTTCCATATGAGTGCATAACTAGAATTTGTTTTTAAGTGTTTGATAACTGTTAAAGCATTATTTGCACCTGTGTGGTAATTTCCAGTGTCATTGGCCAAGCTACAACTGGGATTGGCTCTCTTTTAGTCCTGAAGTTGTGAAGGTCAGCTTGGTCCTAGCTGACCCATTCAGACAATAAAATATGAGACTTAAAATTATAAGCAAAACTGCTTTGCGTTTTCATTTCTTGATGAAGAAAAAGGAATGTTACGGAAGTCTTTGAAAGGAAAATTATACAGATTTAAGGTTTAAAAATATGAAGTTAAAAGAGTATGTTTCAAAATTCACAACCTCAGGGCTAAACACTGTGAAAAGCAAGTCCAGGCAGCCCCGCCCTGCTGCTAGAACTAACAGACCATAAAAGGAAAAGAATGCAGAACAGACCAGGATTATGGATCTGACTCACAGGCCACCTGGCAGGAAGAGATAAGCTCCCAGCCCCCGACATTCAGGACGCACCAAACCTGCCAATGTGTGTAGCTATACCTTATTACCTCATCATGTGAAATAGCCAATCATGTGAACATGTCTATGTGCCTCGTTTGAACCCACCAATCCCCATAACTATGCATCTGCTTCTGTACGCCCGCTTCTGCTTCCCCAAACCCTATAAAAGGCCCATGCTGGAGCTGCTGGGCGCGCAAGTCCTCCGAAGAGACTGTGTGCCCGCAGGTACCTGTGTTTTCCAATAAACCCTCTTGCTGACTGCATCCGAGTGGACTCGGCTCGGTCATTGGGCGCTTGGGACTCCTCCTGAAGGAAAGGTCCTCTCCGGGGGTCTTTCATCTTAACTCTGGGTAAAGGGTGATTGATGTTAGCTTTTAATCTTCCATTCAAAGCCTGCTAATGCAAAGGAGCTAGGTGGGCTTTGAGCTCTCTGTATTAATGAACAGTTGAGGTCCTGATCCCTGGGTGTTTGCAGAGTGTGTGGTGATCATGGGAGACATAATAAGAATAGTGGTAGAGTATGTGTGGTGGAGGATGTTTCGTTTTAGTGGAAATGTCCACATTTTAATTATTCAACTTTTGAATAAACTGTAAAAATGATAAAATAGAATTTGCTTCATAAAAATTTTGTTTCTAAAGTAATAAATATTATAGCAACCTGGTTTAACCAATCTTTCCGAGACTAACAAATCCTCATACATTATTTTTCCTTACATTCTTCTATTCTGTTCACATATCACTTATACATACTATTATATTATTTTACTTATTCTAGCTTTTGTTGAGGAGTTTTTACTTGAGGCTTAATATATGTGGCCGTTTTATCTTGTAGGTTATTATTCTATGTCCCTAAATATGCTGTAAAAAGAGTTCTGTGCTTTGACCTGCTGTCATTTCCCTTATCTTGCTCAACGTTATCAGCCTCCTTTGAGTTCATACTAATTATTTTGTTTCATGAATTTGCTTAGGGACAGATAACAATCTCTAAGGCACAAAGAAAACTTTCACGTAGAGTTATCTGAGGCTTGCTTGAAAGCAGGAGGTAGTACATTAAGAACTTTCTCATGGGGGATACAGAAACAATTTTGACAGAGAAGACATGAGTGAATCATTATGCTAATGGCCCCCCAAGAGTAGAACCGGGAGAGACTCAAACTCAAACCTAAAGTAAAAGACACCAGGTCAACAATCACAGTATGTATCTCAGTATTGCTGGTTTTTTGTCAAACAGATATGCTGGCTTCATGATTCTTACTGTCCCCATAGGAAATGACTGTGCCAGAAGATAAGTCTTGAAAGCTACCAATAAACATCAGAAGAAAAGTCAGAATCCTTATGAGTGTCCTGTAATTAGATATTATGGAATGTTATGTCTATCATGAAGTGTTTGATTGATTTAATGGCAGTTATTATGTACTTAACAATAACCTTCAACCTACAAGTAATAGATGGCTGCAGTAGAAATATAAGAAAGGCCAAATGTTATAAAGTAAGCGGAACAGTGTAATCCTCACAGTATAGAAAAACCTATATCTTGAAAAAATTATGGAAGGAAATATACCATAGCCATCTATACTTCTGGTTCCTAATTTATTATATTTATCTTCATTACAATTTCCGGGTTTTGCCTGGTATTTCTAAGAAGGGTGACTTGTACCTCACACCTGCCTTACTACGGACTCAGGTGTTGTACAATGATTTTCTACCACTGAGTACCTTCAAGTGTTCCCAATTATAATATTCTGTGTAGTGTAAATATAAAGAGGTGATTTTTCTGAGTAGATTGTGTTTTCTTTCATTCCACAACTTATTTCTTCCAGGTCCTTTATTGTATGCCTTCAAAAGACTCATCCATCTAAAGTATCTATCAACTGACTAACTCTGTTTGCTATAAAATAATTTTTCACTTAAATTTTTGACTATGTTAATAGATTATTCTCATAGAACATGTGTTTTCATATTTGTGTATGATAGTTATTAAATTTTATATAAAATATATTTAATCTCATGGGACAGTTGTGGTGTACCTCTAATCCCAGAACTTGGAAGTCAGATGCAGGCAACGTTCAAGACTAGCCTGATGTTCAGAGTAAGTTCCAGGACAGTCAGGCAGAGGAAAAAATGCTATATTGAAAAAAACAAAGGAATAAAAAAAAACAATCAATATCAAATGATCTGTCATCAAGATCGTTTACTGCTTTTGGAGAGGACTTAGATTTGTTTTCTAATGTCAAGGGATCTGATGTCCTTTTCTGGGTTCTAGGATCAAGAGGCAAGCATGTAGTGCATTTACGTGTGTGTGTGTGTGCATGCACATGTGTGTAAGTATATGGAAATATGGTCATATCCATAGAAATAAAATGCATGAATCTAAAAATATTTAATTTTGATAAAATACATATAACATGAATTTTACAATCTGTTGTGATAAATTTAATTGTCAATCCGATCAGAACTAGAATCATCTAGGAGGTGTGCCTCTAGCATATTTGTAAGAGGTTATCTTGATTAGGTTAGCCTCTTCAATGCTTATGCAAAGGTATGTTGAATATGTTAGGCTTTATCAGGTTTTTAAGTGGTTATCTCCATTAGATTAACAAAGGTAGGGAATACCCACCCTTAATGGGAATAGCACCATTTTGGGGCTGGGGTTCTTGGCCAAATAAAACACAGACAATGAGCTCAAAAGGATCATTCATCTCTTTCTGCTTCCTGATCAGAGAGTCAATGTGACCAGCTTCTACCTTGAGCTTTCCTGTCCCCATGACTTCCCTGCTGTAACCTTACTCTGAGAGTCACAGTAATCTTTATTCTCCTTAATCTGTTGTCAGTGGGTGTTTTCTCGGTGGTCAGATACACAATATTACACATTTTAGCTATTTAAAAGTCCAATTCACTGGAAATAAAATGGTTATCAGGAGTTACCCTCATCATTTATCTTCAAAACTCTCTATATTATAAATAATAACCCTGAAATTCTATACAGCTAAAATTATGTTTCTCTCTCTGTTATCCACCAAGCCTGAGTGAATAACATTCTTCTTCCTGTCTAAATAAACAAGGAGCTTTTCTCTTCACCTCCTAAGCATTCTATTTTTATGACTGACTTACTATAAGGCCCCCTAGTTTCATTCATATTATACTGTGTTAGAGCAGTGTCCCTTTTAAGGGCTGGGAATGATTTCTCTGCATTCAGGCATCACATGTGTTTATGAAGGTATTGGTTAATAATCATTTGGGGTTTTTGTCAGATGTTTCATTTAACTGTTTTAAATGGTAATTCACATTCTTATTTAGCTATAAGGCCCCTACAGAACTCATTATGTATGAGTGCTACTGGCTTTTAGAAATCTTAAATCCATCTAAACCATTTATAGAACTTAGAACATCCTTCAATCCATTTGTAATAGCTTTGCTTTCTCCTTCAATGCATCCTTTGATCTTTGTTCTGTATAGCAGAGTAAATCTTTCCTCATCTGTCTTTGTTCAAGCTGCTAAGGGAAATAGAAAGCTGTAGGGCTAAACTACTCATTCATCTTGCTTAGAGAAATGCTTCCAAACCATGTCCTCTTTGTAGGCTCTTTTTAATTCTGTATCTGTGTTCCACAGGTAATAACAGAATTTATAATTTAGCCTCACCAGCACCCAGACACATAAGACTTACTTTTAAATGTGTGCTTAATATACGGTATTAATGATAGTGTTATATGTTTTTTAATGCGTTTACTCATAGACTTGATATAGTACAATGTTAAGATAAGAAATTCTGTCTTCCCAAACAACATATGCCAAAGTCTTATATTGTGGAGCTTTGCCCTTTAGGCATATTATGTCTGTGGACATCTAGAAATCAAAGCACTTGAGCTAACCCACAGGTTACCACCAAAGAGATTCCTATTAGCAAGTAGCAATGCCATGAGGTTGCAGTCTCTCCCCTTTACCCTCCATTTACATGTATCCTACTATAGAAAGGAGTAATTAGACAGACACTAGAATATGGAGAAGATAGAGAGCTGATTTCACTGCTATAAGACTGTCATAGATCTGGAGTGGAATTTCTGGTGAAGTACCCATTAATTCAACCATTTTTTTTCTATAAAGAATTCCTTATTTTACTCCCATGATTAACCCCATTCATTCTCTGTGAATCAAATCTCAACCTTGTTCTTGTAAATAGCTCCTTTAGGTTCACTGGTTTACAAAGTTGGACTTGCCTTGTTTCCTGAACATGCCCTTGATGCATGCTATTTGGAATAAATATATATTTGCTCATTAACCCCAAAGAATGAACCCAAGATCCTATTTCACAGCATACTAATACTAGGTCTTTGCGGTGTTAATAGGTCAGAAGGGTAGAACATAATCAACCTCCTCCTCCTTTGCTCTCTCTCTCTCTCTCTCTCTCTCTCTCTCTCTCTCTCTCTCTCTCTCTCTCTCTCTCTCATTTTAGCCATGTGAGAAAAACAGTAATCTTCCATAGCAGGAAACAGAGTTCACTAGAACCTATTGCTGTAGGCAACTTGATCCTAGATTTAAAAAACTTCCAGAACCTGGAGATATCATTGTTTGCTTTCAAGTCTCCCACAGTCTGGACAGGCTAAGCAGTAAGAAGTGAGCACTGATGAAGGAACTGGGCAGAAGAAAACAACATCAAAGACAGAAATAGAAATCAGACCCTATGCATGTGCCACACGGTCATCACCTAAACTTCTACCCTTCGTGGATTTTAAATTCATTTCATAATCTTGAATGATGTAGTCAGTAAAGTTTCTTTTCTATTGAGGTAATTTCTTCTATTTTTTTCTTGTAATTATTTATATCATCTGTTCTTTGTTTCATTATTTCCAACTTTCAGCAAGTAAAAGTTTGAAAATATTAAACAGTGAATGTTCTATTAGATATATCTTAACTTTTTATTAGTGTATGAAAATTTTCCTATTAAAACATAAATTGAAAAGGAAAATGTAAATTTTGCATATATATATATGCATTTCTCCTGATTCCTTATCTTTCTTCATTTTTAAAATTTTCAGGGCTGGAGAGATGGCTCAGTGGTTAAGAGCACTGACTGCTCTTCCAGAGGTACTGAGTTCAATTCCCTGCAACCACATGGTGGTTCACAACCATCTATAGGGGGATCTGATGCCCTCTTCAGGCAGGTGGATGCATATGCAGCAGAGCAACTTGTACATTAAATGAATTTAAAAAAATTAAAAAAAATTTTTCAGTATGTTTCTGGCCAGTCAAAAGAAAGTTTGTAGAATCTTTCCCTTTACAGCAAAGTATAGAGTGAAGTGTTTCCTTACTTTCTTTAATTGCCTATAGAGTTGAAGGGTGAATTGGGCTGATTGAGATTGTAGTTTTCTGCCCTGAACTCAGAACACACCAGAGTCAGTAAATAAAAACTATTCTAAAGTAATTAGTTTAAAAACTCATAGGGCTTATGGATGGTTTTATGTTGGACAGACCAACATAATGTTGCTTCTCTAGTGACATTTGGTGGTAAGATCCTTATGAGAGTTATCAGTTCACTGACTAGTTCTTCCTCTAGAATACTTTATATTTCTAGTTGGGAGAGTTCAAACCCTGTTAGGCCACCAACACAACAGGATATCTACTATGGAATGAACATCTGAATTCTTGTTTTTGAAGAAATTTTTGGCCTTTTGTGGTATTTAAGAGAAGAATTTGTGCTATTGGAATGATTGGTTAAACACTTGAGTCAGACATGCTTTGTCTACAGTGGTCTCAAAAAACTTTATTGTTGTATGAGCAAATATTCATAGGAACAAATTTTTTAAGTTATTCTAAATTTGTTCAAAACCAAAGCAGACTCTCATCAGTAAACATTCACATTTCGTGGTTACTGGACCAAGTTTGCATCACAAAGATAGAGTCATACCATTAAGCTAGAAATTCTACAGACTCGAAAGCAGTAGCTGGGCATAGTGGCGCACAACTCTAGTCCCATCTGTCTGTATGGAGAATCAGGAGGATCTCAGTGACTTTGAGGCCATTTTGATCTATTTACTCACTAACAACAAAAAAAAGATAGAACTTAAGAGTCACTCTGTCTCAATGCATCCCTTCCTCTAGCCAGAAGCCCAGAAACTACTCATTTTGATACTTCAAGTGCAATGCTTTGATCTCTCATGTTTGGTCATTGTTCAACTATACATAGTGATCAAATTACCTTCAAAGTACAATGCATTATCTCTAAATTGCAAAATGTTTACAGATATTTGATATGTCTAAAAGGCAAAACTCATAAACACCAACTATTTTTGTACAAACTTTCAGAGACAACACATCCCTTCAGAGGTGACGAGAAGATTTAAAGTATTGTTTTATATGTTTACCATTTCTATCATTTTATTAGTCTTATTTTTCTTGCCTCTAACTCCAGTATTTTCTCATCCTGTTTCTCCTCAAATGCATAACCACACTTCTTCATTATTCTTTTAAAAATTTAAGAATGGTTCCTTTTATTACATTTAGATATTTTTCACAAAATATAATCTGAATATAGTTTCCCCTCCTTCTACTCCTCCTAGTTTCTCCCCACCCAAGATGAGTTTCTCTCTCATCTGGATCCAATCCCTTTCTGTCTTTCTTTAGAAATAAACAGTCTTCAAAATTATAACAACAAAATATGAGAAGATAAAATACAATACGATAAAGCAAAACCCATCATATGAGTTAGACAAAAGAAACCAACAGAAAAATAAAAGAGGTCCACAACAAAAATCACAAAATCAGAGACATACTCATTTACATATTTAGAAGTCCCATCTACATACTAAACTGAGACCTATCATATATGTACAGTGGACTGAAGAAAGTCCTGGATGGCCCCTGGAATGGTGGTTTCGTTCTCCATGATTTCATATGAGTTTTGCTCAGTTGTTTTAGAGTCTTCTTCAATTTGTGTCCTGATTCCTTTCAGTCTCCCCTACTTCTTCTGTGGGGTTCCTGAACTCTGTAAGGAAGGATTGGGTAAAGACATTCCCATTTAGAGCTTTTATTCAAATTTAGGGTTTTGTGTTCTAAGATCTCGCCTCTCCTCCATAGTGTCAGGATATCACCTCTGTATTTATTTTCATCTACTGCAGAGAGAGGATTTCTGGTGGCAGCTCAGTAAGGTACCAATCTATGACTACAGCAAAAATATCATTAGGAGTCACTTTTGTTATTTGTTAGTTTTTCTTTTAGACTAGTAGTATTTGGTTTTACTAGATCTCTGGGAGATCTAGTCTCTGGTTCTTGGCTGCCCAAGTAGAGTCAGGTATCGGTTTTATCTCATGGTACAGACCTTAAGTCAAATCAGATATCAGTTAGTTACTTCCACAATATTTGTGCCATCATTGCCCTACCTCATTTATCAGGCAGGGTAGATTTCAGATCAAAAGTTTTGTGACTATATTTGCGGTTATATTTCTGTCTTTGTAACCTATCAGAGTGCGTTTCTAAGACTTAGAACATAAGAATGAAGGTTCTATGTAGGTACCAGATTGACGTCATCATGTTCAATGAGTTATGGGGCATTGTCTTCAGTAATTGGGCCTTGCTATCAATTTGTCAAGAGGCATCTATGTCTTGGCAACAACTTGGGTTTAAAATACTCTCATGGCACCATGCATGCTTGTGGTACACAAACATACTGACAAGAAATAATTAATATACAAGAAACAAAATAAATTAATAATTATCTGAAACAATGTTATATAAAATATTATACAGCCCAATATTTTCTAAATATCAGAAATGCTGCCTGATCTAATAGGCAATTTCAGTGACTAACCTGGTACTTGTTAATAAGAAATATTTTAGTGCCTTGTATATCATGTCATAAGAAAACAATAAATTTCTGAACACAGGCTGTCCATGTGATTGACTCATGTCATGAAAGTATAAAGTCTCCAATGGGATATTTTGGAAAAAATATGAGAAGTGCCTGTTATGATAAAAAGCTATGATTTTCTGTCTTGGGTGAATGACATTCAACAAATAAAGACTGGCTGGGCTGTAGGTATTCTAAAAATATAAAATTCTGTCTGAAGTTGATGAATAGAGTCATACATTTAGTAAAGTTTTCTGAAAAGCCATAGTGTACTTTGAAACAGAAGTTTATTAGTTTGGGCTATGAGTATCCATGTCGTGATCAAATATTCAATCAAGAGCCGATGGGAGAAGAAAAATCAGATTCCTTTAAAGGTGTACCCTCTGTAAGTCTATGATGATGTTGTGAAATGTCAAGCTCAGTAATTTATCTCAGTTGCAGTAATTAATCTAGATAAGTTATTACATAAAAAGAAAATGGAAAAAGGAGTTTAGAGGACAGAGAGGTTGAATAAGATCATAAAGGGGTTGAGGGTTAATGGAAAGAAAATATCAAATATTTTGTATGAAATTTTCAAAAAGTAAATAAAGATCTTTAAAAAATAGGTACTATGTCTAAGCTTTGGTATCCAATGTGGAAAAAGTTGCAAATTGCTAAAGATTTGATGCTCCAGAGATGTCTGTTGAGAGCAATCTAGCCTTCTCTCCTGAGGTCTATTCTTGCATTGTTATACATCTATTGCCATCCTTTGACCCTTTTCCAGAAATCACCATCTTTGTTATTGAAATTAATCTCTGAAGCTCTGGAGGTCTTGGAGAGTAGAGATATCTTCTTTAGTAAATCCCAAATACCCTTTTAATGAGATAGGAGAAACTAAAGTGTCACTCTTAATTTCTTAACACAGTAATTGCTGACAGGGGCAGGTCTCAATGTGCTAGAAATTCCCCACTGGTGTAGTAGGGCTTTTCTCTAATTCTATTGCATATTGACACTTTCCACCTGGACCTTCAGGTTCAGTTCCACCAATGCAGTTTCTGTCTCATCTCATGGTCCTGGTGGAGCTTCAATAGACAAGTAAAAAGTAATAGAAATCAGACATTTTTTTAGTTCAAATGTTAATGGTCATTGTTACAATTAATTTTCATATCAAAACTATAAAGTTCATTATTTTAATAATCTCTTGTAACACTCACCTAAAGACAGATCATATTCATGTAATGCTTTAACCAGCTTTCCATTAACTAATCAATAGGTGGTAGCCAATGTAGTTTAAATATGGCATGTTGCTTAGTGTCTCCCATGTTGAAGGTATGCTTGTTAGCAATCTGTGCTATTGAGGAATGGTGAGGAATGATAGGAAGAGGGTCGTAGTAGGTAGAGGAAAGCCATTGTGTGCATCCATTGGAAATATGTTCTATTTTATTCCCTGCCACTTTCCTATCTACCTTCATCTCCTACTCTTCTTCATTCTCTACTCATTTTTCTCTCCTTCCCTATTCATAGCATCTCATTACTTACAAACTCAGATGTAAAGAAGCCATTTGACTATGCACAGAAAGTCTATGTCCATAGTAGGATTATTTGTGATAGGAAGAAGCTGGAAACAAGCCAGATGTCCTACAACAGAAGAATGGGTACACAAAATCTGGTACATCTACATGATCGAATGCTATTTCAGCTAATAAGAATGAGTTTTGCCAGCAAATGGATAGAACTAGGAAATATCATCCTGAGTGGTGGATATGCATAGTTTGTACTTACTCATAAGTGGATATTAGCCTAAAATGTACAGAATTCCCAGAATAAAATCCACAGAACTCAAAAAGGCTAACAAGCTGAAGGGCCTAAGAGAAGATGCTTCAATCCCACTTGGAAGGTTGATGAAAGCAATCACAGGAGGTTGGAAAGCGAGGGACCTGCATGGGAAAGGCTACAGAGAGAGGAAGAGGAGAACCTTATCAGGTATTTGGGAGTTGGGGACAGGAATGAAGCCCCGAGGGCCAGGAGAAAAATGCAAACAGGAAACCTCTGGAGGTAGAAGGTGGGGAACACTCTAGAATGGGCTCAAGGCCTGTGAATACAAAAGGGCCTATCATGATTGACCTCCAAAAGGCCCAAGAAGCAGCTGAAATAGTCAGATGCTGATACGTACACCCAACCAATGAAGAGAAGTTGGTGACCCCTGTGGTTAAATTAGAGAAAAGCTGGAAAAGACTGAGAAGGAGGGCCACCCTGTAGAAAGACCAGAAATCTCAACTAACCTGGACCCCTGTGATCTCTCAGACACTGAGCCACTAACCAGGCAGCATATACCAGCTGATATGAGGCCCCCAACACAAATATAGCCGAATACTGCCAAGTCAGAGAAGATACTCCTAACCCACGATAGACTTGGGCCCCTTGGATTGGGGAGGTGTGGTAGGGTGGGGAGTAAGTACATCTTTTTGGAGATGGGGTCAGGGAGGTATGGGAAATGTAACAGTGAAGGGGTGGAGAAGGAGGGGGATTAAATCAGGACTGTAAAAAATGATTAAGGAACAGCAAAAAGTAAACACCTGCTATTTCATTATTAAAATCTGTAATTAAAAGTTTTTAAATGAGTTTAAAAATTATTACTAATTTTATGATAGATAGGTCTGCTGCCAGGTCAAAGATAGAGCTCAAAGGTGACAGATGAGACTGCTTGTCTCTAGATTTCTATACAAATCTCTCAATCTTTTACATTCTACTTTATTTTTTGCACAACAGAGTCTATTAATTTATCTACCAGAAACATGAAATGAATGAGCTTTTATGAAAGAACTACCAAATAATTTTCCTCCTTTATACTAAAATGTATGCAAGAGAAGAGACCACTGATTGATAATCCAATGAGTATCTATGCTATTGGTGGAATTATTGCTCAAACATTTTGAGAAATGCGGATTCCTAATGCTGAAATTTAAACATATTTTATAGATTTACTTTTGTAAAATTTAAACACTTTGACTGTGTTCTTGCATGTGTTATGGGAAATGTGTTGTTCAAGCATTTCTCTGAAACTTTAATTTTGACGGAAAGTGTAAGATCTTGCTAAAGTAAACCTGATGTTGTTATACTTAACATGAGGTTTTGTCACACAGAACTTCCTTTCTACATTACTCAATTAATTGCAAAACAAATCCTTTCTTCTCCACCTTGCTTCTGTGAAAAACAACATAGAAAAGAAATGTAGGGCAAATAGACTTCTGCATAGATAGTAATGCTCATTCCTGCTCATCTCAGCAAAGGTTTGCTTCTCCTAGCCCTTTAAGTTAGGGTTCTCAACCATTCTAATACCATGACCATTTTATATAGTTCTTTGCATTACAGTGACACCCAACCGTAAGTACTTATGAAGCTACTTTACATATATAATTTTGTTACGGCTATAATTCTTAATAAATACTTTTATTATTTTTGTCATAAATAATTTTTAGAGCTAAAGAATTGCAAGGGTGTCAAGGCCCACAGGTTGAGAACCCCTACCTTAAACCTCCCAATAATTATTTGCAAAGAGCCCCAAATTAATTAATATATTCATCTGATGTTAAGACCACAGCCTGAATCTTCAAGAGCTGAAAATACAATTTATATTCTAGAGTTGGCCAAAGGATATATGAAGACCTAGGAGTGCCCATGAAAGAGAAAAAGATGCATTGACAATTGTCCAGGTGCTCAGAAAATTCAAGCATAAGCTATGAGGCCACACAGCTAAGCTATTCTTTTAGATGGACCTAATTACCATTTTACTGCAATATCTTCTCATCTTCATGAAAGGATATTGTTCTCTTTACTTCTAGAGAAATTTAATACTATTAATAGACTGTGAACTAAAACTGACCTGCAAAACATCCAGGATCAACAGTAAAAATAATCTCTCCTGTATTTATATATATTTTATCAAACAGAAGTACAGAAAACTCATTTGAATAAATCTGCAAGGGAATATATAAAGGATCAATTTTACTTTTGTATGTTATAAGGTTGTGAGTCCCTCTCAATGATGGAATGGAATAAATACATAGTATTCTCGTGGAGGCCATAAAAATTAATGATGATAGGAGACTTTCTGACAGTATTGAAGAAGATCATTCTGGACCCAAAGAACATGAAATGGATTGATGATCAAGATTTTACAAAACTCAGAACACATTTTCCTATGAAATAATCTGAGGACACTGTTGATGATTTAGAGTATTTAACGTCTTTGGAGCTTAAGCCATTGGTGCTCTGTTCAGGGAATTTTTCTCTGTGGCTATGAATTCAAGACCATTTGCCACTTACTCTTCTATTAGATTCAGTGTATCTGATTTCATGTGGAGGTAATTGACCATCTAGGACATGAGCTTTGTACTAGGAGATAAGAATGGATCATTTTACATTCTTCTACATGCTGTCACATGCTGACTTATTTGACTGTCTTGTTTTAGTTCCTTTGTCACAGAGCAAGTGACCATAGGTATGTGGATTCATATCTGCGTTTCAGTTCTGTTCCATTGATCTACCTGCCTGTGTCTGTACCAGTGCCATGAAGATTTATGATGATTGCCCTGTAATATTGCTTAGGTTCTGAATGGTATTTCCCTCAGAATGTGTCATATTGTTGAGAATAGTGTTCACTGTCCTGAGTTTTTTGTTGTTCCAAATGAATTTGAGAATTGCTCTTTCTATCTCTGTGAAGAATTTAGTTGGGATTTTGATAGGGATTGCATTGAATCTGTAGATTGCTTTTGGTAAGATGTCCATTTTTCTATATTAATCCTGCCATTCCGTAAGCATTGGAGATCATTCCATCTTCTGAGATCTTCCTTGACTTCTTTCTTCTGAGACATGAAGTTCTTGTCATACAGATCCTTCACTTGTTTGATTAGTCACAGCAAGGTATTTTATTTGTATTATTTGTAACTGTTGTGAAGGGTGTCATTGTTTTAATTTCTATCTTACCTGTAGATCCTTTGAGAACAGGAAGGCTACTGATTTGTCTGAGTTAATTTTATATCCACCCACTTTTCTGAAGTTGTTTACTCGTTGTAGGAGTTCTCTGGTGAAATTTTTGGGGTCACTTAAGCATACTATCATATCATCTGAAAATACTGATATTTTGACTTCTTCCTTTCCAACTTGTATCCTTTGACCTCCTTTTGTTGTCTCTGGCTAGGAATTCAAGTAATATATTGAATAGGTAGAGAGAGAGTGGGCAGTCTTTTCTAGTTCCTTATTTTACTGGGATTGCTTTAAGTTTCTCTCCATTTAGTTTGATGTTGACTACTGCTTTAGTGTATATTGCTTTTATTATGTTTATGTATGGACCTAAGATTCCTGATCTTTCCAAGACTTTGACCATAAAGGCATGTTGTATTTTGCCAAATGCTTTCTCAGCATTTAATGAGAAATGTTTGATTTGGTGAATGATGTCTCTTATGTATTCTTTGATTTAGTTTATGAGAATTTTATTGAGTATTTTTTAATTGATAATCATAAGGGATGTTGGCTTAGCATTTTCTTTCTTTGGTTGGTCTTTATGTGGTTTAGGAATAGCTATGTATTCATAGAATGAATTGGATAGTGTTGCTTCTGTTTATATTTTGTAGAATTAATAGTTTGAAGAGTATTGGTATTAGGTCTTCTTTGGAAGTGTGATAAAATTCTGCCCTAAACCTATCTTGTCTTGGGTTTTTTGGTTGGGAGGCTTTTAATGACTGCTTCTATTTCTTTTGGGAGTATCAGACTATTTGGATGATTTATCTGATTTTGATTTAACTTTGATACCTGGTATCTGGCAAGGAAATTATTCATTTCATACACATTTTTCGGTTTTGTTGAGCATAGGCTTTTGTGGTAGGATCTGATGATCTTTTAAAATTTACTAGGTTTTGTTGTTCCCTTTTCATCTCTGATTTTGTTAATTTGGATACTGTCTCTGTGCCCTCTGGTTAGTCTGGCTAAGGGTGTATCTATCTTGTTGCTTTTTTTCCTTAAATAACCAGCTCCTGGTTATGCTGATTCTTTCTATATTTCTTTTTGTTTCTACTTGGTTGATTTCAGTTCTGAGTTTGATTATTTCCTGTTATCCACTCCTTTTGGGGGTATTCACTTCTTTTTGTTCTAGAGGTTTTATGTGTACTGTCAAGCTATTATTGTATGCTCTTTCCAGTTTCTTTTTGAACACCCTCAATGCTATGATTCTTCCTCTAAGCACTGCTTTCATTGTGTACCATATGTTTTGGTATGTTCTACCTTCATTTTCATTAAATTCTAAAACGTTTTCAACTTCTTTATTTTTTCTTTGATCAAGTTATCGGTGAAGAGAGTCTAGTTTAACTTCAGTGTGTATGAGGGCTTTCTTTGTTTTTGCTGTTATTGAAGATCATCCTTAGTCCATGGTGATCTGATAGAATACATGGGATTATTTCAATCTCCCTGTATCTATTGCAACCTGTTTTGTGACCAATTATATGGTCAATTTTGGAGAAGATACCATGAGGTCCTGAAAAGAAGGTATATTATTTTGTTTTAGAATGAAACAGTCTGTAAATATCTGTTAAATCCATTTGATTCATAACTTCTATTAGTTTCACTGTGTCACTGTTTAGTTTCTGTTTCCATGATCTATCCGTTGCTGAGCGTGGGCTGCTGAAGTCTCTCACTATTATTGTGTGAGGTGCAATGTGTGCTTTGAGGTTTTGTACAGTTTCTATTATGATTGCAGGTGCCCTTGCATTTGGAGCACAGATGTTTAGAACTCAGGGGTAATCTTGGTAGATATATTTCTTTGATGAATATGAAGTGTCCTTTCATATCTTTTTAGATAACTTTTGGTTGAAAGTTGATTTTATTCAACTTTAGAATGGCTACTACAGCTTGTTTCTTGGGACCATTTGTTGGAAATATTTTTTGTCAGACATTTCTTCTGAGGTAGTGTCTTGTCTGTCTTAGTCATTGTCAATGAGGTGTGTTTCCTGTATGCAGCAAAATGCTGGGTTGTGTTTATTTATACATTTTGTTAGTCTATGTCCCTTTATTGGGCAATTGAGTCCATTGATATTAAAAGATATTAAGGGCCAGTGATTGTTGTTTCCTGTAGTTTTTATTGTTAGTGGTGAAATTATGTTTGTGTGGCTATCTTCTTTCGGGTTTGTTGAAAGAAGATTACATCCCTACTTTTTCTAGGGTGTAGTTTCCCTCATTGTGTTGGAATTTTTCATCTTTTATCCTTTGTAGTGCTGGGATTGTGGAAAGATATTGTGTAAAATTGGTTTTGTTATAGAATATCTTGGCTCCTTAATCTATGGTAATTGAGAGTTTTTCTGCATATAGTAACCTGGGCTGGCATTTTGCGGTTACTTACCATCAGGTACCCAGGAGCTTCTGGCTTTTAGTGTTTCTGTTGAAAAATATTGCATAATTGTGGAGGTTTGCCTTTGTATGTTACTTGACCTTTTTTTCCCTTACTGATTATAGTATTCTTCCTTTATTTTGTATATTTGATGTTTTGATTATTTGTGACAAGAAGAGATTCCTTTCTATTCCAATCTATTGGGGTTCTGTAGGCTTCTTGTATGTTTATGGGTATCTCTTTCTTTAGGTCAGGGAAGTTCTCATCTATAATTTTATATTTTTAATTTAAATTTTATATATTTACTGACCCTCTGATTTGGGAATCCTCACTTTCTTCTATTCCTATTATGAATACCTAAGGATGCATATATCCACAGTTTTGGTCTTCTCATTGTGCTCCAAATTTCATGGATATTTGGGGGTATGAGGTTTATGCATTTTGCATTTTCTTTGACTGTTGTGTCAATGTTTTCTATGGTATCTTCTGCTACTGAAATTATCTCTTCTATCTCTTATATTCTGTGGGTGATCCAGCTATCTATGACGCATGATCTCTTTCCTAGGCTTTCTCTCTCTAGGGTTGTCTCCTTTTGTGATTTCTTTATTGTTTCTATTTCCATATTTAGATCCTGAATGGTTTTGTTGAATTTCCTTACCTGTTTGTGTTTTCATGTATTTTTAAGGGATTTATGTGTTTCCTTTTTTTATTTTATTAACTTTAGTATTTCTTATATACATTTCGAGTGTTATTCCCTTTCCCGGTTTCCGGGCAAACATCCCCCTAATCCCTCCCCCTCCCCATCCTCCCCCCATTGCCACCTTCCCCCCAACAATCTAGTTCACTGGGGGTTCAGTCTTAGCAGGACCAAGGGCTTCCCCTTCCACTGGTGCTCTTACTAGGATATTCATTGCTACCTATGAGGTCAGAGTCCAGGGTCAGTCCATGTATAGTCTTTAGGTAGTGGCTTAGTCCCTGGAAGCTCTGGTTGCTTGGCAGTGTTTCCTTTTTAAGGGCTTCTATTTGTTTACCCATGTTCTTTTTTATTTCTTAATGAGAGTTATTTATATCCTTCTTCAAGTCCTCTCTCATCATAATTAGATGTGACTTTAAATGAGAATCTTGCTTTTCCAGTGTGTTAGGCTCTCCAGGACTAGGTATGATAGAAGAACTGTGTTCTATTGATGCCAAGTAGCCTTGGTTTCTGTTTTTTAGATGCTTGTGCTTACCTCTCACCATCTGGTTGTTTCTGGTGTTAGCTGATCTTGCTGCCTTTGACTGCCACTTGTCCCTTCTGTGTGCCTGTGAGCCTGTGAATGTGTGAGCCTGTGCACCTGTGAGCCTGTGATCTAAAGTATGTCAGCACTGCTTAGAGACAAGCTCTCTTAGAGGTGGATTTGGGTACAAGGAGCTGTGACACAGGTTTATCTCAGAGTACAGATAAAAACCTGAAGGATTCTGTCTTTCTTTGATCAGTGCTTCTGGATTATCTATGAACAGAACTCCAATGGCTCATGATCTAAGATCAGCAATTGACAAGTGGGATCTCATAAAATTGAAAAACTTCCATAAGGCAAAGGACACTGTCAATAGGACAAAATGGCAACCAACTAATTGGAAGAAGATCTCCACCAATCGTATATTCAATAGAGGGCTAATATATAATATGTACAAAGAACTCAAGAATTTAGATGCCAGAGAACCAAATAACCCTATTAAAATAGGGGTACAGATGTAAACAAAGAATTCTCAATGAGGAATATCGAATGGGTGAGAAACTCCTATTGAAAGTTTCAACATCTTTAGCCATCAGGAAAATGCAAATTAAATAACATTGAGATTCCACCACACACCAGTCAGAATGCCTAAGATCAAAAGCTCAAGTGACCGAAGATGCTAATAAGGATGTGGAGAAAGAGGAATACTCCTTCATTGTTGGTGGGATTGCAAGCTGGTACAACAATTCTGAAAATCAACCTGATGATTCCTCAGAAAACTGGAAATAATTCTACCTGAGGACGTAACTATACCACTCCTGGGAATATATTCAAAAGATGCCCCAAACTTCCAACATAAACAATGACACATGCTCCACTGTGTTCATGGCAGCCTTATTTAAAATAGCCAGAAGCTGGAAAGAATCCAGATGTTCTTCAACATAGGAATGGATACAGAAAATGTGGTACTTTTACACAATGGAGCACTACTCAGCTATTAAAAATAATGACTTCATGAAATTCTTAGGCAAATGGATAGAACTAGAAAATATTATCCCAAGTGAGGTATCCCAGTCAAAAAGGAAGAAACATGGTATGTACTTACTGATATGTGGATATTAGGCAGAAGCTCAAGAAGAAGGAAGACCAAAGCATGGACAGTTTGATCCTTCTTAGAAAGGGGAACAAAATACTCACAGGAGGTAGAGGGTAGAAGAGACTTAGGAGGAAGAGAAGAAGGGATGGGTTAAAAGGGGAGAAGGATCAGGTATGGGAGGAGACTGGAAATCATTCAGATTTGTGCAGAAGTTTAGGAAATTAAATAGAGGTTTGTAGAAATGGAGGATAGGGAACTGGGTATAACCATCAGAAAGACCCAGATACCAGGAAACCAAGAACCTCCCAGAACCCAAATTTGATGAGATTAGCTGAAATTCCCAACAAATAGCACGGAGAACCTATAGAGACCATGTCCAGAGTTTAGACAAGCCCACAGTTGAAGGATGGAGCTACTCACTCATCTCCAAATTTTTAATACAGAATTGCTCCTGTCTAAAGGAACAGGACAAAGTTAGGAGCAGAGACTGGTGAAAAAGTCATCCAGAGACTTCTAAACCTGGGGATTCATCCCATATACAGACACCAAACCCAGACAGTATTGAGGATGCCAAGAAGTGCCTGCTGAAAAAACCCTGATGTAGCTATCTCCTGAAAGGCTCTGCCAGAGCCTGAAAAATACAAATGTGAATACTTGCAGCTAACCACTGTACTGAGCACAGGGATCCCAATGGAGGAGCTAGGGAAAGGACTAAAGGAGTTGAAGAATTTTGCAACCCCATACAAAGCACAACAATATCAACCAACCAGGCCCCCCAGAGTTCCCAGGGACTAAACCACCAACCAAAGAATACACACGGAGCAACCCATGGCTCTAGCTGCATATGTAGAAGAGGATGGCCTTACCTGGAATTAGTGGGAGGGTAGATCCTTGGTCCTGTGAAGGCTTGATTCCAGCAGTGTAGGGAAATGCCAGGGCTGTGATGTGGGAGTGGGTGGGTGGGTAGGGGAGCACCCTTATAGAAGTAGGTGGAAGGGGAATGGGACCAGGGCTTTTTGGAAACCAGGAAAGGGGATAACATTTGAAATGCAGATAAATAAAACATTTAATATAAAAAGAAAAACAAAGAATACTTAAAGTCTCACAGTCAAGTAAGTGCAAATAAGAAGTTATTATAAAGATTTAGCAAAAAGGTCAGTTAGAATAGTAGCATAATTATCAGGCTAGCTACAATAGCAAGTTTACTCAGTGTGTGCAAGTATGTTATTGATTACAATGCATGTTCAAATGTGCTTTACATATTTGGATTTATCTGTATTTACATGTATGTATTTATATGTGTGCATTGTTGTGTATATGTTTATGCATGCAAAATATATATGCATTTGTGTGTATGTATTATTTATATGTATGTGTCTATATGCAAGCGTCATGTTTGTGTGCATATGTATGTGGCCAGATATGCATTTGTATGTGTGCTTATGTATCTAAGTTTTAATTATGTTTTTATTTTTATGCATATGTGCTTGTATGCATAAATTTATGTGTATGCTTACATATGTATATATATATGCAGTCATTTTTGTGTGTGCACATTGTACACAATGGATGTATCTATTGTTCTTTGTGTATGTGTGTATATGTTAGTATTCACAAGTATATAATTATATTTTTGTGTATATGACTATAGAGGTACCGTATCTGTATAGATATGTGAATATGTATATTCTTGCTATCTGAGTTTTTTACATATGTACATTTCTGTATGTGCATGGGTACTTGTGTGTATATAGATTTGAACATTTACCTGAGTATATATGTTCATATTTTTTCATGGGAACATGTGCATATGTATTTGTCTGTATGATCTTAAGAATGTGCTTGTATATATTTGCATGGGCATTCGTGTGTATATACATGTGTTCACATTGTACATCTCAATCTATGCTATCATGAACAGAACACCCACAGATGGCACTAGCAAACTAGCAATGTAGGCTGAAAGGATTTAAGAAGGGAAATTATCAAAATTAAAAGCAAAACATGGATAAAACAATAGCATTGATTAAAAAAAATGCTTGGATCAAGGGTCTCCATCAACTTGACCTTGATCTAAAAATGTGAGACTTATGACATTACCAGCTGTGGTATATAGATGACAAAGTAGGTACTTTGTCAGCTGAAAAAATAAAGGTGGGTTCCAAAATATATTACTTATTGATCACCTACTAATTAATATTTTTTTAAATCTAAAAGATGACTAACTATTCTAGCACTTAAATGCTATGCCAACTGGTGTTAAAAACAACTAATAGTTTGGCCTTTTGCATCACCTGTCCTCCTCAGTGTGGTATCTGGAAGTGTTTTTTCCAATTCAGAGATACAGTAAGATTTCAAGCTAATAATAACAGGTAGAGTTGCAACTAAATAATTCTTACAAAATTACCTTGTTATTGTAACAAATTATTCATTCATTAACATATTCCTTTAGTAGTTTATTAATTGTAAACACTAATTGTACTGTTTTCAATTATGGAAATTATTGTAGAAGAGAAAATATGCTTTAAGCACAGTAAACTATGAATACCAAATTTTCATAGCCTTTTATCAAAATTAAACAATTATAATTTAAATTAAAGTACTGTTAAATGAGAATATAGCTTCAATTGCATAATTCAAACTATCCAATTGTAGCTATTTGTAAATATGAGGAGTGAGAGACATAACTAGATGAATATTTGTCAAAATTAGATTTAGAAAGCTCTTTCTAATATCCAGATATAAAATGCAAAAAAATTGCCTACTTACTTAACTCACTGACATTTTCATAAATCATATAAGTGATGAACAAAGAAAATAATTACATATGTATCATGTGAGGGTACATATAAAGTAAATATAAATATCATAACTAAATGATTATTTTTAAAAAGATGAAGGTTGTATTGTAAGGTTTTATGTAGGGAAATATTTTATTACTGAACATTTGCATACCCCAGCAAACTTAGTATAGAGGATTGTATATCTGCGTAATAGAAATTTGTTTTGCTTTGTCATATTAGAGGAGCATATGGTAAGGCTGTATTTAAGAACAAATTGCTGACTAGACAGCCTTTGGTCTCTAGAAATGCTCTATGTACTACTCAAGCAGTGGTCCTTCATTCACGTTCAAACTCTTTCAAATATTAAGTTTCTAGAATTCAATGAAAGTAATTTTATTAAATAAATGAAATCCCATCATATTTCCGGATGTAATATTATACCTTGTTGACAAAAAGTATATAACTTGTGTGTCTAAATTCCTTTGGTCCATAAAGGAGATTATATACTATATATAATATAATATAAAATTATAAATAAATTATATATATAATATATGCTATATATAATATAAAATATATAAACAAAATTATATATTGGTATAAAATCTGGAAATGATTCCTAACATCAAAGTTAAAAAAAAGTATCCTTCCTGCTTTTCTTCTCAAATAAAATGTATCCTCTTTTTCATGGCAATTGATTCAATACAATCAATTTAGTGAGAAAAATCATTTGTCAACAGGTTTCATTAGAAATTCAGGAAGCTGAAACAAGAAACAAAGATACATACACAAGATAGAGTTGTAATTCGTATAGAATATAATCAGTGAATTTCTATCTTCACTCAAACTAGCTATAATTTTTTCACCTCAATATGCACTAATGAATTACAATTTTTATAAATTAGAAGCCATTGAAGACTAATTTCCCTTGAATTTCTGGAAATCGAGCTAAGCACTTTGTCCAGGATATCGTAAGTATCACATTTCCCAACTTGCACATTATTCAAGAACATAATCACTGACATGTCAAATTCACAATAACTTCATCTTCAATAGTGATGAAGGTACAAATGCAATCCCCGTGGTCTCAGAACAAAACCCCTGCTCTCTCCTTAAGAGAACGAGTACTTGCCTTTATGTGTAGCATCCTGTGTTTAATTAAAGATTTTTTCATACCTGTTAAAACCATAATAAGATTAAATAATGTTTGATCTATCTATCTATCTATCTATCTATCTATCTATCTATCTATCTATCTATGTATCATCTATCTTTCTATCTATCCATCAATTTCGATCATCTATAAGTTTATCTATCTATCAATTCATCTATCTGTCTCTATAATTCATCTTACGTTTGTATCTTCTATAAATCATCTATATTTCTCCTATTTTTCATTATAATCAACCTATCATCTTTTTATAACTATGCCCTATCTACGTAGAATTATAGTGTGTGTCTATTTTCTGCCATTCCTGTTCTTCTGTTTGGCATCTGTTTGTCTATATTATATTCTATGAATCTTACTAAAATGTTCTCCATTCAAAAATTTTCTCTTGAAGTTTTATCAACTATTCTTTAATATTATCCATTTTTAAATCAAAAGCTAAGTCTACTTTCCCCTAATCTACTTTGTTTACAACACAACACTTTGCCATGCTTTCTAAGACAGTTAAGATATATACAACATTTACCTCTGGTAAACTAAAACTCATGTTTTATTTGTAATGAAGCTATGCCCATTCTTTTATGGAAATACAAGTCTGTATGAGCATAAAAGTTTAGTCAGAAAATTGAGTCTTTTAAAGATTTTTACTACTATTACTCATTAAAAATATACCCTGACTCCTCAACCCTACACAAAGAGCAGGAGACAACTAAAGGATGCTGAGAGTGGGGAAAATAGTGTTCTCCAGGGAATGAGAATACCAATTGGTTATTATTATCAAATGGTCATTGTGAAAATATGTAGACAAGTAATGTTAAACAGGCTGAAAAACTTGTATTTAGTAATATACATGCATATGCATATATATATATATATATAACAACAACAATTAATAAAAATAGACCATGAATTTTAAAGAGAGCAAAGGGGAATGGTGTATGTAACTGCATGGTGGGAGGAAATAAAACAGAAAACAATAGTATGTTATCATCAAAAATGAAAATAATTAAAAAGGTATAAAAAAGAAATACAGATGGTTTAAACAAATGGCAAATATTTTATCAACAGTTATGCAGGCATCTTACCACTGAATTCCATACCTACCATACTTAGTTGAGGACTGCTTTTCTAAAATTTTTTATTACAATATTTCTTTACTTAAGTTTCAAAGGTTATTCTCCTTCCTGGTTTTCTGTCCATAAGCCCCCATTCCCTTCCCTCTCCCTCCCCCATATGGGTATTCCCCTATACATCCCCCTTATTGCCCTTCCCCATATTCCCCTGCACTGGGGGTCCAACCTTGGCAATATCAAGGGCTTTACCTTCCACCGGTGCCCCTAACAAGGCTATTCTTTCCTACATATGCAATTGGAGCCCCGGGTCAGTCCATGTATAGTCTTTCGGTAGTCGTTTAGTCCCTGGAAGCTCTGGTTGGTTGACATTATTTTTATGGGGTTACAAGCTCCTTCAACTCTTTAAATACTTCTGGGGAGGACTGCTTTAATACATAAGCTTGAAGCACAGAAATTTAAAAGTGTATTTGATCAGCTTTAATGGCCTTCTGAGTGGAAAAATGTGGGATTTAAACACGTTCTATGCAATACAGCTTAAGTCACCTATTTCTTTGGAAGATATATGTCTATAGTATCTCCCTGGATTTACGCTATGACCTCTAGCAGGATAGTAGCTTTGTTTTCTATTGTATAGTCTATATTTGACAAAGCAATATAAAGGTCGGGTTTTCAGATGCTAAGTCACAGAATGGTCAGTTTAAGACCATGACATTGGACATTTCAGGAAAATCGTCTATCCTTGTGACCATGCATGAGTAACAGAAAATAAGATCTTCACTCATTTTCTAATTGTTTAGTAATTCGTATCTTCTTAGTTTACTCTAATACAAAAAGAATAGCCTACAATACCTTTAAGGCCAGGTATATACCTAATGCAGAGAGAAAACGTTATTAGTAGAATTGTTTTATTTTTTAGCACCCTTTGTTTTCCTACCTTGGCAATGCATTGATGTAAAATCAACAATAACAGTTGAGTGTTCCTTCTTCCTTTCTCTTCATTTTTACATTATTTTAACATTGCTTAGCATACAGCCAACAAAGAGTCAAACAACATGACAGAGCTTTCATTATGTTCACTTTTTATGGCTGGAATAAACTAGAAAATGCTCAGTCTGTAAACTCCTGTTGGATGTATGTGCTGTTTAGCTTTATATCAACTTAAGACAAGCAGCAGTTACTGAGTAGGAGTGAGAAAAATGCATCCATACAAGGGCTGTAGGTGAGTAGTGGATTTTCTTAATTAGTAATTGATGTGAGAGGGTCCATATAATTGTCAGTAAGATCCCTCTTGGTCTGTAATCTTTGCTACTATTAAAGCAGGCTCAGCAAGCCATAGAAAAAAGCCAGTAAGTAGTACCTTTCCATGGTTTCTCCACTAGCTCTTCACTCTATGTTACTATCCTTCTTAAGTTCCTGTCCTACTTTCTTCAGTGAGAGGCAGCAGTACCGAAGTGTTATCCAAATAGTCCCTTTCTACCCAACTTGTTCTTGGTCATAGTGTTTCATCACAGCTGTAGTAACCCTAACTAACACCTAAAAGAATGAAACATCTGTGGTGAAGAAATGATGAGTAGAAAATCTTCCAAGTACAAGAAAATAGAGTTTGTAAAGAAAATACCAGGGAATGATGAGCTGACTGAGTGATGAGTGCAGATGATTTCCACCATGCCTGATGGCCTAAATTCAACCCTTAAGACCACAGAATGGATGGAAATATCACATTGGTCCTGAAATGTGCATTGCTGTATTAAAGAACAACAGCGGCTTGAATGCAAACACAAACACATATACACTAAAAAATACTTTGTCCTAGTTAGGGTTAATATAACTGTGATAAAACACTGACTGAGATAACAGGTAGGAAATTGTTAATTCAACTTCTGCTTTCATGTCAGTTCATTATTAAAGGAAATTAAGACAGAAACTAACACAGGGTAAAAATCTGAAGGCAGGGGCTTATGGAGAAACCTTAAGAGTACTGCCTCTTACTGACTTGTTGATCATAGCTTGCTCAGACTGATGTCTTATAGAACTCAGTACCATTAGCCCAGGCAGGGATGACCACACTCAAAATGGACTGCAAACTCCCCTATCAATCACTAATAAGGTAAATGTTCTTAATAGCTTATCTACATCTCTATCTTTGGAGAAATTTTCAATGGTTCCTCCTCTCAGATGACTATAGCCTGTGTCAAGTATTCAAAAAGCTATCCAGCATGTATAAATAATATAGTTTTAAGTTGGAAGAAGAGTTCTAATGTCTAAAAGTTTACAGATAAACAAGAAAATGAATCAGATGACAAATCACATCAAGAGAACACATTACAGAGCAAGTTCATGACCCAGGCATTATAAAACACCAAAGACTCAGACCATAGTCACTAGGGATCTCAGGAAGATTCTTGTGTCTTTCCTTCTTCAGTTCCCCCTTGTGACCATCTGGACACCTGAAATTTCTCTCATCACATATCTATATGAATTCTATAATAAACAAAGTTGTTCATTTTCTTCACAGACGTATTGGGGAAAAGTGAAGAGTCTTTGAACTCTAGAGAGAAAGTGCTCACACCATAGCTGACTTCCCTCCAAAGCTGTTATCACATGTATTGGGTCATCAGCACACTGAGCAGTTGCTTCTCTGCTGCAGTTCTTGATCCCTACATTCAAAAGTTTAAGTCCTAGTAATGTGCAAAAAAGAGTATTTCATGCACAGAAAGTTCTCACAGCAGCCAGGTCCTCAAAAGGGAACTCTTTTAATTTGTTTCCACTTTCTATGTTGCATTTTATATCAGATGAGTAATAAACTACAGAAAGAATGAAAAATAAACCAAGAGAAAGATGTAGATAAAGATTTATATGTGAAAGAGCAAATTTTTATAAATCATGTAAAATGAGGTACAGAAATAAAGAAATCAAGATGCTGAAAATAATCAAGGAAAAAACTGAGGTTGATCGATTTATGCTTTTCTGATCCTTACAACATTTTCTAACTCTCTTTTTTTAAACAATGAGACCTTGGAAATGACTTGGTTTTTGATGTATTTTGTATAGCAACTAAAGCCACAAAAAGGAATATTATACCAAGTGATGAAAGAGATTTGAGATTTTAAAATACAGAGTTAATACACAAAACACCGAGGGAAAGAGATCAAATGTCAAAAGCAGAACATTATTAAGAACCTGACTCCACAGTAAAAACTGGGAAATATTCTGACTCGCTGCTGCAGAAGTCTTTGTTCCAAGCAGAAGCCAAGAAATATGGAACAGTAGAAAATATCTGCAATGCTGTCTCATAGTTACATTTAAGCTGTGTTTCAAAAGCCTGTTTGGCAGTCCTGGTTTCATTTCCAGGAACACAGAAAGCCAACTTTTACTCTACTAAAAATTACAACTTAATAATGTAACAGTGTTCATGGAAAGTCTAGCTATATGCCTGTTAGCGCATTTCTTCAAGACATGTGGAAGAGATATCCAGTTCACCCTTCCGTTTCAGAAATATGGAGAGTAGACTAGTCTCTTTATTTAAAGGCTTACTAATGTAGTACTTTCTCTAAGTGACTAAGTGACTTCGAAGTAGGATAGAGTTGATTTTTCCAGTACTTCAGAAAGCAAGCAGTATGCAGTGGCACTGAGATCATTGCGTTGACACTTGGGAGGAGACCATGACTCTAAAGGACAGTTACTAATGAAGGTTCCCCATGGAAAATTAGCTTGACAACAGCATCCATGAAATCCTTATGAGGATCCAAGATTAGGAAATGTGGCTACACTTTTTTTTTTGTACTTGAGACAAAATCTTAACCAATTTTATGTTTGCAACTTCAAATAACCCATTAATAAACAGAGAAGTGTACTCCGGGCAGAGCATAGATTTAAAAATATCATCATCAGTTAGTGAATTTTTTTTTCTGCTCAGGACAAGGCCTTTGTACATGTTAACTCAACATCTATGTCTGATGCACAAGACCTGTTCAAGAACAAGTCAGTCAAAACTCCGGCAATGTTGGGGATGGGATCTAAGGAGACCCACCCCTACCTGGAGAGCTACTGATAATTGACAGCCCTTGGGTCAAGAATGATCAATTTTCTCCAGCGATGTATCCCCTAAGAAGCTACCAATGCTCCAGTAGATGTATCTACATTCCTGGACAGACTAGCAACATGGAGTTAAAATGACTACATGAAATTCAGAGTAAAAAATGACAGAAACTAAGAGGAGGAATTGAATAATAGTAAATATTGAATTTGATCAAAACAGGACAAGTATGAAAATTCTGAAAGCATAATATTACAGCTATTAAAGTGACACAAAGTTGATTTATTCTAGATGTTTTTATATCTCTTAAGTTAATAGAAGAAGAGTCTAGGGGAGTACCTTGCCAGGGTTATAGGAATGAAAGAGGTTCAAAGAACGAAGCATGAAGTCATTAAACCAGACTAGGGTATGTTGTTCATTCGCCCCATCTATGAATGTGCAAGGTGATACACAAAAGCAAACAAAGAGAGGGTGGATAATGATGTCCCCTGTTGTAACTGGACTGAACACCAACGTAGCAATGACATGAATAATACAGATGTTCTCTTTGTTGGAGAATGGAGCCTTAGCTAAATTACAGATGCGTGCAAGTTAACATGCTATGTGAGCAACTTTAGGAAGCACTAGAGAATTATCACAGTGAGGGCACAGAGCACTGGAAACAAAGGGCTCTCTCGAGCAAGGCCAAGCAAACTGGTCTAATCCCTAAATCTGACTTTCTACCTATAAGTGTGCATAGCACTGGAAACAAAGGGCTCTCTCGAGCAAGGCCAAGCAAACTGGTCTAATCCCCAAATCTGACTTTCTACCTATAAGTGTGCATAAAGTTCCATCAGAACACAGAAAACCTACTGTTGCTCTCACATCTGTTTCCAGTTCTGTCTTCTGCCCCTGGATCACCCTGAATCAGCAAAATGTAATCAGATATTTTGAGGGGAAGCATCCCTCAACACTTGTTTTGAGGACACCTGTAGCTGAAGTCTGTTATCACATGAAGACAGATGAGAGATGAGCTTACTTTATTTGGATCTGGGTGTTGACTGACTGTGAATTGATGAATACAATATTTCTTTGCTTCTCATCCATGGGGAAAACAGCAAAAGGAATTCTCATGGCACAAAGAAGTGGATGGACTTCCCTACTTGCTTTTTTACTTCTCTGATGCAGTGTCTTTCACTGACAATAAAGAAAAAGCTAAACTTAGAGCATCTGACCCAAAAGCCATTTACCTAAATTGTCATCATTCCATATAAACCTTAGATACCAGACTTTACCTTTCAAGAGTAAATTCAAAGGATTATTGTTTATTTTTTAATTCTGCAATTGAGCTGAGCCCTCCTATTTCAGTTTTGCCATATATAATAACATAAATGTGCTTTGTTGCATAAATGCTACGTGTCTGAGTTTCCTTAGATAATAGACTTTACCCTTCAAAAATCACTTCAAATGGATTATCATTTTTATTCTTCAGTTGAACCAACTACTCCTATTTCAGTTACGACTTGTATATGATAAGATAAAGCTGCTTCATGCACTCTACATGCCGTACTGAAATGAAGTATTAATGCTCATTGTTATAAAGAGCATAAGGTGGCTCACAACATCTGGAGTGGGATTTGGTGCCCTCTTCTGGTGTGTCTGAAGACAGCAACAGTGTACTCATGTAAAATAATGAATAACTCTTCAAAATAATAAACAAAGAGCATAAAGAAATTCTTCCAAAACTGTTGATCAGAGCATGAGGGGTTGCCCTGGTAGAGTATGGTCTGGGTTCAATCCACAGCACTACAAAACAGAATACCAACTAAGGACCAGGACTTCTTTTGCATTCCTATTTATGGCAAAGAAGCTAAGGTGGGTTTTTTTCCCAATAAGCCAATAAATATTGAAAACTGACATAAAGCCTAGATAGCTATAATGTCACTAAGTACATGATTTATCCATGCACAAATAAACATGAACAGAAGCAGTACTAACTAGCTGAAGAGTAGAAGGCTCTCAACAGGAATGGAAGAGAAAAAAAAAAAGGCGATGGGGACAAAGGATGTTATAACTTATCTTGTGTCTAAGTAAGAAACTGACAAAATTAAAATTATAAAATAAATGAAGGAGATATTATACTTCCAGTTCATTCTTTCTTAGTTTTTATGCCAGCTAAAATTTAGCACACCTTGAAACTTATCTTGTCGTATATAAATGTAAAGAATTTCCTTGGTCAATTGATCGATTTCAATAAACATGTCTGTGGGGAGGTGGAGCATGAGAGGAGGAAGCCTGCTAAGTTTTAAGCCAGAGAGACCCAGAATGTTCTCCTGAATCTTTGATCACCAGAAGTTCCCCTACACTCAGCTTGCTAATCAGCCTCCCACCATCTTAGCTCAGCTAGGCTCAGCTCAGCACAACCAGTGCAACACCTTAGACCCAGAGCAGCTGCTGGCTGCCAGGGCAGTGCAGTGTCACTAGTGGCTTGCTACTCTCTCTCTCTCTCTCTCTCTCTCTCTCTCTCTCTCTCTCTCTCTCTCTCTTCAAATGTTTTAGGCTCAAGTATTGCAGGGGGCTGGGAGTCACCTAAACCCCAGGTGTGTGCCCACTGAGTCTCCAGGTCTCAACTGGCTCTACCTTACTGACCTGCTCTTTCCTGCTCTGCTTTCAGTCAGCACCATTATGTGGAATTGAACAAGCTGAAGGGGCAACTGAAATCTTCTGGCCAGAGCTACTCTCTGGTGTTTGCTGAAGGTCCCTGTGGCCACTGTCTAAATTACAACAGTCTGCAGTGGGCATTGACAGACTTCTATCTAACTTCTCCTTAAAATGAAAGCAAAAAAATCTGGCAACTTAGCAGCCAATTACATCTCCTGCATTTATCACCAAACAGGCCTATAGGTGGAAAGACCCAAATGGAACTATTGGCCTCATATGTTCCCTGATGGATCAAGTAGCCACAAATCTTCTAGGGAGAGATACCTTCCAAGCCCTAGAAGTAGCTTTTACCATGCAATCTGAAAAACACCATTTCAAAATAAAGAACTTTCCATAGGAAGAAAGTTTTACCCAAGGAGACCCTAAAAATCCTATTCAAATCATCCCCAACTCTAGAAGCTGCTGTTAGACTTCATACTCCCTGCCTTCACTGGATTTCCAGTGAAGCCATGTGGGTCCCACAGTAGTCTCTATTAAGAGAGAAGCTTAGAGCCCTCACACAGCTGGTAGAAGATCAGCATCTGCTGCAACACATCCGCCACTCCCACAGTCCCTGGGATACCCCTGTGTTCACTATAAAAAATGCTCAGGGGGATGGAGACTATTACAATATTTGAGGGCAATTATCAAAACCATGTGAATCTTGGGCTCTCCTCAGAGGGCTGCTTCACATCTCAGCTATCCCTGACAATGTGTCCCTATCTGCAGTAGATATAAAAGACTGCTTTTTCCCCCATTCTTCTGCACCCTGGAGCCTGCAAACACTTTGCATCCTCAGTACTCCCCATTAACAACTCTGGCCCAGCCACAATATACAAATAGACTGTCCTTGCACAATGAATGTCTAACAGTCCCACCATTTGTCAGCAGGCTATAGTTACTGCATTAAAACCTTATTTGGATAAAGGACTCAACACATATCATTATATGGATGATATATTAATATGGGAAGACTCTCCCCTCCACAACTTAAAGACCAGCCAATACCTTCCCTATTTGCCCTAGCATTCAAAATAGCTCCTCACAAAATCGAACTTACTTTGCCTATTACAATTTTAGAAAAAGAGATCTCCGTTATCTCAATATGCTCCCTCAAACCCACTCTTTCCTTCCCTCAAAAAATTAAGTTTTGACTCCCTCCAGAGCTTTTTAGGCAACCTTAATTGGCTTTATCCCTGGCTCTCCTTTCCACAATCCCTCTTTAACCTCATAAGAGAAAAGGCCCTCTTTCCCAAGAACACTATCACCTGAAGAAATCCAAACTCTAAATTCTGTCAATGCAGTCCTAAAAGATATGGCTTTTCCTAGGTATAACCCAACAATACCCATACAGTTCCTTTAATTCCTCTCATACCAATCCCAAGGAGTGCTGGAATGGCTCCACACCTTGATGGGTGGAGCACCCTGAATTTTGAATGAGGTGGATGCACTTGCTAGCATGATTAAAAATGGTAGGAACAGCACTCTGCAAATTCTAGGAAAAGATCACTACTTTCTCCACTTATGGAGGTTGCAGATACTAGAGCTGCAGAAGGGAGTCTACCAGCCAAGATGGCACCATGCTTGACAATCTTAAAACTCATTTTCAGTTTTCAATCAGTGATTCATTGAATGAACTTTGACAAACTAGTGCCATGGGTAAACTTTAGTCTAATGGCTATGCCAAATACCACATAGCTGACCTACATACCTCCTGTGAGCTTGTTCCCACCTCCAAATCACTCTTTACCTGTGTTAATATTTTTCAATAGGAAAATAAATCTCAGATGGGACTCCCAGCTATTGTCTTCTGGCTATGATACATCCAATATTCAGCTGACCTCCTTCCCTTAACAATCTACCCCAACTCCTCCTAATACCTTTTCTGTGCTTCTCTCTCCCGACCATTATTAGTGGCTATTCCCATTAACATTTTGCTTCATGAATTCCATAGAGTCTTATCCACAAGGAAATCATTAAGACATTCTTCTCTTTGACCTACACCTTCCCCCTTTGCCTTATAGCGTCCTCTTTGAAACTCCATCTTCATGTGTCTATGACATCACCATTACCATATCAGTATGTGTTAATGTTCCTGCTCCCCTTCACCCTTTTCCAAGGCTCCTGCCCCTCTGTGGTACTTGTTCCCTAGCTTTATTTCTACAAACCTGAAGAATTTGTCTGGCAGATGGGAGGAATCCAAAAGAAGAGAGCAGCCTGCTGCTCATTGAAATGGGCCTTGCTGTCTCATTGAGTGTAAGAGGAACTGCTGGAGCAGTCCTGATTCACATACAACATCTGGCCAGCTACTTCCAGGACGACCTTGATCTGACCAGGCAGTGGCCTCCACTGCAGACAGCCTTGAGTCTCCTCTATGACAAATAACCTCACCAGCAAAAGTTGTTCTCAAAAATCAGAAAGGCCTGGAATTACTGACTGTTAAACAGGGAAGGACTTGCATTTTGCTGGAGGAGGAATAGATGTTAGAACAAGGTGTACAAATGCTCAAAGAGCACAAGTGGATCCACTAGGCATGCTATGCTCCCAACATCCCTATCCATTGGTTCTCTAACCGCTTGGTAGCTTAGCTATTTCCCCTCCTTGGCCCCATGCTAGCCATTGGAGGCTTCTTTTTTAGCACCATGGCTCATTCAATTTCTGAAGCAGTAAATGAGTAAGTAGTATTGTAAAGTTCAATCAGGTCTTGGTGCAGTATCAGTCTGTTCTCAACATAGGAGACAATTATACTTTATAGAAAGAAAAGGGTGAATTTTAGGGTGGTGGACCATGAAAGGAAGCCTGGTAAGATCATTCTAAGGCTGGTAACCCTGGAGACGCTGAAGGGATGGTAGAAGCTTTGCTTGCTCCTGACTCCAGGCCCCTGTCATGTAGTCGCAGCTCCTCACCATCACCCCAAGAGAATTGTGGCCATCAGTCAAATAGGGGAGGTGCCTACATGTTCCTCCTCATGTAGATGAGACATCTCAGGTCAAGCCAATAGAAGCACCGGCTGTCAGATCCAACCCATCTCAAAACTGTATATAAAAGATTGTATCCAGAAGAAATAAAGATGTGTGTGAATTACTCAATCATCTGAGAGCATCTAACACTGCCTGGGAAGTGAATGCTCTCATAAAGCTTTCACCACAAGAAGCTCCAGTGCACTTGGCTCTGTATCCACCCGCCCCCCTCAGCTCAGCTTAGCTTGGCTCAGCACAGACAATGCAGTGTCTAGGATCCACAATAACTGCTGGGGCAGCAGCACTGGAGTAGCAGCAGGTGCACTTCTTCCTACTCGTGACCTATCTCCTTCACTTGAACCCTCCTGCTAGGCCAGGCAGGACATCTCTGCATATGGTCTCCAGTACAAAGACCCATGTGTCTTAGGTTAAGGGTCTCTTGTCATTTTGACTGATACATTTTAACGGGTAAGTATTTCATTTTATCTGCCACAATACTTCTTTATACCATCATAGCTGATTTTTGCTTCGGTAAATTCCCCAGACCTCAGCTCTTTGCAAGACATGGATGAGACGCTATAAATAGAATGCCATGAATTCCTATGCTCATTTCACTTTGAGAAACACAGTTAGGTGGAAAAAAACAAAGGCAGACTTCTCAGTTCCAACAACACATGCTTATGAAGAGCCCATAATCCACTTAGCACTCAGGCTTCTTTTGAAAGCTTGAGGAGTGTTTTTGAACAACCCAAAATAGGAGCTCATTGCTACAGGGATAAGCACTTTTATAAACAATTTTAAAAATGGTTTTACAAATAGCAAGTACCACTTTCTGCAGTGCACTCCACAGTGAAAACACTATCTATTGTCTGTTCTATTTCCTAATCTGCCACTGTGGTGTACTTTGTGTCTTGGCCAGTACCACAAGTTCTGAGCCATTCATACTTAGGGAACAAAATCACCTCAACTACATATTAGAGTTTCTTAGGATATTAAGTAGAAAAAAACCTGTTTAGCAAACACACAGAAGATATTAGCTCTTGCAATAATAACTGTTTCATTATAAAGCTTCATATCATGAAACTATTTTCACGTTTTACTCTCAGCCTGGATGGAAGGAGAACAGTGTAAATTTCTGCAAAGCATGTAGATCAGCATTCATCATCATCTGGAAATTATTTCAAGAAAGGAAGCATAGTTTACATGCCTAAGTTAACTGAATATTGCCTTTTCTAACTTTGACAAGTTAAATATGGGAAGCCTGAGAATTGTCGTGTTGAGAGAAATAATTTTAGCTACATGATCAAACAGAAACTTTGCACTTTTAATTACAAGAGTTGCTTTTCATCAAGTCAACGGAATGTCAATTTAATAGTGTAATACCTGCTGCTATATGCCTCAGTTAAAAAACAAACAAACAAACAAACCAATGTAGAATATTTTCTCTGACAATTCTATAAAACTAAAGCTTCTTAATGCAGAAATTATTTAGGTATTAATATAATAGTTTCAAGAAACTAATTATTTTTACGTAATTCAAGGCCTAGCTTCATTTTTTTAGAATCAGAAATGCTTAATGGTAAGGTAAAGAAATATTTTTTATGTAGTCCAAGAAATTGTTTAAGTAAAATTAAATGAGTTGACTAGAATTATAAACTTTTCACTGGCTTTAAAAATCCTTGTTTTAATTGAAAAATCAACTTTTCATTTTTAAAATAGGTGAGAGATGATATAAAATAAAACTGAAATATTCTTACATAGAGTTTTTTACCACAGTATGTCTGTTGGCAAGTAGACTCTTTTCTCTTCCATAATAATTATTTCAATTATGTAAGCTATTATAAGTGCACTGAGAAGACTTACATGTATTAACAGATATTCTGTTTATGACCCTAAGTTAATATAATTTTGAGATTAACAAATTATTTATTTTGCTTTACATTAAAATAATGAATAACTAAGATTTCTAGTAAAATGTTTCAGGCTTTGAACGTCATTTTAGTATGATCTAAAAGCCTGGGATTTGAGGATTAGACTAACAGGTCAGAGGTAGTACACTGGTGATATAGGCTATTTGTGACCAGCCCGACATGGATGTTGGGTTATTAAACCTGTGTCCTCTGCAAAATGGTGCAGTATTGACCCCCGAGTCACTTCTCCATTTCCAAGAGTAGAATTTTTAAAGATCCAAATAGACACGGTGAGGATTGCATCGATTGACTGTATTCTATACTCTGAAATGACAAAGAATGTCCAATAGAAGATAGGTACTATGTGCTTATGTCACTCCACTCATATACAGACTTTTACCTAAAATAATACTTGTCAGGTTCATGTGTGTTAGTGGAAAAGTATTAATATATACACTAGGCAATTGAGACATTTTAAATATGATTATATGTCAATAAATTTATCTTATCCTTTTATGTGAAATATCAGATACATGAATGGCATACTTTATAGAATTTGAGTTTATAAATCTTCATTTTTTTCTATCATCAACTATCATTTTATTATCACTTAGTTTTGAACCGAACTTGATTTTTTACTTGGTTTATGATATAATAACTATGTCTTATAAAACATCTGCTTACAAGTTGGTAAAATATTAAACACTTATGGGATTACCGAAAATAGAAAGTATATCAACATGTATCCACTCTGAAGTCAGTAGGCTTCATGCACCCATGATTGTGATGAACATGCCCTTACATAAAATGATACCCTTATTTAATATATTATGAGTTTAAATTTGCGACTTTGTTTTAAACTCAATTTTATTACTTGCAAGTGGGAGCAATAACGTAGTCAGAAGTCTGGGAAGGACTAAAGGTCTTTTCTAGATTTCTTAACCAGTTTTCAGAGTTCCAGGTATACATCCCAACTGCATTTTTCTGATGCACCAAAAGTACCTCTCTCACGAGGAATGCTGCTTATAATCAATAGAAAAGTGGATGGGAGTGAATGTTTTTGTCATGAGCTTTACCATGTCAAGGACATTGTATTCTCAGACCCATGGGAATGGCATTAGCTTCCACTGCTCCAAGTATGGATGCTGACAGAGTGTGAACGAAGTATCAACTGTGCCTTCTTCCTGGATGACAGCAGTTTGAAACTGATCACCTAAAAGACTACAGCAATTAGCTAATCTACCTCCTTGCGTAACTGTATTTAAGAAACTGAAGTCCTCACTTAACTATGTGATACATATTCTGACTTTCCAGATGGTTGGTATGCCTTCATCTTTGCTCATAGCTCAACAGATCTTAGTTCTTCCTGTATGCATATTTGTTGTTTCATCAGTCCCTGTAATCCAAGTCAGGTCGACCCTAAAGTCCTGCAGTTTGTGGCAAAGTTGTTGGTGTGGCTGTTTTAGACCATACCCATAACATCTAGGAGACATTGAGCACAGACACAGTGTCTATGCTGAGGTAGGGTCATTAGATTTGATTGGTGGAAACTGTCTTCCTATTATGCTTTTCTCTAGCGTCTTGTATATTATTTTGAATAAATTTCAAAATGATAAGTATATTAAAAGTCTTTCCTTTAAATTTACTGTGGAGCTATCTAAGAGGACCCTGAATATATTCCCCAAATTTATTCCTCTCTTTTTGCAAAGGCTTTATTTATTTCCCTTGGCAAAGATTAAATTAAATGCATGAGAATCAGATTGCCTGGAATAGAATTCTGAATCTTTTATTTATCCCTCAATGATGGTTTAAAAATTATTTTCATAGTGACTTCATTTTCCTTGCAGAGTTGTAAAGAATAAATATGACATTTTATGAAAGGTACAAATCATAGTCCTGGTGAATGTAGGAGTCATGACAATAAGTTTATTCCCCTAGATTATTTCTTAAATATCATCTCTGGTTAAAATACAAAACAGGAGAATATATAAGTGTTGCATATTACAAATAAACCTAATATTCTAACCTCAATATTCCTTTTTAATGGAGAACCTTTCCTAAACCTCTTCCAGTTCCTCATTTCTTATATTTCACATTTCTTTGATTTTGCAATGAATTTGTAAATTGTTTCTTTGAAATCATGTGATAAGATGAAAATGAGCACAGAGGTCATATCTTACTCTTGCAACACATACACACATTATCTAATGAATCTGCCCTTGGGAATATGAAAATGACACTGTCTTTGATTAGCCATCTTTATAATTAGAGTTATAACACAAATAAGAAGCTTAAGGGAAAACATAGTGAAACACATGAGGATTGAGGGTAAGTGGTAGAAAATGAATTTGTTTCTGTACATTCCCTTCCATTTATAACACATAAAACTAAACTGATATAGAAAATTTCCATTACATCTTCATTCAAGGATTCTGTTTTATTTTCTGAGACATGGAAAAGAGGACGAAGAGACACAGCACAGTCAGGCATGGGTGGGGATGAGGCAGACCTGACTCCGTCTACCATTCAAGTCTCATGGACTGCTTCCTTCTGTCTGCTGACAGAGTAAACACTGTTCACTCTCCCAGATCACCTTGCTTTTTTTAAATTAGGTAATTAGCTAGACAATGTTTGCCAAGGGCTGTGAAATTAAACCAATGTGCTGTCTACTGTAATAACTAAACATTTTCACTGTACAGATTTGTGTTTCAACCTCACTGTGACATCCATTTTCTATTTACAACAGAATAAAAAGGCCAGCTTCAAAGAAGGACAGGTGTCTGCTGGGCGAACACATAAGCACTCACAGCATGTGAAACAACTAAATATCCTCAGACAAATAGCATCTGAGGCAGAAGCAGGAAGCACAATGACAACTCTTAGCAGATAGAGCAAGAAGGTCTATGGGAAATTTTGCTAGAGGAACCTGGCTATGACCAGGTTATCTCATACTTGTCATTTGACCATGAAGAGCTCTGAAGCTTTTCTTCTGTATGGCATTTGAGGACTCTTTCCAAGCAACTTTGAGACAATCAGGATGCAGTTTGTTTTTGCCAAGAAATTAGACAATGGAAGAATGAATTCACAAATACAATCTCTCTCCAGCAAGTCCAGAGTAGGCACTGTTTCCTAAACCACAGTGACACTATGATGAGCACTGTAATATAATCTAGCATATTTTATTTTTAATTCTAATTTTTATTTTTAAATAACAATCATATAATTAAACATATATCTATTATCTAATGAATCTGGCCTAGGGAATATGAAAATGACACTGTCTTTGATTAGCCATCTGTATAATTAGAGTTACAATATAAATAAGAAGGTTAAGGGTAAGCATTACTAAATTTGTAGAAAGATGAGAGGCATGTGAACAACTTGAAGCAGAATATAATGGGAAAGAGAGCCAGCCCCTGCACCAGTCATTGCAGGGAAAATTTGCATGTACTATGTGTGGTGAAAATAGCTTATATAAAGACAGGAGTCTTAGTCTGAAGAACAGAAAGGAATTTAAGAGGATTAAATTATCTTTGGATCTTCTAGTAATAGTGAGAAAGTCCGAGACCCAAAAATTAATGAGTTGAAGAGATTAGGAAATTATCAACTTGACTTATACAAGAGAGAAGAGGAAGATTTTAAGCCTCCAAACAGAGGTTAAGTCAAGAGATCGAGAGAAACTCAATGGTAATTATCAGCTCTCGTACATGTTGTATATATCGTAATTAATATTTTTATAATTAATCATTTTCATATTTGAAGAAATTAATTAGATTCTAGGCTTACCTGATAAGATTTAAAATATTGATAAGATCAATATTTTAAGAAAACTTTGTTAAGTGTGAAAGAAATGATACAAATAATCATCGTAGCAGTAATCCTTTAATAAGTGACTGAATAGGCCTTGGGAAGGTTCAAAACACCCAAGCATCACTAAGATAAGTTCGAGGGTCCAGTCCAGCATCACAGGGTAAAATGAAGTTGTCAGTTCAGAAGTTGAAAGTTGAAGTTGTCAGAAAGGGGGTTTATAGCATTGGTGACTATGGCCAAAGCTGCTTTCCCTTTGGCAATCTCTACCTTTAAAGAAAGAAAGAAACAAACAAAAAACACTTTGCTATTATGTGATCAAAACTTCTTACAATTTAACTTTTGTGAATATCATCAGGGGATTAAGAAGAAATGTTTAGATATCTGACCTATTTTCTCTCTGGCTCAAGGGGGTCCTTACTAGCCATCCAAGAAGCTCAGAGTTCCTTAACTCTCAGTGAGCCATAGAGAAAAGAAAAAGAAGGGAGAAAGTAAAGCATACGCATAGAAACTCTCTCTCTCTCTCTCTCTCTCTCTCTCTCTCTCTCTCTCTCTCTCTGGCCAGGCCTGACTACCTACTACCTATTTAATCAATTCCTAAAGTGTTCATGCATACTTACATATATACCTACACATGTATGTATGTAATATAACTGATATATATATACATATATACATATATACACATATTATATATACATATATACACATATATACATATATACACACATATATATACATGTATACATATATATATACATACACACACACACACACACACATATATATGTGTGTGTGTAGTGGATGGGGCAGAGCCCCAAAAGCCACAAATAATTTATTTCACAGGTAATTTTTACCTTCTTAAATAAAAGTTCTTTATACAATTACCTCAGGGATAAAATGTTACACAAAGAGTAAGTTAGAAGAATGTCAATAGTAAATTCAAAGCAGGATTTAATATCATTATAAGATCAAAGCAACAATTTCAGCTGGGCTTGCTTTATAATAGTGCAAATCTGTGGCTTCATCCTTGTACCTTCCTTGATCATGAATCTGTCTGAAGACTGTTTCTTTTCATAGTAAAATTTATGAAAGCTCATTGCACTCTCCATTGTGCAGCCTTTACTTACTATTATATAAGAAGGGGACACATTCTATTCCTGATTCCTTATTACATCCTTCTGGCAAAACAGCTAAGATCATCTCCTAAATTTTCTTCTTAAAATTATTTGAATCCAATCAGTAATGCTATAATGAATCCATTGAGAAATAATTTATGAAAGTCCATCTTCATGTTGATCTGCAAGAAATTGTTCAATATGTTGGTCTGATGCAAAGGAATCATTAGGCTATGTAATTGTGACAGAAAAGGCATATCAGCAGCAAGAAGAAATCGTGGGATGAAATCTCGGGGGCTATGAATCTCTAGAGTGCATCCATTGCAGCCATGCAAAATGGTGGGTCAGCTCCAGGACACTAACTTGCTTGCCATAACTTTTCTTTGATGACTTCAGTCAGATAAATATGAGATGAAGATATGGAAAACTGAAAAACAAATAAACAACAATGAAAACAACAAAAACAAAAAGTATACAAACAAAAACAAAAACAAAAACAAAACATACAAATAAACAACAACAACAAAAAAAAAACCAGCATTATGTTGGTGACAGAAAAGATAGCTTAGTGAACTTGCTGTCAGTGCTCCGTAGCGTCAGTGCGATAGTGTACAACAGACTGACACTTATGCAGATTCAGACTCCCAACTAGAACTTGCCTCCTGGCTGCAAGATCACCCTGGCTCTGGGAAAAACTGAGTCCTAAGATGAACGAAATTCACATTTTGGAATGGACCAAGTTGAAGGACTCCTGTCTTCCAAAAGCCACTGGAGAGAACATTGGTGTCTGCTGTCCATGTCACTGCTCCCAGGATGGGATGAAGCATGAGATCCATATGAATATATGTAGGTTGTGTGGTTAATCAATAACTTGCTGATGCCCTGGGGCTTTGCTGCCTCAGGGAGCCATTCTGATATAAACTATCTAAAGCCATGTGAGGCCCATGTCCCCTGTAGATGCTGAAGAACATAAGAAGCCTCTAATATGGCTAGGGGCCACATTGATATATGTGCGGGCCCTTGTTACTAAAGCCCATGGATGTCCTTGGCTGGCCTACCAGATAAACCCATGGCAATGTCTACAGTGGTGGAAAATTTGGCCCAGCCACTCTTGACAGAGCTGTTTTAATCGCTCACTTGCCCTTAGCAGTACAATGGGAGAGCTGATCCTGGTCACCCATTCCTGACCATCATGGCTTCTGATGAGGATTCAGAAAAGAAAAACTTCCTTGATCATGAATCTGTCTATGGGGTTAACCACTGGGAATTTATGCTCTTAGTGAGTATATAGAGAATAAAAAATGGACTTGCTTTTCCCTTTTTTTGGTGGAAGAGTCACAGGTAAGGTAGACATGGGAAAAATGGAAAGTGAATGCTATCTGTGAGCATGATGTGAAATTCCCAACTGAATCATAATTAATTAATTAATTAATTAATTAGTTAATTAATAGTGATTGAATGACAGGGTCCAGTTTCTGAGATAAGTAAAAGGTTTAATGATCACTGAATAGGACCACTGGCTCACATTTGCTAACATCACATTTACATGTAAGGAAATGCACAATTCCTGATTGATAGAAGTGATCAACACTGGGAAACAACAGCTCCGTCTCTGAGAAATATCTACCAAAGGAAAAGGATAAGAAAAAAATCTACATGAATGTATGGAGCGGCTAAAGATGGCGCTGACATCTGTTGGTCGTTGGTGATAAACAACTGCAATGCGCATGTGTTGGCATTTCTGCGGCAGTTATCAGACTGGAGTGATATTCATGCTAATAAGGTATTTCATGCTCCACCAATCCCTAGAGGACAAGTTTACAGCCACAGCCTGTCTTTTATATGAGGCGAGTGCCTTTGTTCCCCGGGGTCCCCCGTATCAACAATGAGGTGTTCCTGCAATAAAGGCTGTTGAGAAGAACAGTGTTGCGTCTTCCTTGCTGGTCGAGGTGGGCGCTACACATGAACAACAGTTACTAAAGAACTTTCCATGAAAAAGCAAGTTTGGTCTTTAAATTCAATAAATCAAGAAATTATCTAGATCTGAGGATGGATAAGAATCTGTTCACAATAGGAAAACATGTTACTGTCATTTCATGCCATGTCTAGCGTAAGTCTGAAGTTTAGCAAAGAACAAACATAAAGGGTCCATGTCTTTTTAGAAGAGAGTTCACCTGTGGGTACCAAAACACAAGCAGTGGTTACTTAAGGATGAATTTCATCTGATAAAATGCTATTTGGAAAAGAATAATTGCACCCATCAGTTAGGGTGGGTGACTATAGTCTCAGTACCTTGTCCTGGGGAAAGTCTCTCCTCCTCCTCCTCCTCCCCCTCCCCCTCCCACCTCTCCCTCTCCTCCTTCTCCCCTCCCGTGTGTGTGTGTGTGTGTGTGTGTGTATGTGTGCATGTGAGTGTGTCTATAAATGTGGGTGTCCATGAAGACAAAAAATGTATTGGATTTCGGGAAGCTGGAATTATAGGTTGTTATAAACTCTCTAACTTGATTGATGTAACTGAACTGGAGTTCTCTGCAAGAGCAAGAGGTGCTCTTAAATGCCAACCCGTTATTCTAGCCTGAGAAATCACAAAATTAAGTCTAAGTTATGTGGACTACATAGTACATCCGTACAACAAAATAAACACAATGTTTTATTTTCTTTTCTATTGACCAGATTTTTCTGAAAAAAAAAATACTATGGCCAGGAAAAACTTATAGAAGAAGGGATTTGGGAGTTCTAAAATTTTCAAAGGTTGAGTACATTATGACAGTCATAGTGGGGAGCAAGGGAGCAAGCAGGCATGCTGTGGAGATAGATTCAGGCTTGCCTCTTGAGACATAGCCAGGCGACAGAGTGCTAACTGAATATCTTATGGTCCCTTCCCCAGTGACAGGGTCCAACAGGTCACATATGATAATCTTTCCCAAACACACACACACACACACACACACACACACACACACACACACACACACACACCCCAAACAACAATCCTGAGGTTGACGATGATGAAAAATGTTTGGAAATGCATTTAAAGCATAATCCTGGTAGCTATGAGTCAGAGAAGACTCCCTGCACTGAATTACAGTCTTGGAGAACAAATAGAGACTAGTGACGTAAAGGACATTTCCAGAGACATGGCAGGATGAATGAACCTTAAACTATCTCAAAGAATTGATCAATAGTGTAGTAGTAGTGTATGGAAACAAATTTAGTTAGCTCTTTCAGAGAATCTTTAGTGGGGCAGAACAGCCTCAGAGATAAGAAGGCAAGCTAGAGCATTAGAGACCTATATTCACATCCATGTGCTGTGCCTTTCCTTTTCAAGACAATTCCCAACATAATACATTTGAGCCTTATAATACAATATTTAGAGTTGGATTGAGAATCACTATGGAGATTGAGGTGAACGTGGGTACCCACATGATAAGTAGGGATCAATGTAAAAAGTTAATCTGCTAGGGAGAAGGCTTGTTCTTCAGCAGACGAACCAGTTTTCAAATGTGCTAGTAATGTGGTACTTGGCTTTGCTCTGCTTTAATTAAGATGCAGCTATATTTCCCATGCAGTCTATGGAGAGAAGGTATCTCTAGCTTTTTTAGCTTCTAGACAGTAAGGTATTAAATCAAATTAGAAATGAATGCTTCTGAGAGCTCCTCATGAAACTCAAAGGACCCTTCAATAATAAGATTAGCTTTTTTTAAAATTTGTAATGTAGAAAGGCCTTTTCACCTACTACTGAAGCAAGCAAAATGAAACAAAGATGAATATATAGAAAAACAAGCACAGGGCAAAATCAAAGTTAATATGGATCATCTTCCATGGCCATTCAATTCCAGTAGAGATTAGATGTTACCTTGTAGAAACCATATCACATAGAAGAAGTTAAGTAAATAAGTTAAACTCATTACTGAGAATTCTAGGGGGAAGGATAATCATTATATATTCATAATCCATAACCCTGAAAAACTTGCCTCTGTTAATTGTTATTCTCAATAATGATTTCATCATTGTATAATTCATTAGTTTTCTCTTTGGTTCTTTTTTTTTTTTTTTTTTTCGGAGCTGGGGACCAAACCCAGGGCCTTGCGCTTCCTAGGTAAGCGCTCTACCACTGAGCTAAATCCCTAGCCCATTAGTTTTCTCTTTAAACACACTTTTCCATATGCTTTTCCGACATATGATCATCTCATTGCCAAATTCTCAGATATTCTTTTTTCCTAACATATATAGAGATCAGGCCCTTGCAATTGGGCATCAACAGGCTTGCTGAAATATGTTAAGTATGACCCATAACAGATACTGTAATCTCTATATCATTTTTTATTTCACATTTACTAAAGCAAGGCAAAAATTAAGGGGAATATTTTGTTTGCCAAAATATCACTATTTAATACTTACAGTAATATTATATAAAAAGAAATGATATTGTAATAACTAATATCTTTGTAAAATTGGCATGAAAAAATACCATGAAATGCAGTTTAATAATTTTATTTGCAATGTTCACTAAATCCTAATGAGATACCCTCTTTGACTTAAATATTGAAAATCATCCTTAAACACAAGTGGTTTCTTGCAGGATAAATAGTTCCTGGATTTCAGTTAAACATGTAATGAAAATATCTACACTTGCAGTTTTGTTGCAGCATGCAAAAAGTGCAGATATTAAGTTTAATATTTTCTTTAAAATCTTTTGAGAAATCCTAAACTCCATTTTCGCATCATTGCTTCAGCTGCAGTGAATCAGGAAATATTTGTCCACATGGACACTTTGACCCTTTTACACTCAGATATTTGCTGTAATAATGACTCTGACAGGAAAAATAAATGAGATAAATGACTACAATTAGCTTTCTTATTAGTTTTCTTTCATTATTTCTATATTCATGACTGACTAATCTGTTTCACTCTCTGATGCTGCATGTAGTTTCCTGCCAGGCACCAAAGGGAGAAAAAGGAAGTTAAGTCCAAAATGTAGAGCAACTTGATTTCTGTTACTCGGAATGATCTTTGGCTGACAAATCTACAATCTTTTTCACCAACCTATGGGGGCACAATCTATGTTATTAAAAGTAAATATTTAGAAAATACAAAGATTCCACCACACCAGTCAGAATGGCTAAGATAAATAACTCAAGTGACAGCAGGTGCTGGTGAGGATGTAGAGATAGAGAAACACTCCTCTATTGTTGTTGGGATTGCAAGCAGGTATAACCACTCTCGAAATCAGTCTGACAGTTCCTCAGAAAAGTGAAAATAGTACTACCTGCGGAGTCAGTTATACCACTCATGAACATATACTCAAAAGATGCTCCAACATATAACAAGGACACATGCTCCACTTTGTTCATAGCAGCCTTATTTATAAGAGCCATAAGCTGAAAATAGATGTCCTTCAACAGAGGGATGGATACAGAAGATGTGGTATATCTACACAATGGAGTACTACTCAGCTATAAGAAACAATGCCTTCATGAAATTCATAGGCAAATGAATAGAACTAGAAAATAGCATCCTGAATGAGGTAACCCAGTATCAAAAGAACATGCAAGACATGCACTCACTGATAAGTGGATATTAGCCCCAAACCTTGGAGCACCCAAGATACCATTCACAGACCATATGAAGCTTAAGTAGAAGGAAGACCAAAAGGTGGGTGCATCAGTCCTTCTTAGAAGGGGAACAAAATACACATGGGAAAAAAAATACAGGGACAATGAGTGGAGCAGAGACTGAAAGAAAGGCCATCCAGAGACTATCCCACCTGGGGATCCATCCCATATGCAGCCACCAAACCCAGTCACTATTGCTGATGCCAAGAAGTGCTGGCTGACAGGAACCTGATATGGATGTCTCCTGAGAGACTCTGCCAGAGCCTTACTGATACAGATGAGGATGCTTTCAGCTAACCATCATACTGAGCACAGAGACTTGAATGGAAGAGTTAGAGAAAGGACTGAAGGAGCTGAAAGGGTTTGGAAGTCCATACAAAGAACACAATATCAACCAACCAGACGCCCCAGAACTCACACAGACTGAACCACCAAACAAAAAGTATACACATGGCTTCTGCCACGTATGTAGCAGGGATGGCATTGTCTGGTATCAATAGGAGGAGAAGCTCTTAGTCCTGTGAAGAATCTTTTCCCCACTCTAGGGGAATGCCAAGGCTGTTGGGGGGTTGGGAGCAAAAGTATCCTCATTGAAGCAGGGGAAGAGGAATGAGTGCAGGGAAGCAGGAAAGGGGAAAACATTTGAAATGTAAATACATAAACTATCCAATAAAAAGGGAAAACAAAAAGAAATGAAAAAAGAAAACACAGAAACCAGTCTCCATTTCCTAACAGACAGCCACATTAGTTAACCAATTTAAGAGGTTATTGAAGATGTGAGATTAACCTTAAGGTAGTGAACTGAGAGTAATATGAAAAAATATGCTGCGTGTGTGCCTCATCAGAGGGCAGACATTTCTTCCTTTCCTTCTTTTCTTCTTTGTAGTCATCTTCCTCCTTCTACTTCTCTACAACCCTAGCATGCCACTGAATTCCAGATACAATTCATTCCTCTCCTTTCTTTGATACATGAGAAGGCAGGTGTCTATCTTTCCTAGGGTGGCCTTAAACTTCTGTGCTGAAGAAGTTCGACTTCCTAAATACTGGGATTACAATGAGTGTGTATTTCAGAAATAAGCATGTAACTGTAAGTGAAGGGTCTGAAGATACCTGGAAGAGAATGGGGGACAAGGGACGCAAGGAAGGACGCCAAGACAAGAGTCTGATCAAGGCGACAACTTTATTTTTCCCCAAGGCTGAATTTGTACCACAAAATGGGTAACAGGGAGAGGGAAGTAAGAAACATTTATGCAGGCCAAGGACACAATATTTGTGTTGTCAGGGAGTAGGCTGATGTTGACAGGTTGTCAGAAACGTCACAGGTTTGTCATATCTATTAGTCAGCAGGATGACTATCATATTATAATTTTTCTTGACCACCAGATTTGTATTAGTCTTCTGCAGCTGGCTGGGGATTTTTCATGAACCCAGTCATACTTAATTCTAACCATAATAATAACATCAACAATGGAGGGCTTCAAGGTCATTGCTCCCAACATGTAAGTTTGCTTTTTCAGGCCTCAAATACTCTATTCTATTCCTAGTATTTTTTATATTTCTGCTAGGGTTCTATTTGCTTATTCATTTATTTATTTTTAATATACTCTGTGTCCCCATACCCAAATATGGTCTACTGAGAAGTGTGCAAAGCTTCTACTTCACATAAGTTATATGTGAGTAACATAATTTTTGATAAAGTAAAAATTCAACACTTGTAGCTTTTTTGCAGAGGAAATATGAAAATAAGGAAGTGAGAACTTATTAGAAGCATAAAGTTATTAATGGTAAAGCTTAAAATTTGCTCTTTAACAATGAACAACTGAAGTGAAAATACACAAATCTATGATGCTTGTTGACATAGAATGTTGGACAAAGCAACACAGACGTTGTGTACCCTGCTATCTTCTTTCACAGACGGCAAGAAAGAATGCTTCTCACTTGGGTGTCGATGAACACTGGAATGACATCAATTCTGGGTTTCATCTTACGTTGTAGTAGTTGTTGATTCAAAAGACTATTAAGTGCCCTCAATTACAGTGTGGCAAATAGCAATGAGGAGTGACAGAATAAGCAGAAAGGAACATGTGAGACATCCTAGAAGTAATATAACTCCTTAATCCCTACAGGGGACCTGAGGGGGGAGGGTCCATGACCTCATGGGTTAAGGAAGACGTATCCACACTAAAATTTCATAGGTAGAATGCCTTAAGTCTGTTGGAGAAATGAAGACTCAGAACAACAGAGTACAAAAGGAAAAGCAGGTGTTTGTGAAAGAGATTTTAAAGTGTTTCCACAAGATGGCACATCTCTTGACCCTGAAAAATGAGAAGGAATCCATAAAACAAAATAATTAGGAAGACACCTTCAGTTGAAAAGATTAGTTTTAGAATCACACTACACCAAACTAAGGAATCATAAAAGTGTACAAACTAAAGAGCTGTATCTTTTCATCGAGGTGTTAAGAATGGATAAGATTGAATTACTCTCATCTACAATGACCTGTGCATCCAGCAAATGACTTTGCTTAAATGTCTCAAACTTGACATGGAACATGTATTTTGCTCATAGAATATTTGAAAAAGCAGTATTTGGTACTGTTTTGTATGGTTTTCTATTCGTATCACCATCTTACCTTTTTTAAACACTATAAAAGGATTATTAAATTAATACATGTACTTTTAGAATACATGTGTTATGAGGAAAATCAAGCTATTCATTGCAAACATGTAATTATAGATGGATATAGATACATAAAGGGTGAAAAGTCAAATTCTAAAAATATAAATGTCAATTATTGTATAATATAAATATAGTAAACATTGATTACTTGATAAAAGGATAGTGTTTTACAGCCAGGGCTCAAATTTTAAAAGACTCCAAGAAATACAGAAAACAAAGTACTCGGTGTATATAATCTACTTCAGGAAGCACAAGACATACAAATGTGGGTCACCAAGAAGTTATAAAATAAACAAAACAGCATTATGTTCAACATAAAATGCAGATTTTTGCAAAAGCATAATTGTTATTCTTTGACATATGTGCATGTATCACAAAAGGAAATGAGTGACTCTTTATGGAAAATGACAATGTATTAGTTTTCTTTTCAGTAGTTAAAACTAACACAGCAGATTTGTGCAATTTATCCTAAATTGCACCCTGAGAATCAGGTGTTCATAGCCGCTGTATTGAATTATAGTGTGATGCTAGGCAGGGCTGTTGTTTGTTTTTCTCTATATGAATGGTTGGTGAATCCCCAACTTATTTTGTTGGTTAACCACAGCTCTGTCCACAGAAGACACAAGAATAAAATTACAGGCATCGTTGTCAAGAGCCATCTAGGAGAGTCTAAATCTAACATGTGACTTTCCGGAGATGATCTATTATTTTACATGGCTAAAATAAGTAAACTGAGTTGCAGGACCTTCAAAGATCTCATCTCAGAATTGATTCCTGTCCTTGTTATGTCTTTTTGTCATTATTAAATATTGCAGTGATTCTTGGACATTAATCTAACCCATTGGTCAGATTTCCTGCAGATCAACTAAGATGTACTCTCTTGTAGTAATGTTATGGGGACAAGTTGATGGTCTGATAATTCCTACTGATGATTCTATAGAATTCCTAAATTTATACAAGAACTGAGCTCTCTGTAGTATGAAAACTGGAATTGAGACTCTGTAAACCTTCATGTGTCATGACTAATTGCATTAGTATAGAAAGCAGGCTTGGAACAAACTTACAGTCAGGAAAATCATTCTTCTACAGTGGCTGAGAGGCAGGATATCGGGGCCAAGACATATATTTTATGAATAAGTATACTTGCATGCATGCTTCATGTGTTTTGTTTTAAATCACAGAGACTAGATATTCATATGTATTTTGTTATGGGACAAAACCAAGTAAGTAAGTACACATTTATAAAACAAATGACCACAAGCCAACTCACCTTGTTTTCTTTATGACACTTGTAGTGGAGGATTCCCTATCATATCTGTATCTTCTCCCCATGTGTTAATAGAACATTTAGAAATTTCACTTAATGGGATCACAAGAAACAAAACTAGTAGAGTCTGGAATCCCATTCTTTAGAAAGGCTGAGGGAGGAGGATTTCACGTTTGAGATCAGCTTAGAATACAATGGGTCCAGTGATAGCCTGTGCAACAAAGAAAGAACTCATTCCCTAATAAAAACAAAACATTAAAAGACGTGAAAATACATCTTAGTGATAAAATTCTTGTATATTATCTGTAAAGAACTGAGTTCAGTCTCCAGCACTCAAAAATTAATTAATTAATTAATTAATTAATTAATGTCATTCTCTGGAAATCTGAATACATCATTAATATATGACACTGAAACTAAATAAATCAATTATTAAGTCTCATTTATACCCATAGATAACTTTCTAAATAAAAATCACAACTGAGTTAACATTTCCTAGTCTTATTTTCCTTTCTAAGCATCTCTTCTGTCTGTCACTCCCATCCCTCACAACACATTCAGTTATGAGTCTCAGAGTTTCTCTAAAGTCTCCCTTTCTGCATCACACAAGGATTTAGGAAAGAAGAAAAGAGAAGATGAAGGGAGGAACTAAGTCCTGCAGGCAGCACTTTGCATTTTTCCTCTTGAAGTACTGCTGACAGCTGCAATGACTGTCTATGTTCCCTCCTGTGAGTCTAGGGGCACAGACTAAACAAAACTGAGAAAAGAACAAACTCCTTTGAAATCTTAGTAACATCAAAAATAAGATTTGTGCAATATAGCTGTTTAGCTTGATAGGAAAATTACATTGGGTGTTAATCTGCTTCCATTAGTATCATTCATGCTAGACCAACTTTAATTTCATCAAGATAGATTCATTTCACATATTTCATGCATAGAATAACTTAATACCTTATAAAGAGGGGAATGCAAACTTCAGGAATTACCTGTCTGAATCAGGAGCATGAGCTCTCTCCATGCTTGTGGAGAACTGAAAATCACAATACTACTTTGAGGAATGTAATGTGAGATTAAATAAATGAAGTCTAGATTTTCTATGTACATAATTAATAGGCATTCATTTTATTTAAAATTCACACAGTGAAAAGAATAGTTTCCTTTTATATACCTTCCATAAGGTTATTCAATTGTTCCAAATTCATTCAATAAATAATTCATTCATCTTTGTTGTTATTAGATACCTATAATATCATTACTTCATGTAATATATATATATATGTATATATATATATATATATATATATATATACAGACCAATCTCTTCTTGCTTTGAATTTCTGCAACATTGCCTTTCTATGCATTCATTTTAAAACAGTAGCAATCTCTTCTAAACAGGAGAAATGTTTTATATGGTAACTTCTCTGTTTTTCCAATTTTATTCTTTCCTAGGTTTTCATGGCAATGATTATTATATTACATAGATTATCTTCTAAATTTATGCTAGTGTTTTATTTTTCATGGCTTCAGTGTAAAACCACTAAGTCTCATTGTGAAGACCAAATTTGTATGGTATCATTTGTATTGCTCATTGTCATTTTCATATGTGTGCTTGGAGCATGTATTGGTTAACTGTCCATGTGAATTTTATTTTATTATGTATTTTAAATCATAAGGTAATGTTCATTATTTCTTCTGATATTTCCTTATCTACATATAATTATCTATTTTCATGTTAATTTGGGTTTTTAATAACAAAACCAAATGATTTTTTCGTGAATAGTACATTTTTTGGTATGCTTGATACAAATCTATACTGTGTTCTTCAGATTAACTTCGAACTCATGATCTTCCCCTTACAATTCTCAGAGTCCTGGGTTGACATGATTGCAACACCACAGGCTTAGAGAATGAGCAACAGAGTGATGTGTTAACTTTGAAGGTGCCTCAAAAGATACTTTGTAAATGGAGTTTAACATATTTTTTACTTTGTATAAAAGCATACAGACATGTATGTATGTCCATGCTTATATGTACCCATGCATGTGTGTTCATGTGGGTGCATATGTGTGCCTAATTTATTATCTGGCCTATGAGTATTAGCAACTATAGCAGTTTCAAGACAACAATAGAAAGCTGAAGGAATGATGGACTTCGTTGCCTCCCTAAATACTTGGGAGCAAAATACTTTGTTTCTCATTTAAATGAACTATTGCGTTTCTGCAAAGGTTCATCTCTTAACATCAAGTAGCTTTCTTGATAAATAACTATCTGTAAGCTCATGTTAAGTGCTGGCCTTACTATTTAATTAATGATTTTTAATTTCATGAGGTGTACTCATGATAAATCATCAAACATCTTTTATACATCTATACAGAAACAGAAAACTTTAATTAATCACTATCTTCAAATATTAATGCTCTTGGAACTTCCATTTCTTTCTTTTATTGGTTATTTTATCTGTTTACATTTTCAAGATTCCCTTCTGCAAATCACCTATCACATCCACTCCCCCTGCTTCTACGAGGGTGCTGCCCCACCAACAAACCAACTCAGGCCTCACCACCCTAGCATTCCCCTACAGTGGGGCATTGAGCCTTACAAGAGCAAAGGCCTCTCCTCCCATTGGTGCCCAGCAAGGACATCCTCTGCTACATATGCATTTGGAGCCATGGGTCTGTCCATGTGTACTCTTTGGATGGTGGTTTAGACCCTGGAAGCTCTGGTTGATTGGTATTGTTCTTATCGTGTTGCAAACCCCTTTAGTTCCTTCAATTCTTTCTCTAACTTCTCCATTGGAGACCCAATTCTCAGTTCAATGGTTGGCTACTAGCATCCACCTCTGTATTTTTCATGCTCTGGCAGAGCCTCTCAGGACACAGCTATATCAGTCTCCTGTCAGCATGTGCTTCTTGGCATCAGCAATAGTGTCTGGGTTTGGTGACGGCCTATGGGATGGATCTCCAAGTGGAGCAGTCTCTGAGTGGCCTTTCCTTCAGTCTCTGGTACACTCTTTGTCCCTCTGTTTCCTTGAGACAGGAGCAATTCTTGGTTAATATTTTTGAGATGGGAATGTTTAGTCCATCCCTCAACTGGGGGCCAAGCCTAACCTCTCCATATAATATCTACGCGTTCTCTTTCCCCTTTGTTGAGTATTTCAATCTCTGCTTCACCCTTTGTCCCTGTATTTCATTTAGACAGGAGCAATTCTGGGTTAAAATTTTGAGAAGGGTGGGCTGCTTCATCCCCAACCTGGGCGTCTTGCCTAATCTGTATTTGGTCTTCCCTTTTCTTGAGCTTCATATGTTCTACGAGTTGTATCCTGCATATTCTGAGCTTTTTCCTAATATCCACTTATCAGTGAGTACTTAACATGTGTATTTTTTTGTAACTGGCTTAACTCATTCAGGATGATATCTTCTAATTCCATTCATTTGACTGCAAATTTCATGAAGTCATTGTTTTTTTTTTTTTCTTTTCTTTTCTTTTTTATTAACTTGAGTATTTCTTATATACATTTCGAGTGTTATTCCCTTTCCCGGTTTCCGGGCAAACATCCCCCTCCCCCCTCCCCTTCCTTATGGGTGTTCCCCTCCCCACCCTCCCCCCATTGCCTCCCTCCCCCCAACAGTCTAGTTCACTGGGGGTTCAGTCTTAGCAGAAGTCATTGTTTTTAATAGCTGAATAGCACATCAGGATTAGATGCCACAGAACAAAATAACCCTATTAAAAATGCGGTTCAGTGATAAACAAAGAATTCTCAACTGAAGGATATTGAATGGCTGAGAGGCACCTAAAGAAATGTTCAACATCCTTTTATTATCAAGGAAATGCAAATAAGAACAATCCTGAGATACTACCTCACACCAGACAGAATGGCTAAAATAAAAAACTCAGATGACAGCAGATGCTGACAAGGATGTGGAGAAAGAAGAACACTCCTCCATTGTTGGGGGGATTGCAAGCTGGTACAACCACTCTGGAAATCAGTCTGGAGGTTCCTCAGAAAATTAGACATTGTACTACCTGAGGACACAGCCATACTGCTCCTGGGCATATGCCTGAAAGATGCTCCATCATATAAAAATGACAGATACTTCACTAAGTTCATAGCAGACTTATTTACTATAGTCAGAAGCTGAAAACAAACCTGATGTCCCTCAGCAGAGAAATGGATACAGAAAATGTGGAGCTTCCATTTCATGATGTAGAGTAGTTAGCATATGTTGGACGCAATTAATAATTTTTTACCCTGAAACTGTCTCCTGATATCTGTTGCTGCATATTTCAGTATAGATCATTACTTTTTCTATAATTTTTGACACATACTTACATCTTGCTTGTGTTATTTAATTAATATAAATATTTAATATTATTTTATTTAATTATGTATGGAATTTCTTTAAGTATAATTAATTTTGAGAAAATTAAAAATACTTCCTTGTAACTTTTTGACTAAAATATTAATGTATTAATATATATTTGACTAAAATATTAATATATGTATTTTAAGGAATTTTTAAATAGCAATGTCTTGTGTTTTAGCAGTGTTCAAGATTATTTTGATGGGATTGCACTCACTATTTGTGTTACTTTATTTGTGAAATCTCATTGGAATTTAGAGTGTGGTGTAAAGTGCAGTAGGTTTTATACATTACCCAGGCTTATTAAAATAGTGCATCTTTTATCATCAAAGTTCAAAGTCTATATGCTGTGTAATTATTGGTCTGAGTTTAATTGCAGGAGGAGGATTAAGGTAAACTGTAATTAGTATACCTATTATCTTTTAAATATTTTTCCTAAGCTTCACTCTTTGTTACAGGCTACACATAAGAATTCCCAAGCATCCCACTTAATATTTTTCTACACATACCCACTACTGACAGCATACTGCTGGACAGGTTCAAAAATTGCACCTCAAAATCATTTATTCATTTTCACTCAATCATGAAAACAATCTTCTCTTACTTAGTCTCCCACATGACACTATTGCTTAACTTTCCTATACTGCTCAAAGCTGGAAATGTGATTAAATATTAACACCTCATAACTATATTAACATCATCATTATTATAGATGTGGATTTCTTCCACTGCGGATAAATTCCTACATAATTACATATTCTTATAAAATGTAGTTTACTTCTATAGTCCCTATCTCCATCTCCCAACCAATCTAGCTCACCTACCTTCTCTGTCTTCGTCTCTCTACCCCTGTATCCCTACAGTTCTCATCGCTCCACCCCAGCTGTATCCCATCTCCCAGGTCTTCTATCACCATCTGCCAGCCCCCTCAATTCTCATCTTCTAGTCCCCACTTTCTCTTTCACTTTTCACCGTTAATATCACTGAGAAACATATCATAGGTGCCATCACTTCATATGTAAAGCAATGATGTCAGCTAAAATGAAAACCAAAAATGAAATCTTTAAAATCAGGATTCAGAATGGATCTTTTCTCTTTTTAATGTGTTGCTATTTAGAGTCTTTCATAAAGACTCAGAACTTTTAGTTCCTTCCACCCCTGATCTAATTCTCCTGAAGACACTATAAGTGTTAGACCTATGTATCTAATAGGAATCATTCTGGGACTACTGAATGAGAGGCCATGGGAATTTATTTACATGCTCTATTTTTATTCATTTGCTGTCCTGACATGTTTGTATGTTTTGAAGGTAAAAAATATTTACCCTGATCCAGAAATTACTCATAAACACTTTTACAATCAATCATGATTAATGTTTCCTAGTGTTTTATTACTGCGAAGAGACAATATGATGATGGCAACTTATAGAAGAAGACATTTGATTGGAGGCTTCCCTACAGTGTCAGAGGTTTAGTCCATTATCTTCATGGCAGGGAGTGTGGGTTGGGGGAGGCATCGCACTGGGGCAGCAGCTGAGAACTTGTATTCTCATCTGAATGCAGGGAGCATTAGATGAGGAAAACAAGATTGGGCCTGGAGTAAGCTTTGAAACCTCAAATTTACCTACAGAAATGCATCGCCTCCAAATAGGCCATCGAGCCTAATCTGAATAATACACCTTTGGCAATCAGACATTCAAATGTATAATTCTGTGCAGACCGTTCTAATTCAAAACATCACAGTTACCAAATTCAATAGTAATTCTGTCCCTTAGAAATTTACAGTTTAATATGAATTCATGTATTTTATTTTTATTAAAGAAATGTAAATTACACAGAAAAAAATAAAAGAAAACTGGAAAAAGACAATAACATTTAAAACATGCATTTTAAAAGTGTACATCTGTGTCTGTGCTTGTGTTTCTTGTAAGGATGTGTAGTGATCTGAAAGTATGCAGGGACATCTATATTTTAAGTCACTTACTAGGAATGTTACCTTAGTATCTGTGTACCTACCCCCAAATCTATTTTCTACCAAGTAACTGTACAGCGCCAAAAACTTTAGTTATTTCCAATGAGAATTAAATGAGATGATCAAAATGAAAATATATTTTATATTGCAAATTATATGAAAACTAGAGATTTCACGCTTTTGTTATTCATCATTATCACAAGGCAATCCTTGATGATATAAAAAGGAGTATAAAGTCTAATGAAAGTATGATCTACCAATATATATCTAGGGTATTTATTCAGAGAATGTTGATAATTTGGACATTAAGCACTGGACATGGACTTTGCCATTTATATGAAAATTTGAAGTTAGTAAGAGCTGGTATTGAGTTGACTAGAATCACAGTCATATAAAGAACTGATGGCTTGAAAACTTAGCTGGCTTTATGCTGTGTTTGTTCCCCTGTGCTACCTTCTAAATATGAGTGAAAGGGGAAAATGAGATGAGAGATATGCTGCTGGATTATCTTCCTGTTGAGTTAATTAACAATAAACCCGGGAGAATACACAGAAATTTTGTACAGCATATCTGGTTAAAGAGAACAAACTATGTTGTATTTCCCTATTGATGCTTAGATAGCTTTGGAAAGAGTTAAAGCCAAACAAGTTTCTTAAATAATAGGGCAGCTGTGTCTTCTTATTATTCATTGCATAACCTTCTTTGTTAATCCCTTAATACAGCCTACATACATCCAAAGTTTTCTATAGCACTTGTCTCCTTTCTCCTCCTAGAAACAAGTGGCATAGATCATATTCCTACCTCAGCAATGTTTCACTCACAAGATAACATTCCCTCTTTCCCCTAAGTATGCCCCTTGCTGCTCAATTATAATCTGAGTGAGATCTCTTCCCACTGATATATGATACACATTAAATAGAATTGCCTGAATCTGAGTGCGTGTGTTTTAATTTCACTGGAAGGATTCTCTAATTTCCTAACACAAGTAATGAACTCATATAATCTAGACGAAATTTTATGCTTCTAATAAATTACACTCACCAATCACGTTAATTTATATAAATCAAAAGTAGACTTTTTGTAATATTTCAAGAGAGCTCAGCAATTCATCTAAACTAATAAGAGAATTGCCATGCAATGCTCTAAGCAATAAATACATATTTAAAATTTTGAAAAATTAATAATGGAATAGCTCCTAATATTCAACTGTCCTGACATTGTCTGGTTATCAAAAGTATCTATTTTCATCGAAATGTTTCCTAAATTCTCCTGGGGAATATTGTAAAAATAAACAATAAATGCCTGTATAGACTATTTGATGTCTCAACACTGTCAGTGTAACTCAACACTAAGAGTGTTGAGACACACATAGGACACACACTTTGAGCCTGATTGTAAGGATATCCAGAGGTATATCTGAGAAGAGAGGATCCACTCTGACCATCACAATCATTGGCCCAACATGCAGTACCTCAGATTGAATAAAATGTGGGGAGGAGAGGAAACCAGATTAGCTGCAGCATCCATATCTTCTTCTTTGATTCCTCTTTGCTAATGCCTAATGTGCTATGACCAGTGTGGTACATTCCCACCACCATGTCTGTGTCACATGTTATTCTCACCTTATTATTCACATTTATAATAATCATATTTAGTTCCTTTATTCAATAGTGCTGTACTTGTGGGTCATTCAGAAACTGAATGACCTTCACAGAGGTCACACAAGACTATCTGGATATCAGATATTTACATTATAATCAAAAACAGCAGCAAAATTATAGTTATGAAGTAACAATGAAAATAACTTTATGGTTTGGCATCACCACAACATGAGAAACTATATTAAAGTGTTGCACCATTAGGAAGGTTAAGAACCACTGCTTTAATATCTGCCTTTATTTAAAGTCATTGCCTACCACAAAATCAGTGCTAAGAGCACAGTCTTGAAGATTTTTCATGGAACAGTTGTACATCAAATTTCCTCATACAGGCTTAGTAAATAAAGTAAAAATGAATACATCACAGATCACATTGGAATCTTCTATTAATGAATGTATATTAAATTCTTTCACAGAAAATCCTCCACCCCAGCCAGTGTGTGTGTGTGTGTGTGTGTGTGTGTGTGTGTGTGTGTGTTTAAAAATAGGTATGTATGCTCCTACACTGCTAGGAAACTGAGGAACTAGTGTGGTGAGTTCCTTCTGAGAGTCTGAATTCCATAACTTAAGTACACAGCTGTCTTTTCACTGGGTTTTCCCCTCAGCTTCCCTATGATTGTTTTTGACCACATTGGCTCATCTTATAACTTCAGCAGCCATACTGGATTAGAGCCGCACTAATGGCTTCATTTCCCCTTAATCAAATATTGGTAATACCATGCCTCCCAATGTGTCACAGTGTGGGATATTTGTAGTTATTGCTTTGACAAAAGTGTTAGGAAGCCACCTTTCTAGCAATGCTCAGTAGAAATCTGCCATGGGTGTGAATAGAGCTTTCTTTCTTTTTCTTATTTTTATTTTCTTTTGATAATTTATAAATGCATATGAACATAAAGTACATTTAATGACTTTGAACTAAATGTATCCATGTACAGTAGTTGAAATTAATTTCATATAAAATTATTTGATTGCAAGCATACTTAAAGGGGACCAATTTCATATAGTTTATTTTGCCAACCTCTGGCCTAAATCATGAACTACAACACATGTCAACAAGATTTTCTAGTACTGTAAACAATATTCTTGGAATGTTAATATAGTCTTCCAATAAGAAGATCCTTATTGGATGGGAGACATGGCTCAGTGGTTAAGAGCACTGATTCCAGAAATCCCAAGATCAATTCTCAGCAACCACATAGTTACAGTCATCTGTAATGGTTGTGAATAAATAAATAAATGTTTAAAAAATAAGAACTTTATCATAAAATATAAAATGTTTATATATAATGCCAGGGACAGGTGTGTATGCATGTGTGAAATGCCCATCTAGTTATAAAAATAGACCGTTTTGTTCAAAATCCTTGTTTGTACCAAGCTTTGTGCCATGTGTTGAATATTCAAAAATAAACATATTTTTATTTTTAATTTTTTTCAAATAGTAATATTTCTACACAAAGCAAAAACATATTAAGAAGCCTGTTGGCACATATTTCTAATCCCAAGAAAAGTGGAAAGTTTGTAAGTTATGAAAACTTAGTTAATAGCTTAATTTCTCAAACAACAAATAAGAAAGCAAATCTCAAAGGACTTCCTGAAATAAAAGCCTTACATCTTTTGACAATACTTTGTTATTTTTGTCTTTATTTCCTTTGATTGAAGAGTTATAGATTACATCATACAAGAAAACTTAAAAATTTCACTTGCCCAAATTTTTAAAAGATTAAAGCAAGAGTAATTTTTCTAGTATTCCCTAATTTATAAAATTCGATTAAATTTTAATCAAAGTAGCATAATTAAATAAATATACAAATCAGTTCATATCATTAAATACTAAAGCACAGTGATAAATTGGAGTGGAAAAACATTTGAGCATTTTGATCAGGGATTGCTCAAAAGCTAAAATTCTGCAAACAATGGATATTTAATTGACTTGGAATTGTAATTATATAACTGAAAAATTGTATACGTTATGCTCTAATGGTGAAACTCAAGCACTGTGTATGGTAAAGAAGATTTAGATAGGTGTTAGGAAATACGGGCATAGGTTTGTAAGATGATATGAGATTAATAGAATCACTATAAATTCATTAAGTGTATCAATACCTCAGATGTTTAAAGCTTTTTAAAATAATTTTATTTTTCTTGGATATTGTATGCATTTACATTCCAAATGTTATCTCCTTTCCTTACTCTCCCATACTGCCTACTCCCTACCCCTACACCCGCTTGTATGAAGATACTCCCATTCCCACCTGCCCACTCCAAACTCAATGCCCTGGCATTATCCTACATTGGGGAAACAAGCCTTCACAGAACCCAGGTCTTTCCTCCTATTGATGCTGGACAATGCCATCCTCTGCCCTGTGGCAAGAGTCGTGGGTCCCTCCATGTGTACACATTGGTTGGTGGATTAGTTTCTGGAAGCTCTGGTGGGGTTTGGTTGGTTGATATTGTTGTTCCTATGATATAAAACCTCTCTGCTCCTTCCATCTTTTCTCTAACTATCCATTGGGGTCCCCTTGATCAGGACAATGGTTGGCTGCAACCATCCTCATCTGCATCAGTAGGGCTCTGGCAGAGCCTCTCAGGAGACACCATATCTGACTCAGGTCAGCAAGCACTTCTTGGCATCAGCAATAGTGACTGGGTTTGGAGACTGTATATGGGATGCATCTCCAGGTGGAGCAGTCTCTGGATGACCTTTTCTTCAGTCTCTGCACCACTCTTTGTCCCAATAGTTTCTCCTTTGAGTATTTTGTTCTCTCTTCTAAGAAGAATTGAAGTAAACACATTTTGGTCTTCTTTCTTCGTCACTCATATGATCTGTGAATTTTTTCTTAGGTATTCCAAACTTTTGGGCTAATATTCACTTATCTGTGAGTGAATATAATTTGGGTTCTTTTGTGACTGGGTTACGTCACACAGGGTGATATTTTCTAGTGCCATCTAGTGCCTAACAATTTCATGTAGTCATTGTTTTAATAGCTGAATAGTACTTAATTGTGTAGCTGTACCACATTTTCCATATCCATTCCTTTGTTGAGTGACATCTGGGTTCTTTCCAGCTCCTGGCTATTATAAATAAAGCTGCTATGAACAAAATGTAGCATGTGTCCATGTTATATGTTGGAGCATCTTTTGTGTATATACCCCAGAGTGGTAGGGCTAAGTCCTCAGGTTGTACTATGTCCAATTTTCTGAGGAATCCCCAGATTGGTTTCCAGAGTGGTTGTACCAGCTTGCAATCCCACCGAAAATGAAGGAGTGTTCCTAGTTCTCCACATCCTTGTCAGCATCTATTATCACTTGAGTTTTTGATCTTAGCCATTCTGACTAGTATCTCAGGGTTGTTTTGATTTTCACTTCCCTGATGACTAAGGATGTTAAACATTTCTTTACGTGCTTCTCAACCATATGATATTCCTTAGTCAAGAATTCTTTGTTTAGTTCTGTACTCTATTTTTAATAGAATTACTTGAATCTCTGGAGTCTAACTTCTTGAGTTCTTTGTATATATTAGATAAGCCTACTATTGGATGAGGGATTGGTAAAGACCTTTTCCCAATTTGTTGGTTGGTATTTTGTCCTATTGACACTGTCCTTTGCCTTACAGAACCTTTGCAAATTTATGAGGTCCCATTTGTCAACTCTTGATCTTAGAGCATAAGCATGGGAGTTCTGCTAGTAAATTTTCCCCAGTGCCCAAGTGACCATAGGTGTATGGGTTAATTTCTGGGTATTCAATTCTATTCCACTGATTGACTGTCTCTGCACCAAGTCCATGCAGTTTTTATCATGATTGCTCTGTAGGTCAGGGGTAGTTTATCTCCTAGAAGTTCTTTTACTGTTGAGATAGTTTTAACTAACCTAGGTATTTTGCTTTTCCAGATGAATCTGCAAATTGCACTATCTTTTTTATGAAGAATTGAGTTGGACTTTTGATGGGGATTGAATTGAATCTGTAGATTGCTTTCAGTTTGATGGGCAGTTTTACTATATTAATCCTGCCAATCCATGAGCATGAGAGATTTTTCCATCTTCAGATATCTTCTTTAATTTCGATAAATACTCAAAGTTCTTGTCATACAAATCTTTCACTTGTTTCATTATAATCACACCAAGGTATTTTGTATTATTTGTGGCTATTGTAAAGTGTGTCATTTCCCTAATTTCTTTCTCTTCCTGTTTATCCTTTTGAGGAGTAGAAGGCTACTGATTTGTTTGAGTTAATTTTATATCCATCCACTTTGCTGAAATTGTTTATCGGGCTTAGTAGTTCTCTGGTGGAAGTTTTGGGCTCACATAAGTATACTATCATATCATCTGCAAATAATGATATTTTGAATTTTTCCTTTCCAATTTGTATCTCTTTGACTTCCTTTTGTTGTTTAATTGCTCTGGCTAGGACTTCAAGTATTATATTGAAACAGTTAGAGAAAGAGTGGTCAGCATTGTCTAGTTCCTGATTTTTGTGGGATTGATTCAAGTTTCTCTCCATTTAGTATGATGTTGGCTACTGGTTTGCTACATATTGCTTTTACTATGTTTAAGTATGGGACTTGAATTCCTAATCCTTTCAGGACCTTTATCATGAAGGGGTGCTAAATTTTGTCAAATGCTCTTTTAGCATCTAATGAAATGATCATATAGTTTTTTTCCCCGAGTTTATTTATATAATAGATTACTTTCATGGACAGTTTTCCTTCTGTTTCTATTTTGTGGAATAGTTTGAAGAGTATTAGTATTAGGACTTCTTTGGGGGTCTAAGAGAATCCTGCACTATACCCATCTGGTCCTGGGCATTTTTTGTTTGGGAAACATTTAATGACTGCTCCTATTTCTTTAGGAGTTATTGGACTATTTAGATGGTCTCTTTGCTCCAGATTTAATTTTGGTACCTGTTATCTGCCTAGAAAATTGTCCATTCCCTCCAGATTTTACAGTTTTTTTTGAGCATAAGCTTTAGTAGTAGAATCTGATAATTTTTTTAATTTCTTCAGTTTCTATTATTATGTTTCCTTTTTCACTTCTGATTTTGTTGATTTGGATACTGTCTCTCTGCCCTGTGCTTAGGCTGACTAAGAGTTTATCTTGTTGATTTTCTCAAAGAACCAGATACTGGTTTTGTTGGTTCTTTATATAGTTATTTTGTTTCTACTCGGCTGATTTCAGCCCTGAGTTTGATTATTTCCTGCTATCTACTCCTCTTGGGTAAATTTACTTCTTTTTGTTCTACAGCTTTTAGGTGTGATGTCAAGCAAGGTTAGTGTATGTTCTTTGCAATTTCTTTTTGGAGGCACTCAGAGCTATGAGTTTTCCTCTTAGCACTGTTTTCATTGTATCCCCTAAATTTGTTTATGTTGTGCTTTCCTTTTCATTAAATTCTAAAAAGTATTTAATTCCTTTATTTCTTCCTTGACCAAGTGGTTGTTGAGTAAAGCATTTTTCAGCTTCAATGTGTATATTGGTTTTCTGATGTTTTCATTGTTATTGAAGACCAGCCTTAGTCCATGGTGATCTGATAGAACGCATGGAATTATTTCAATCTCCTTTTATCTCTTGAGGCCTGTTTTGTGACCAACTATTTGTTCACTTATGGATCAGGTACCATGGAGTGCTGAGAAGAAGGTACATTGTTTTGTTTTAGGATGAAATGTTCTATCAATATCGGTTAAATTCATTTGTTTCATTATTTCTGTTAGTTTCACTGTCTCCATTTAGTTTCTGTTTTTATGATCTGAGCATTGATGAAAGTGATGTATTGAAGTCTTCTATTTTGGGTGTTGTGTAATGTATCCTTTCAATTTTAGTAAAGTTTCCTTCAGAATGTGGGTGCCCCTGCATTTGGTGCAGAGATGTTCAGGATTGAGTGTTCATCTTGGTAGTTTCTTTCCTTTGAAGATTATCAAGTGTCCCTCCTTATCTTTTTTGATAACTTATTGGTTCAAAATCAATATTATTTGATATCAGGATGGCTACTGCAGCTTGTTTCTTGAGACCGTTTTCTTGGAAAATATTTTTGCAGCCTTTTACTCTTAGGTAGTAACTGTCTCTGTCACTGAGGTACATTTCTTATATGCTTCTTGTATGTTTATGAGTGCCTCTTTTTTAGGTTAGGGAAGTTTTATTCTATAATTTTGTTGAAGATATTTACTGGCCATTTCAATTTTAGACTTTTCATTCTCTTCTATATCTATCATTCTTAGGTTTGGACTTCTTATTTTGTGTCTTGGATTTCCTGGATGTTTTGGGTTAGAAGATTTTTTTTTCCTTTTTGCATTTTCATGAAAAGCACTTTCATATATATATATGTATATATATATATATATATATATATATATATATATATATATATTTGTGTTGTATCCCACTTGGCTTAATTAGGACCATCTGTGTCTGTTGGCTTAGTTTGAAAAGACATTCCTTCCAAACAGAAAAAAAAATCCATTGTACCATATTAAGTCCATTATCTTTCATGGTGAATCACAGATGATTTTTTCCAGGCAGATTGACCTCTTCCTCACTTTTACTGTCACCTAAATGGGATATCATCATTTCTTCTTTGGATTCTTGTAGTCCTCAGCTGAAAGTCTCACTTGAGCCTTTTTCCATTGTAACAGAAATATTTCCCTTTAGTGTGAAGAAAAAGCATTTTGAAGACATTTTATTTAATAATGTAAATATCTTTATATTTTTCTACTGAAATAAAAATGCTAAGGTAATACTCGAATAAGCATTCCACTGGAGAATAATAAGCGTGAGATGGAGATAGAACACTAAACTCTAATCTAGCAGAGAGTCTGGAAGGTCAGTCTCCCCTAACATGATCAGAGAAGGGAAGGCCCCACTGGTAAAGGGCATCCCCCATTTTGTGTGCAGCTCAGAGGACTATCTGGACAAGGGTTAGTCTGCAACCTTAATTAACAGGATCTCAAATGTCAATATATACCTTAAAGCTTTATTTATAGATGTCATAAGTTGACACATTTAATATAGTCGTCACAAATAAACTTGTATTTACCTAATATATTTTTTAAATCTGATATCAGTAGTAGAAATACCTACCTTTATCTCTGCGTTAAATTTACACTTACACTACATTTACAGCATGAGTATAAACTGTTAAAGTACAGGGCATACAGGGCATATATTTAATATTCTACACAACAGAATCAGTCCTTTTATACTGTCATGGAAGTGTCATGAAGAAACTGAGAAATCAGGCTGATTCTGCTGTATCATCAGGAAGCATTTTGATACTCAACCATGTTAGGTTTCTATTTACTGTAAAACTTGAGTTTCTGCTCCATGGAATTTGACTGTGCCACAAGCAGTTACCATGAAATATTCTCTAACATGTTTTCCAGGAGTACTTACTTAACCACTTTTTAAAAATCTTAACTACCAGATCTTGGTTATCTAACCATGATTGCTTGCAAAATACATACATGTATTTCAAAATATATAAATGTATACTTATGCATACATTATGTATATGCACACAACCACACACACGCACACACACACACACACACACACACATTTAAGGTTATACCTAAAGCCAGTAACTAAAATTAAGTAAAATTTGTTTAAAATCTGGTGTACTTAATAGATAAAGGTCCTCATTCTTTAAAGATCTGCTGAATGTGGCATTTAATTTTTTAATGAAAAATTTCCTGTGACAGACAGATATGCGAGATTCTAGCTGTGAACCTAAGATCTCCAAAGAAGATGATCAGACACAGACGACTCCACCTTAATTGTGGTAATGGTAACCACTGGACAAGACTGCCACCTGAATCACTGCACCGGGGCCCGCACCTAACTGTTGAGCCATTGAGTTGATCCTCTACTTTGCTTCATCAAGGTAGATTAGGTTTTCAATGTTTCTCTTCTACAGGAAAATCCCTCACAACATCTAGATCTGGCTTCCAAGGGCCTATGATGTCCTGTATAGCAGCTGACGATGAAATGCTGTCTTATATAACAGGCACACACAGACTAACACTTCCTGCATTGAAGTTATTGAGAATGCCATGGAAGCCGAATGTAATTGTCTAAGTAACAATAAGTCTTTGCCCTTTTAATTGATAGAGAGGTCATTTAAATTATACTTCCAGCTATAATTTTTCCTTCTCAGATTTTTTATGGTGTTGAGCAATATTTGCAGCCTTATCAGTTTAACATCAGCTGCCTGGCCAATGCATTTCAGAAATGAAAGTAAGGCTGCATTTTTGTAGAGCTATTAAGTCTCCTGGTGAGAGATAAGCTCACAGCAGATTTCAATGCAATATTTAAATATTTTTTTTAATCTGGAGGAACTTACTTTGCCTCTTCTTAATAATCATCCACTTTTCTTTCATGATAAATATTTGAATGAAAAAAAACTCTCTGAGTATATAGAAGTTTAGTTAAATTTCAGAGGTCTAAAATAATTTGATTCATATAAATTAAATCTTATGAGGGCTTGAGGAAATAATTTATGATAAAAATAAAACTTAAAGATAACATGTGATGTCAAGCTTTTAAGCATTCAAAAATGTAACATATTAATTAATGGAGTTCAGATAGGTAAAAATGTTTCTTAACATGATGAAAACATATTCATCAAATCGAATTCAAAATCAAATTTGGGGTCCCCAAGCTTTTTCTATGACTCAAAGATAGGAATCTACTCAGGAATTTACTGGTCTCTTTTGTAAAATAAAAAAATTCATATAAGCTTCACATTCTTATATTCCTTAACTTTACCTTCTGTTCCTAGTCTCTATTATCCTAGCAACTTTCGACTTCACTGACAAATACAATCCAGGAATCTGCTTCAGACTACAAACTGTTCTAAAAGCAATTTACACTATGCTCGTTCCAGAAAGTCACACAAAACTGGAGAGCACAGTACATACTGTAAACTAATAGGAAAAGCCCAGTCCATGAGCGTGCTCCCTGTTTCTTCATCTGGGTTACAGAACCAGTTGATTCTGATAAATATTTCATTGTCCATATATCCTCCTGGCACCTTATGGGTTTTGACTAACATTCCAACCTTCCTGGACCCTGACAGTGATGTCCTAACTTCAGCTCAGAAGCAAGTACAGAAGAGAGTATGTTGCCCCTTGTCCTCATCAGAAGGCTGTAATGATAGATAAAACGGAAACTCACTGATCTTGGGACTCTTTTCCTCCTAAAGTGTTGCCTTGTTCAGTCTATATATGAGGGCTTTTTTGCCTTTCATCGTATTTGACCTTGTTTCTTGGAGATCTCTTCCCTTCTGGAGGAAAATGGAATGAATCTGGGGGAGTGGAGAGCTAGGAGGAGTGGAAGGAGAATAAACTATCATCACGATGATATTATTAGAGAAGAGTCTATTTTCAATAAAAATGTAAAACAATAAAGAAAGGGAAAGAAAACTGTAGGCTTAGATTTTTTCAAAACCTACTTTATTTATGGTTTTTAAACACTTCATACTTGCTTGTAACCCAGGGACCATAGGTCGGGAAAAAAGAAGGTTAATAGGAAAAGCCTTTTATGGACCTGTTCAGAAGTAGATCCTGGGCCAATTATATTCTTCATTGTCAGGATACTGGGAATCCAGTTCAGTACCAAATACCAAATATGAATCAGTGGTGTTGGCACAATCCAGCATAAAGAGCAAGGCTCCAACAAATTGGTACAAGTCAATGGAAGAAGCCAGAATTAGCTTGAAAACCACAAGAAGTTCTTTGGCTAGTTTCTCTCTATGAAGTGAAGACCAACAAAGACCACGGAAACAAGATGTAACATAGCAATGCAAAAGTATCCTCTTACTGTTTGTGGTATTCCATTTATATTATTTCTAAATATTATACAACATTTGAAGTATCTGTTTTCATCAAAACATTATATGCCCTCTCACAAAGCAGCTTCTAGAAAAACATCACATGACACAACTGAGTTGTTAAAGAAACCAGAAATTTCCTCTTCAGAAAACTCCCTCCTAAAGTGAACAAAATGGCTCTGTAAGGAACCTATTGGCATATCAATACACATACTGGCCTCCCGTTTCCCTCATCATCAAAATGGTACCTGCTTTAATATAGACCAAGACCTATCAACAGATAGATTCCTTAGCTAAAATAGTTCTACAATATGATAGGGCACTCTACCTGCTCTACGCAGAATAAGGATGATTAAATATGGTCCTAGGAGAAGCTTTTTTCTATGTTAACCAATGAAATATAATTAGAGAGACTCTGACTATGGTAAGAAAAATATCTCAAAACTAAATACATAGACCAACAGCAGTAAACCAATTGATACCATCACTGCTCAACTGGTGCTCCTGGTTAACCACTCTTGTCTAATCCTAATCCTCCTAACTCTGTTCATCATGAATGGTGCATGCACCTTTCAATGTCTCACAAATTCTTTTCTCCCAGATAGAATATGTTAAAATACTTTCTCTTTCTCAGAATTATTACCCAGCACAGCAACTAGAAATGGGTATTTTTTTTTTATCAAGGATTTGACAGGAAAATATAAGAGAAAGGGGGAATAAGAAACCACTCCACCTCCATTTTGTATCAATCATTGTTGATATTCTAGGTTAGACACGCTTCTGTTTAGTACAAAACTTAAGGTTCTGTTGCTTGGGATTAGGCTGCACCCCACCTGTAACCATGAAATGTTCTGTACAAACTTTATAGGAAGATTTTCTAAGTGTTTTGTAAATAAAAACTGCATGGTCTCATAACTGTTAGCATGGTTGCTTTGACTAATCTCCCACTTTGACTGTTGGTCTTTCCTTTAAAAAGGAGGTATTGGGGATTGATTTATGGGTGACATCTTAATTCCATTTTAGGGAGAGACAGCCACTAAATCAGCTCTTAGTAGCACAAAATAAAATTTAATTTGATCGGGCTATAACATGTGGTCATTGGTCTTTCTCCTAATTTTTGAGGTATTTACAAATGTGGTGGTGACCAATTAGGTGCTGCCTTAAGGCATAGAGCATCCTGTCATTATATAGCATATTTTATTTAAAAAATTGTTCTAAGTGATTTATATTTAAAAACACATTAAAGTAAAATATACCAATAAATAAATAAATAAATAAATAAATAAATAAATAAATAAATAAATAAATGACATTTGATGGAATGCTATCTACATTTTGGTTTAAGTTATCATAATTATTCTTATTTAGAAATGGTTTGATATTCCCTGCATTCAAGGAAAGAAAATGAATTGAGATGCTTTCTTTAATAAGTTGCTAATGGTAAGGCTGTTTTGCTTACATGTCTTTCTCTTCTCTTTCATTTAATTTCATGATATACAATTCTCACTATAACACCCTGAGAGAGAAACAGATGTAAACTTGAGAAATCTGAACATTAAGACTATTTTAATTATGACATGGACAGCCATGGGGAAAGCAATCCTCTAAAGCAATACGGACTAGATATTCATGATGTAGTGGACAGTTATTTCCAAGTACTCTTGGTGAACCTCACCATTACTTTGCATCTAGTATCCTTAACCTGTTCCTTCTAATGTCATTTTTATACATACATGGGGAAGACAGGAGTGTTAGATCATGAAGTGAATGTAGGATCACCTTTATAAGCTATTACTGGACAATTATCAAGTTGATTAAACTTCCAATAGCCATATATTGAAATTTGAATTGTACACAGTACCTGTGAATGATTATTTTAGGACAATAATTTTATTTTTGGTACACTTGCATTACTACTGTATTATAACTATTATTCCACTAAAGATTAATAAAATTAACCATCTTAAAATATTCAGTGCTTTTCTGAGACTTAAACACATACACCACACATAAACACATACACACAAACACACACACACACACAAACACACACACACACACATTTTATGAATTCCCAGGAATAATCCACGGATATAAAACTGCCTTTTATAGTCATGTGAAAATTCTAAGTCTATCTTTCATATTTCTATATCCTCCCCCCATTCAGCTTAAGGGTTCAATCACCTCATAAAATGTAGACATTGGCACAAAGACAAGCAAAATTGTCACAATGTCCTGAGCTCTTCTAGAAAAGCTGACTTTGGTACCTATGTAGATTAAGTTCTAATTTGGTGGACAAAATGAACAGTACAGAATTTACTGTGGAACTGTCTGAACCTTGACACATCAATTTTATTTGTTTGTTGGTTGTTAGGTTGGTTGATGGGATAGTGTCAACCAATCAGAGACAAAGCCTTGTTGTTATCCTAGGCTCTAATGAGAAACAGAAAGGCAAGGATTCTCCTTCAAATGTCTAATAACAGTTATGTGTTCCCATCAATTCTCCATTTTCTATCTGTGTATCCCTACTCAGTCTTTAACTTTGAAAAAGGGAAGTGTTTGAGGAGTGATTGAGACTTCGCAATCCTTACATTACTCCCTAAACTTTGACTTATGTAAAATCACATGGGGTTCACATGGATAGCTAAGTTTAATTTCCTAAGCAGTAGTCATGGAATGGATAAGTTCTTGAAGGAAAAAAAACAGTGAGATAAATCTGAAGAAAATGGAATTATCTTCAATATCCTATCTTTATGAAATGAGACATCATAAAATGAAAGGCAATTTCATTTATAAAAACTTTTATTTGAATTGAATGAATGGCAACAAGTTCTGTAAACATCGCTAGCCTCATCTCTCAAATTTGAGGAGACACACTAACAATATTTCAGCATGTTTATGATTATTGAAAGGTATGTCATCACTTTATAAACATCACTGATTAAGTGTTAGCTTTGCATAAACCTGGCATGGTTATTCAAATAATTTTAAAAGAAGGCTAAGAGTAAATAATTTCTGTACAATTATTCTGAAGTAGTTTTCAAAATACCGTGGTTTATAACCATTTTGTTTCCAAAGTTAAAACTTATTATGCTGTTACTAATTTCATAAATCCTCTTAAGCACAACTATACTTCTTTTGTTAATTAGATATATTTCATTACTTATGTTTCAAATATTATTCCCTTTCCTGGTTTCCTGTCCATAAGCTCGCCATTTCCTCCCCCATATAGGTATCACCCCCATCCATCCCCCTTACTGCCTCTCCCTTATCCCCCTGCCTTGGGGGGGTCCAACCTTGGCAAGACCAAGTGCTTCCCATTCCACTGGTGACCCACCAAGGCTATTCTATGCTACATATGCAGTTGGAGCCCTGGGTCAGTCCATGTATAGTCTTTCAGTAGTGGTTTAGTCACTGGGAGCTCTAGTTGGTTGGCATTGTTGTTCTCAGGGGATTGCAAGCTCCTTCAGCTCATTCAGTACTTCTTCTAATTCCCCACAAGGGGGTCCTGTTCTCAGTTCAGTGGTTTGTTGCTAGCATTGACTTCTGTATCGCACAAGGTCTGGATATATCTCTCAGGAGAGATCTATATGTGGTCCATTTCAGCATGCATTTTTCAGCTTCATCAATCTTATCTAGTTTTGGTGGCTGTATATATATGGGCCACATGTGGGGCAGACTCTGAATGGCCATTCCTTGAATGCCCTAAACTTTGCTTCCAAATCCCCTCCTATGGATACTTTTTCCTCCTTTAAAGAGTGGGAGCATCTGCATTTTGGTCATCCTTCTTCTTGAGCTTCCTGTGGTCTGTGGATTTCATATTGGGTAGTTCCAGCATTTGGGCTAATATCCACTAATCAATGAGTGCATACGAAGTGTATTTTTCTGTGTTCCATCCATTTGCCTATAATTTCATGAAGTCATTGTTTTTAATAGCTGATCGACTCCATGGTGTCAATCTACCACATTTTTTAATCCATTCCTCTGTTGAAGGGCATCTGGGCTCTTTCCAGCTTCTGCCTATTATAAATAAGGCTGCTATTAACATAGTGGACCACGTGTCTTTTTTATATGTTGGGGCATCTTGTGGGTATATGCCCAAGAGAGGTATAGCTGGTTCCTCAGGTAGTGCAATGTCCAATTTTCTAAGGAACTTCCAGACTGATTTCCAGAGTGTTTGTATCAGTCTGCAATCCCATCAACAATGGAGGAGTGTTCCTGTTTCTCCACGTCCTCGTCAGCATCTGTTGGCACCTGAGTTTTTTATCTTAGCCTTTCTTACTGGTGTGAGGTGGAATCTCAGGGTTGTTTTGATTTGCAGTTCCATGATGACTAAGGATGTTGAACATTTCTTTAGGTGCATTTTGGCCATTTGATAATCCTCAGCTGGGAATGTTTTGTTTAGCTCTGAACCCCATTTTTTAATAGGGTTATTTGTCTCCTTGCAGTCTAACTTCTTGAGTTCTTTGTATATTTTGGATATAAGCCCTCTATCTGTTGTAGGATTGGTAAAGATCTTTTCCCAATCTGTTGGTTGCCATTTTGTCCTAACAACAGTATCATTTGCCTTACAGAAGCTTTGCGTTTTTATGAGATCCCACTTGTCAATTCTTGATCCTAGAGCATAAGCCACTGGTGTTTTTTTCAGGAAATTTTCCCCAGTGCCCATGTGTTCGAGACTCTTCCACACTTTTTCTATTATTTTGAGTGTATCTGGTTTGATGTGGAGGTCCTTGATCCACTTGGACTTAAGCTTTGTACAGGGTGATAAGCATGGATCGATTTGCATGCTGACCTCTGGTTGAACCAGCACCATTTATTGAAAATGCTATCTTTCTTCCACTGGATGGTTTTAGATTCTTGTCAAGGGTCAGGAGACATTAGGTGGGTAGGTTCATTTCAGGGTCTTGAATTCTGTTCCACTAATCTATATGCCTGTCAATGTACCAATACCGTACAAATTTTATGACTATCGCTCTATAATATTGCTTGAAGTCTGGGATGGTGATTCCCTCAAAAGTTCTTTTATTGTTGAGTGTAGTTTTTACTATCCTGGGTTTTTTGTTATTCCAAAATTTGCAAATTGCTCTTTCTATCTCTATAAAGATTTGAGTAGGTATTTTGATGGGGATTGCATTGAATCTGTAGATTGCTTTTGGCAAAATGGTCATCTTTACTATATTAATCCTGCCAATCCATGAGAATGGAAGATCTTCCATTTTCTGACATCTTCCTCAGTTTATTTCTTAGGAGACTTGAAGTTCTTTTCATATAGATCTTTCACTTGCTTGAGTAAAGTCACACCAAGATATTTTATACTATTAGGGACTCTTGTGAAGGGTATCATTTCACTAATTTCTTTCTCAGCCTGTTTATCCTTTGTGTAGAGAAAGACTATTGATCTGTTTGAGTTAATTTTATACCCCACAACTTTGCTGAAGTTGTTTATCATGATAAGTAGTTCTCTGGTGGAACTTTTGGGGTCACTTAAGTACACTATTATATCATCTGCAAATAGTGATATTTTGATTTCTTCCCTTCCAATTTGTATCCCTATGACCTAATTTTGCTGTCTGATTGCTCTGGCTAGGACTTGGAATACTATATTAAGTAAGTAGGGAGATAGTGGGCAGTCTTGTCTACTGGCTGATTTTAGTGGGATTGTTTGAAGTTTCTCTCCATTTACTTTGTTGTTAAATACTGGTTTGCTGTATTTTGCTTTTACTATGTTCAGATATGGGCCTTCAATTCGTGTTCTTTTCAGGACTTTTACCAGGAAGGGGTGTTGAATTTTTCAAATGCTTTCTCAGCATCCAATGAAATGTTCATGTGGTTTTTATCTTTCAGTTTGTTTTATAGTGGATTACGTTGATGGTTTTCCATATATTAAACCATCCCAGCATCCCTAGAATGAAGCCTACTTGATCATGATGGATGATCATTTTGATGTGCTGTTGGATTCGGTTTGCAAGAATTTTATTGAGTATTTTTGTGTCAATATTCATAATGGAAATTGATCTGAAATTCTCTTTCTTTGTTGTGTCTTTGTGTGGTTTAGGTATAAGAGTAATTGTGGCTTCATAGAAGGAATTCGGTAGTGATCCATCTGTTTCAACTTTGTGGAATAGTTTGGATAGTAATGGTATGAGGTCTTCTATGAAGGTCTGATAGAATTCTGTACTAAACCAGTCTAGGGAAGGCCTAGTTATCTATGCATCAGTTGTTTTATTACACAAGAGAAAATATTTAAGCAACTGCATGAAGAGAACTCAGTGGAGGATGATCCTGCCTGTGTTTGAGCAGATGCACAGTTTGTATTTACATTACTAATAATAATATGAAGCATCTTGAATGGATAATTGCACAATTTCTGGAGTTTGAAGTCATTAAAGATGCTGTATTCAGAGTAAAAGTTAGTAACCATGAAACATTTTTTAAGGAACGGCAAAGATTCCCAAGCGTGCATTTGCTCCTTGACAGTCTACCTGGACGGTCAACAACTGTTCTTTTTTTTCCCATTTTTTTGAAATTTTATTTTTTTATTAAATATATTTCTTTATTTACATTTAAAATGTTATTCTCTTTTCCAGTTTCCTGTTCATAAGCCCCCATTCCTTCCCCCTCCTCCATAAAGGTGTTCCCTCCCCATCCACTCCCCTTACTGCCCCACCCCTAACGTTACCCTCTACTGGGCATTCAACAGCTGTTCTTAGTGCATCATTCCTTCTGTCTCCTGCTGAAGTTGCTTCATAAGAAGAGCACATTTACTTCCCTATGATTCCTGCACACCAAAAGTACACACTTTTCTCCCTCAATAGTGTTTTTTCCAAAGATTAGTTTTCAAAGCTTTGCTTTATTTTAATAAGATTGTTATATGCTCAATAGCTAAAAATCTACTTTTAAACTAAAACTTTAAATAAAGGTTTCAAATAAAAGGCTTTCTGTAGCAAACTATCAGAACTCAAAGGCTGTGCATCTTGCTGACATTCTGTACAATTAGAGTAGCCATTCTGAAGCTGTGAAGTATCCTGTTGGATTTTTCAACTACCTTATCCTTTATGTTTTGATGCACCGTTTCACTATAGCTATGACAGAGTTAGGAGTGGAAAAGTAGATTTATACCCATCTTTTATAACACAATTATTTTTATGTGCATTCTGTCCTTTCTCATAATGTAATATAGGTTTTTAAAGTATCCTTTCTACCAATTCAGGTTATTTTGAACCTGAATTGACATCTGTTCACCTTCACACATCTATATAATATAGGCAAGGAATCACATGAAGGAGAATCTGTGGTATTTTTCTTTCTGATATTTTGTAACTTCTCTCAAGAGTATGCCTTATACATCCATTCATTCCCTCCCAATTTTCATTTCATTTTTTAGAGCTGAATAGTATTCTATTTTACATATGTACCAGATTATTATCTTTTCATCTGTTTTGGAAAATTAATTTGTCTTCATATCTTCACTTCAGTGAATAACACAGCAATAAAGATGGAGGTGAAAACATCTCTGTGTTTTTACTGCAGGATATGAATGAATGTAGGAAGAAACAAGTGCTTTCACATATAGCAACGATTTAGTCTCAGAAAAGATCAATCCTCCCATTCATGATAACTCCCCAAATTAAGTCTTTAGGAATGTGTACATTACCAAAAAGGAGAAAGTCCTCTACAATAAAAATATCAAGATAATGTAACGCCAAAACAGATCCAGAAAGAAATTGACCTGCCGTCTCCTTGGACCTCCCTAAAGCAATATAAATAAATTATATTGTTATTTAATATATACATATAAAATTATATAAATAAAACTGTCTTTGTCCAGACACATCAACTGACTAAAGACTTCCAAGACAAACATATTGAGACCCGCAGATGACAGGATAGAACCCACAGATGATACACTTGGGACCTTCCAGCCACAGATGAACTCTCTTGCAAAAGCCAAATGGCTACCAAACCTGGGGAAATTGACATGATAGTAAAGAAAACATGATGTATATATAGATAAATCAAATGTTGCTTAAAACTGATGTTAATACCCTCACACACTGTACAATCCTCTGAACAATTAGTCGGTTTAATAATCTCTTTCTCCCTAGCCCCCGACCCTCATTACCTCTCTGGCTTATGTTGTGTTTTATTTTGATGCTTCCAACCCACCCAAATAACACTAGATAGTCACTGATAATGACACTTTTCCTTTAATTACAAAGAAAAGGAGGAGCTGGGGAGTGGGAAATCATGCCAGGAAGCTTGGTGAGCAGAACAGGTCAGAGACCCCAGACACTTGGTAAGTACACACAAGAAATGGCAGAGGCCTTCCTTCCCCTGCCAAATTCCTTGCCTGGAACAGGTCACACAGTTCCACATAAGGAAATGTGACCTGTGGTCACATAGGCCCAAAACAGGGTTCACCATGATACAAGAACCACAAAAGAACACAAAGACCCAAAGAAATCTTAAGCAATTTAAACAATAGTGGAGTAAAAATGATGCTAGAGGTGTTACAACTCCTGACTTCAAATCGTTCTACAAAATGATAGTGATAAGGACACCCTAGTATTGCCATAAAAATAAAAAGACATTCTAATGGAATATAATAGAGAAATCATAAATAAACTGAAAGAGATATGACCATGCAAGTTTTGGCAAAGCAAAACCATGCATTGGAGAAACATTCAACAAGTGGTGCTGGCAAACTAGATATTTACCCACAGAAGAACAAAATTAGGTTTATATTTTTCCACTGGAATAAAATCAATTAAAATGTTTCAAAGACTTTAAAACCTGAAGCAGTAGAACTTCAAGTAGCAAACATTGGGAATACTCTTGAGCAAGTAAAAGCTTTCTGAATAGAACACTAACAGTACAGAACTGGCCTCAGCTATGAGTAAACAGAATATGTGAAATTAAAAATTTCTATATAGAAAGGGACACACATAGCAGAGCTAACAGTGCTCTTCAACTTGAAGTTTAACTGAAATCTTATCAAATACATTATTGTTTTTTTATTACGTATATGTTAAGTGTACATATTTAACACATATACATCAAATAAGCATTATATTTGATATGTACACATTAATATGCACATTGATTCACATTTTTGTCTATATTTTCTATATATTAATCTCTGGTTGACATAAAGTTCCACAGTCATTGAAACAATATAATTTGTTTTCTGACACTGATATAGGCAGGAAGTTCAAGCTAGGGGGCCACATGACAGGCACTCAGTTTGTTTGTCTGTTTTACATTCCCATAGCTGTCTCTTTACTCATTACTCATGCATGTTTATTGACATTTATTTATGAAAAGGCAGACAAATCTGACTCCCTCACAACCCCTCCTCTCTCTCTCCTCTTTGTCTCTTCCTGTCTCTCTGTCCCTCTGTCTCTCTGTCTTTGTCTCTTTCTGTCCCTGTCTCTCTGTCTCTGTCTGTCTGTCTGTCTCTCTGTTTCTGTCTCTCTCTGTCTCTCTCTCTGTCTCTCTCTGTCTCTCTCTCTTTCTCTGTTTCTGTCTTTCTCTGTCTCTCTTATTCTCTCTCTGTCTTTCATTGCGTCTTCTGTCTCTGTCTGTCTATCTCTCTTGTCTCTCTGTCTCTCTGTCTCTCCCCCCCTCTCTCTCTTTCTCTCTTCTCTACCTCTGATTTTTTATTTGATTTCCTGAGACAGGGTGTTATGTGACCCTGGATCCCAACATGATTATTGAATTGTGTTTACAGATTTGTGACTCCCATGACTTGTCACTCTCTTTCCTAATCACTGAAGGGCCCACATTGAGAGTCATTTAACCTAAATTACCACCCCAAATCCACATATACATATAGGGTTACAGTGGAGATAAGAATTTATGCATACAAACTTTGTGGGGTCAGAATTCAGTCTATAGAGTCAGAAATTCAGAGAATTGTGTCTATTTATTTTGTTTTCTTTTAAAAGCTTCACAGTTTTATATCTCACATTTAGAGTCTATTCCCATTATGGTTAATATTTGTATATGTTAAGTAGTATTTTTAAGCTATGTTATAATGAATTACTGTGGTGAGAACAGAAAGTAAACATAATCGGAATTAGAGAACAAAAAGGTATTTGAAGTAGACAGTGAGATGAACCACCTACTGAAGAAAGGCTGTAGCAGAAAGTAAAATGGAAGAAATCATCTCAGACAAATTTTCTTTCATTTGTTTCCTTTTGTTTTATTGTTGTTGCTCTTGTTTGCTTGTTTGTTTGTTTGTGATAATGTGTCCTGTGGTCTAAAGAGGCCTAAAACTTAATACATAGTGCATGCTGACCTGGAACTCCTGCCACGTGTCTCTGTCCCACAAGTCCTGGGAGTACAACCATCTGCCTTCAAACTGACTGTAGAGTTATTTTCTATAATGAGTACATCAACTACTCCTTGTAAAAGGTCACTCTCTCAGTCCCCCTTATTATATTCTTCTATGCCTTGTAAACTATAGCTGCAGCTAAAATGTCAATGATTAGATTTGATTCTGAAGCTACCTGTTATAATTTGTTTTGCAGTCATGTCTCAGTAACTCTTACTCTTAGGTGGCTATATTTATCTCTTATTGGTCTATCATTTGTATACATAATATATCACAGCCTGGTGTTATCAAATCTCTTTAATTTGCAGAGTTTATTTAAATTTAGATACTATTTGGTTAGCAAGACATAAGAATTCTTATAAAGATTTTGTGTGATATAAACACACAGATATTATGTGTGTTTATATCTTTCTTCCAGTTCTGAGAATTACACCCAGGACATCATGCATGCCAGGTAAAATTTCCCCAGAAAGGACTGCATGTAATCACATGCATCATAAGAATAACACAATTTAAATTTGTTAAATTCAAACCACAGGGAACCTTCTGAATGAGTGAGGACATCCAAAAGCTCAGAAGGTTCTATAGGAACCTAAGCCAAACACTGAATGAAAATATGAACAGCTGTGGTGAGTCCTCAAATTCCCACAAAATGCCAGTTTTCATAGCTTGAGCTTATGCTATAATCTGCTGAATGAAAATGTCATTCTAGTTAAATGCTTCATATTTTTACCTACTTTGTCTTTAAAAGTGGAGTAGGCAGAGTAATGGTGTGATAAAGCCAGTAACAGACTCACACACAAGCAAGTGTGTGTACTCCATTGCATTTTAGGTTACAATTTCTTCATTTTTGTATTGTTTATTTTATTTATTTACATTTCAAATGTTATTCCTCTTCCAATTTTCCTCTCCATTAGCTCCCTATCACAACTAAGAATGCAGACAGGAGCAAATACTACAAAACTTTTAGTTCACTGAGGCGTGTGTTGGACTGCTGACCTGTGAATAGAAAGATGATTATATTGTCTAAATTATTTATTTTTTGATTGCCTGTCATAGTATCAAGGGTTGTTTTCCTAATAATGGTATTCTCATACTTTCCCTTTCCCTTAAATTCTCATTGGAAGAAATCTTCATGTCCAGTTAGGATGGGAAATAATCAGTTTACATTTACTCTTAATACTTGATCATAAGATGTGGATTCCGTAATGACATTTATTTTATAGAGCAGAAAATGAAAGCATCATAAGTTTATAAAATTTGCAATGTTATATAATTTAAGTGTAAAATAACATAATTTAAAACTTTATGAATTAAGCAAAAGTAGCGCTAGGCGATAGATTTTTCACATAGCTCTACTTCAGTGCAAACAATGATATTTATATCTAGAAAACAAAATTCCTTTAAGAAATAGTATGGTTGGTTACAGTTCTTGATTTCCTTACTTACATGTAACCTGATGAATTCATAGCTTGTCTATGGCTGACTCTCATGAATAGCTGAGTTTCAGCTGCTTGTAACAAGCATGTCTTCTTAAATTAAGCGGTATTTTGATCATTTAACTAATGTTACAATTGTCTTTATAATGGTTTCTAATGAAAAAGGAGTTTTCTAATAATAGTATAAAAGAATTATGGCATCAATGTGTCATGAATAAGTGATGATTTATATGAGAAAGTACAAGAATTCACTGGATTTTATCTTGAAGAACACCTATTAATACCTGGTCTACTCTCTGATCATTGTCTCCCAAGGAGAAGCCCAGGCCATGCTTAGAGCCAGGAGTTGTTTCCTACACATGTAATGGAGTCATCCAGGTTGTACCTTATGCTATAATCCTGGTTACTGTTATGTAAACTACTCAATTCACCAGGCAGGCAAGCTGCATATATCTCACTGCCAGCTCGCCTGTGGACATCATTAAGGCACTGCACATGCTCAGAAAAGTCCACCAAAAGCAGTCATAAAATTTAATTCACAGTTTCAATATAACAGGCATTATTTAAAATAGTTCCAAAGCAAGAACATGAATTTTTCTCCAAAATGAGTTTAAATATTTCTTCTTTGAAAAACAAGTTATTTCTGTGCTTTTTTCTTGTGACTAGCCTTTGGTTGAATATTAAGCTTCCCAGATTTATGGAGCACAAGATTTCAATATTCAGCTCAGCAAAAAGTTTCTCTTGCATGTGTAGTTTGAATGAAAAGTGCTTCATAAATCATGGAGTGACACAAAGAAAGGGAGATGGTGCGGCTGCAGGAGTACCAGGTAGGTAAACACCAAGACTTATCCAACCATACACAGGAAAAATGGGTCTGTGGTAAAGGAAAAATTACGTCTTGTGTGAGAAGTCACCAACATTTATACCACAAAGATATGAAAGACTTTCTTCCAATTTATGCAAAAATTTTGTTGCCACAGTACTGGTAACATACATAGGTAAGCATCTTTTGATGACTAGGAAGAAAAGAATTTTCAACCGAAAATGGGTAGCTTTATTAGAATGGTTACATTTTCCATTATGAATTGAGTGAATAGTTCTTTAGATTGATAAAATTCTTCATATTTGTATTTGCCTCTGTGTTCTTCCTTAGAGATTTGGAGTAAACTCACTCTTCAGCTTCCTAATTAAGAACCTATAGAGCACATAGTTGAGACTACCCCTTCTATTGTGCTGGATGCAATGGTTAAAACTTTAGAATTCACCTAATAGATATCCGTGGGACCTAAGCTGGAAATATACATTTCTAAAAGACATATTGGAAACAATTATATTAAACCTTTGGCTTCTTGTTTTTGATATTAATTTTCTGGTGGGGATATAAATATCCAAGCATTCTGCCTCCAACAGCTCCCCTTCCCATGCCCCCTCCCCCAGTCTCCAAGAGGATGTGCCCACCCCCAATATCCCCACCCCACCTGACCTCTCCATTCCTTCTGGCCTCAGGTCTCAAAGATTAGGTGCATCTTCTCTCACTGAGGCGAAACCAGGCAGTCCTATGTAATCTGAGGCCTTATATCAGCTGGTGTATGATGTCTGTCTGGTTGGTAGCTCACTATATAAGAGAAGTCAGAAGTCAAGGTCATTTGAGATTGTTGGGGCTGCCCTTTTCTTCAGCTTCCTCCACCTTTTCCCCACTTCAACTACAGGGGTCCCTGACTTCTGTCCATTGGTTTGGTGCTAGTATATGCGTCTGACTTTTTCAGCTGCTGGTTGAACCTCTCAGAGGACAGCCATGCTAGGCTCCTATCTGAAAGCACACTACAGCATCAGTAACAGTTTCAGGCCCCAGGGCTTCTCCATGAACTGGCTTTCAATTTAGGCCTGTCACCGCACCTCCTTTCTTTCATGTTCTTCTCCATTTTTTGTCCCTGCAGTTCTTTCAGACAGAAACAATTCTGGGTCAGAGATTTTGGCTATAGGATAGCAACCCCATAGTGGTGGACTCTATAAGTTCCCCCTCCCCACTGCACAGTAATTCATCCAAGGTCCTTCCTTTTGAGTTCTGAGAGTATCTCACCTCCCAGGACTCTGGTACATTCTAGCTGTTTCCAAGCTTTCACATCCATCACTTCATCTGGAAAGGATCCATGTAGCATAAACCCTATGGCGCTTCTTTGGAATTAGGTTTTAGTAGCGTAATTCAAAATTTACTTCTTCAAGATCCTCTCTCACAGATTCTCAAATTAATATTGTTCTGCTGTCTAAAACATGGATATTTGATTCTTTTTATAAAATATTTATTTAAAATTTATTGTATAAACTTATTTTGATAATTTTATTTCTCTTCTCTTAACTCCTGCTTGATCCTTTTTTCCCTTCCTCACTCTCTCTAAACCCACACAAGAAAAACAGCCAGCAATTTAAAAAAATCAAAACAGAAAAACTATTTGAAAAAAAAGAAAAAATATGAAAAATAATCCAAAAAAACAAAAATTGCACAAAAACATGGAATTTGTTTTTGTTTTGGCAGCTTTTCCTGAACATACAGGATGTGCACTGGAGTGTGACGGGCATATCCAGTAACAATACTCAGAAGAAAATCGATTGTCTCTTTTCTCATCATCAAAATTTACTAACAGTAATTTTCTTGGGGTGGTATTTTATGTCTACTTTCTGCTATCAGTGCTGTGACCATGTTTGGATTCAAGCATACAGATCTTATGAATGTTCCCACAGTCTCTGTGAATTCTTATGTGAATCAGTCCTGTTGTGTCTGGATTACAGTTTCCTTTCAGTCACCTTGTCACTTGGGCTCTTATAATCTTCCGGCCTCCTCTTCCACCTAGACTCTAGAACCCTGAGAAAATGGCTTTGATGTAACATTTAGGACTGATTGCTCCAAAACCTCTCCCTATCTGCATGCTATTCAGTTGTAGACCTCTGTCATTGGCTTCAGAAACTTTTGTGGTTGAGGGTTGAGCCAAACACTTACCTGACTCTGAGAGTGGCACCTGTCGGGACCTTTCTTTGATTCTAGTTTTTCTTCTAATTCCTATATAAAGGTCAGGGCTGACTAGACATAGAGACTTTACTGCATCCCTATTACAGCAGTAGAGGAGGACAAGGCTCTTACAATGGCTTTTGAATGTTAAGTCAGGCTTGATCGTAGGGATATACTTTTCTAGGCCTAGTGCAACTTTCAGGTATTGTACTGTGAACTATGTTAGTATAAAATGTGGAGAGAAAGCGAGGGGAGAAAAAAAAAGAACTGTAACTGTATTAAAGCACCACAAGACTAACGGTTACATGTGAACTCATTTTAGTGTGATTGCAACTGGCTGTTTATAACGGTTTTCTTTAAACTGTTATTTGTGAAGGATTTTTCAGAACTCATACCATTAGCTCTGCCTTTTGATATATGAGATCTCTTGATATATTATTCTTACAAAACATAGTGAATTATTACCCATTACATAAACTCACATGTTTACCTTACAGACTAGAATAATTTACTGAAATGACAGTGAAAACATTGTATTTTCAGTTCTGGGACCAATCATACATTTCAATAAAAATAAATTTTCCAAAAAAGTTGGATTTTGGGTTTAATAATAAAATTTTCTTTTTCTTTGCTTCTTCCTCTCTCTGATATTATAATTTTCCTCATATCAATGGGCATCATGTATTTCTTCATAATCATTGTCCAAAGATCTAAAGAGAACACTTGCAACTCACATTCTGGCCTATCATAAATACCTATAGAATGGACAACATCCTACATACACTACAATGCAAAAGCCAAGCACTTCTAACTTTAATGTGATTAGGGAAATCTTCCAGGTCCCCAGTATCCTGAGTGACTTTGGTTTGTTGTTTCTACTTTTCCTGTGTGTGTGTGTGTGTGTGTGTGTGTGTGTGTGTGTGTGTGTGTGTGTGTATACTGCTAATGGTGGACAAGATAAAAACCTTTCAGGATTATTGAGTAAAGAAAAGCAACATTATGAAGGATAATGCTGTTCTTTCCTTAGAGAAAATTTAGAATTATATTAAAATTCTGTAATGCTATCCATGAAAGTGACAAAATGAGCAGATTTTCAAATTGCATTAGACAATCAAGAAACCAAATGTATTAGGAGTGAAGGATGGACACTTTGATTTTCTATCGCTTTTATTACTTCCTGTTTGGTAGTCATCACTTATTGTACTTATTTACTCTTTCATTACATTTTTTTACATCATAGAAATAAACATAGAAGCTACTTCATTATGATTACCATGTACATTAAACAAAAGCAACCAAAAAGTCCACAAAGACTTGGCATCAGTAACTCACAAGAAAGTGTACTTAGTAATTAAACTTTATTATGAGTAACCGTTAGATGCAGTTGAAGGTATCAACCTGAAGACAGAATGATAGAAATTTGATTGAGAGAAAAATTTTATGATAAAACGATACATGGTAAATAAATATAAACTTATCAAAGTTAGAAACACCTAGAGAAAGGAAAGTCTTTTAACAGAAACTAATAAGCTTAGCCATATTTTCTAATATAGTAGTATATATTTAGTGCATTTTAATAAAATTCTAAACTTCAGAGTACTGAATAGATCAGGGATATGAGATATATAATTTTAAAAAGTGTTAAGTATCCTAATATTTTACATAAATCAATGTTTTTAAATTCTGTGCTAGCCTTTCAGTCTTTTCACTGTTGCTGCATTCTTTTAATAAAATATATTATTTATTTGTAAACCTCATGCTTCAAACCCAATGTATTTGTTCATATTCACCTTTGCTATCTGCCTTCGAATTCTTCAAAGTCCCAAACACATTTCTTCATATTACATATCTGAGGATAATTTTGGTTTGTACAGGAGAAATTAGTTAAATATTTATCTTTTGTACTTTTTAATACAGAATTTGTATGCACATTATGAGATTTATATTAAGGTAAACACCATCTCCATTTCTTAGCTCTAATCCCAGATGTACGAAGCCCAATGTGCTCCTAACTTAATTATATTTCTGTTATATGAGATGTTTCAGGTTTACTGCAAGAGCTCATCTATTTTTATATAGAAATTAAAATAACATATTCAATGCTGATTTAATACCTCATTTAATAAAAAGTAAATAAACTAAAATACAAATATAAGTATCTCGCTAAAGGTGCAGGAATTAAAACAGCCAAGTGGAAGAAAATAAGGAAATACATCTGTCTATTGTATAAAATGCTATTTATCTCTGCATGCATTACCAGTTTGTCCAAAGGATTAGTAATAATTCTTAGGGGCATAAAATGTCTTAGAAGCTCATATTTTTTAAAACAATGATAAAATATATTTTTAATGTTTATTTATTTATTCTTTCTAAGTACACTGTTACTGTCTTCAGACACACCAGAAGAGGGCATTAGATCCCATTACAGATGGTTGTGAGCCACAATGTGGTTGCTGGGATTTGAACTCAGGACCCCTGGAAGAGCAGTCAGTGCTCTTAACCACTGAGCCATGTCTCCAGCTCCCATGTTAAAATTCATTAATATATTTGCACTCTTACAGTATTCTAAAGATTAAATTATCTAACCCATTAGCTTCATGATTACTTAGGAGAAAATTGAAAATTGATATGGTAAATGGAATCTTATAAATAGCGTTAACATAAAGCTGAAAATTGTCCATAATTTTAAAGTAAAAAGGCTAACTTGGCATAGAAGAATTTGATGTTAAAGGTTTCATATCTTATTAAATGAATAGTATAATACACCATGAATCACACAGAATATAGTATTTCATGTGTTACATGTGAATACCCAGGCGAAATAATTCAAAATCATTTTGGAAGTGACCTTCATTTAATGAAAACATCGTTGTTTTAAGTGCTAAACAGAACAATTAATCTTTCATGACTACTGGCAATATTTTCAAACAAATGGTGAAATGAAATATTTAGTATCTGAATATGACAGTTTTGGGCTCAGGTGTAGTTCTTTCTTATGGCAGATTTGAATTTCAGTTCTTATTGAAGAATAACAACGGTTTAATTTGTCCTAAAGCCTTGGCTTCCATAACTCTGCACGGTTAAGTAAATATTGATGACTCATGAAAAAATAACTTATAAAACCCTTATGTACAACTAGGAAGACGTAATACACAGAAACAGCAGCTGTCTCCTTAGAGGGGAACACTTTCTTTCTTCCTCTGGAATTTCAGGGCTAAGCAATGAGCAGAGTTCCTTAAGCAACAGGGGCAAGAATAAATTTCTTTTGATTCATGTTACATCATTTAGGAATCCAGAAAAGGAGCTTAAGTACAGAAAATACAGCCCAAAACTGAGGCAGAGACCTTAGTGACATACTCCTTACTGGCTTTCTTCTAGTCTCTGTTCAGTTACCTTTCTTACAGAGTTGAGCTCAGCATGCCTAGGTGTGGCACGTACTACAGTAGACTCGACCTTCTCACTTCAGTGGACAATCATGAAAATTACATGTAGTCATATCCACATATGATTTTTAAATGTAGGCTTCCTTTTCCTGGTTTAGTCAACTTGACAACCAAGATTAGTTATCACAACAGAGTTTTCTTTGGAGGGAAGCTAGTTGAATGACACTAAACTGAAAGGAGAACCAATGTGACAATAGTAGATAATATGCTTGTTAAAATAAGACATTTAAGTTTAACATGCTATTTTTAATTCTTTCTGTTCTTGCTATGTGTAAGTGACTGATGAATGCACCCAGAACTGTATCTATATCAATACATATATTAGGTAAATTTTAGCACCCATTCTTGAGCCCTAATGTTATCTCCACAAAGTAAGGCCAAAGTGACAGCTTCAGTGGCAGAGTGATTATCTGTAGCATAAAGCCCTGGATTGAATCCTAGCACCATGACAATAAGTAGCCTATTAATTTATAATGTACACAGTTAGTGAAGTCATGCATAAATGATAGCATAGCATCTCAGTGACTATGTGATCTTGTTCTTATTGCTTATCTAAGGCCCTTGTGTTCACATAACATTTGTCTACTTTACCAGTGTTCATTACCTTATGGGTTTCATTGTGATATTTCCATGAAGCAAAATCTTAGTTTGATTACATTCACGCCATCATTACTTTCTTTTATCTTAACTTCAGTTTGTCCCTTTCTCTTTTCATATATCCATCCACCTATTTAAAGGCCTTTCACTTTTAAATTTAGATCACATATGTTAGAGAAAATACATCATTTTCATTCATCAATGTGACTTATGCTGCTTAAGAAGATACTTATGTATACCTATTCTCTCACAAATTACATGATTCAAATTGACTCCAAAAGTGTTTAAGGCAGTGAGAAGACTTTTTTGACAGAAACCATTTCAACAAGCAACAGAGATACTAAATTGTGTTCAAAACCAGAATAATTTCATGACCTTATAGTAAGATGGCTGTTTTCAAAATGACAAATACTAAGTGTTAGTGGCAAGAAAAGGAACCCTGTACAACATTAGAGAGGGCATATCTTCCTGGTTGCTGCCGCTGCAGAGAGCCTGTGGGCAGCACCCCACGAGCGAACTTGAGCCTCGGGACCACAGGTAAGACCAAATTTTCTGCTGCAAGAAAGCTGCCTGGTGAACTCAAGACACAGGCCCACAGGAACAGCTGAAGACCTGTAGAGAGGAAAAACTAGACGCCCGAAAGCAGAACACTCTGTCCCCATAACTGACTGAAAGAGAGGAAAACAGGTCTACAGCACTCCTGACACACAGGCTTATAGGACAGTCTAGCCACTGTCAGAAATAGCAGAACAAAGAAACACTAGAGATAATCTGATGGCGAGAGGCAAGCGCAGGAACCCAAGTAACATAAACCAAGACTACAAGGCATCATCGGAGCCCAATTCTCCCACCCAAACAAACATGGAATATCCAAACACACCAGAAAAGCAAGATCTAGTTTCAAAATCATATTTGATCATGATGCTGGAGGACTTCAAGAAAGACGTGAAGAACTCCCTTAGGGAAACACAGGAAAACATTAATAAACAAGTAGAAGCCTACAGAGAGGAATCGCAAAAATCCCTGAAAGAATCTCAGAAATCCCTGAAAGAATTCCAGGAAAACACAATTAAACAGTTGAAGGAATTAAAAATGGACATAGAAGCAATCAAGAAAGAACACATGGAAACAACCCTGGATATAGAAAACCAAAATAAGAGACAAGGAGCTGTAGATACAAGCTTCACCAACAGAATACAAGAGATGGAAGAGAGAATCTCAGGAGCAGAAGATTCCATAGAAATCATTGACTCAACTGTCAAAGATAATGTAAAGCAGAAAAAGCTACTGGTCCAAAACATACAAGAAATCCAGGACTCAATGAGAAGATCAAACCTAAGGATAATAGGTATAGAAGAGAGTGAAGACTCCCAGCTCAAAGGACCAGTAAATATCTTCAACAAAATCATAGAAGAAAACTTCCCTAACCTAATAAAAGAGATACACATAGGCATACAAGAAGCCTACAGAACTCCAAATAGATTGGACCAGAAAAGAAACACCTCCCGTCACATAATAGTCAAAACACCAAACGCACAAAATAAAGAAAGAATATTAAAAGCAGTAAGGGAAAAAGGTCAAGTAACATATAAAGGCAGGCCTATCAGAATCACACCAGACTTTTCTCCAGAAACTATGAAGGCCAGAAGATCCTGGACTGATGTCATACAGACCCTAAGAGAACACAAATGCCAGCCCAGGTTACTGTATCCTGCAAAACTTTCAATTAACATAGATGGAGAAATCAAGATATTCCATGACAAAACCAAATTTACACAATATCTTTCTACAAATCCAGCACTACAAAGGATAATAAATGGTAAAGCCCAACATAAGGAGGCAAGCTATACCATAGAAGAAGCAAGAAACTAATCGTCTTGGCAACAAAACAAAGAGAAGAAAAGCACACAAACATAACCTCACATCCAAATATGAATATAACAGGAAGCAATAATCACTATTCCTTAATATCTCTCAACATCAATGGCCTCAACTCCCCAATAAAAAAATAGATTAACAAACTGGATACGCAACGAGGACCCTGCATTTTGCTGCCTACAGGAAACACACCTCAGAGACAAAGACAGACACTACCTCAGAGTGAAAGGCTGGAAAACAACTTTTCAAGAAAATGGTCGGAAGAAGCAAGCTGGAGTAGCCATTCTAATATCAAATAAAATCAATTTCCAACTAAAAGTCATCAAAAAAGATAAGGAAGGACACTTCATATTCATCAAAGTAAAAAATCCACCAAGATGAACTCTCAATCCTAAATATCTATGCCCCAAACACAAGAGCACCTACATACGTAAAAGAAACCTTACTAAAGCTCAAAACACACATTGCACCTCACACAATAATAGTAGGAGATTTCAACACCCCACTCTCATCAATGGACAGATCATGGAGACAGAAATTAAACAGAGATGTAGACAGACTAAGAGAATTCATGAGCCAAATGGACTTAACGGATATTTATAGAACATTCTATCCTAAAGCAAAAGGATATACCTTCTTCTCAGCTCCTCATGGTACTTTCTCCAAAATTGACCATATAATTGGTCAAAAAACGGGCCTCAATAGGTACAGAAAGATAGAAATAATCCCATGCGTGCTATCGGACCACCACGGCCTAAAACTGGTCTTCAATAACAATAAGGGAAGAATACCCACATATACTTGGAAATTGAACAATGCTCTACTCAATGATAACCTGGTCAAGGAAGAAATAAAGAAAGAAATTAAAAACTTTTTAGAATTTAATGAAAATGAAGGGACAACATACCCAAACTTATGGGACACAATGAAAGCTGTGCTAAGAGGAAAACTCATAGCGTTGAGTGCCTGCAGAAAGAAACAGGAAAGAGCATATGTCAGCAGCTTGACAGCACACCTAAAACCTCTAGAACAAAAAGAAGCAAATACACCCAGGAGGAGTAGAAGGCAGGAAATAATCAAACTCAGAGCTGAAATCAACCAAGTAGATACAAAAAGGACCATAGAAAGAATCAAGAGAACCAAAAGTTGGTTCTTTGAGAAAATCAACAAGATAGATAAACCCTTAGCCAGACTAACGAGAGGACACAGAGAATGCATCCAAATTAACAAAATCAGAAATGAAAAGGGAGACATAACAACAGATTCAGAGGAAATTCAAAAAATCATCAGATCTTACTATAAAAACCTATATTCAACAAAACTTGAAAATCTTCAGGAAATGGAAAATTTCCTAGACAGATACCAGGTACCGAAGTTAAATCAGGAACAGATAAACCAGTTAAACAACCCCATAACTCCAAAGGAAATAGAAGCAGTCATTAAAGGTCTCCCAACCAAAAAGAGCCCAGGTCCAGACAGGTTTAGTGCAGAATTCTATCAGACCTTCATAGAAGACCTCATACCAATATTATCCAAACTATTCCACAAAATTGAAACAGATGGAGCACTACAGAATTCCTTCTATGAAGCCACAATTACTCTTATACCTAAACTACACAAAGACACAACAAAGAAAGAGAACTTCAAACCAATTTCCCTTATGAATATCGATGCAAAAATACTCAACAAAATTCTGGCAAACCAAATTCAAGAGCACATCAAAACAATCATCCACCGTGACCAGGTAGGCTTCATCCCAGGCATGCAGGGATGGTTTAATATAAGGAAAACCATCAAGGTGATCCATTATATAAACAAACTTAAAGAACAAAACCACATGATCATCTAATTAGACGCTGAGAAAGCATTTGACAAAATTCAACACCCCTTCATGATAAATGTCCTGGAAAGAATAGGAATTCAAGGCCCATACCTGAACATAGTAAAAGCCATATACAGCAAACCAGTTGCTAACATTAAACTAAATGGAGAGAAACTTGAAGCAATCCCACTAAAATCAGGGACTAGACAAGGCTGCCCACTCTCTCCCTACTTATTCAATATAGTTCTTGAAGTTCTAGCCAGAGCAATCAGACAACAAAAGGAGGTCAAGGGGATACAGATCGGAAAAGAAGAAGTCAAAATATCACTATTTGCAGATGATATGATAATATATTTAAGTGATCCCAAAAGTTCCACCAGAGAACTACTAAAGCTGATAAACAACTTCAGCAAAGTGGCTGGGTATAAAATTAACTAAAATAAATCAGTTGCCTTCCTCTATACAAAAGAGAAACAAGCCGAGAAAGAAATTAGGGAAACGACACCCTTCATAATAGACCCAAATAATATAAAGTACCTCGGTGTGACTTTAACCAAGCAAGTAAAAGATCTGTACAATAAGAACTTCAAGACACTGAAGAAGGAAATTGAAGAAGACCTCAGAAGATGGAAAGATCTCCCATGCTCATGGATTGGCAGGATTAATATAGTAAAAATGGCCATTTTACCAAAAGCAATCTACAGATTCAATGCAATCCCCATCAAAATACCAATCCAATTCTTCAAAGAGTTAGACAGAACAATTTGCAAATTCATCTGGAATAACAAAAATCCCAGGATAGCTAAAGCTATCCTCAACAATAAAAGGACTTCAGGGGGAATCACTATCCCTGAACTCAAGCAGTATTACAGAGCAATAGTGGTAAAAACTGCATGGTATTGGTACAGAGACAGACAGATAGAGCAATGGAATAGAATTGAAGACCCAGAAATGAACCCACACACCTATGGGCACTTGATTTTTGACAAAGGAGCCAAAACCATCCAATGGAAAAAAGATAGCATTTTCAGCAAATGGTGCTGGTTCAACTGGAGGTCAACATGTAGAAGAATGCAGATCGATCCATGCTTATCACCCTGTACAAAGCTTAAGTCCAAGTGGATCAAGGACCTCCACATCAAACCAGACACACTCAAACTAATAGAAGAAAAACTAGGGAAGCATCTGGAACACATGGGCACTGGAAAAAATTTCCTAAACAAAACACCAATGGCTTACGCTCTAAGATCAAGAATCGACAAATGGGATCTCATAAAACTGCAAAGCTTCTGTAAGGCAAAGGACATTGTGGTTAGGACAAAACGGCAACCAACAGATTGGGAAAAGATCTTTACCAATCCTACAACAGATAGAGGCCTTATATCCAAAATATACAAAGAACTCAAGAAGTTAGACCGCAGGGAAACAAATAACCCTATTAAAAAATGGGGTTCAGAGCTAAACAAAGAATTCACAGCTGAGGAATGCCGAATGGCTGAGAAACACCTAAAGAAATGTTCAACATCTTTAGTCATAAGGGAAATGCAAATCAAAACAACCCTGAGATTTCACCTCACACCAGTGAGAATGGCTAAGATCAAAAACTCAGGGGACAACAGATGCTGGCGAGGATGTGGAGAAAGAGGAACACTCCTCCATTGTTGGTGGGATTGCAGACTGGTACAACCATTCTGGAAATCAGTCTGGAGGATCCTCAGACAATTGGACATTTAACTGCCTGAGGATCCAGCTATACCTCTCTTGGGCATATACCCAAAAGATGCCCCAACATATAAAAAAGACACGTGCTCCACTATGTTCATTGCAGCCTTATTTATAATAGCCAGAAAATGGAAAGAATCCAGATGCCCTTCAACAGAGGAATGGATACAGAAAATGTGGCACATCTACACAATGGAATATTACTCAGCTATCAAAAACAACGACTTTATGAAATTCGTAGGCAAATGGTTGGAACTGGAAAACATCATCCTGAGTGAGCTAACCCAATCACAGAAAGACATACATGGTATACACTCATTGATAAGTGCCTATTAGCCCAAATGCTTGAATTACCCTAGATGCCTAGAATAAATGAAACTCAAGATGGATGATCAAAATGTGAATGCTTCACTCCTTCTTTAAAAGGGGCCCACTGGGTCATGAGCTTACAGTGTGGCCATGAGGCAATTGGAGTGCAAATGCAATAAGAGGCAGTATGCAGTTTATAAGGTGGGCCAGTGGCATGTGATGGGGTCAGGATAATGCTGTGAGATTACCAGTGAATGATTATATGGAGTTGTCTGGGACAGGACTACCTGACTGGGCAAAGCTAGAGCACTTCCCTGAGCAGATTTCTGGGAAAGGCTTGACCTTTCAATAAGAACATGTTCCTGGAATCAAGACTGTTGCCTCTTTGTCTAAGAAGAACATCTTCTTGGGTTTAATGATTCACTTTATGCCCTTGGGCACTTCCCAGTACCCCCCTCCCCCCCACCAAGCTTCAGTTCCTGCTTCAGAACTTTATTTTTTTTTTTCTTTCTTTTTTTTTTTTTTTATTAACTTGAGTATTTCTTATATACATTTCGAGTGTTATTCCCTTTCCCGGTTTCCGGGCAAACATCCCCCTCCCCCCTCCCCTTCCTTATGGGTGTTCCCCTCCCAACCCTCCCCCCATTGCCGCCCTCCCCCCATAGACTAGTTCACTGTAGGTTCAGTCTTAGCAGGACCCAGGGCTTCCCCTTCCACTGGTGCTCTTACTAGGATATTCATTGCTACCTATGGGGTCAGAGTCCAGGGTCAGTCCATGTATAGTCTTTAGGTAGTGGCTTAGTCCCTGGAAGCTCTGGTTGCTTGGCATTGTTGTACTTTTGGGGTCTCGAGCCCCTTCAAGCTCTTCCAGTTCTTTCTCTGATTCCTTCAATAGGGGACCTATTCTCAGTTCAGTGGTTTGCTGCTGGCATTTGCCTCTATATTTGCTGTATTCTGGCTGTGTCTCTCAGGAGCGATCTACATCCGGCTCCTGTCGGTCTGCACTTCTTTGCTTCATCCATCTTGTCTAATTGGGTGGCTGTATATGTATGGGCCACATGTGGGGCAGGCTCTGAATGGGTGTTCCTTCAGTCTCTGTTTTAATCTTTGCCTCTCCCTTCCCTGCCAAGGGTATTCTTTTTCCTCATTTAAAGAAGGAGTGCTTCAGAACTTTAAATGCTGTACACTCCTCTCAATAAACAGACCTAGACAAGAAAAAAAAAAGGGGGGAACAAGAATACCCTTGGCAGGGAAGAGAGAGGCAAAGATTAAAACAGAGACTGAAGGAACACCCATTCAGAGCCTGCCCCACATGTGGCCCATACATATACCTCCACCCAATTAGACAAGATGGATGAAGCAAAGAAGTGCAGACCGACAGGAGCCGGATGTAGATCGCTCCTGAGAGACACAGCCAGAATACAGCAAATACAGAGGCGAATGCCAGCAGCAAACCACTGAACTGAGAATAGGACCCCCGTTGAAGGAATCAGAGAAAGAACTGGAAGAGCTTGAAGGGGCTCGAGACCCCATATGTACAACAATGCCAAGCAACCAGAGCTTCCAGGGACTAAGCCACTACCTAAAGACTATACATGGACTGACCCTGGACTCTGACCTCATTGGTAGCAATGAATATCCTAGTAAGAGCACCAGTGGAAGGGGAAGCCCTGGGTCCTGCTAAGACTGAACCCCCAGTGAACTAGAGTGGTGGGGGGAGGGCGGCAATGGGGGGAGGGTTGGGAGGGGAAAATCCATAAGGAAGGGGAGGTGGGAGGGGGATGTTTGCCTGGATACCGGGAAAGGGAATAACACTCGAAATGTATATAAGAAATACTCAAGTTAATAAAAAAAAAGAAATTAGAGAAAAAAAATTAGAGAGATGTGTATGGTTACCTCCACTGTGGAAATCTGTACAGAGACTCCTCTAAATATTAGGAATTTAAGTGTGCATAGCTGTATAGTATTGTAGCCCTGATATTTTAGAGGCTTAGGGCATGATGGAGAATATAGGTTGAAACCTGTAATAACAGATCAGTCAGGACAATGAAGTGAGAAATACCTCAAAAATTACATTAAAATCAATGCTTGATCTAGCACTCTATCAGTACTTAATAAAGAAATAAAACAAGAGAAATATGTGTATGAATATTGTCTGCCCGTCTATGGTTTTCATAGACCATATCACCTATTCTTTATCTTTCAATATATTTCTATCACAACTTTAATTTATGTATTTATCTGTGTCTGTCATTTTTCTGTTATTTATCATTAACCTATCATCTCTCTACTTTCTATATAACATTCCTCATTTCTCATCTATATATTATCCATCTACTTTTTTGTTACAGAAAACATTATAATAAACAATGGATATACTAAAACATGTTTAAAAACATAAGGATTTCATGAACGTATTCTAAGATGGCAATTATCAAAATGTTTGATCAATTCTGTAGTTCTGTTCTTCTCTTAGTCTGGAAGAACATCTTAACAGAACACCATAGGTGTGATGATGAGACACAATGAATTAATAATACTTTTTTCTTTTTCTTTCTTTCTTTCTTCCTTCCTTCCTTCCTTCCTTCCTCCCTCCCTCCCTCCCTCCCTCCCTCCCTCTCTCTCTCTCTCTCTTTCTTTCTTTCTTTCTTTCTTTCTTTCTTTCTTTCTCTCTCTTTCCTTCCTTCTTTCTTTCTTTCTTTCTTTCTTTCTTTTTTATTTCTGGGGAGGGAAATCAAGATCTGACCTCGTTTGAACTGCTTCTGCCAAATCTCCCACTATGGCCAAATCAATTTTGTGCAGTGAGCTTTGACATACTTATATAGAGACTTTATTAAATCGATCCTATTAGCATGCAAGTTACTTCATATTTTATGATGTTTTGTTGTAATATATTCAGAAAAAATCATATAAATCAGTGGACATTTAAAATTATAAAATATTGTTATTAATTTCTATGTTATAACACTTTTATGGTATCTAAGAATGTAGTATCCTAGAACTTTCTGTATTGTCAAATAGATAAACTTATTTTCCTGATTTAAAGGTTGGCAGTGTATTTACATGATTTTTATTCTTACTGCATATTGTTTATGATCATACACATTTTGTAAGTTTTATTATTATACTTGTCTGTTCTGCAGAGAGCTTTGAGAACTGAATGTTTCCTCACGAAGAGTGGAACAAGCTTAAATCATAGGAAAGGTTTAAACTTGTCAGGTTCTTAAGTCAAGAGTCAGAACTCTGGACTTATTTTACTGCAAGCTATTTGTACGATGTATGTTCTCATTTGAATGTAATAGTATATGGCAAATAAACATTGTAGCATAACTGTACAATGGAATACTGTTAAACTTATTTCTCTTTGACATCTGTTCCAAAGGAATATCTAGTATGAGTTAATTCTTAACAGAATCATAACTGCACATTTTCTTGTAGAGATATATGGCAGGAAGATGAGACATATAATATTAATTTTTTGACTGTACAACATTAACTTTTTTTAAATCGATTTGGCAACATTCAATAAACTTATTTAAAATTTACCTGTTGGTAGACATTCTCATGTGCATTAAAAATAATCAATGAATATTGGAAAAAATCAAATGAATAATCCAAACTCATATACTGAATAATTACTTTAATTCAATAAAACATATAAACCTTTAATTTTAGTGGCATTTTCTTATTATGTAAATAAACTGAATTATTTATTAATAAGAGATAAAGAGTTCTTTCTATTGGGACCTCTTTTGTTAGCTCAAAAAACTGAAGAAAATGCCTTCATAATTTTACTTAGAAAATCACTCCATCAGCTTTGTAAAAACCATAATAATAATGTATTAGAAATATTTTCAACATTTACAACAGCAATGCAATTACATAAAATTATTTGAGACTTTTCTAGCAACACAGCTACCTTTTTGAAGAAAGCACTTGAAATGTAATTCTTGTAGTGTCTTTATTGTGATGATATCGCAGGAGATGCTGAAATTTGCAATGTCCTGAGCTCCATACATTTCCTGCTATTTCACTGTCATCTCTCACTTCTCTCTCCACTCTGCAAATGCACATGCAGCATTCAATGCACTAAGTCCAAAAGACTCAATCAGGATGACTCTGCTTTTAGTTTCAGGGATACACAAATATAAAAAAATACCTGTATGCTGTACACCATATCTAGCTTTTAAATTACTATTTTCTGTAAATTTTGAAGGCTACCATTCTATTTCGATTACTCTTACTGTGATAAAACACTCTTTCCAAAAACTAAGTAAGAGATGAAAGGGCTTATTTCAGGTTACAGACTGTAGTCCATCATTGAGGAAAGTCAGGACTAGAACTTGAATACAGACCTGTTTACTCATCCACACACATTACCTCTGACCAACAAACTCACTCACAGTCAAGGAATTACAGTACAAATCATGAAGAAACACAGCTTTCTAGCTGGCTTTTTATAAATTGCCTGACCACCTCTCCAGGGAATTGTGCCTGTAATAGCAAAGTGGATCCTCAAGCAACAATTCATAGTGCCATGAGTCACATCAAAAACAAGCAAACCACCTGAGAACTGGAGGATTTAGGCCATTCCCTATTCTGACTGTTCTGGGGGCTGGAAATCCAGGAGCAGGCCTGCTGCTCTGAGGTTTTCCTCCATGTCTTTAGATGAGTGCATGCTTTAGTCTCACAAAGCTCAACACTTAGTACAAACTGAAGGTAGCAATTGCAAAACACAGACAAGACTACTGACAAATAGCTCTGCAGAAAGTTCTTGAAGTCATCCATGAGGAATAAAAGGACAGTCTGTGTCCTTTTCTTACATAGTCTCCTTGAAATACTTTTCCTTAAGTTAGAAATAAATCTTAGTAAGTGAATTTATAGAATAGATCAACATTTTTATCTCTACAATGAGAAAATTAAGAAATTACATCAGAGTGAGGAGCAGAGATATAACTCCAAAATGAGATCCTGTCAGCCGTTTTTGTTTTTTTGGGGGTTGGTTCATTTTTTTTTGTTTTACTTTATTTTTCTAGAACTGACAAGTCTTTAAGAAAGCCAATTGAATTTTGAGTTCATTTAAGCTACTTTTCTTTTTTTAAGGTTTATTTACTTTATGTATACACTGTAGCTGTCTTCAGAGATCCTATGACAGATGGTTGTGAGCCACCATGAGGTTGCTGGGAATTGAACTCAGGACCTCTGGAAGAGCAGTCACTGCTCTTAACCACTGAGCCTTCTCTCCAGCCCCTCATTTGAGTTTGACACGAGATTTGTATTTTAGTCTATTTTTCTATATTCTAATTCAGATTAGAGTTAGAGTTGTCTCAGTGTCCTAATTGCTTGTTGTCTAGTGCTAATTGGGTCCCACAAACCAGTTTGTACTAGAGGGTTTAAATGTAGCTTCCTGGAATCTGCCTCCAGTTAATTCTGATTGGTAAATGAAGATGCTAGTAGGCAGTAGCTGAGGAGGAGAGAAAGAGAAGAAGAATCTAGGGTTCCTGCTCAAGACCTTCCAGAAGCAGGAAGGCAGAGATCCAGTCTGCCTTAGGAGAGTATGGAGGAGAGACTGAAGGCAGCATGCTCTTGGTATGTGCAGGAGAGAGAAGCAGAACTGCTGTGTAAAGGGGCTGAGAAAACACAGCCCAGGGGGCTGTTCAATGGCATTAATAGCAACCAAGATGGACCACAGTCATTAGTAAGAAGTAACTCAGAATTCTTGGTGGATGGTTGATCCTAACAGCATGGAGGTTAGACAGTTTTCCAACCATTGTGCTGCATAAGGCATAGTATAATAAAAAAATTGTGTGTATATCTTTCATTTTGAAACATAAATCACTGAGGCTGTAACTGGGATGCATTAATAATTATTAATACTACAGCAGTGTAGCAGAAAAACATTGCAAAGCAAGAACATTGTGTCATGGAAGAAACTGAGATAGTCAGAAGTTATTGTAACAGAGGAAGGCCCTCTGTTGAACCTATTTCATGCTGACAAACCCAATGAAAATAAATTCTGGCAAACCCAGTAAGAATAAACTCTGGCAGTAAACTGACATTTGTCCTTTAAAAAATCCTAAGTTATCATTGGAGACTTTGTTCTCCAACACCACTTAAATTTCAAACAGTTCCAGAAGATAAACCAGAGTCAACCAGCACACTGGTGATGAATCAAGATCCTCGATTGTCTTGGGATGACTGGCCTGCAGAATATATTCAAATGAGGAATGATTACCATCCTTCAATATTGGAGAGTTTGTTTATTGTTTTGTACTGTTCATAGACTATCAATTTGACCACTGGGTGAAAGCCAAGGGAAGTTGTAAAGAAGACTACAGTAATAATGATGATTATCCATCATGTTAATGCACTTTATAGTAAGAAGAAGATTTCAGACATTCCTGGAGGCTTAGGAGCAAGTCTAACAGCTGCTTGTAGATAAAAGAATGGAAGAAAATCAATCATTAAGATGATGTGAGCTGTGAGGTTTAAAAAAGTCTACAAGCTCTGCAATGTCACATGTTAAATACCCCATGTTTACCTCAGGCAATTTTTTCTGAACCTCTTGTAAAACAACACTAGTTTTCCTATCTACTAAAAAGAACATGTGTGGCATTCTGAATAGTTGTCACTGAGTTCTACTATAGCTTTGTAAAACTTCTTTATAATACCTTGACATAAAAGGTTAGTTCTCAAAGTCCCAGAGGGTGCCAAATTCTCAACATTTAAAAAGACCACCACCTCAAAGGTTAATATTTAAAACAGGAAATTCTTGTGCTGATGGTTCTTTAGGGGGATGAGTTGTTATTTCTGAAAGTTCAACTTTGCATTTTCATATGCAACTTGTATTTTGCAAGAATACTACACACTACACATCAAACAAAAATATATAAGCTAAGCTTTTTAAAATAATGAAATAATAGACAAAAAGAATTTTTCTATGCTGCAACATGGAAAAAAGTTGCATTTTCTGATATAAATTGTATAAAGGTCTATGATTGTTTTATTGGTATTTGCTAATACCTAAAGTCAGCCTCAGCTGACTATAGGCTTTTGAAAGTTTATTTTATTATGCGATATGTTTTTGTTCTCTCTTTAATTATAAGTCAGTTAGTGTAAATGTGTCTTTAAAATTATTGGGAACAAATGTAAATGAAAGCATGGATAAATCATAATTTATGAGATCCTTTCCTGACTGATGTGCACAATATGAATGATATTTGACAATATAAACCAGAAATAAACATGACTTTAACTATATAAGGATGGTGCAGTCAAACTTAAAGCTTTCATCGAAGGGCCATTGCTGAGAAACATGGAACATTTAACTAACTATGAAGTAAATCGCAGTGGTCTTAGATCAGTATGGGGAAAAGAGTGCTGTTCCTTTGAGAACTTATTGGGGTAGGAGAGAGTAAATAAAATAGGCAGTAATGTGATGACCATTTGATACTCCAGTGCATTTAACTGTCTGCTATAAACACTCTAAAGGATTCCTACCTGAAATCAATGTATTCTAAGGGTCATAGTCTATTTTAATATGTTTAATAAAATTGCACTTAATTTTCTTCAAAACTGCTCAGTAATAAAAAAATAAGATATTGTCTTTTGTTTTGCCAGATAAATTTTTAATTCATGTCCTTTATGTCCATGTATGCATGTATTCCAAGGATCCTATGACTTTAGTGATGTACTGCACTTGACTTGGCTTTGGTGATGTACTGCACTTGAACTATGAAGCACAGGCAAGATTGAATGGATGCCTTTCCCTGTGTGTTTTACAAGTAAAACAGAAACAATATTTAGTCATCTGGGGAATGATCTATGTTTCTATGACCCCCAATGTGCTGTAACAAAAAAAATGTCGAAGACATGAACAGTCACATGTTAGAGCAGATGATCTTGTTATTTAAAACTGTGCTTGAATGGGAATGTGTAAGTAAAAACTGATATCTTCCTTCAGTTTTACAGTCCATAAGAGCAGGCATAATGATAATATTTTTTAGTATGTAAATGACAATATGGCAAGCTCATGATTTGACAAATTTATTCACACACGGTTACATATTATTGACCGCAGCTCTGCTGCAACAAGAGTATATTGTTCTCTGTATCTCATAGATGGAGCTGTGTCCCATATCTGCAGCTGTTAATATATGAGTCACCTGGCCATACAATGGGAAGTTATTAGTGCAGATGTCTCAAACTTCCTGGGACATAAGTAGGAACTGTGGGAATTTCACATTAATTAGTAGGCAAAACATCTTATACAAGCTGAGATTTACAAGTGTGTCATGAGTATCTTAAACAACAAAAAGACTTTTTTTTTTTACCAAATCAGTGCATTAAGCAAATATTGAATATTTTACATAATTCAACTAGATTTATGAATGAGTCACAAATTCTTTCCCTAGTGTACTCACTTCTGAATTCATCTCATAATTAATTTTCCCCTGAGGTTCTCAAGTTGTAGAAACCATTTACTAATTACTCCTCTTTAACAATTCAACAATTCAGATTATTGATTTATACTCAAAGATCATAGTTTAAAATTTCTATTCCAATATGAGATACTAGGTGGACATATTGACATGTGACATCAGCCTTAAAACCTCGGTGCTTGTATAACTGGGATAAACAATAATTTCCTGTATTTTATGCTATCATTTACTGTACCCTTTTGCTATTAGATGAAGAACACAAAGGGATTGTGTCTTATGTGTCCCCAGATTAAACTCTTTTAGAAACAAGTAGATTTATTATAAATTTAGATTACCTCACTATTGTTATGATCAATCAGGAACAAAATGCATCTAGGAAAGGAACAATTTTATTTTGACTTGAAGGTTATAGTCCATCACTGATGAAAGTCAAGGCAAGAGCTTAAGCAGGAAAATAAATCAGAAGGTATAGATAATTGCCACTTGGTGGCTTACTCACCCATCCTTGGTTAATTTCCTTATATGACCCAGGACCATATGTCTAGGAAATGATACCCTATATCAATTAACAATCAAGACAATTCCTTACTGTTAGATAACCACACCAGGCATTCTGATCTAGGCAAGCCTTCAATTGGTCTACTTTCCCTGATGACTCTAAGCTTTATCAAGTCAATAGTTAATGTAATTAGGAAACCTACACAGAAACCAAAACAAAAGGTTTAGAGAGAATTGAGGTAGCAAAACTTTTACTGAACTATAGAATGCAATGTTTTTACAGATGAGTATAAAGTGTAAGTGCACAACAAAGTGGATTTTCAGAGTGACTTCACAATATTTAATAAGCTTCAAAGTTAGGTAAAACAATATTCCCATGAATCCAAGTTCTCCATTTAGAATCTGTGTCAAATGCCCCCAAGTCGCTTTCAGATTGTTGGTAAAGATGGATCACTGGCTGCATAGAGTTTGTTGATGGCTTGGACACACTTTTTTTAATAATCAGAGGACACACATTAACAGGTGGCCTGTGGAACAACAACAGGCCAACCAAGCACCCTTATCTAGGATCCTTTCCCAGATGCCACACAGAAGCTTGCTTTATATCACTGTGAGTGGTATGTAAAAACCCAAGTGAGATGATTTTCAGAGAGGAGTTCTTCCTCTCATGTAGGCTCAGTCACACTTATTTCTACTTCCTGGTTGAATGATTCAGGCTATACCCTCCCCACCCACCAAAAAAATGCCTTTTCAAAATAAAAAAAAATATTCAACCTAAGTTTCTTAAAAATCTCACCTGGTAAAACTGGTGCTATCTGGCTTAAGACTTGACATGTTCAAGGCACTTACAATCAATACAGCCTAGGCTGAGACCATGGCCATCCAATACTACTCAAACAGAAAACTCACAGAGTTCTGTTTATCTTCTAGAAGCCAGTGTTGAAGGAAGGCTATCTCTAGAACATTAGAAGAAATTAGTGACCAGAGTGTGGCCAGAAAAGGAGTTGAAATAAGGCAAGGAAAGGTAGGAATAAAACAAATCTAATTTAGTTAAAGGAAAGAAAGTAATGAAGAAAGAAGAAAAAACACAGAAAAAGAGAGGGAGATGATGTTTGTGTGTGTGTGTGTGTGTGTGTGTGTGTGTGTGTGAGAGAGAGAGAGAGAGAGAGAGAGAGAGAGAGAGAGAGAGAGAGAGAGAGATTATTTGGCCAGTGACCTGACCTCGTGGTATCTCTTTCAATGATCTGGTCTCCACTGTACATCACAATCTATTTTAGCTTCTGTAAGTTGTATATTTTTTGTTTAACTTGCATTGAAAGTTTTAAAGAAGCATGTACTATTTAGCTCATTTTAGTTGTAATGGCCATTAAAGGAACACTGGTCATGCTCATGAGCTCCCTATAGTATCATCTTATGTAATTTGCCAAAATTTCTGCTAATGATATTCCTTCTGAGAAACCTCCACTAAGGTTCACAGACTTCATTGTCAGCTATCAAGTGCAGAAAAACATACATAATAAAATATGTCCCCAGACCAATGTTTCACCAAAAAAAAAACTGATAGAAAGGCCAAGACTATGTGTTAACCTGTGTTGGCTCGAATAACATGTTAAGGGATGGGAAGCAAACAATGCCTGGTAGCACTGAGCAAGTGGTAGGGCCTTCCAAATATGAAACAGAATGAGCATTTATACCCCACACATCTAGTCTAGGAATTATTATTCAGATAACCACCATGAATATATACTACTTACACTAACAAAGAAGGAAACCAGGATTGTCAGCTGGAAAATTAAAAACTATTCCAGAATAAATGAGGCTTGAGCTGTAAGATAGCTCATTGCTCTGATAAACGACAGAGTTCAGTGTCAAGAACCCATATGAGGGAATCACAACAGCCTGTAACTGAATGTCCAGGGAATCAGATGTCCTCTTCTGACTTATATGATCACCTGTACTCACATGTGCATACTCACCTACACACAACCATACATACATATGCACACATGGCCACACACACAAACACACATACATACACACACACACACAAACACACACACACACATACACACCCACAGTCTTGCTTTTCAGCTTTGTTTGAAATAAGAAATCAATGCAGTAAGAGCAAAGACTATAGGGCAAGTCAGCTGGTTATTTTTGTAATAAACTAAGCTAAAATTTATTAAATGAATAATTTATAGTTATTTCCCCCTATAAACCCTTTAGCATAAGTATACTATGTAGCATTTGAAAAAGTTTACAAGATACAAACAAAATCTAGCATTTTAGTAATTATAAATTCCAATTTTTTCATTATTACTAGCTTAAATCTTGTCATCTTTACTGGCTTGAATTTTGTCATTATTATTGGCTTACATAGTTTCCCAACTGAGAACAGGACCCCTGTTGAAGGAATCAGAGAAAGAACTCGAAGAGCTTGAAGGAGCTCGAGACCTCTTATGAACAACAATGCCAAGCAGCCAGAGCTTCCAGGGACTAAGCCACTACCTAAGGACTATACATGGACTGACCCTGGACTCTGACCTCATAGGTAGCAATGAATATTCTAGTAAGAGCACCAGTAGAAGGGGAAGCCCTTGGTCCTTCTAAGACTGATCCCCCAGTGAACGTGATTGTTGGGGGGAGGGCGGCAATGGGGGGAGGATGGGGAGGGGAACACCCGTAAAGAAAGGGAGGGGGAGGGATTAGGAGGACGTTTGCCCAGAAACCGGGAAAGGGAATAACACTCGAAATGTAAATAAGAAACACTCAAGTTAATAAAAAAATAGTAATTCAAATAAATCAATGTGGTAGCAGCACCTAGGAATCCCAAAGCTGCAAATAATAAGAGAAACTTTCTTTTTTTCCACAAATAGTAGTATTTTTCTGGAAGGCACACAATTTGAAGTGAGAAATGGGTCATATAGTAACCAATCAACTATAGATAATTAAATAATAAAAATCCCTAATAAGCTGCAAACATTCCAAGGAATCGTCCCACAGCCATCCACTAATTGGCAGCTCTGATGGTGGTTTAAAAAGATTACAGGCAACAGGAAGAGAAAATTGCAAGCAGTATGGAGAATGTAGAGGACGGCATTGGGATTGGATTTGATCAAATCAAACTATGTTCATATCTGAAATTCACAATGATTTTTAAATAAACAAACAGAGAACTATGCAGATGTCTTACTGGTAAGAGCACTTTTACTTGCAGAACACTTAGAATTGATTCCTAACACGAATATTATGGCTTACCCCACCTATAAGTCCAGTTTCAGGAGATCTTATATCCTCTTCTGGCCTTCAGTCGTTCTGGTACATTCATGCTACATTATATATTTATAAGGAAACCCTACATCCTTTCTTATTTATAAAATAATGATTTGCACTAGATATGTAAATGGAATATATATGTGTGTGTATATATACATATATATATATATGTATATCCAGGCACACAGAGAAGCTAATAAAATTAAGTAAATACATATTTTTAATCAGGCATGGAGGATAATGCTCTTAACCATAGCTTTTTGAGACAGAGTCAAGTAGATTACTGATTTGGAAGCCAACCTTGTCTACTGCGTTCCAGGCAAGCTAGGACAATGTAGTGAGACCCTGTATCAAAAGAAAGAAACCAAAAAGATATAAACAAACAAACAAACAAACAAACAAATAAATAAATAAATAAATTTTAGAACATCAAAACAAGCATTAATTTGATGTAACCAAATTATAATACTGGGTTATTTAGGCTGTACTTCATGGATAAGGAGAAGAAAAAGTGTATGTCATGCATGTCATGGGGGGCGGGAAGAGGAGGTGGCTGGGGAGAGGAACACCCTTACAGAAGAAGGGGAGGGGGATGGGATAGGGGAATTATGTCTGGGAAACCAGGAAAGGGAATAACATTTGAAATGTAAATAAAAAAATCCAATTTAAAAAAAATGCAGTTTGCTTCATGTTTTACTGGATTTCAAAGAAGTGACCATACATACAGTACAGGTTTTTGTAAAGAATTAAATAAATACACTACAGTAATAAAGTCTGTAACCCTAAAGGTTTAAACTTGTTAAATGTCTATAAATAAATAGCTTAAAATGTTCAACCTAGGAAATGCTGAGTCTGCTTTGTTACTATTCTCTTCAAATTCTAAGTCATAATGTGAAGGTTAATGCCAGTAGCAAACCACTGAACTGAGAACGGGACCCCTGTTGAAGGAATCAGAGAAAGAACTGGAAGAGCTTGAAGGGGCTCAAGACACCATATGACCAACAATGCCAACCAACCAGAGCTTCCAGGGACTAAGCCACTACCCAAAGACTATACATGGACTGACCCTGGACTCTGACCTCATAGATAGCAATGAACAGCCTAGTAAGAGCACCAGTGTAAGGGGAAGCCCAGTGGAAGTCATCCTGCCAAGACTGAACCCCCAGTGAACATGATTGTTACGGGGGGAGGGCGGTAATGGGGGCAGGATGGGGAGGGGAACACCCGTAGAGAAGGGAAGGGAGAGGGGTTAGGGGGATGTTGGCCCGGAAACGGGGAATGGGAATAACAATCAAAATGTAAATAAGAAATACCTAAGTTAATAAAGATGGAAAAAAGAAAGAAAGAAAGAGAGAGAGAGTGAGAGAGAGAGAGAGAGAGAGAGAGAGAGAGAGAGAAAGAAAGAAAGAAAGAAAGAAAGAAAGAAAGAAAGAAAGAAAGAAAGAAAGAAAGAAAATGACCCACAAAGGCTCACAGGAAGTGGCACTATCAGAAGTTTTAGATTTTGAGAGTAGGTGTGGCCTTGTTGGAAAATTGTGCTACTGAAGCGTGGGCTTCAATTTCCAGAAAGTCAAGCCAGGCCCAGTGTGACTCTATCTGCTGCCTGCCTACTCAGATGTAGAACTCTCATCTATTTCTCCAGTGCCATGTCGACCTGAATGCTCCCATGCTTCCTGCCATGATGATAATGGACTAAAACTCACTTTTTAGCCAGTCACACTTTAATGTTTTCTTTCATAAGAGATACCAGGGTCCATTTGTATATCTAGTGTAAACCATTTCCTTCTAAACAAGAAAGGACATAGGAAGTCTTGGTTAATTGGTAGTAGCTACAAAACCAGCATCTGCAACATTCATGATCTGTCTGTTGATCAAGTTCTGTCTTTGATCTTTAATTGTAACATAGAATTGCACAATTCCTCATACACACATACATTCAAACACCTAGAAAGATGGACAGAGAAAGAGAGAACGACAGAGACAGAGAAAGACACAGTGGCAGAGAGGTAGAGAGGCAGAAAAACAGAGAGACAGAGCAGGGATCTTTCCCATAGATTTTTAAGAGCTTTAATATTTCTTGAACATAAAATCCATAAAGTATTTGAACTAAGGTTTTCTGGCACCATAGAACATGTGTCTTTAAATTATATTGTGTTCATTTATATATCACTAAAGAGCACACCTAAGTAATTAGTTTTATGCTTTACAGGAATGCTATAGGAATAATAAATTTATCATAAACCAGGAATAGAAATAGGTAAAAGGTAAGTGTGTGACTTTCATATGAATGTATCAGGTTTCTCTGTCCTAAAAAAAAATCCTCCAAACTATTTCCATTTTCCAACTTCTTTTCACACGTCTTTATTCTTGCCTGTTCAGTGAAGTGTTTCTTTTCTTAGCTGCCAACAATATATCTTTCATACTTTATGAAACTATTTTTAAATTGTTACTGTTATCATTTTATAGTATTGTATAAAATTATTTGATTGCTATCTAACCCCCCTCATCTTTAGGTCATTAGAAGCAGAATCCTCATCTTTATGCTGCTCTACCAATAACACTTAGGTTTGGATGTTTACGCCTATCACAGTCAGCTGACAGTGTCTTTCGCAGCACAAACCTCAAGAAGGCAGGGAAGGGGAAGAAAGAACATGCCAAGCTGCTCTACTTCATCACAACTATAATTGCTGAACAATGGCCCAGCCATGAAGCACATTAGAGAGAAGGTGAGAAACCCTTTGGATTCTATTTTAATGTCCTAATAAAAAATTTCAAGTTACAGAGGCAACACAACTTAGAGAAATGGAAGGAAACTGATCTAAACCCTAGTAGTGCAAGAGCAACAGACAAATAACACACATGCAGCACTGTACAGGGAAGAGCTCCTAGTTAATGTGTTCTCCATTGACCCACTTTTATACATGTACTAAGCTCATAAATATTAAATAGATGACATGAATTAAAGATACTGCGAGTACCAAAAATTTCATAGATGAAGCACACAATCTAAATTCATTATTTCATACTATAAACATACAATTTTGAGAGCACCTGTCTTATACTTAGGACTAAGAATGTTCTAAAGAGATTTTATATAAGCCTTTATACTACATCAGAAACCATTACTAAGGATAAATTAAACTGGAGGTAATTAATTATTTTACATGTGACTGAAATTCTTCTAACATTTTTTGGAGTTTTGTACCTATACTCTGATTTGGTATGGGTTTATAATTTCCTTTATTATGATAGTTTTCTCTGGTTTGGACAGTAAAATATATCCAGCCCCAAAATGATTTAGAAATTATTCATTCTTGTATACTTTTAAATTTAGAGAACAATTTGTGTCAGAATTGGTTTCTTGCTAAATTCATCTCATCTGGAAACTTCTGGGAAATTTTTACATATTTATGTTTTGTAGAAGGTAGACATACAGAGAAACATAGGCAAATGGCAAAGAATGGCAGATAACTAAATGAAGAGACAAAGAAATGCAGGCTCCTCTATGAATTTCTCATTGAGGTATTGCATTATTTCACTGAGGTTGATTAAGGATTTTAAACTTGGAATTCTTCCTCTAGCCCTGAATGGAAGTAACTGAGTACTGGGATATTTACACATTTTATAAGTTTTTGACATGTAATAGAACTATACTATATGGAGAAAAAGAGAGTATAAGTAAGATCCTTAGAGTTTAGGTTGGCTTAAGTTTTAGTATCATCCCAAGCTTATAAAATCTGCCAGTCTTTTTTGTGTCTCCGCTGTTTTTCTTTCTATATCTTAGTCACTCAGGCTTGTTTCTCTTTCCCTTTGTCTCTTCATCTGTCTCTGTCTCTATCTATCTACTAAATGTGTATGTGTGTATGTATGTATCAATCAATGTATGTATGTATGTATGTATGTATGTATGTATGTATCATCTGTCTGTCTATCTATCTATCTATCTATCTATCTATCATCTATCTATCTATCTATCTATCTATCTATCTATCTATCTATCTATCTATCTGTTTGTGAGTCTGTGTGTATGCCTGTGCATCCCTGTGCCAATATCCATAGAGGCCCAAGGAAGGCCTCTATCTCCTGGAGATAAGAGACATGTGGCTGCCGGTCCTCCAGGAAAGCAAGAAGTGCTGTTAAACATTGAGCTGTCCCAGCTTATTAATTTTGCTCATTATTAAAGCAAGATTTATAGCACATAATTTCAAAAACACAGTGTGGAAAAAATATATTGATGGGGTTCAGAGACCATAGGGTGACTCATACTAATTCATGTACAAGGTATTTAAAGACTGAGGGAACCTTCTGCTATATTCCATAAAGTGGAACAATTTCTGTTAAGTGAAAGTTTGGATTCAACTGCCAAAAATGCCTTTATCTGCTGTTACTGCCCTTCATCGCTCCAAGTTTTGAATTAGAAAATAAAGAAAGAATGAAATGAAAACATTTGGTTACTAAGATGTTCCTGTGAAGTTCAGAATGAAGCTTGATGGCACAGCACTGGCACAGCATAGATGACACACTGGCTCAACTCCCAAAGCTGAAAATACCTTTTGAGAATTGTCTTTGTAGAAAGAATTGATCGGTACGATGCTTCTACTGCTCTCATTTAGTCAGCTATGGACACAGGCCACAAGTACATGAAATGAAACTGAGGGAATTCCCATTATCCTCAGCAGGTGGAGAAAGACCTTGCATGTTCTGCACTCACTTTCTCATTGAACAAAATGAGCTCAATCTCCAACTATACTGAATGAGACAACCGTGTGCACACAGGAAGTTCATCATGTTCTTTCTACCTACTCATCTAGTGAATATCAGTGGAATACTCAGGCCTTCATGGGTGATTAATAATGAATAAAACAAATCCACTGCTAAACTAAAACTACAGCAGTAAGACATTGAGTAAATATCAGTGCTAATGAGTGGAGATGTGGGATATGGCATGTTTTAGAGAGCCTTTTTTTTCCTTTAAAACAGCAGTCAAGATCTACTCTTCCCAGTGATTAATCAGCTGATGAATGAAACAGACAAGCATCATGGGAAGCTTGTCTACATAATACAAAACAATCCATTCATCCATAGTTATTGGCCATCAAATAAAGCTATTTTTGACTTGAAAGAACTTGTTTTCAAATTTGATTGGTTTAACTCAAAAACTTTTTTGTTGGTGACCAATTTCTTTTTGGGGGTACTGAGAAGTCTATTACAAGCCACTTCTAATTCCTAACTAAAGAAGGATTCTACTTAGATTAATATATAACTGTAATTTTAGAATGTACTTTTGGTTATTATCACAATTCCACATAGTAAGTCATAAATTATTCTCATAAAGTACTCAGGAAATTTAAGGAACCATGTAAATTATAAAAAGCAAATATATACAAATAAATGAATCTTAATCTTATTAAAGACAATAAAAGCAACATGTGATCATCAGTGCTTACTACGCTAGGCCTTTATTTCACCTGCCTATAGCTTCCTCAGAATGCATCTGCATGCTGCTGTTGTTGATCCATTTTACAAATGATAACAGGCTGAGGGTGGTCAAGATACTATGCTGATATTATAGCACTGGGTAGGATATGCAAAACTAAACTGCAACCTTGGCAAACTACATGAATAATTCCCATTTCCTCTTGCTGTATACCTTTAAAGGATGAATAAAAGTATTCTTTCACAGTGGTGGGGACTACTGACTGTCAGCAGGAATTAAGTGTCTCCTGAAGAGATACTTTTTCCCAAATCCTGTAAGTGCAGATCAGTGTGATCACAAATAGCACTGAAAATCTATATAATAACAGAATTTCACTCATGCAGGGAAAATATCAGCACTTAAAATGGATCCTCACGTTGTAACAGATCTATAACATTTTTCAATCTAACGAATGCTTTAAAGGTGGTTTCCCTTACACCTCTGAGAAAAGACTTATAACGTTACTGTACATTTGAAGTTATAGGACCAAGATTTTCAAACATGTAATGAAATATTTGGTAAACTCTTTACTATTAGATTTACATGCAGACACTGCACTGGTTTGTGATTATTCTATAGTTCATACATAGTATTCTATTTTAATACCTTTACACATTATACCATTTTTCATGGTGTGTGTTGCACCTCACCACTAAGGTTGTAGTCTACCATGTCTGGACAACTCTTGTGAGTTCAGTGAAAAATGGAGGCCTCCCTTTTCTTAGTGGGGCTTGTTCTTCTCTGGCTAATCTATGGAATGTTGCCCCATACAAATGAGGTATCCCCAAAACCCTAAACCTCAGTCACTGAATCTTCACTCTAAGAAGAACCCTGCTTTCCACTTTCCAAGGTTTTTATTCCCTTTGATTCATCCCAAATAAAGTGTATGTACACAGGCTGCTTTGTTAACTATGGTCTAAGAGAACTGTCTTATAAAAGAGTTGTAACACTGAAATCTTTGGAGACAACATCTAAGGCAACAGCAGAGGTTTCTGGCTTTGCTGCATCATGTCTGTCTTATGTTCCCACAAAAACATTCAAAAAGGTGTATAAACTTCTCTTTTCACTTACTAGTAAATCTCCAGTTTCTAGGCTAATCCCCAACAAGACCAGAGTTTTTAGGTTACACCTTCAAAAAAACCAGTACCTTCAGGTCAGTCCCCCAACAAACCTGCATCCCCAGGTTACAAGCCTAATGACCACCAATGCAGAGGGGAGCATAAATTAAGTTTATAATATGACTCTCAACACCAGTCAATTATGTTAAAGTCCACAATAGCTTTCTAGTTAGATGCTTACACACATATTTCCTGCTTGCTGCTTACTTTAAAGCCTTGCCCCATAGACATTCGGGGCTCCCCCACCACCAAAATCATCCTTTGTGACATCAGTGTGAGTGTGTAAGAGTGTGTGTGTGTGTGTGTGTGTGTGTGTGTGTGTATGTGTATTCTTGGCGAGTGTGGTGGTGAGCTATCTTTAATAGAATAAAGATCCTGCTGTGAGTTGCATCAGATTGGTTCTGTGTTTTTGTTTTTTTTTCCCCCTTGGGGGGGGGTGGTCACCATATTTCTCTATCATTACAGAACCTTTACTAGTTGATAAAGATCTTAGACTCAGTCATAGTGTTGGACTATGAGCAAGCATTTCCTCTATCCTCAGTGTTTGTTTTCTCTTGTATTTTGATCATCAGTACTGCTTGTGTGTTTCCTCAGTTCATCAGGTGTGGCAGTCACTACTTGCTACCTTATTGAGATGCAAATGCTTTGTGTCCTAGGGCATGGGAGGTGAGGTAGTCTAGAAGCTCTGTGTGCTTCTATCTGTGACATTTTTGACTGTTTTTGATTACTTAACTCATTTAGAAAATGGTGTATCATGGGTGCTTTTGGGGTGTGGGGTTACAACAGTGCTGGAATCATGGAAGGGAAGGGGTGCTAAATTCTGAAATTTTCATCCGGCCTCACAAAATGTATAAAACTTATCTAGTAGCACTTAATGTCCAGACTATAAGCAAATTCCATTTGAATTTGTAATTAGCAAAGATTAAAGCAATGTTTAGACAAACATTTGATAATTAGGTCCTATTAGTCCAAAAATAACTTTTTTGCTATTTACATTTTTTATTTAATTATAATTTTTACATATTCACTTTGTATCCTGCACCCTCCCAATCACTGCCTCCCACAATCCTTACCCCATTTCCTCCTCCTCTTCTCCTCTGATGGGATGGGGGGGGGGTCCCTGTTGATATCCTGTCACTCTGGCACTTCAGGTTTCTCCTAGGCTATGTAACATCTACAAACTGGTGGAGTGCTGAAGATCCCAGTCCTACAGAACCAAAGCTACAGGAATTTAGTAACATAGAATATCTGAACAGAGCTCTGGTGAGGATCCAATGTTGATGGTAAGAAGAAACCAGATACCTTGAACCAGACCAATGATTCACTGCAATGAATATTTGCAATATAGTCTGTGTAACACTATGACATACCGCAGCTTCCATGGTGAGATTTTGTTTTGCTTTCTTTTGGGAGAGGTTGCAACTGCAGAGAAAGGATATGGAAGGATGGGGAGATGAGTGAGATTGGGGCACATGATGTGAAATTCATAAAGAATTACTAAAATTATTTTTATGAAGATGTTTTCATTATGTAAAAACAAACAAACAAACATTGCTGGATTTAGAGTCTGCGCTTGGGCTCTGAAAGACTCCAGACATGCCAGGTTCACCACTTGTCCACAGGACTCTGGTTAATAGACAAACTTTGTAATAAAAAAGGGGAAATGAAATTGGTTTAACTTGGAAATATTATGAGGAGGAGGAGAAAAGTACAGTGACATCGAGCCCACCCTCAAGAATCTACCAGGATGTTTAGACTTAAACACGGGGCAAGAGTTTGCATAGCTAGGTAAGCAGTTCCAATCAAGGTTTGGTCTCACTCAGCATCATTCTCATTCCTTCAAGGTTATCTTTCAGTATAATCAGAGCTAGGTAAAACAAGTTTCAGGAGAAAAGTTGCATCATGAGGATCCTAGGAATACTCCAGCTCTTTAGGAGACATTTTTCCCCCATACGACTATAATGAAAAGGAGAGGAGTAAGAATCTCTTCAGAAAACTCCTAAACCTGCTAAACAACTTCAGCAAAGTGGTTTGATATGAAATTAACTCAAACAAATCAGTAGCCTTTATTTACTCAAAGGATAAATGAGCTGAGATAGAAGTTGGGGAAACAACACCCTTCACAATAGCCACAAATAATGTAAAATACCTTGGTGTGAATCTAACCAAGCAAGTGAAAGATCAATATGAAAAGAACTTCAAGTCGCTGAAGAAAGGAATCAAAGAAGACCTCAGTAGATGGAAAGATCTCCCATGCTCATGTATTCTCGGGATTAATATAATAAAAATGGGCATCCTGTCAAAAGCAATCCACAGATTCAATGCAATTCCCATCAAAATTGAAACTCAATTCATCAACGAGTTAAAAAGGGCAATTTGCAAATTCATCTTGAAAAAATTAACACAAGATAATTGAAAACTATTTTCAGAATAAAAGAACTTCTGGGGAAAATCACCATTTCGACCTCAAGCTTTTTAACAAAGAAATAATGATAAAAACTATATGGCACTGATACAGAGACAGGCAGTTATATCAATGCAATAGAATTGAAGACACAGAAATGAATCCACATACCTATGGTCACTTGATCTTTGACAATGGAGCCAAAACCATCCAGTGGGGGGAAAAATACAGCATTTTTAACAAATGGTGCTGGTTCAATGGAAGTCAACATGTAGACAAATGCAAATTGATGCATTCTTATCTCCTTGTACAAAGCACAAGTCCAAGTGGATCAAGAACCTCCACATAAAACCAGATATACTGAAATTAATAGAAGAGAAAGTAAGGAGGAGCCTCGAACACATGAGCACAAGGGAAATTTTCGTGAAAAGAGCACCAATGGCTTACACTCTAACAACAATAGACAAATGGGACCTCATAAAATTGTTTCTGTAAAGGAAAGAACATTATCAATAGGAAGAAACAGCATTCAATGGATTAGGAAAAGATCTTTACCAATCTTACATCCAATAAAGGGCTAATAAACATTATATACAAAAAGAACTCAAGAAGTTAGACTCCAGAGAATCAAATAACCCTCTTAAAAATAAGGTACAGAACTAAACAACAAATTCTCAACTGAGGAACACTGAATGGTCGAGAAGCACCTACAGAAATGTTCAACAACCTTAGTTACCAAGGAAGTACAAATCAAAACAACCCTGAGATTGCACATCACACTAGTCATAATGGCTAAGATCAAAAACTCAGGTGACAGCAGATGCTGGCGAGGATTTGGAGAAAGAAAAACACTCCTCCATTGTTCTTGGCATTGCAAGCTGATACAACTCCTCTGGAAATCAGTCTGGCAGTTCCTCAGAAAACTGGACACGGTACTACCTGAGGATTCAGCTAAACCCTTCTGGGCATACACCCAAAAGATGTTCCAAACTATAATAAGAACACATGCTACACTATGGTCATATCAGCCTTATTTACAATAGCCAGAAGCTGGAGAGAACCCAGAGGTCCTTCAGTGGAGGAATGGATACAGAAAATGTGGTACATTTCCACAATGTACCAGCTAATGAAAACAATGACTCCATGAAATTTTTAGGCAAATGGATGGAATTAGAAAATATCCTGAATAAGTAATCCAAACCAAATACATGGTTTGTATTCACTATTAAGTTGATATTACCCTAAAAGCTCAGAATTCCCAAGAGACAATTCACAGACCACATGAAGCTCAAGAAGAAGGAAGACAAAGATGTGGATGCTTCAGACCTTCTTACAAGGGGGAACATAATCCTCAGAGTAGGAAATATGGAGACAAAGTGTGGAGCAGAGACTGAAGAAAAGGCCATCCAGAGACTGCCCCACTTGAGGATCCATCCCATACTCAGTCACTAAACCTAAACAGTATTGAGGATGCCAAGAAGTGAATACTGGCAGGGGTCTGATACAGCTATCTCATGAGAGGCCCTGCCAGAGCCTGTCAAATACAGAGAACGATGCCCAGCGCCAACCATTGGACTGAGATTGGGGTCCCCAATGGAGGAGTTAGAGAAAGAACTGAAGGAGTTTGCAACCCCATAGGAAGCACAGCAATATTAGCTAACCACACCCCCCTATAGCTCCCAGGGACTAAACCACCAACCAAAGATAGCACATGGAGTGACCCATGATTTCAGCTGTATATGTAGCAGAGGATGGCCATGTAGAGCATCAATGAGAGGAGAGGCCCTTGGTCCTGTGAAGGGTTGATGCCCTAGTGGAGGGAAATGCAAGGGCAAGTAGGCAGAAGGAGGAGGTGGGTGGGTAGGGGAGCACCCTCATAGAAGCAAGGCGAAGGGGGATAGGATGGGAGTTTCAGGAGGAGAAACTGTGAAAGGTGATAACATTTGAAATGTAAATAAAGAAGATAGCCAATAAAAGAACAGAAAATAGGAAAACATGAATCTCTTCAGATTATATCCACTGCTGTGAGAACGCTTATATGAAAATAGAATTATATATAAAATGTGGACTGAAATGCCACTGAGAAGTGAGTGAGAAAGTGTGATAAGGGATGGCTTCACATCATACTGTTATGCTTTCAACTGTGAAATGGAATAGAAGTAAATCTCAGTCCACTGTGCAGAACTGAGAATGTTGAAAAAGGACGGCCGTCTGACATATGCAAACTAAAAATCTTAAGAAAACTCAGAAACAAACATGATGCTCATATCACCACATTCTATTTATTATTCTGGAGTTCTTATTTAATGGTATTAAAACAAATTATAAATCTGTGTTCCTTTCAAAAGCTTTATGTGCTTGGGGTTTATGGAATGGTTCTGTGAAAGAGTCCATCTGCCATTGAAGTTCAAGCTGTAGTGGTCACAAATGCTGAGATTTTTCAAGCATGATATATTTTACTAAGAGAACTATATTATAGAACTATGTAGAGCACAGACAGACTTACCAGAAGTATGGGGCTTTGGCTTCTAAAGGATTTACATGAAACAGGAAATCCTCTTTCTCTGCCTGTTCAGTCTCCAGAGAATTTAAGTCAAGGAAGTCAATACACACTTGAATTGCAGTGAGTCCACTGAGGGAGAACCTAATTAACACAGCAGGAGTAAGCTTTCAAAGCACCCTGAGAATGCTTTCAGATAGAAAGTGGCATTCAAGATTATGATGTGACCTCCATACACTTCAGCAATGCTTGTGTCAATAGATGCACCAAAGAAAAATTATGTTTAGATATTTTTTCATAATAAAAGTGAATGAAAAATAAAGAACATTGAATTCTAGATATTAGATATTATAGATATCCAGAGATTTATTATTAGTATTTCACTAGTTCAGTGTTAATATGATTTCAAGGAGAATCTTCTATACTATTGAAGGTCAAAGATTTCTGTATTAAGAATAAATATAAGATCAATATTGATGTAGTGGAAAAAAATCAAAATATATGTATAGGAATTTCAAATGTCAAAAGGTCTTTCAAGATTTTAGCCATATTAATTAGACCCCTCTAAAATCTTGGCTACAGAATTTGTTCCCCAGTTTTTTTATTTTTTAAGAGTGGACCATTTAAAATTTGTTTTCTCCATTTCCAAACTCTTATTTATCGTACTTTTCTTCATTTTTCTCTGATAAAGAACATATAAAGTAGCATAATTAATAACCCAATAAGAGTTCATGAATGAAAATTTAAATGTAACTTGAATGATTCGATTTTGAAATGCTAAATCTATATCCTACAAGTGAAATAGAATAAGGTATTTTTGTCTTTATAAACACAAAGGCTTTCATAATCGTACTTATTTAGTTTAAATTTAGGGAAAGTTATCAACAACATAATTAATCAACTGCAAGTTTACATCAAAATATGTGCTAATTAACACTTTTCTATTTATGCTGGAAATATGAAAAAGTATATTTTTATTAATTGCTTATTAATTTACATAAGTCTTTCTCTCTTGCTGTGTTAAAGTGGAACTTAGGGTCTGATGCCCATCAGAATACTCAACCACTAATCTATGTATGAGCTCCTTCTACAAACATATGTATATAAGATTATATACACATGTATATGCCTATGTATTTATTATGTATCTAAATTTAAAGTTGATATGCTAATATAAATGCATATGTTGTATATATAAAACATATATGTATGTATTGATTGTATATATGTGTGTATGAGATATATATATATATATATATATATATATATATATTTGTTATCTTCTCTGTAAGTTTTTCAAGCAAGCCTTGAACCTGTAAATCCCTTGTCACTGCTTTTGAGAATCTGGATGTATAACTGCTCCTCCGGACTCACTTTATGGATTTCATTCTAATAATTTTGTACATGTACTTTGATCATACTCATCTTCATTACACCTCTCTTTTTTAGGGTTACTATTGCTGAGATGAAACACCAGGACTATAAAGCACACTGGGGAGGAAAGGATTTATTTGGATTATACTTCCATATCATTGTTCATCATTGGAAGAAGTCAAAACAGGAAATCAAACAAGACAGAAAACTGGAGGCAGAAACTGATGCTGACACCATGAAGGAGGGCTATTTACGGACTTATTTATCATGGATAATTCATACTGATGTCTTTTTCTTCCTTTTTTGGATAATTTATGTATCTACATTTCAAATGTTATAGCCTTTTCCCCGATTCCCATACATGCTTCCCCTCCCCTGAAGATGACCCCACTCCCACTCACTGACTCCCATCTCATCACCCTGGCCTTCCTATACACTGGAAAAATGAACTTTCACAGGACAAAGAGCTTCTACTCCTATTGATGCCAGACAATGCCATTCTCTGCTACATATGTAGCTGGAGCCATGGGTCCATCCATGTGTACTCATTGGTTGATGTTTTAGTACCAGGGAGCTCTGGGAGGGGGTTGACTGGTTGATATTGTTGTTCTTCCTGTGGGGATGCAAACCCCTTCAACTCCTTCAGTCCTTTCTCTAAATCCTCCTTTGAGATACTCATGATCAGTTCCATGGTTTGCTGCAAGCATTCTCATCTTATCAGTATGGCTGAGGCAGAGCCTCTCTGAAGACATCCATATCAGGTTCTTGTCAGTAAGCACTTCTCAGTGCTATATCATTAGCAATAATAACTGGGTTTGGTGGCGACATATGGGATGGATCCGCAGCGGGGGTGGGCAGTCTCTGATGACCTTTTCTCCAGTCCCTGCTCCACATTTTGTCCCTGTATTTCTTCCCATGAATATTTAGTTCTCTCTTCTAAGAAAAACTGAAGCATCCACAATTTGGTCTTCCTTCTTGAGCTACGTATGGTCAGTCAATTGTTTTTTGGGTATTCAAAGATTTTGGGCTAATATCCACTTATCAGTGAGTGCATACTATGTGTTGTTGTTGTTGTTGTTTGATTGAGTTACCTTACTTAGGATGATATTCCCTAGTTCCATTCATTTGTCTATGAATTTCTTGAAGTCATTGTTTTTATTAGCTGAATAGTACTGCATTGTGTAGATGTAACACATTTTCTGTATCAATTCCTCTGTTGAAGGATATCTGGGTTCTTTACAGCTTCTGGTTATTACAAATAAGGCTGCTATGAACATAGTGAAGCATGAGTCCTCGTTATAGATTGGACCATATTTTAGGTGTATGCCCAAAACATGTATGTATGTAGCTAGGTCCTCAAGTAGTACTATGTCCAATTTTCTGAGGAACCACCAGACTATACAGACCCTAAGAGAACACAAATGTCAGCCTGGGCTACTATATCCAGCAAACCTCTCAATTACCATAGATGGAGAAACCAAGATGTTCCATGATAAATCCAAATTTATACAATATCTTTCAACAAACACAGCCCTACAAAGGATAATAGATGAAAAACTCCAACACCAGGAAGAAAACTACACCCTATAAAAAGCAAGAAAATAATCTTCTTGCAAAATTAATCAAACATAATTCCACTTCTAACAACAAAAGCCTTCTCCAAAATTAACCGTGTAATTTGCCTCAAAACAGACCTTAACAGATATAAGATAATTGAAATAACACCAGGCATCCTGTCACCTCATCACAGACTAAGGCTGGTCTTCAATAACAACTAAAACAATAGAAAGCTCGCATACACACGGAAGCTGAACAATGCTCTACTCAATGACAACTTGGTCAAGAAGAAATAAAGAAAGAAATTAAAGACGTTTTAGGATTTCATGAAAATGAAGGCACAAATTCCCAAACTTATGAAAGCAGTGTAAGAGGCACTGATAGCTCTGAGTGCCTCCAAACACAAACTGGAGAGAGCATACACTAACAGATTGACAGCACACCAGAAACTCAAGAGGAGTGGTTCACAGGAAAGAGTCAAACTCAGGGCTGACATCAACCAAGTAGATATAAAAAGAGCAATAAAAAGAATCAACCAAACCAGGGGCAGGTTGTTTGAGAAAATCAACATAATAGATAAACCCTTAGCCAGACTAAACAGAGAGCACAGAGACAATATCCAAATTAACAAAATCAGAAATGAAACATAACAACAGAATCTTAGAAAATTTAAAAATAATGTCTTTCTTTATTTTAGGTATTTTTCCCCTCCAGATTTATCTTCCTCCCTATCCACCATCTGACTGTTGCACATCCCATACTTCCCCCTCACATCTCCATGAGGATATCCCCAACAAGCCCACCACCCACCCTACCAGACTTCCCCACTCCCTCAAGTTTCCAGTCTCTCTCTCTTTTTTAAAAAAATTTTATTTACTTATTTATTATTTAGAAGTACACTGGTACAGTCTTCAGGCACACCAGAAGAGAGCATCAGATCTCATTACAGATGGTTGTGAGCCACCATGTGGTTGCTGGGATTTGAACTCAGGATCTCTAGAAGAACAGTCAGTGCTCTTAACCACTGAGCCATCTCTCCAGCCCCAGGTTTCCAGTATCTTAAGGGTTATGTGCATCTTCTCTTACTGAACCCAGCATTCCTCTGTTTTATATGTGCTTGGGGCCTCATCTCAGATTGTGTATGCTGATATGGTAGACAAGTGTGTAATTGCTCTCTGGAATTCAGGTTAATAGAGAATGCTGGTCTTCTTATAGGGTTGCCCTTCTCAGCTTCATCCAACTTTTCCCTAATTCAACTACAGGGATCAACAGTTTCTGTCCATTGGTTGGGTGAAAATATCTACATCTAAGTCTTTCAGCTGTTTGTTGGGTCTTTCAGATGTCAGTCATGATAGGCCCATTTTTGAGTATTCTGTAGTCTCAGTAATAGTGTCAGACCTTGAATCTGTAGATTGCTTTTGGCAAAATGGCCATCTTTACTATATTAATGCTGCCTACTAAACCACCAAAAGACTATACATGGACTGACCCAGGGCTCCAACAGCATATGTAGTAGAGAATAGCCTTGTTGGGGCACCAGTGAAAGTAAAGCCCTTGGTCCTACCAAGGTTGGACCCCCAGTACAGGGGAATATGGGGGGAGGCAATAAGGGAGATGTATAGGGGGAATACCCATATGGGGGAAGGGGAGGGGAGGGAATGAGGGTTTATGGACAGGAAACCGGGAAGGGGAATGTTTGAAATGTAAGTAAAGAAATATATCTAATAAAAAAAAAAGAAACTAAATAAAAAAAAGTAGTCAGACCTTGGGGCCCTCCTCTTGAGCTGAATCTCACTTTGGGCCTGTTGCTTGACCTCCTTTTCCTCAGGGTCTTCTTTATTTTTGTCTCTGAAGTACATGCATGTCCTCTTGGGTTTGATTACCTTACTCAGGATGATATTTCCTAGTTCCATTCATTTGCCTGAAAAATGTATGCTTTCCTTATTGTTAATTTTGAGTAGTATTCCATTGTGTAAATGATCCACATTTTATGTATCTATTCTTCTGTTGTAGGACACCTGCGTTGTTTCCAGCTTCTGTTTACCAAAAACAACATCACTATGAACACAGTGGAACAGGTGTCCCTGTGGTATGGTGGGGCATCATTTAGGTATTTGGGTGGTTCTTCATGTAGATCTATTTAAAATTTTTTTGGAATCGCCAGAATGAGTTCCAGAGTGGTGTACCAGTTTACAATCCCACCAGCAATGGAGGAGGGTTCCTCTTTTTCCACATCCTCACCAACATGTCTTGTCACCTGAGGTTTGGTATTAGTCATTCTGACTGGGGTAAGGTGGAATCTTAGGGTCATTTTGATTTGCATTTCCCTAATCACTAAGGACTTCGAACCTTTCTTTTAGTGCTTTTCTGCCATTCAAGATTCCTGTTTTGAACTCTCTTCAGTTCTGTTCTCCATTTTTTGATTGAATTGTTTGGATTTTTGGTGGCTAGCTTCTTCAGTTCTTTATAAATTTTGAATATTATCCTTCTATCAGATGTGGGCTTAGTGAAGATATTTTTTCCAACCTGTAGATTGCCAATTTGTCCTATTGACTTTGTCCTTTGCCTTAGAGAAGCTTTCTAGTTTCTTGAGGTCCCATTTATCAATTCTTGATCTTAAAGTGTGAGCCATTTGTGTTTTGTTTAGAAAATTTCTCCCTGCGCCAATGAGTTCAAGACTCTTTCCCACTTTCTCTTCTACTAGATTCAATGTATCTGTTTTTATGTTGAGGTCCTTGTTCCACTTTGTCTTGGGTTTTGTACACAGTGACAAATATGGGTCTATTTTCATTTTTCTACATACAGAGAACCAGTTAGACCAGCACCATTTATTGAGAATCCTTTTTATCCACTGTGTGTTTTTGGCTTCTTTGTCAAAGATCAAGTGTCTGTAAGTGTGTGGTTTTATTTCTGGGTCTTCAATTCTATTCCATTGATCAACAAACCAGCCCAGGGTGACATCACCGGCAATGGTTTGAGCCATCCATATCAATCACCAATTCAGAAAATGTCCCCCAGCCTGCATCTCTATGTTATGATGTCATTTGCTCAATTAAGATTCCCTCCACACAGATACCCACAAGTTGTGTTAAGTTAAATCCACCCTGTTCATCTTCCTTCTTCCTTCCACTGGTCCCATTCTGCTCAAACACTTCTCTTTTATAATTGTATCTATTTTCTTAATTTAGGTTGCACAAAAGAAAAACATGGAAAGCATGGTCTTATGAGAAAATTTGGCTTAGTAATTTCACACCCTGTTTGGCAGCCTTCTTATATGCAGAATCATTCATATTCATATTCATTTACCTTATATCTCTGCTTTTTCTACTCATCTCTTCTCTTTCACACTGACACAGCCAGAAATACTCTTTTGATTGTTTGCTTTCCTATTCTGAGAAATGAACTCCTGGCATAAAAAGCCAGTTTGTTCTCCACTGTCTTATGCCCTTGTATTTTCATTCAGTAGCATTAAAATTTTGACTTAGTTTATTCTTAATTTGTGGGTATGTGTATAATGTGAAAGACATGTGTGTAGTGTGTGTCACAACTTATATGTTTAAGTCAGAAGACAGTGTTCAGGAGTTTGTTCTTTCTTTGCACATTGGGTTATGGGGAACAAAGTAAAGTTGTCAGGTTTGTAAAACAGTCACTTCTCTAGCGGAACAATCCTACCTACTTTGTACTCCATTCTGATATCAGTTTACTAATGCCATTATTAGTGTTAGGCATTTGAGTTTTGTTAGTCTGTTTCTGTTGTTTCATTTGTTTAAAATGAATTGTTCATTACCACCACCAATGTTTTAACTATTATTATGTTTTTAATTAAAATATATCACTTTCCTCTTCCATTTTCTTCTTCTAGTTTCTCAATTTCTCTCCCTCCAATTGCTTCCTTTTTCCCAATTATCAGAAAGATAACCTCTTTTTCTTTGAGTATTACTGTTACATACAAACATAAGCACATAGATATTATGAATAAATACAAATGAATATAAAAATACAACTTGCTGGACATAGTTTTCTTACATGTATGTGGTCCAGTGCTGACCACTTTGTCCTGGATAACCAATTCAAGAACTCATTTCTTGGAGAGGTTAGTTCGTCTTCTCTTGACATTCATTACTTGTCTAAAGATCTTTGCTAACTTTTAAATATAATTTTGGGAGAATTTCAGTCATAATTGTAGTATTTACATCATTTCAACCTCTCCCATTCATCTCCTTGACTTCTCTTTTGCAATTTCTACTTTTTCTTAATATCTTGACCCCTTCCTTAATTCTGCTATATACACAGCATACAATTGCACATGCATACGTGCATACATATATACATGCAGGCACACAGACAAATATATATGTGTATATATGTAACCTACTGAGTTCATTGTTTATATGTAGATGTTTAGAGATGTCTATTTGGGATGGGATAACCCAGCAGGGAGCTCAATATTGGAGAAAGTGGATTTTCCGACACACAATTAATAAAAGTGTGCACTAATTGATTGCCTATAGCTCGTCATCTAGGAATGGCACACTGAAAATCCCTTTGTCTTCAACATGTTCATATGTATTGTAGTCATCAGACTGGTCTTGTTTTGGCAACCTTTTCTTGAGCTTTCATGAGCAGTTTCCCTATTTTTTCTCAGAAACACTATCTCAATGGAGGTATCCTAGTCCGCTGATTATTAGAGTCTTCCTCTTCCTTGATATTCTTTGAACTTTAGTTGTCATGGGTGGATTGTAGATGTATCACTTTGCCTAATCACATCACAGTCAGTTATCCTCTGCATTTTGATCTGTTGTGGAAATTAGCAATGTTATGTCTGCTATAGAAGAAAGTTTTATTTATGAGTGGTGAGAACTACATATCTTATATAAAGTCTATTCTTATTTTTTATAACATGTCTAAGTTAAAAATATTTCTTACATTATTGAATAATACTATTAAGCTTTGTTAGGTTTGTATGGGTTGGTGAACACATTAAATAAACAAACAAACAAACAAATGAGTGCAATTTATAAAAATGTTACATTATGTTATATTTTTTCTGTGTAGATTGGAAGAGTTGTCATGTCCTCAAATAGCTGTCTCCTAAAGGCTTTGCCAGAGCATGACAAATACAGAGGCAAATGCTCACAGCCAACCACTGAACTGCAGATGGAGTCCCCATTGAAATAGTTAGAGAAAGAATTAAAGGAGCTGAAGGGGCTTGCAGCCCCATAAGAACAACAGACCACAGCTTCCAAGGGACTAAACCAACATTCAAAGAGTACACATGGACAGACCCATGGCTCCAGCTACATACGTAGCAGAGGATGACCTTGTTGGGCACCAAAGGGAGATTTCCTGCCAGTGCTGGACCCCCCAGTCTAGGGGAATGACAGGGCAAGGAGGCACAAAGGGGTGGGTGGTTGGGTGGGGGAAAGGATATAACATTGGAAATGTAAATTAAAAAATCCAATAAAAATATAAAAAATAAAATGTCAATTGTAAACATAAAAATCAAAATAAAGAAAAAAACAGATATGAATAAATAACAGATGTATGCTTACTGTTCTTTTTCTATATTTCCCTATTGTTTTTTTGTTGCCCAGTAAGGGAGATTTTGTAAAGTAGATATGTATATATCAACTAATCACAAATGGTAATGAAATAAATATTTGAATACTTTGTTGAAACAGAGTACATCTTGTTCAGCTTATTTCATTCTCCCATCAAGAGAATGACTTGATAGAGATGGATTGACCATAATGGTCCATTAATTAATTCTTTGCACAGAAATGTCAAACAGTTGCAATATAAGTTTTCAATATGAACTAGAGTTTTTCCTATAGATTTCTAGAGCCATAGATTCAGATACCATCTTTCATTTCATTTGGAAAGTGAGCAGTAGTTGGAATTTCCAGGATTTAAACATGTCCCACTTTCCCTGGGTTTATAGAGGTGATATACTATGCTGTAAACTGTGTGCTCCCTATCCTTTCAAGATATGAAAATGATGTTTACTGCATAAATACAAAATTCCTTAAATGTAATTTAGTAATTTCTAAGAAGTCATGTATTTTGAAGATTATTTTCCATGTTAACTACGCATTTCCTACATTTGCACACTGAAAATATTTTCTTTGTAGAAGATGAAAGTGGGCTTAGCCTGACTTCTGCTATCTGTAAGAATCCTGAAATCAAACAAGTATTGATATTTTTCCTAACTAAATGACTCCAAGAATCTTGTTTTAAAGGTTTTCCTGAATATTAATTCTAAATTTCAGATATAATGCACATTTTGTGCTTGCCCAATTAAGTATTTTCACAGGAAACATGTTTTGTGTGTATGAGTGGCTGTATATTTTAAAACCATCTGTGGAAAAGAATCAAGTAATTAATTTTTAATATATGCCCCCTTTCTTTTCTAAAAACTTAAACTATCCTTTAAAATTCTTAGGGAACACAGAAAACTAGGTAGGAAGAACATAAAAGTCAGTCTTCAGATAAGAAAGAAGACTTCAAAATGTCATCTTCTGTTCAGCCACTGAAATTAGTAACTTAGAGCAACTAAACATACCTGCACTGCATTTATAGAGTAAAGGCTATATGAATAACAGCAATACATATGTGGAAGAGGGGCTTAGGATTATCCTATACAAATTACAGGCAGAATAATTGCCACAAATGGATCCAGGGAGAGGGGAGCTATTGCTATTGTTTGTTAACTCAGTGATATCCCCACAAGATATTTAAGCTGTCCAACAATCACAGATGACTGTAGATAAGCCATAGAGGAAAAAGTAAAGCAAACAATCACCCAAAAACAAAACAACGAACAAACAAATAAACAACAACAACAAAAGAAAACAGAGGTCTGTGAAAGACATTGTTAGAGATAAGACTGGTTGACTGGAATGAGTGAGAGATAGGAGATGGTGTGAGGGATAGAGTAATCAGAATATTATGTACAGGCATGAAATTTTCAAATAAAATTAATCAATTAAGCAAAAGAAAACATTGCTATAGCTTTCCTATTAGCACATTCTATAATTTAAATTAGCAAATTTCCTAATCCCACATGTTTTGTTTCCTTTTCTTCCCTTCTTGTGTTACCTGTCTTTCTCTGAAGAAATTGTCATTAAATTTCAGATGCTTATCATTCTATACTTAACACTTTTACAATTTACTCAAGAAAGGAGAGAATATTTATTGGAGTCAGATATTAATATTGACATATCTATTAGCTCAACTTTCCCATTCAAATTTATTATTATACTAGTACTTTCTTCTATGTTGAAACATATGGTTTATAAGCTGTCCATATCCTCCAGTTGCTCTTTTGAATTAATTTTCCTTACATGTATATTTTGTCTCCCTAAAATCATAATAAAAGTTTAGAAAAAGAAAGACATTTCAAACTGTTTCTTTAATAAAGTGGTATTTTGGTAATTATAACTATGATGTGGATTCCCCATGTTAAAAATCTTGCAATATTTTAAAGTAATCAGGGAGACTAATTTTATTCTGTTATGATAATACTATAAATATTATGTCTCTGCTATACACATGCTCTCTCTACCTTTAAATATCTAAAAATCTATTTGTAATTTATACTATAATTAAATTCCTACTAAGAATTAATATTAATATTATTCTATAAAATGGAAAAATGTTTCACATTTATATATACAATATTTAAAGGGCATCATTAAGTTACAGTGCTTAACCGACAGGCAAAAGCTATATGCAGCTATAAAACAGTCTTAGATATTGCTGTGGGCTGGAGAGGAGAGTTGTTCCATCAGTGTTGTACTGTGGCTGGAGAGATGGGTCACCATTTTGTATGACTGTGTAGAAGATTCCAGTGTAGCTTCCAAAAAAAATATAAGGTGCCCACAATAACTTTTCATTCTAGTTCCAGGAAACAGGGGAATAGAACACCCTCTTCTAGAGACCAAACAGGCATCTACATTTATACATTCACATATTCCTATACAAACATAACTAAAAACATGTAAAATGGTCTTTAAAAAGAAGAGATGAGAACCTAGAACCCTGTTTCTGGATGCACTCCCTATACCGTAATGCACACATTCAATTCATATATATATATATCCCACACAATGCCAGAAGTCCAGGCACCTTTTGGGATTAATGAACAATGTGATATATTGGGGTTGGGTTTTTGTTTCAGGAACTGTGCATTGTGGAGTACAAGTTCAAGTCTATCCAATGTGAGGATCCAGATAAAAATAAGAATGTGAATACCACTCTCAACAAGGAGCCATCTGTTAGAAAAACATAAAATGGTATCTCCTGGGAATTGTTGCCTGAATCTTTCCAAAGGATTTTGTCTGACTTCTATTTTTCCAGTACATAAATGTAGAAGTCCCAGGGAGAAGCAGCATAGTCTGCTCATTGCTCTAATGTTCGTTTTTTTTTTTTTTTATTAACTTGAGTATTTCTTATATACATTTCGAGTGTTATTCCCTTTCCCAGTTTCCGGGCAAACATTCCCCTCCCCCCTCCCCTTTCTTATGGGTGTTCCCCTCCCCACCCTCCCCCCATTGTCCCCCTCCCCCCAACAGTCTAGTTCACTGGGGGTTCAGTCTTAGCAGGACCCAGGGCTTCCCCTTCCACTGGTGCTCTTACTAGGATATTCATTGCTACCTATGGGGTCAGAGTCCAGGGTCAGTCCATGTATAGTCTTTGGGTAGTGGCTTAGTCTCTGGAAGCTCTGGTTGCTTGGCATTGTTGTACATATGGGGTCTCGAGCCCCTTCAGGCTCTTCCAGTTCTTTCTCTGATTCCTTCAACGGGGGTTCTATTCTCAGTTCAGTGGTTTGCTGCTGGCATTCGCCTCTGTATTTGCTGTATTCTGGCTGTGTCTCTCAGGAGCGATCTACATCCGGCTCCTGTCGGTCTGCACTTCTTTGCTTCATCAATCTTGTCTAATTGGGTGGCTGTACATGTACTCTAATGTTCTTAACTTGGTGGCTATTACGGTGTTGTGTAAAGAATGAAGACACAAACAAGTTGGAAAAAGGGTAATAGAGATGTCAAAAAGTTAAAAAAAGAAAAAAAAAGAAAAGTATGTAGATCTGTATCATTAAACTGCTGTGACAGACTACAGGAAAAGCACCTTTTATTATGATGTTTTTGCTTGTTTTGTGAAAAAAAAAAGCCTCATGATATATCTAAGACTTCTATCAAATTAATAATTCTCTTGCCTTCTCTTCCTCCTGAGCATTTTTAATACAGGTCGTCCCTGCACTCTGTTTTTCCTTTTGAAAGGTCCCCTTTAGAATCTCCTTTATGCAAGTAATTTAATGAAGTTCTTCTCTTTGTTCCCAGATACAGGAATGAACTTAGGAAAATGCCAAGAAGCCTGAATATTCAGCACTCGAAAGACTTCTTAACACAGAGAATCCCAGTTCATCTCCTTTCACCACGAGTATTTCCATGGGCATCCTTATTTGGCGTGGAGGATACCACAATGTGTTCAAATCATGAAGACAAATGTATTTCTTCTTTCTTGAATCAACTGGAAGTACCATCCCCCCCCTTCAATTTGCTGCTCCTAATCTCTTCATGATGTGTCTAATTTCTTGCTTACTGAGCATGAACTTCCCATACACACGCTTGTTTCTAATTAAACTTTCCAATTTTTATGGTTGAGTTATTTTATCAATTATATTAAACCATAAATGCTATCCACTATTGAAAAAACACCTCTAAAATGTTCTGTCAATATTAGGAATTGATGGAGCTGATAAACTCATTGGGAACTCCACTTATTATCTATATTAATTTGCCCCCTTCTTTATTCAGTAGGTACTTTGTGAATTTGCATTATAACAATAGTTTTCTGTTTTAGTATGAATAATTAATATTGTCAGTGAGAATTGAAATTCAGCATCAAATATTTAGGACAAATTCTGTTAAAAATTACCCAACATAGTAATCATATTGACACTGTGACACGGGACAGTAAGTGCCTCCCTGCCCCAGGGAAATGGTTGCTGAATTGGGCACAGATGTCAGGACCCACTCAGGTCACAAAATTCATGATCACTATCCTTGTAACTTTCTAATAACTTTCTAATTTTGCTGGATGCTGAAGCTGATGCCTTCTGGGGTTAAGCACTCTCTTGTTTATTTTGTTATTTTTATGGGTAATTACTGCTAGAGTCTCCTCCCTCTACCCCCTCCCCCTCCCCCTCCCCCTCCCCCTCCCCCTCCCTCTCCCTTTCCCTCTCCATACTTGATTTTACTACTTAACCCTATCTTACTGTTCTTCTGTGGTAAGTATTTAACCCGTTTAGCTCCTTTTTTTCCACTCCAGATTTTATTCCCCTCCCAGTTCAACCCTCCCTCCCCCTGCACTCATCCCACACCAGTCTTGCTAAGTATGTTCCCACCCCACCAGACCTCTAAACGTCCTGGGGCCTCCTGTCTTTTGACAGTTAGGTGCGTCTTCTCTGACTGAACCCAGACCTGTGAGTATTCTGCTGTATATGTGTTGGGAGCCTCATAAACAGCTTGGGTATGCTGCCTGGTTGGAGATCTCAGGAGTCCAGGTTAATTAAGATTGCTTGTCCTCCTACAGATTCTCCCTCCTGCTCAGCTTCTTCCAGTTTTTCCTTAATGCAACCACAGAGGTCAGCAGCTTCTGTCCATAGGTTGGGTGCACACATCTGCATCTGACTCTTTCAGCTGCTTGCTGGTTCTTTTGGAGAGCAGTCATAGTAGGTCCGTTTTTGTGAATGCCCATAGCTTCAGTAATGGTGTCAGATCTTGGTGCCTCCCCTTGACTTGGATCCCATTTTGGGCCTGAGACTGGTCCTTCCTTTCCTTAGGCTTTTCATTTCCATCACTGAATTTCCTTCAGACAGGAAGAATTATGGGTCAGAGCTTTGGCTGTGGGATAACAACTCCATCCCTCACTTGATGTCCCATCTTTCTGCTGGAGGTGGATTCAGTAAGTTCCCTCTCCCCACTTTAGGGCCTTTCATCTAGGGCCCTCCCTTTGAGTGTGACACTTCTCAGGTCCCTGATACATTCTAGAGGGTCCTCCCAGCCTCCTTTTTCCTGAGGTAACCTGTTTCCATTCACTCTGCTGGCCCTCAGGGCTTCAGTCGTTTTCCCCCACCCAATACAGGGTCATCTACCTCTCTTCCCCTGCTGCATCCCCTTTTCCTCCCCTGTCCCTAGCTCCCTTCGCCCTAGTAGTTGCTTTCTTCACCCTCCCAAGAACTGAGACATTGTCACTTGGGCCTTTCAGCTTGTTGGGTTTTTTTTTTTTTTTTTTTTTTTTTTTGAGTTCTGTATCTTGGCTGTGTACTGTACATTTTCTTTCTTCTTTCTTTTTTTTTTTTGGCTAATATCCACTTATTAGTGAGAATAGACCATGCATGCCCTTTTGGGTATGAGTTACCTCACTCACGATGACATTTTCTAGTTCCATCCATTTGCCTGCAAACTCAGGATGTCCTCATTCTTAATAGCTGAGTAGTATTCCATTGTGTAAATGAACCACATTTCCTGTATACGTTCCTTTGTCATGGACATCTGGGTTGTTTCCAGCTTCTGGCTATCACAAAGAAGGCTGCTGTGAACGTAGTGGAAGATGTGCCCCTGTGGTATTTGGTGGGGCACCTTTGGGGTATATTCACAAGAGTGGTATTTCTGGGTCTTTAGGTAGGTCTATTTCCAATTTTCTAAAGAACCTCCAAATTGAATTCCAGAGTGTTTATACCAGTTTGCAATCCCACCAGTAGTGAAGAAATGTTCCTTGGTCTCCACAGCCTCACCAACATGTGTTGTCACCTGAGGATTTGATCTTAGCCATTCTGACTGGTTTAAGGTGGAATCTCAGGGTCGTTTTGATTTGCATTTCTCTGGTCACTAAGGACATTGAACATTCTTTAGGTGCTTCTCAGCCAGTCAAGATTCCTCTATTGTGAATTCTCACTTTAGTTCCATACCCCATTTTTTGGTTGGGTTGTTTGTTTTTTTTGGTGGTAAGCTTCTTGAGTTCTTTATATATTTTGTATATAAGCCCTCTATCAGATGTGAGGTTAATGAAGGTTTTTTTCCCAATCTGTAGGATGCCAATTTGTCTTATGTACTATGTCTTTTGCCTTACAGAAGCTTTCCAGTTTCATGATGTCCCATTTATCAATTCTTGATCTTAGAGCATGAGGCATTAGAGTTCTGTTTAGGAAATTTCTGTTTGTGCCAGTGAATTTAAGACTCTTTGTCATTTTTCTCTTCTATGAGGTAGGTTCAGTGTATCTTGTTTTATGTTGAGGTCCTTGATCCACTTGGACTTGAATCCACCATCAGCAGAAAGGCAGAGGGCATCAATTGAGGGATGGGGTTGCTACCATACAGCCAAAGCTCTGACCCATAATTAGTTCTTTTCAAATATTGTTATGTGCTTTAGGAAGTGCTGAGGACTTAACTCTTTTTACTCCAAGCAAAAACTTAACTCTTTATTTACTGTTCTGTTTCATTAAGCACTGAGGCCTTAACTCTTTTTTTCTGTATTATTCACTTTATAAATATTTGTACTTGATTAGCGCTAGAAAACTTAACTCTTGCTTACTTTTTAATTCTTCTGCTTAATTAAAAGTGTTAGAAAACTTAACTCTTACTTAAAATCTCTGTCTTAACTCTAAGTTACTCTGAAGCCAGAAGCTGCCTGTTGTTAAACAGCATAGGATTAAATTTAGGATTAATTGTTAGGGCTCCTTTCTTCCTTACCCAGAAGCCTTCCCAGGTAAGAGGAAGACCTGAAGCAATAAAACTTTTTTTGCTCCAAGTCTTCCTGCTTTACTGAAGCAGGAGAAGAAAGTCATGCTGGCAAAAGGAAAATGTTTTACACAAGCAAATATGTATAAACACACATACATTCATATACACATTCATGAACACATACTCATATACCTTCATACACTGCTGTTGTGTTCAGCTACTTATCTCATATGTATACACACACGTCAGACTTGCTATATATATGACAAACAATATATTTCATTTTTGTCACATGTGCCATCTTAGCATGGGGAACTTTGCTGAGAACTTTAGCTGAGGTGATACCTTCTAACTATGGCATCTGTGTGCATCATCATGATTTATGAGCAGTGAAGTAGAGGCATGGCAAATGAGGAATTGCATGGTAGAAGAGTCAGGCAAATATTTGTCTACTGCCTTGAATGGATATTAACATTTTAAAGATGTGTCCACACAAACTTCTTTCAGCAAACATATATAGACAAATAGTATGTGGCATTTTCCTAGAAATATGGACTATACTAGTGAATGGGCAAGTATATATAGGGCTTGTACTATGGTCAAGAATGAACTAGACAAATTGTCAATATCCATATGACTCATGTGGTCTATATTAGAACTTATTAGAACCTACTTCAGAATACCAATTGTACCTCTCAAGTTGTGAGATACCAATCTTTATAGGTTTTAAACTACAAGCATTCTTCTTTCTCAAAGCTACACAATCTGTAACTGATAGACAGCAAAGGACAGTGCTGAAGGTAGTACAGTCTATGAGTTTAAAACCTTTTAGGGGATGATCCGATTCACAGTGCCACAGTGGCTGAAACTTAAGTTTCACTTTTGTAATTGAGTCTGGTCATACAATATGAGATTAGCCATGATTCCGCAATTACAAAAATGGATTTTATTATTCCATATGAGAACTGTTCTCTGTAAGCTTTCAAAAAACTCTCTACAACAGAAAAAGTATTTCATCTGGGGAATGTCAGGATAAAAGTTTTTCTGTAGCTACTTAACCTGAGAGGCAGAGATACTCTAAAAGATGTCATCATCTTTAAGAAAATAGAAATGTTATGAGCAGGGAGAGTGAATCTTCAACCTGATAAGCCACTGCTTAAAACACTGAAATAATCTGTTGTCACTGGAGTTTTAAAAGACTATGAGTCTAAAGGCAAAAACTTCATCAGAAATTCTACTCTTTCTCAATCCAATTTCTGACCACAAAATGGTTTTATGAATTGCAAATAACCTGAAATGGGTCTTTAATTAGGAAGCACAACAAATTACCATATGCAAAGACATAGTGGAGAAGGATGTATATACCTATAACTGTAATACTTTAAACATGATATTTTGCTCCAAGCCTTCCTGCTTTACTGAAGCAGGAGAAGAAAGTCATGCTAGCAAATGGAAAATGTTTTATACAAGCAAATATGTATAAACACACATACATTCATATACACCAACCTCCTCTCTTTTATGATGTCCTTTTATTCTAGGCAATTAGATTTCCTATCTTCTACATTGATTTCTGGGACTCACATTAATTTTTCCTTTGTTCAATTGAGTTTATTTGCTGACTTCAAGTCAAACCCAATCTCAGTGGTTTTCTTGGTTTATGGGTTCAGGGATTCAAACATTTGTTTATAGAGCATGATATGTCTTCCAGACTCAGATGTAGAAGGAACTCAACACATGTGCTTGAGTCCTGCAGACAACAAAGCAGTCTTAAACTGGACACTATTACAATCCCATTATACAGATGAGGGATCGTAGAGTGTCTGATGACTTTGTAGGCACTAGGGTGTTCATGGTGTAGGCCAAAGCCTGAATAAAGACCATGGAGTTCTTGGTGCTATAGGGCATTACTCCTCTCTTACCATTTCTTTACCAAATGATGCAATAATCAGTAGGGATGAAAATATGGTGATTCATAGTGCAGCCCTAGAATTAATTTCTTTTTAGTAATTTCTATTGTGTTTATATACATACTCTGAATGAATGCAAGTGAGTTGGGAACACTTCACAGAGACTTGATAGAAAGTATAGCTATTTTTCACCTATAAATGAAATTTTCTACAAATAAAAAACCCATTATTCATATTTTCTTAGGATTTTTTTTTATTAACTTGAGTATTTCTTATATACATTTCAAGTGTTATTCCCTTTCCCGGTTTCCGGGCAAACATCCCCCTCCCCCCTCCCCTTCCTTATGGGTGTTCCCCTCCCAACCCTCCTCCCATTGTCGCCCTCCCCCCACCAGTCTAGTTCACTGGGGGTTCAGTCTTAGCAGGACCCAGGGCTTCCCCTTCCACTGGTGCTCTTACTAGGATATTCATGGCTACCTATGAGGTCAGAGTCCAGGGTCAGTCCATGTATAGTCTTTGGGTAGGGGCTTAGTCCCTGGAAGCTCTGGTTGCTTGGCATTGTTGTACATATGGGGTCTCGAGCCCCTTCAAGCTCTTCCAGTCCTTTCTCTGATTCCTTCAATGGGGGCCCCGTCCTCAGTTCAGTGGTTTGCTGCTGGCATTCACCTCTGTATTTGCTGTATTCTGGCTGTGTCTCTCAGGAGCAATCTACATCCGGCTCCTGTCGGTCTGCACTTCTTTGCTTCATCCATCTTGTCTAATTGGGTGGCTGTATATGTACGGGCCACATGTGGGGCAGGCTCTGAATGGGTGTTCCTTCAGTCTCTGTTTTAATCTTTGCCTCTCCCTTCCCTGCCAAGGGTATTCTTTTTCCTCATTTAAAGAAGTAGTGAAGCATTCACATTTTGATCATCCATCTTCAGTTTCGTTTGTTCTAGGGATCTAGGGTAATTCAAGCATTTGGGCTAATAGCCACTTATCAATGAGTGCATACCATGTATGTCTTTCTGTGATTGGGTTAGCTCACTTAGGATGATATTTTCCAGTTCCAACCATTTGCCTATGAATTTCATAAACTCGTTGTTTTTGATAGCTGAGTAATATTCCATTGTGTAGATGTACCACATTTTCTGTATCCATTCCTCTGTTGAAGGGCATCTGGGTTCTTTCCAGTTTCGGGCTATTATAAATAAGGCTGCTATAAACACAGTGGAGCACATGTCTTTGTTATATGTTGGGGCATCTTTTGGATATATGCCCAAGAGAAGTATAGCTGGGTCCTCAGGTTGTTCAATGTCCAATTTTCTGAGGAACCTCCAGACTGATTTCCAGAATGGTTGTATCAGTCTGCAATCCCACCAACAATGGAGGAGTGTTCCTCTTTCTCCACATCCTTGCCAGCATCTGCTGTCACCTGAGTTTTTGATCTTAGCCATTCTCACTGGTGTGAGGTGAAATCTCAAGGTTGTTTTGATTTGCATTTCCCTTATGACTAAAGATGTTGAACATTTCTTTAGGTGTTTCTCAGCCATTCGGCATTCCTCAGCTGTGAATTCTTTGTTTAGCTCTGAACCCCATTTTCGAATAGGGTTTTTTGTTTCCCTGCGGTCTAAATTCTTGAGTTCTTTGTATATTTTGGATATAAGGCCTCTATCTGTTGTAGGATTGGTAAAGATCTTTTCCCAATCTGTTGGTTGCCGTTTTGTCCGAACCACAGTGTCCTTTGCCTTACAGAAGCTTTGCAGTTTTATGAGATCCCATTTGTCGATTCTTGATCTTAGAGCATAAGCCATTGGTGTTTTGTTCAGGAAATTTTTTCAAGTGCCCATGTGTTCCAGATGCTTCCCTAGTTTTTCTTCTATTAGTTTGAGTGTGTCTGGTTTGATGTGGAGGTCCTTGATCCACTTGGACTTAAGCTTTGTACAGGGTGATAAGGATGGATCGATCTGCATTCTTCTACATGTTGCCCTCCAGTTGAACCAGCACCATTTCCTGAAAATGCTATCTTTTTTCCATTGGATGGTTTTGGCTCCTTTGTCAAAAATCAAGTGACCATAGGTGTGTGGGTTCATTTCTGGGTCTTCAATTCTATTCCATTGGTCTATCTGTCTGTCTCTGTACCAATACCATGCAGTTTTTATCACTACTGCTCTGTAATACTGCTTGAGTTCAGGGACAATGATTCCCCCTGAAATCCTTTTATTGTTGAGGATAGCTTTAGCTATCCTGGGTTTTTTGTTATTCCAGATGAATTTGCAAATTTTTCTATCTAACTCTTTGAAGAATTGGATTGGTATTTTGATGGGGATTGCATTGAATCTGTAGATTGCTTTTGTAAAATGGCCATTTTTACTATATTAATCCTGCCAATCCATGAGCATGGGAGATCTTTCCATCTTCTGAGGTCTTCTTCAATTTCTTTCCTCAGTGTCTTGAAGTTCTTATTGTACAGACCTTTTACTTGCTTAGGTAAAGTCACACCGAGGTACTTTATATTATTTGGGTCTATTATGAAGGGTGTTGTTTCCCTAATTTCTTTCTCGGCTTGATCTTTTTTGTATAGAGGAAGGCAACTGATTTATTTGAGTTAATTTTATACCCAGCCACTTTGCTGAAGTTGTTTATCAGCTTTAGTAGTTCTCTGGTGGAACTTTTGGGATCACTTAAATATACTATCATATCATCTGCAAATAGTGATATTTTGACCTCTTCTTTTCCGATCTGTATCCCCTTGATCTCCTTTTGTTGTCTGATTGCTCTGGCTATAACTTCAAGAACTATATTGAATAAGTAGGGAGAGAGTGGGCAGCCTTGTCTAGTCCCTGATTTTAGTGTGATTGCTTCAAGTTTCTCTCCATTTAGTTTAATGTTAGCAACTGGTTTGCTGTATATGGCTTTTACTATGTTTAGGTATGGGCCTTGAATTCGTATACTTTCCAGGACTTGTTGAATTTTGTCAAATGCTTTCTCAGCATCTAATGAAATGATCATGTGGTTCTGTTCTTTCACTTTGTTTATGTAATGGATCACGTTGATGGTTTTCCGTATATTAAACCATCCCTGCATGCCTGGGATGAAGCCTACTTGATCATGGTTGATGATTGTTTTGATGTGCTCTTGATTTCGGTTTGCCAGAATTTTGTTGAGTATTTTTGCGTCGATATTCATAAGGGAAACTGGTCTGAAGTTCTCTTTCTTTGTTGTGTCTTTGTGTGGTTTAGGTATAAGAGTAATTGTGGCTTCGTAGAAGGTATTCGGTAGTGATCCATCTGTTTCAATTTTGTGGAATAGTTTGGATAATATTGGTATGAGGTCTTCTATGAAGGTTTGATAGAATTCTGCACTAAACCCATCTGGACCTGGGCTCTTTTTGGTTGGGAGACCTTTAATGACTGCTTCTATTTCCTTAGGACTATGGGGTTGTTTAACTGGTTTATCTGTTCCTGATTTAACTTCGATACCTGGTATCTGTCTAGGAAATTGTCTATTTCCTGAAGATTTTCAATTTTTGTTGAATATAGGTTTTTATAGTAAGATCTGATGATTTTTTGAATTTCCTCTGAATCTGTAGTTATGTCTCCCTTTTCATTTCTGATTTTGTTAATTTGGACACACTCTCTGTGTCCTCTCGTTAGTCTGGCTAAGGGTTTATCTATCTTGTTGACTTTCTCAAAGAACCAACTTTTGGTTCTGTTGATTCTTTCTATGGTCCTTTTTGTTTCTACGTGGTTGATTTCAGCTCTGAGTTTGATTATTTCCTGCCTTCTACTCCTCCTGGGTGTATTTGCTTCTTTTTGTTCTAGAGCTTTTAGGTGTGCTGTCAAGCTGCTGACATATGCTCTTTCCTGTTTCTTTCTGCAGGCACTCAGTGCTATGAGTTTTCCTCTTAGCACAGCTTTCATTGTGTCCCATAAGTTTGGGTATGTTGTACCTTCATTTTCATTAAATTCTAAAAAGTTTTTAATTTCTTTCTTTATTTCTTCCTTGACCAGGTTCTCATTGAGTAGAGCATTGTACAATTTCCACGTATATGTGGGCATTCTTCCCTTATTGTTATTGAAGACCAGTTTTAGGCCGTGGTGGTCCGATAGCACGCATGGGATTATTTCTATCTTTCTGTACCTATTGAGGCCCGTTTTTTGACCAATTATATGGTCAATTTTGGAGAAAGTACCATGAGGAGCTGAGAAGAAGGTATATCCTTTTGCTTTAGGATAGAATGTTTTTTAAATATCCGTTAAATCCATTTGGCTCATGACTTCTCTTAGTCTGTTGACATCACTGTTTAATTTCTGTTTCCATGATCTGTCCATTGATGAGAGTGGGGTGTTGAAATCTCCCAGTATTATTGTGTGAGGTGCAATGTGTTTTGATCTTTAGTAAGGTTTCTTTTACGTATGTAGGTGCCCTTGTATTTGGGGCATAGATATTTAGGATTGAGAGTTCATCTTGGTGGATTTTTCCTTTGATGAATATTAAGTGTCCTGCCTTATCTTTTTTGATGACTTTTAGTTGAAAATTGATTTTATTTGATATTAGAATGGCTACTCCAGCTTGCTTCTTCTGACCATTTGCTTGGAAAGTTGTTTTCCAGCCTTTCACTCTGAGGTAGTGTCTGTCTTTGTCTCTGAGGTGTGTTTCCTGTAGGCAGCAGAATGCAGGGTCCTTGTGCGTATCCAGTTTGTTAATCTATTTCTTTTTATTGGGGAGTTGAGGCCATTGATGTTGAGAGATATTAAGGAATAGTGATTATTGCTTCCCGTTATATTCATATTTGGATGTGAGGTTATGTTTGTGTGCTTTCATTCTCTTTGTTTTGTTGCCAAGACGATTAGTTTCTTGCTTCTTCTAGGGTATAGCTTGCCTCCTTATGTTGGGCTTTACCATTTATTATCCTTTGTAGTGCTGGATTTGTACAAAGATATTGTGTAAATTTGGTTTTGTCATGGAATATCTTGGTTTCTCCATCTATGTTATTGAGAGTTTTGCAGGATACAGTAACCTGGGCTGGCATTTGTGTTCTCTTAGGGTCTGTATGACATCAGTCCAGGATCTTCTGGCCTTCATAGTTTCTGGCGAGAAGTCTGGTGTGATTCTGATAGGTCTGCCTTTATATGTTACTTGACCTTTTTCCCTTACTGCTTTTAATATTCTTTCTTTATTTTGTGCGTTTGGTGTTTTGACTATTATGTGACGGGAGGTGTTTCTTTTCTGGTCCAATCTATTTGGAGTTCTGTAGGCTTCTTGTATGTTTATGGGTATCTCTTTTTTAGGTTAGGGAAGTTTTCTTCTATGATTTTGTTGAAGATATTTACTGGTCCTTTGAGCTGGGAGTCTTCACTCTCTTCTATACCTATTATCCTTAGGTTTGATCTTCCCATTGAGTCCTGGATTTCCTGTATGTTTTGGACCAGTAGCTTTTTCTGCTTTACATTATCTTTGACAGTTGAGTCAATGATTTCTATGGAATCTTCTGCTCCTGAGATTCTCTCTTCCATCTCTTGTATTCTGTTGGTGAAGTTTGTATCTACAGCTCCTTGTCTCTTCTTTTGGTTTTCTATATCCAGGGTTGTTTGCATGTGTTCTTTCTTGATTGCTTCTATTTCCATTTTTAATTCCTTCAACTGTTTGATTGTGTTTTCCTGGAATTCTTTCAGGGATTTTTGCGATTCTTTCAGGGATTTTTGCGATTCCTCTCTGTAGGCTTCTACTTGTTTATTAATGTTTTCCTGTGTTTCCCTAAGGGAGTTCTCACGTCTTTCTTGAAATCCTCCAGCATCATGATCAAGTATGACTTTGAAACTAGATCTTGCTTTTCTGGTGTGTTTGGATATTCCATGTTTGTTTTGGTGGGAGAATTGGGCTCCAATGATGCCATGTAGTCTTGTTTTCTGTTGCTTGGGTTCCTGCGCTTGCCTCTCGCCATCAGATTATCTCTAGTGTTACTTTGTTCTGCTATTTCTGACAGTGGCTAGACTGTCCTATAAGCCTGTGTGTCAGGAGTGCTGTAGACCTGTTTTCCTCTCTTTCAGTCAGTTATGGGGACAGAGTGTTCTGCTTTCGGGCGTGTAGTTTTTCCTCTTTACAGGTCTTCAGCTGTTCCTGTGGGCCTGTGTCTTTAGTTCACCAGGCAGCTTTCTTGCAGCAGAAAAGTTGGTCTTACCTGTGGTCCCGAGGCTCAAGTTTGCTCGCAGGGTGCTGCCCACGGGCTCTTTGCGGCGGCAGCCACCAGGAAGCCCTGTGCTGCTTCTTCCGGGAGCTTATGCAGCCTCAGGAGTGCCCACCTGACCAGGCGGTGAGGTCTCTTTCCCAAGGGGTCTGGGAGCAGAGAGCTGCTGCGGGCCGGGATCCGCGGGTGTGGGACTTCCGGTAAACACAGGACGTGCCCGGTCCTAGAGGAATTCTGCCTCTGTGTGTCCCGATTTCACCAGGCAGCCTTCTTGCAACAGACAAGTTGGTCTTACCTGTGGTCCCGAGGCTCAAGTTCGCTCGTGGGGTGCTGCCCATGGGCTCTCTGTGGCGGCAGCAACCAGGAAGACCTGTGCCGCCCCTTCCGGGAGCTTCAGTGCACCAGGGTTCCAGATGGCCTTTGGTGTTTTCTTCTGGCGTCTGAGATGTATGTATAGAGAGCAGTCTCTTCTGGTTTCCCAGGTGTGTCTGCCTCTCTGAAGGTTTACCTCTCCCTCCCACGGGATTTGGGTGCAGAGAACTGTTTATCCAGTCTGTTTCCTTCAGGTTTCGGCGGTGTCTCAGGCAGGGGTCCTGCCGCACCTGGGCCCTCCCCCACGGGAGCCCAGAGGCCTTATACAGTTTCCTCTTGGGCCAGGGATGTGGGCAGGGGTGGGCAGTTTTGGTGGTCTCTTCCGCTCTGCAGCCTCAGGAGTGCCCACCTGACCAGGCGGTCGGGTCTCTCTCCCAAGGTGTCTGGGAGCAGAGAGCTGCTGCGGGCCGGGCGAGTATTTCTTATGTACATTTCGAGTGTTATTCCCTTTCCCGGTTTCTGGGCTAACATTCCCCGCCCCCCTCCCCTTCCTTCTGGTTGTTCCCCTCCCCACCCTCCCCCCATTCCTGCCCTCCCCCCAACAGTCTAGTTCACTGGGGGTTCAGTCTTAGCAGGACCCATGGCTTTCCCTTCCACTGGTGCTCTTACTAGGATATTCATTGCTACCTATGAGGTTAGAGTCCAAGGTCAGTCCATGTACAGTCTTTAGGTAGTGGCTTAGTCCCTGGATGCTCTGGTTGCTTGGTATTGTTGTACATATGGGGTCTCGATCCCCTTCAAGCTCTTCCTGTTCTTTCTCTGATTCCTTCAACGGGGGTCCTATTCTCAGTTCAGGACTTTATGTTTATAACTAACTCATGCTTTATATTGCCAGGCTAAACGAAGATGCAAAGATATTATGAACATCCCCACAACCTCTGCCCCACACAGACTATCAACCAGACCACGTTCTGAACTATTCTCACAGATCTTGATATAAATGTCCTTTATGTTAGTAAAAAAAATAAAATCCAAGATGTCTGATTCCCAAACGTAGGCTCAGGAGCCAAACCGTGTGGTGAAAGCCCACTAATTCAGAAAGGCAGAGAAACTTCCCAGATGACCTCACTTCAACAATGTCCAAGAAAGAAAAGGGTCTTTAACCTTCTCCACACTGTCCTCATAACTTTCTCCTCAATGACCCTTTCTGGTCAACTCATTGCTTTCTCTGCCTCTTTATTTAGGGTTGACTTTATTTAGAACTTCAATTAAAGGTATATGCTGGGTTGAGTCCTGCAATATTTTGGGTTAAAGGTGTGGGCTAAGACTGAACCACAACACAAGTTTTTTACAGTACACAGTGTTGACATTTATTCACAATGTGATCAAATATCTTGCAACAAATTCCTTGAAGAAAGGACTTTAAATTAGACTTTGTTTAAAACTGAGATCACACACACACACACACACACACACACACACACACACACACACAAACACACACACACTTATACCTGGGCCTGTAATCCCCAAAACGTATATGTCATTTATTTATTATACATGTTCTTACTGTAAATTTGAAAAACATGCTAAGAGAACAGAGGATGATGATAGATGGATAGAGTGTGAGACACTGGGTTCTATACAGATCATGCCACAACCTGATGCTAAGAGTGATATCGAAATAGATAAGGGGAACATTTCAGACAATCTAGTGTTTAAAATACGATGCCTCTTTCAAAGGTTTGCTATTTCAAGTTCCTTCTAATCAGAATTCCAGTCATACAATGAGCATATAAAACTCAGAACATTCAGAACATATTTTGAGAATGTGCTCAATTTTGAGAAATTTCACAATTTCAAACTTAAGGGAAACAAAAATGGTATATATCAGATATAAATCATTAAATAGGAAACTGGCTCTGGAACAACCTTTCTTCTCTCAGCAAAAAGAATACATTATGTTTTTCTATATATTTACTCTTTGTATAGAATACAAATAAGATAATGAACAGATAAATTGTATTTAAATTACTCATTAAGATAATTTGTGAAAATAACCAAACATATTTTCATTATGTCCAGGTTAAGTTTATATGAGATAGCCACATTTCCTTGGAGAAATGGGTTAGTTACCTTTTAATTTCTATGAAGTATTAAAAATGTGATTTAAACATTTTAAGAGCAGAATTTGTATTGTAAATGCAGGTGTATTGTAGATTGTAGCTGAGCACAATTTCACCCATAATACCTCATCAGCATAATGGCCTAAACAAGACTTGACCAAGCACAGCACCAATGTTAACGTGAAAGGGGTAAATCTCATAGGGCTACATCCCTAAGCAAAGAACTATAGGTAACTAAGAAGTGCTAATAGCAGGAGAAATCGTCTTTCCCAAGAATGAGTCCTTAGTTGTTAGTCTAATGACAATTGATCAGCTGTGAAATCACATATGCACAAGTGACACCAAATAGAGGAAATGGTATCAGTGTGTGTGTGTGTGTGTGTGTGTGTGTCTGTGTGTGTGTGTGTTTGTAAAATGACAACTAAAGAAGAGAACATAAATTTGCAGCAGAACAAAGGGAAGACTTGAAGAAGTTGGTGTGTGCAAAATGAAGAAGGTAAATGATGAAATTATGTTTTAATTCCAAAATATTTTTAAAATGAAGAATGAGGGAATGCAAATGAGGAATTTTGGGTATATCTAATGAACTGACTATCATTAATATCAATAGATTTCTCAGGAAATTAATAAGTGAAAAATGTAATAGTATTTTCTAATATCTAGTTTTTCTCTATTTCCAGTTAGCTACCATACAAATGAATATTGCAGGGTCATGTAGTGGGAATCCAGGTGGTAGAATAACGCAAATCACTCCATTCTTATCGCCCTGAACAAAGCTTAAGTCCAAATGAATCAAGGACCTCCACATCAAATCAGATACACTCAACCTAACAGAAGAAAAAGTGGAGAAGAATCTCAAACACATGGGCACTGGGAAAAATTTCCTGAAGAGAACACCAATGGCTTATGCTCTAAGATCAAGAATCTACAAATGGGACCTCATAAAACTGCAAAGCTTCTGTAAGGCAAAGGACACTGTCATTAGGACAAAACAGCAACCAACAGTTTGGGAAGATCTTTACCAATCCTACATCGATAGAAGGCTAATATCCAAAATATACAAAGAACTCAAGAAGTTAGATTCCAGAGAGCCAAATAACCCTAATAATAATAATAATAATAATAATAATAATGTGGTACAGAGATAAACAAAGAATTCACAGCTGAGAAATAGTGAATGGCTAAGAAGCACCTAAAAAAATGTTCAACATCCTTAGTCATCAGGGAAATGCAAATCAAAACAAACTTGAAATTCCACCTCACACCAGTTAGAATGGCTTAAGATAAAAAACTCAGGTGACAGCAGATGCTGGTGAGGATGTGGAGAAAGAGGAACATTCCACCATTGTTGATGGGATTGCAGACTGGTACAACCTCTCTGGAAATCAGTCTGGAGGTGCCTCAGAAAATTGAGCATTGCACTAACTGCAGACCCAACTACACCTATCCTGGGCATATACCCAAAATATGCTCCAACATACAACAAGGACACAGGCTCCACTATGTTCATAGCAGCTTTATTTCTAATAGTCAGAAAATGGAAAGAACCCTGATGCTCTTCAACAGAGGAATGGATTCAGAAAAAGTGGTACATCTACATAAGCAAATGGATTCAACTAGAAAATATCATCCTGAGTGAGGTAACACAATCACAGAAAAACACACAGGGTAATTACTCACTGATAAGTGGATATCAGCCCAAAAGCTTGAATTACTCAAGATGCAATCCTCAGACCAAGGAAGCTCAAGAAGAAGGATGACTAAAATGTGGATGCTTCATTTCTTCTTAAAGGGGGAAAATATCTACAGGAGGGGATATGGAGGCAAAATTTAGACCAGAAAGGCCATTCAGAGCCTGCTCTACATGTGGCATATATATATGAAGTGCATGCTGACAGGAACCAGATATAAATCTCTCCTGAAGAAAGGATTAAAAGAGCTGAAGGGGCTTGCAACCCCATAAGAAAAACAATGCCAACCAACCGGAGTTTCCAGGGTCTAAACCACTAACTAAATTCTATATATACATGGTCTAAACCATGGCTTCAACTGCATATGTAGCAGAGGATGGCCTTCATGCGCACCAGTGGAAGGAGAAATCCTTAGGCCTGCCAAGGTTGGACCCCCAGTGCAGGGGAATATAAGGGGGTGGGAAGGGTGGTGGGTGGGGGCGGTGAAAGACGCTTATTGGAGAGGGGGAGGGGATGGGGGCTTATGGACAAGAAACAGGGAAAAGGAATATCATCCAAAATGTAAATAAAGAAATATATACAATAAAAAAGAAGACAACATTAAAATGTGTGCCAAGTGTAAAATTGACCATGAGTAAAATAAAATATGAAGAACTCTTCTGTGTCAACTTTTTCCCACAAATGAAAACCCTAGACAAAAAGCCATTGAAAAAAATTTTAACAACTGAAAATAATGCAGAAGTGTAGTTCTTCAGAGTTGCTACATGGAGTTTTGTTGATGAGGGATTCAGTTTTCCTTAAGGGTTGGCTCTCTGGGAGCTTGACTATGCTTCAGTTAGTAAGCAAATCAAATTGGTCTTTATATTTTCTTCTTCTGTTTTGGGAAATCCACTTGAAATTTCAGGATGCATTATGTAAAATAATCAAGAAAAATATTAAATTTGAAAAAAATAAAGAAAACAAAAAAAATCTCAGTTGGCATGAATGGCATCCCTAGAGTCTTAAAGAACGAGCAAGACTGTTAATGATAATAAAATAAAGCCACGTGTGTATCACCTTAAATTCTTTCTGGGGATTTAGGCTAAGAAGACACATATACAAGGCTCATTGGTCAGTTTTCATGACTTTCTGATCTTGTTAATTATTGAGTATGTTCCCTTCTGTTTTTCTCAACAAAATCCCACTAAATATTTGAATGCCACTGACATGATAAGTAGTCATTTCTGAGACTCATCTATACTCTGCTCCTAGATCATATGGACTTTCCTATCAGTCTCACAAAGAGAGTAGAATTTAAGGATATGGTATTTTCTCCAGGAACCTCACACTGAAAGACGAAAAGGACACTAGCTAGGGAGAGACCTGTCTCCCTAAAATGATTTCAAATAGTTCTGGCAACTTGTCAAACTACTTTATTGAATGCAACCAAAACCTAGGAGAGGATCAGTCAAAGAAATATATCAACATCTTGACCGGGACTACTTGGATACACATATTTTTGGCATTCTAAATCAATTTCACATTATTTCAAAACCCTAATACTTACTGGGATTAGGCAATTTTCTGAATCACTTTTTTTCTCTTCCTAATGTGATCATTAAAGAAATATTTTTGAGTTTTTTACTTGGATCCTTTAGTTGATATTTTTCTGTTACTAATCCTTTTTCACATCTTAACAATTTATGATAAACTTTATACTCTTTTCCAAACTTGGTGTACCTAATTTCATCTAATTGTATCATATGTGTCTACAATATTCATGGTTTTATATTTTTGTTTTGATATTGTTTATATCAAAATGTGTTTTTTTCAATAAACCAAGATCACTTCAGTTCTTTTTAAAAGTAAAATGGAAATGGAGATGGAACTTCAAAACAGAAATCATTATATTTAAAACACAATAGGACAGAATACGGTAAAATGCATTGGAAAGAAAGTTCACACAGCATTCATAGGTTGCCTTTCTGTAAATGCCCATGGAAGTAGGAGTGGTAGATGTGGATGCATAAATGTCTTCTTTATATAGCTGCCCCACTCCCATTAGCTATACAGTGCATCATCAGCTTTGAAGCCTTAGTGCAAGACTTAACAGGTATAATACACTGGGTATTTCCCAACACTTTGTGACTCTCACATAGCATTGTCTCTACTTGTATCCCTGCCTTTCCATTTATCATTTGAGTTGACTGATGTATATCCATACTACATCTTGGACAAAGAAGTCCTTTCCATGATGTATCATAAAGGTATTATTACTAATAAAACTAAGGCTTAATGGTATTACTGAATTTAAAAAACTATACCATAAATCAGTGAGTCTACAATTTAAAAGCCAAAAATTTTGACCCATTTCAGGATCAATTTGGTGATGAGAGGAAGTACTTCAGTCTGTAGAGAAAGGAGGCAAACAGGAAAGATGACAAATTTAGAGGTCAACAGAAAGATATTTTAAAAAATTCCAATCCACTCTATACCATGCTTTGCTATGTGTCAATGTTGTAAATAAATCTTCTGTGTACCTTTTTATGTTTTGGTGATTAAAAGGTTATCAGGGGAGAATGTATCTTCACTAGTGCTCTACCATAGTCTCGAGATAACTACATTTTTGATAAAAGTTCAATTTATTTTGTGGCTAAACAATATTAAAGACAGATGATAAAATGGTCATGTATAGTTCTTATTGATTTTATATTAGTTCATGTGTTCGTGTGTTTTTAAATAGTTTAGGGGAAAGCAACCTCCTGTTTTTACCACCTATTTTTCTAATTTGATTCATGAGGTTTCTATTAATTGAACCAAGTAAGTCACCCACTATGTGTGAAATTAAATGATCCCAAATAGAGAAACTATATCTGTTTTAGTGTTTCTAGATGAAACACAAGGATCAAAGCAACTTGAAGAGAAAAGTGTTTATTTACCTTAAAATTTCCATGTCACTGTTCATCACCAAAGAAGTCAGCACAGGGACTGAAACAGAGCCAGAATCTGGAAGTATGAGCTGATACAGAGATCATGGAGTGGTGCTTTTTATGGGATTTCTTCTCATGTATGGCACAGGCTTCTCTTATAGAACGCAGAACCAAGAATAGCCCCACTAACAATGGGATGGGACTCCCAGATCAGTCACTAAATAAGGAAATGAATTACAGTCTTGCTTATAGTGTTATACTTCAGAGGAACATTTTAGTTGTTGTCTCCTCATCTCAGAATATTTTAGCATGTGTCCTGTGAACATAAAACTATTCAAAACTGTATCATAGTCATCTTAAAAATAAAGTGAATATATTATTTTATATTGTGTGTTAAATAAAGTGTTCATTTATAAGTTTGTGCAAATATGACTTATATACACACATGTTAGTATTTCATATTTTAGTGATCTGTATTTTCTAGCATTGTATATGTTTCCAGTTTAATTAATGAGTTGGTTAACTGTTTAAGGCAAGTCAATTTTTTGCATGCTGGAGAGATGCTATTGTACGTATATATATAAACAATATATCTAGGATGTATTTTAGAATTTTGTAGTTTACCTTAGATACCAAACATTTTAAAAGTTAAGAGAAATCTGGTTATCTCAAAAATGGAAATATTAACCCAGAAATGAACCCACACACCTATGGTCACTTGATTTTTGACAAAGGAGCCAAAACCATCCAATGAAAAAAAGATAGCATTTTCAGCAAATGGTGCTGGTTCAACTGGAGGTCAGCATGTAGAAGATTGCCGATCGATCCATTCTTATCACTCTATACAAAGCTGAAGTTCAAGTGGATCAAGGACCTCCACATCAAACCATATACACTCAAACTAATAGAAGAAAAAGTGGCGAAGAATCTCAAACACATGGGCACTGGGAAAATTTTTCTGAAGAGAACACCAATGGCTTAACCTCTAAGATCAAGAATCAACAAATGGGACCTCATAAAACTGTAAAGCTTCTGTAAGGCAAAGAACACTGTCATTAGGACAAAACAGCAACCAACAGACTGGGTAAAGATCTTTACCAATCCTACATCCGATAGAGGGCTAATATCCAAAATATACAAAGAACTCAAGAAGTTAGACTCCAGAGAGCCAAATAATCCTATTAAAAATGGGGTACAGAACTAAACAAAGAATTCATATCTGAGGAATATTGAATGGCTGAGAAACACCTAAAGAAATGTTCAACATCTTTAGTCATCAGGGAAATGCAAATCAAAACAACCCTGAAATTCCACCTCACACCAGTCAGAACAGCTAATGTCAAAAACTCAGGTGTCAGCAGATACTGGCAAGGAAGTCGAGAAAGAGGAACACTACTCTATTTTTGATAGGATTGCAAACTGGTACAACCTCTCTGGAAATCAGTCTGGAAGTTCCTAAGAAAATTGGACTTCGTACTACCTGAGGACCCAGCTATACCCCTCCTGGGCACATACCCAAAATATGCTCCAACATACAACAAAGACACATGCTCCACTATGTTCAGAACAATATTATTTATAATATCCAGAAGCTACAAAGAACCCAGATGCCCTTCCACAGAGGTATGCATACAGGAAATGTGGTACATCTTTACAATGGAGTACTACTCAAGTATCAAAAACAATGACTTCATGAAATTCATAGGCAAATGGATGGAACTAGAAAATATCATCCTGAATGAGGTAACCCAATCACAGAAAAACACACATGATATGCACTTACTACTATGTGGAAATTAGCCTAAAAGCTCAAAGTACCCAAGATGCACAGACACTTGAAACTCAAGGAGGACCAAAATTCAGATGTTTCATTCATTATTAAAAAGGGGAACAAAAATATCTATAAGAGGGGATAGGGAGGCAAAGTTTAGAGCAGAGACTGAAGGAACAGCCATTCAGAGCCTGCCTCACATGTGAGATATATATATATATATATATATATATATATATATATATATATATATATATATATATATAGAGAGAGAGAGAGAGAGAGAGAGAGATACCTAAACTTGATAAGATGGATTAAACTAAGGAGTGCATGCTGACAGGAACCGGATATAGATCTCTCCTGAGAGACACAGCCAAAACATGTCAAATACAGATGCAAATGCTAGCAGCAACCACTGAACTGAGAACGAGACCCTCATTGGAGGAATCAGAGAAAGGACTGAAAGAGCAGAAGGGGCTTGTGACCCTATAAAAACAACAATGCCAACCAACCAGAGTTTCCAGGGAGTAAACCACTACCCAAAGACTATACATGGACTGACCCTGGACTCCAATCTCATAGGTAGCAATGAATAGCCTAGTAAGAACACCAGTGGAAGGGGAAGCCCTGGGTCCTGCTAAGACTGAACAGTTTCCCATATTCCCTAAGGAAACAGGAGAAGTCATTAAAAACAATCAAGTGAAAAAGGCCCAGGGCCAGATGGCTTTAGTATAGAATTCTACCATACATTCAAAGAAGAGCTAATATCACCACTCCTCAAACTATTCTACACAATAGAAAAAGAAGTAACACTACCTAATTCATTCTATTATTCTAGAATAGTAAAATTCTAGCAAACCAAATCCAAGAACACATCAAAACCATCATTCATCTTGATCAGAGGCTTCATCCCAGGGATGCAGAGATGGTTCAATATATGTAAATCTATCAACATAATACACTATATAAGCAAACTCAAGGGAAAAAATTACATCAAAAGATAACAAAAACTTTTTATTAATCACATGATATCAATTCTTAATAATAAAAGAACTTCTGAACAAATCACACCCCTGACATCAAGCTGTACTATAGAACAATAGTGATAAAAACTACATGGTGTTGGAAAAGAGAGAGGTCAATCAATGGAATAGATTGAAGACCCAGAAATAGGCCCATAGACACACACACCTATGGTCATTTGATCTTTGACAATGAAAACAAAAACACACAATGGAAAAAGAGATGGTGCTGGTCTAACTGGTGGTTTGTATGTAGAAAAATGAAAATAGACCCATCTTTATCACCTTGCACAAAGTTAAGTCCAAGTGGCCAAAGGACCTCAACATAAAACCAGATCCACTGAATCAAATAGAAGAAAAGTGGGAAAGAGCTTTGAACTCATTACCATAAGGGGAAATTTCCTAAACAGAACTCCAATGTCTCAGGCTCTAAGGTTAAATTTATATTTTTAAATGATAATTTTAAAATTATTAAACTTCTAATTCCAGTACAGAAAATATTTCAGGAGATATTTGATTCCCTTTACTAATGCAAATTCATTCATGTAATTTGTTATTGACAGCATAGAGAACCACCATATTTGAATGAGTCAACCAATATTGCTTTCCAGGAAAAAAAATACTAGCCAACAATGTGAATGCATTGGTTATTAATAAAACATTTTAAGATGTTCGGTCTATCCTTTTCTCTTTGGTTTCACTATTGCTTCAAGGGCATTGCTGAGGAGAGTAAGTGTTTCAGTGCTCTCATTAGCCATCAGTTCTGCAAAAGTGGGACTTAGATACAAAGACCTTCTACTTTGGTTTCAGTGTGTCAGCAGTTCTTGGTGGCTTGCAGGACAGCTAAGAAGACTACAGCATTTCAGAGACTTGTCCTTTTGTTTTCTTTTTTTTTTCCATAAGGAGGCCTTGTCCTTTTCTTTTTTTTCTTTTTTTTTATTTTATTTTATTTTATTTTTTTATTATTAACTTGAGTATTTCTTATATACATTTCGAGTGTTATTCCCTTTCCCAGTTTCCGGGCAAACATCCCCCTCCCCCTCCCCTTTCTTATCGGTGTTCCCCTCCCCACCCTCCCCCCATTGTCCCCCTCCCCCCAACAGTCTAGTTCACTGGGGGTTCAGTCTTAGCAGGACCCAGGGCTTCCCCTTCCACTGGTGCTCTTACTAGGATATTCATTGCTACCTATGAGGTCAGAGTCCAGGGTCAGTCCATGTATAGTCTTTAGGTAGTGGCTTAGTCCCTGGAAGCTCTGGTTGCTTGACATTGTTGTACATATGGGGTCTCGAGCCCCTTCAAGCTCTTCCAGTTCTTTCTCTGATTCCTTCAACGGGGGTCCTATTCTCAGTTCAGTGGTTTGCTGCTGGTATTCGCCCTTGTCCTTTTCTAAGATCAGAAGCTATTTGACTGAGCTGTAAAATGAACTTGAAAGCACCTTTTGAAAACTGTGACCCTGCGGGCCTTGTGGAGCAGAGCTGAAAGACGTGTGCCCTGAAAAAGCCCATAGACTAAGAAGAATTTCTCCTCCTCTCATGCCATGCTTACTACTTCTCAATCAGTCCATCTATTGGTTACCTGCACTCTCTTCTGCGTATGTTTACTTTCCTCATGACCACATCAAGAGTCAGAAGTTTCTATTTTCTTTCTTCTCAACCAGGCATCTTCCCTTAACACATTCCACATCTTTACTCAAGATTGACTGATCTCTCAGTTGTCAGTAATGTCCAAGAGCCACTTTGTAATTGAGGAAGAATAGTTCTACAGCTCAGTCCATTTGTTCTTTGCTAAATAAAACACAACAAAGTTTCTGCATTATTGTGCTACTTGTTAATTGATAATCCTAGTATTTTATGTGTAGATTTAGTCCTACCAATATTGATGTCCTATTTAGACATATCTCTTGTATTTGCTTAGTTGTAAATAAGGGAGAGATGATTTCAGATGCAAGTTTTGTATCTTCATATATATATATATATATATACATATATATATATATATATGTGTATGTGTGTGTGTATACATATATATATACATATATATATATATAAATTTGATATTTATTAACACTCATATACTACTGACTGTCAGAGAACATCAAGAAAATTGACAAAAATCAGCATTATAATGTAACAAGGTCACAAGGCAAAATAATTTTCTTGCCCATATCATAAAATATACTTGATTTTTAATATAATAAACAAAGAAAAATATCACTTTAAGATAAACAGTAAGTACAAGCTTTAAAAATAATGCGCACATAATAATTACTTCCAATGGTATCTGAAGTGTTGACTCTGTACTGCCCATGAAACAGCAAACCATTAGTAATTAATCATTTACAGAGGCAGGTAAAATTATTAATACTTATTTTCTGTGGAAATTCAGTATTGTCACTAACACTTTTCTTAGAAATACTGATGATTTGAATACTATTAATATCAGAGGACAGTACTCAGAGTTTATTAACAAGGAAACTTTTGGAGAGTAAGGTTCCTCTAAAGAAAGAATCATTTTTGACATTATAGCACAGTGATTATGATTTCAACAAATGCAAACGTGGGTGAGAGACATGCTCTCCTACCATTGGTTTTGGACAAATCTTTGGACATAAACCTGTGTAATATCAGGTTAGCTGTAGGTTTGTCATCCATGTAAACATTTAAGCATGAGGAATACTGTGAACCACCTCCTGATTCTATACTACTAATAGCTATGTTTCAAACTGAAGAGAATTATAAATCTATACACACATAAACAGATAAACACACACACACACACACACACACACACACACACACACACACACACACACACGTGCACGTATACAGTTATAGACACCAAGAGAAATGAAGAGCCTGAACTGGTTGAGATATAAACTTGAAAGAAGTTTGGTGGTGTTTTTGTAGGTGAATAGTATTATTCTTCTTTTAATGTTTTCACATTTCTATTACTAAGCCTAAAATCTCTAAAATTATGTATAGTTAATTTATATAATACAAATTAAACAGCTGTAATTGAAAATCCCAGGTCTCCAGAGTCACTAAGGGCTTAATACCTATTGTCATTATATATTATTTGTCCCTCTTGTAATCATGGACTCCTTGGATTTGTAGAAGAAATACACCACTAATGGGTACCGTGACTCAATTATGACTTTCACATATCTTTCACAGAATAATATGGTTTGCATATGAAAGTGTTATTTAGCTGACCATTTTCACTCTTTTAGGTATTCTATGAAACCTGATTCAATATTGTCAAGTTTTGTCCTTTGTTTATTCATCTCAGAGGGAGGGCAGGGCTGAAAGTAGAAACAAAATGAAAATATCTAATTATTTCATATGCTTCAAAAGGATAAATCAGTTTGATGTTAAGGAAGGTGATGGATGTTTTGTACTGGGACCAAATAAGTTTTGAGTGTTGGTGGAACTAATTTACAAGTAAACAGTGAAGAGAAATGAATTACTTCATTGAGAGAAAAACTTCAATTTCATAGAGGTGAACATTTATAATTACACTGTCTTCATTTTAGAAAATTATAATTTAAATACATAACTCATTTCAGCTTTGAAAAAATGTTCTACTGTCATTACTGGGTATCCTTCAACAAGACTGCAATGCCTGTGGGTTGTGAGACTCATGGAGATGAACTACTTGGGAACAGTTGCAGGAAACAGCATCTGTTTTATTTTATGTGAGCAACTATGTATATAGTGAAGGACTATCAATCAAGATTGGCACATTGCCTCAGATTAGAGAGTGAGCTCTCATAGTTCCAAGGCTTCTATGTAAAGAATCATTAAAAAAGAAGACAAGGGGGGTTGCCAACTTGTCAAGAAACCAGCTACCTGATACTCTGGTGCCTTCTGAGAATATTCAGAAGCATGGCTTACCATGCTTCATATTTGGAAACAAAGAGTGCCAGGTAGGATGGCTGCCACATTGTCCCTACAATTTTTTCCTACTATGTTCCTATCATAGTACAATGAGTAGACAACAAGAGTGTGGGTTCTTTTATTACCCTTGTTATAATTCTACAAATCGTAGCAGTGAAGACATTGGGAGCCTCCTTGTCTATAACAGCTATGCCCTCAGCGACAACAGCCTCGTCTGTTTGCGTTCTTATTTTTATCCATGTCTGTGGTCTGCATATAGCTTTCCTAATGAGTCTAAAACATTATGACAAGGATAATTATTTTTTAAATGAAAGAACCACATGTTTGAGATGAAGCACCAAGAACTAAGCTCTAAACACTCCATGCACTGTTAATGTGGCCCATACATATACAGCCATCCAATTAGACAAGATGGATGAAGCAAAGAAATGCAGGCCGACAGGAGCCGGATTTAGATCTCTCCCGAGAGACACAGCCAGAATACAGCAAACACAGAGGCGAATGCCAGCAGCAAACCACTGAATTGAGAATAGGACCCCCGTTGAAGGAATCAGAGAAAGAACTGGAAGAGCTTGAAGGGGCTCGAGACCCCATATGTACAACAATGCCAAGCAACCAGAGCTTCCAGGGACTAAGCCACTACCTAAAGACTATACATGGACTGACCCTGGACTCTGACCTCATAGGTAGCAATGAATATCTAGTAAGAGCGCCAGTGGAAGGGGAAGCCCTGGGTCCTGCTAAGACTGAAACCCCAGTGAACTAGATTGTTGGGGGGAGGGCGGCAAAGGGGGAGGATGGGGAGGGGAGAGGGGGATGTTTGCCCGGAAACCGGGAAAGGGAATAACACTCGAAATGTATATAAGAAATACTCAGGGCTGGGGATTTAGCTCAGTGGTAGAGCGCTTACCTAGGAAGCGCAAGGCCCTGGGTTCAGTCCCCAGCCCCGAAAAAAAGAACCAAAAAAAATAAAGTCTTTATTTCTTCTAAAATTTCCCACAACCTCTAGTGGCCAGACTATTTAATGAACTAGAGTTCTTTAAATACTGCTTCCCAATTCCAGAAAATACTCTGATGCACATATTTTCTTGACACTAAACTTAAAAATTCTATTGCACTGACTAATTTATGTGAATGCATGTTTGCTTTCAATGGCATATGTGAGAAGGAAAAGAAAGAGACATAGGAATAAGCTCTGAAAATCACTGCACAGAGCAGTGTAGCACAAAGAGTAGCTGCTTTCAGCCTGGATCCTGGCAGCATCTGCCTCACTGACAGAAATCTGCAAATAATTTCCACATTCTTAATGGTGATTACAGTTTTTTTTATGTAACATGTGAAGATGCTCATTTAGCAATTAAATTATGTCAAAGTCATAGTGATGCCTTACAGTATAAAGAACACACCCAAACTGCTTCAGCTGCAAAGAAAAACACAATAAAGACTTGAGGATCAGGATATGGCAATTCTCTATAAGCAGCGAATACCTTACCACATGCAGTCAACATTGTTTTAATACACTGGCTATAAATTCTTTCCTTTAGAATGCATTTGCTTTTTTTTATTAATGTGTTGCACTTCCGTTCACATGGATGTATATGTATCTTCATTATTTTTCATGTGTTGATAGCCTATAGAAAGAAAAATGAAATATAAAAAATGAGCTCTCGGAAACTGGGTGAGTTAATAATACTGGAAAAAAGTACTTTTCTCACCCCACATTCTTTTCACATCTGCAAGAAGAATCTCTCATTGATGAGAAGTGAGCTCCAGTTCACAAAACAATGTCAAGTGATTGGTGGCAGCTACTTAACACACATTACAGTGGGAGATGGTGAAGCCAAGTCTAGCAGGGAGCACAGCTTTGGAAGATTCCACAGTCTCCCTTGTGCCAACAAATAGGACTGGTGTTGTTAGATGTATTTGTGATGCATTCCTGTTATCCTCTTATATCAGATCTTGATCATCTTCTGTTGATCTGGACTTAGTAAGTTAAAGAGAGTTTATTATGTTTTTTCATATTTAGGGCAAGACCTGCATCTCCTTGTCACTTATTATTATAGTGCCTGATCTTTAATTAATCACTAACTGAACTGATAAATTTATATAGACTTCTCTTTATGAGTGTGTGATAAAAATCTTCACATATGCATTAAATGTTATTTACAAAAATATTGATGAGTCAAATATCATACAAAATGAGTCTATCATGACTTATTAATCGGTATCCTTGAGGGCATGAAAGGCTAATGAGAAGAAGAGTGAATAAAATCAAAGGAGAAATCTAGTAACAAGTTCTTAGTGAAGAAAAGTACAAGCAGTTTGATGAGCCAGGAAGACAGGGAAGTGACTCAACATATATAGAGATAGTGATCCTCCCAGACAAAGAGTGAGGAATCCTAACTCTCCATTTCCTACTATGGACAAGCAGTGAGCAGCTTATATATACATTTTGGACAGCTGGATGCACAAAGGGCATATTTGTAACAATCAGACTGTGCGAGTCAACGTATTGAGGATTTCTCTTGAAAGGAGTAAAGAAAATATGTAACTTAGCTTCAATGCTATATGTAAAGTGAAAATTGCCATATCGATTTTATTTAGATTTATCAGAAACTAAAAAAGTGTTCATAGTAGAGAAGCAGAAGCTTTGTGAGAAGCAAATGAGCAATGTAATAGAATTTATGCAGTATAAAATTCATAGATGAATGATAGAGGCAGAAATTTACAGGTGGGTGTGGGCAGACATTGAAACAGAAGATAGTGTAGGATAAATCAACCACAAGTATCTATATTTATACGAAAATGCCATAAGGAAATGGGTTACTCTTTATGCTAATTTAGAACTGTAAGAAAAGTGTGAATGCTACATTGAAGTATGAACAGACAATATTAATTAGCATATTACTTTACAAGATCTGACAAATGTCAAACTGTTATGAGATATTCCAAAATAATTTAATCAGAGTACTCAATTAACTGTTAATCACCTCTATAAATCTGTTTTCTCTCAAATTTTGTTGTAATCTATTAGTCTGTCTAACCTAAGACAACAAAGAAAAGAAAGATAATTATGTGTTGTCTTCATAATCACTGATTGAAATGACATTCTTATCATATGCTTACATGAACTCTCAGTCACGTGTCCAGTTCTATGAGTTGTGTTTTCCAGCCTCTATTTCAGTCTGTGAGTTGAGATTGAAATCAGCAGGGCCCAGGCAAGGAAGGTTCTGTAGCTAAGGTTAAGAGGAGCAGTGTTTTATGTAAATCATGATTTTTATCCATAGAGGTTGAAAAGTTCACTTGGAGATACCCGCCTACATGTATACATAAATAGTCAAGTACAAACTTGAAGATTCAGACAGTATGTATTTTACAAGATTATATATTATATATGAGAGGGAGTGTCCAATAGAAAGGTAAGAGATACTTCAGACTAAGAGACTGTGTGAAGGAGATGAGATTTACTAAAGCTGTAAACAAAAAAACAGAACTTATAAGAACATGGAATCAGACCCATTTTAAGTATGAAAACAAGGCGGAGAGCTGTGAGAATTTGAATGTAACATCACACAGTAACTTTGCTGTAAAAAGTCAAGAGCTGCATAGTCAAGTGGCTACCCAGACACTTGAAATAAATCTGGCTGGCCTTGAACTCATGGAGCTCTACCTGCCTCTGCACTTTTAGCACTGGAATTAAAGGAGTACACCAGCACACACAACACATCAATGGAGATTCGTTAAAAACTAATTAGCATAAAAGTATTATGCCACTTTCTCATATAAGGAATATTATTCCTATTTATGTCTTATGCTAATATATCTGTCATATTCATATAACTCATAGTAGTTTTAAATGATTCTTTAAGATTTTACAGTATAAATAAAAGGCTAAAGTCATGTTTTGAAGGGTATCATTCTGCTACTCTTCTGACTAATTCCTCATTGGAAAATGAGAATGGCATGGTACCCAGCTGTCTGTGTATGCCTCTCCAGAGTGGAGGAGCTGTGCTTTCCATGATGTTGATGGAACGAGCAGCACATACTACTCTTTGTGGTGGAGGAGAGAACCAAGACTAGACCAAGAAGAGAAACAAAGGTCAACATTCCTCTCAACAGCCTTCTCAAAAAGAGCCCAAACTTAGGATCTCTGTGTTGGAACCTGTCCTGTTAGAGCACACTGAAGTTAAATGCCACTGATTAATGACAAATTGTTGCTTCTAACTTTGACTTCCCCTCCAACTCATGCTTTCCCACTGTACTTGTTGATTGCGAATGGGAATTATTAAAAAATTAGTCATGCCTAGAGAGTATATTCTTGTTCATGGGTACCCTATGCAATGCATCTATGAAGTGCACCAAAGCTTGTGTAAAAGCTAAGTTACCCCTCAGGAGACAGCCGAGACACCATAACTTCGTGAACTTTCTACTTATGTCATCTTCATCTAATTTTCACCTTCTCAGTGACTCATCTCGAATGTAACATGAACTGTATCCTTATAGATTCTACACTGTTCTTACTACAAGTGTTCTGATTCATTATGTATATATCTTTTGTTTGTTTACATTCATGGGTTGAAGAGCAAACAAGATTTATATATAATCTCTGTATACGAGTTACTATTAGGATGCAAAAATTTAACTTGGAAACATGTTAAGAAGGAAAAACAATGGACAAGCTAGATATTTACTGTAAAAGACTGTAAATCAATAACCCTGGCTACACTTGTTTCAGTTTTGTTACTAGGGCATTTAAAACACCCTTAAGCTAATGTAAGAAATAAATCACACAGCAAAGTGGCCAAAAGTGTCACAGTGGCTTAGGACTAAGTGGCCCCTGAGAAAGAGCAATATCGATCTCATGGCTATTGAAAATCAATATGTTGGTTCCTCCAAAAACTAAGACTAGATGTAATAAGATAAAAAGTGACAGTTTGCCTAGTGTAAATATACACACATGAAGGAATCTAAGGAGATGTGCCAAAGATACATTTTTTTAAATATATATTTATATTTATTTATATATATAAAAGAATCCCTTGGGTCACATAATTGTAAAACAAAGGAGTTAGAATTAAAACCGCCAATCTACCTGAGCCTTGAGACCATCGTCTTTGCACAATTATCATAAAAAATAAATCTGACTGTGTATGAAGGGTTGTGTGGTTAATAGGTTTCTTACTAAATGAAGATATATTATGAAAAGGAAAAATTAATATGCTTTGTTAAAATCAAACACATGAACCGTATTCTTAGGGACATGGTTTTCTTTTTTTTTTTTTGATTTTTTTTTTGATTTTTTTTTTTATTAACTTGAGTATTTCTTATATACATTTCGAGTGTTATTCCCTTTCCCGGTTTCCGGGCAAACATCCCCCTCCCCCCTCCCCTTCCTTATGGGTGTTCCCCTCCCAACCCTCCCCCCATTGCCGCCCTCCCCCCATAGACTAGTTCACTGGGGGTTCAGTCTTAGCAGGACCCAGGGCTTCCCCTTCCACTGGTGCTCTTTCTAGGATATTCATTGCTACCTATGGGGTCAGAGTCCAGGGTCAGTCCATGTATAGTCTTTAGGTAGTGGCTTAGTCCCTGGAAGCTCTGGTTGCTTGGCATTGTTGTACTTTTGGGGTCTCGAGCCCCTTCAAGCTCTTCCAGTTCTTTCTCTGATTCCTTCAATAGGGGACCTATTCTCAGTTCAGTGGTTTGCTGCTGGCATTCGCCTCTATATTTGCTGTATTCTGGCTGTGTCTCTCAGGAGCGATCTACATCCGGCTCCTGTCGGTCTGCACTTCTTTGCTTCATCCATCTTGTCTAATTGGGTGGCTGTATATGTATGGGCCACATGTGGGGCAGGCTCTGAATGGGTGTTCCTTCAGTCTCTGTTTTAATCTTTGCCTCTCCCTTCCCTGCCAAGGGTATTCTTTTTCCTCATTTAAAGAAGGAGTGAAGCATTCACATTTTGATCATCCGTCTTGAGTTTCGTTTGTTCTAGGGATCTAGGGTAATTCAAGCATTTGGGCTAATAGCCACTTATCAATGAGTGCATACCATGTATGTCTTTCTGTGATTGGGTTAGCTCACTCAGGATGATATTTTCCAGTTCCAACCATTTGCCTACGAATTTCATAAACTCGTTGTTTTTGATAGCTGAGTAATATTCCATTGTGTAGATGTACCACAAAGATACATTTTTATCTCCATGTTCTCTGTCCAATTACCTGTAGCAGTTAACATACAGCATGTTGTTTAGTCAACAGAAAAAAAATGACTACAGAAAATGTCTTATATATTTTGTAGCTTTGGAGAATACTGTAATGAGAAGTCTCTGTAATTGAATGTTTAATAACAACATTTTCCAAACATTAGCTAAAAATTATTAAATATTGAACATTTTGTTCAGATAAAACTGTATGAAGCACTCAAAGTGGATAAGTATACAATCTCATGATATTTCTGCAGAATTATAATTTCCATACCCTGTCAATATTGTTACTACATTAGAATAAGAGTTGAGTAGCCTGGTGCTCACAAGGTCGATGAGTGAATGCTCAATGACAGATATTTCACTGGAGATTTTGGGGTATGTTGGTTCAGTTTTACTTAGTTTTCTTCCTCCTTTCCTCTTTCTTCTCCCTCTGACCTTCTCTTACACATTGGCACAATATATAGATACAGATATACTCACAAACATGTCTAGGTGATTTCTTGTATCTCAGAACACTAATGGTGAATTTTCTATTAACTAGAGTTGTTGTTATAAGGACACTTTACACTGATGTTTCTTCTTTTTACATTATTGACCAAAGTTAAACACGTTTGTAGTTGGTCTTAACTTCCTCTGTAGAATATAATCAATCATTAAACATGATTGCAATAAAAAGGCTATATTTTACTCTTTGAAGACCACAGGAATGTAAATGAGGATGAAATCAATTTTTTCCATATGTACATTTTAAATTTTGATAATGAATGTAGAGTTTCTTCCCTCCTTTTAGAAGACTATATCCAGCAACATCAGATATCTGTTTAGGAGGCAGATGTAAAACAAATTCCTAGTTCCAAATTTCATCAAATTGAAAGCATTATACATGTCATTTTATTACTTATATATGATGAAGAAGTAGCGTTAAACTGAGTGATGAAATTTTATCTGAACAGATATCAATAAGGATTGGTGACTCATGAGTAAGTACACCTTTTTAAAAAATTTGTGAAATAATATATTCCATGAACATGCAAATTTCACGGTGTTTTCCTGAATAAAAATTCCTCCCTTTTTTCCATTGATCTTCATTACTCTACTTTCATGTAATTATAAAAATTTATATTCCTGCACTAATTATGTTCATTTGCATTTTACCTGTAAGATCATGTGATAGCATGCAGATATTGATGTATTTGATGAAGTGACTCACCAGTTAGCAGGTTGCAATAGGTAAAAGAAAGAAAAACCGTGATGTAAATGAAATTTCTATTACCCCAAAACTGTATATTTTATAAGTGAACTATTTCAAGACAGACTCCCTACTTTTATATTTCAATATATTTTATAAAAACTTACACTTTGAGAAATAAAACCAACCCTTTCCAATTATCTGAATTCAAAGTAAACAGGTAATTATTTTGTTTTTCCTGTTTTTCTTCTCAAAATATTATACCAAGTCTTGTTGTAGGAATTTTCAATTGGCATTTGAAAAGACATTGTTTTGTGCCAAAATGAAAAACACCTGAGCTCAATATTGATGGGATAGAGAGGCCACTGCACATGAGTAAGTCCTGGACTTGCTGTTATCACTGTCACAAAATTAATTAGAACAAAGACAAACCATGGCATCCACTGCTCACTTTCCTTATTAAATATTAAAAGAGTTCCAACAGAAATATATACTAAAGAAAGAAGTTAAGTCCAAAATTATAAAATGTATGAATTATACTATGTAAAGATTATTCACAATATTTCATAAATCTATGACTATACGGGAATAGTTTAAACATAAATTATTTGAAAAGATTTGCAAATTATATGCTAATTAAATGTTTGTATATATTATTATTTCCTAACACCTTGGGCACCATCGATCTGTAGGTCATGATTTTGTCACCAAACTCAAGCATAGAATAGTCAAGCTGGCTCAGTGGATAAATGGTAAAGCCACTTGCTAAAGAAGCCTGATGATATGAAGTCAATCCCTGGTGAAAGTAGAAACAGGAAAGTGACTCAGTAGGAGTATCCATTTCAATTTGAAGACCATGGTTGGTCCTTAGACTTTGCACTGTTTCCTTGACTGATAGTCACCTGACCCTCTGGTCCCAGATAGAGTTCAAATGCATGTCATATGCTTGCTAGCCAATAGGTTCAAAGTTCAATATGCTTAGCCAATAAATTTAAACTGTAACCTTGCTGATGTAACTTGTACCCCTAAAAAGTATAAAAACTGTTTGTTATAGCCATTCGGGGTCACATTCTAGTTATTTGCCATTAGAGGCTGATTGAAGGTCAACTCAGACAAACCAGAAAATAAACCTCTCGTGTTTGCATCGAACTCCATTCTTGTGTCTCACTTAGGAGGTCTCCCTGTAGGTAAGACTCAGTTCGAGCCTTACATTTGGTGCCTTGGCCAGGAAGCTGGATCCCCCAAAAGGGTCTTGAGGAATGGTGGTCAGAGGAACAGCTCGGGTTTGACATGGTTTTCTATATCGGTTTGTATCCCTGTTGTCTGTATCCCTGCTGTGCTGTCTGCCCTGCTTTTGGTGTGCTTGTGAGAATATCTAAGGCTTAGAGAACCCCTAGCCTGGTCTGGTCTTGGGGGTCAGGATGACTCTGCTCCTTTTGGAACCTGTTGGACCCAACACCAGCGAAAGCTGGGGGGGGGTTGCCTGTATTTGTAGACTTGATACCAACTTAAGTTGGCAGGTCACCTTATTACCTGGTTTCTGTGCCCATGAGAGGAGCAAGCTGTCTGTGTGTTGATTGTCTTTTTCTGTGTTCTTGGACTTGGACTTTGACTGATGTTATTTTTGGACATGGGACAGACTGAAGTTACCCTGTCAAACATTCTAGTTAACCACTGGAGAAAAATTAGTAGAAAAGTAGAAAACTCATCAGTAGTAGTAAAGAAGGGCAGGTTAGTTACTCTCTGCTCCTGTGAATGGCCTACCTTCAGAGTAGGGTGGCCTCCAATAGGGACCTTCAACCTCCAGGTGATCAAAGTAATAGAGGAAAGAGTCTTTAGGCCAGGATTCCTCGTATACTCATACCACGTGCTCTATATAGTTATGTGGAAGGATGTAGTGGAGAACCTCCCCTCTTGGATAAAAGCTTTTTTGTCTTCAAGACTCTCAAGGGTCCTGGCTGTGAAGGAGAAGAACCCTGTAGAGGCCAACAATTCTGTAAAGAACATCCTTCAGGACCCTTCCACAGAGAATCTGCTGCTGATGGATCTTCTACCCCCACACACCCCTACCATGGCCCCATCTCCCATAGCCGCTCCTCAGAGACCTTCTTTGAACTCTCATCCAGCATCCCCAGGCCCCCAGGAGTGCAGAGAGGGATCCTTAGAACTGAGAATGGCAATGGGGACCACTTCACCCGATACAACAGTGGCCCTCCCACTCCGAGCCAATGGACACATAGATGATGATGGCAATCAGGCAATGCAGTATTGGCCCTTTTCTTTGGCTGATATGTGCAACTGGAAGGCCCAACATCCTCCCCTTTTTATGTAGCCCCAATGGGTTGATTAATCTCAGATTGCTTTATTTACTCATCAGCACACCTGGCCAGATATCCAACAACTCATGAGAGTTCTCTTCATGACCATAGAGCAAGAGAGGATAATGTAGGAAGTCAAAAAATGTCCCCTCAGACATGGTGACACCATCGATTGATCAGGCTGTCATTGACAGTGGATTTTCCCTGTCTAGATCTGACTGGGACTACTAATACAGCAGGAGGTAAGGAGGTAAGGTCTACTGTCAGACTCAATTGGCAGGTATCAAGGGGGTTGCAGGATGACCCACCAATTTGACCCAAGGTATGTGAGCTTAAGCAGGGACCAGGCAAGTAACCATCAGCCTTTCTATAGTGATTCATGGAGGCATTCTGCCAATATACACACTATGACCCCAGCAGCAAGGTGTACAAAGCTACAATGACTTTGGATTTCATAGATCAGGCTAATGGAGATATCAGGGGAAAGCTTCAGAGGCTAGAGGGACTACAGAATAAGTCATTGAGGGATTTAGTGCAGGTGGCTGAGAAAATCTACCATAGCAGGGAGACAGAGGAAGAGAAGGAGTAGAGAAAGGGAAAGGACGAAAATGAAAGGGAGATAAAAAAAAATGTGACAGGAAAGGAATTTACCATAGAATTAAATAGTAGTATTCCATTGTGCAAATTTACCACATTTTCTTTATCCATTCCTCTGTTGAGGAACATCTGGGTCATTTCGAGTTTCTGGCTACTACAAATATGGTTACTAAGAAGAGAGTAGAGATCTTGTCCTTATTACATGCTGGAGCATCATTTAGTATATGCCTAGGAGTGGTATTGCTGGGTCCTCAGGTAGTACTATGCCCAATTTTCTGAGGAATTTCCAGACTGATTTCCAGAGTGGTTGAACCAGCTTATAATCTCACCAATATGAGGAGTGCTCACATTTCTCCACATCATCATCAGCATCTGCTGTCACCTGAGTTTTTGATCTTGGCCATTCTGACTGGTGTGAGGTGGAATCTCAGAATTGTTTTGATTTGCATTTCCCTGATGACTAAGGATGTAGAACATTTTTTAGGTGTTTCTCAGACATTTGAATTTTCTCAGTTGGAATTCTGTTTATCTCTGTATCCCATTTTTAATAGGGTTGTTTGGTTCTCTGGAGTCTAAGTCTTTGAGTTTTTTGTATGTATTTGATATTAACCCTGTATCAGATGTCATATTGTTAAGATTTTTTCCCAATCTGTTGGTTGCCATTTTGCCCTACTGACAGTGTCCTTTGCTTTATAGAAGTTTTGCAACTTTATGAGGTCCAATTTGTCTATTTTTGCTCATAGATCATAAACATTGGTGTTTTGTTCAGGAAAGTTTCCCTTATACCTATTTGTTCAAGGCTCTTCCCCCTTTTTCTTTTACTAGATTCAGTGTATCTGGTTTTATGTTGAGGTCCTTGATTTATTTGGACTTGAGCTTTGTACAAGGAGATAAGAATGGATCAATTTGCATTTTCTGTATGCAGACCACCAGATGAACCAGTGCCATTTGTTGAAAATGCTTTTTTCCACTGGATGGCTTTAGCTTCTTTGTCAAAGATCAAGCGGCCATAGGTGTGTGGGTTCAATTCTGGGTCTTCAATTCTAATCCATTGATCTACCTATCAATCTCTGTACCAATACCATGCAGTTTTTTTCATTATTGCTCTGTAGTACATCTTGAGGTCAGTGATGATAATTCCCCCAGATGTTCCTTTATAGTTGAGACTAGTTTTCATTATCCTGGGTTTCCTGATTGGATTTCTATTCCCAATGTCAGTGTCATACAGCTCTCAATGGTCAGTAACTCTGGCTCCAAGTAATCTAATGCTTTCTTCTGGACTTTTTGACCACAGCACACATATGACATCCATTCACACATACACAAACACAAACACACAGAATATAGAAAAAATATTTCCTTTTAAAGGCATGGAGACAAATATATATGAAGGGCAATGCACATTTTTAAAGACATACAAAGATATTAAAATAAAATGTCATTGTTTTTGAAAATAAGACCTCAATGTAAGCTAACAACACACTGCATAAATACAAAAACCTGTGGATTTAAATTCTACAATGTATATTTTCAGCATAACACTTTCCTACTTTTAATATTAGAATGATGGAGTTTGTGCATTTGCTGCAAATTAATTTCTTTTTTAATCATGGAATACTCACATCAACATTGCAGCCATGTCATGATGCATACACAATTATTTTAGCTGTTGAACATTCTATTAACAATTATCTATATTTCTTAGCATGCACGACTCAATATTCATTTCATAGAAGTCAGCTTATGTCATCTTTAATACAGTGTCTACCTAGTTCATTATCATTGATTTCATGTAGATGGCATTTGAAGTTAAAAGTGAGTAGGAGATTTTCTAAAATGTTTACAAGAACTAAATACTTAAACAGAAATTCTTGTTTTAAACCAGATTAGAATGGCTGAAATATGAATATTAATAGGTTATTATCCGTGGACATGTAAGAAATATTACAGGATACCTATATGTAACACTTCCCTTAGTACCCAAGCTAAGGAATTCTGTACTGCCTTTTGTATTTTAGAAGAACCATTTAGCTATCAGTTGTAAAGTTCTTGGAGCCATTTTTGTCCACTGGGAAACTGCTCTGTGTTTGGGTTTATATTTCCCTGGATTCACACTCACTCAGCATCTACACACTTCTGAAGCCTCCTTCCCACTAGCACAGTCCCTAATGTTGTCCACATTCACAACGTCAACTACATCAGGTCCAGGGGATGTTCAGTGTTAGCATTAGAAAGGATAAGCATTGATCATGTATATGCATTCCAAAGGATATAAAATGTGCCAATGAAAAAAATCCTGCAGAAAAAAGTATAAGGAAATCATTCACTGTGGTCTAGAGGCCTTCAACCAATTTGCCCTGTACCTTGATGCTTTCCAAAACTAAAACCCAGTTTTCCATAACTTCTACATTGAAACTTCTACACCAAAATAATTAAGAAGGTATATTTGCTAAACTAGAAAAAATATTATTTTATTTACTTCTCTTACAGTTGCCTTATACTATATGAATAATAAAGTTTATTAAAACAAACATATTATGCTTCATGTAATATGCTACAATCATTGCATTAGTGAAGCTGAAGAAAGAATTCCTTCCCTTTCTTCCCTTAATTACATATCATCCATACCCGAAGCTGGCCATGCAAGATCATTATGTAACAAAATAGAAGACAGTCTTTAAATATAGTGCTTTCAGTGAATTTATTATCTTTATGCCTAAATATAATTGATTCTCATTTTCATTTCAGTTACCTCACACTTGCAATAGTTTAGTCAAAGTTAAGGAAGTTACTGATTATGTTCCTTTGTGGGTTCTCAATTATTGACCATTATTCATTTTCTTTTTGTTCCTGCAATGACATTTCTGTATATATTTGGTATTAATATATAAGCAATAGTAAGAGCTTTTCTAGCTAAACTAGAGATTATGTGGACTAAGACATGGATGCTGATAAGTAATGTTGGACATGAAAAATATTAATGTACTACCTAACTGCAATACTGCTCTTAGACCTAGGCTAAGGAATATTACTCTGGCAGGCACATGATGAGAACACATACATGAAAACAAAATCAATACAGGTAAATTTCTAAAGAGCAAAAAATGTAAAGATTCTTAGTATCTTTAGAGAAAAACAAATAGTTGTGCTGTGAATATTTTCTTTCACACATTTTTTTCTTAAAGTTTTCAGTCTGTAATAATACTTGGAGCCTAGAGGAAATTTTCCTAAAATGATTATTGCAGGAGAAATCACATAAAAGAATGTCTATATGGATTAAAAAGAAAATTGATGAGAAACATGACTAGGACCCTGGGAGTAGATGCTCAAGACTTGCCTCTTTCCCAGTACACTCTTTTCTCTTGGCCAATTTGTGATATAGAGGATTGTGAGCATTAATGCCTTACTTACATTTGTACTACTCAACCAGAATGAACATCTTTTGTGACAACACACAAGGGAAAGAAAAGAGTTAAAGTTTAGCAAGAAGCTTGATTTATTTCCTTCCTTGTTGGATATTTTATGTATTTACATTTCAAATGGAATCTCCATTCCATCCTCTCTCTTTCCCCATTCCCCTCCCCTGTTTCTATGAAGATGCTCCCACTCCTACCCTCCCACTCCTACCTCATTGCCCTGGCATTCCCCTACACTGAGGAAACAAACCATCACCAGCCCAAAGGCTTCTCCTATTGATGCCAGACAATATTCTTCCCTGCTACATATGCGGCTGGAGCCATGGGTCCCTCCATGTGTACTCATCTGTTGCTGTTTTCGTCACGGGGAGCTCATGGGGGCTTTGGTTGGTTGATATAGTTGTTTTTGCTGTGGGGTTGCAAACCACTTCAGTTCCATCCATCCTTTCTCTTCTACTCCACTGGGGTCCCTTGCTCAGTCTGATGGCTGGCTACAAGCATCCAGGTCTGTATCAGTAGAGCCTCTCGGGAGACATCTATATCAGGCTCCTGTCAGCAAACACTTCTTGGCATCAACATTAGTGCCTGGGTTTAGTGGCTACATATGGCATGGATGCCAAGGTGGGGCAGTCTCTGGGTGATCTTTTCTTCAGTCCCTGCTCCACTCTTTGCCCCTGTATTTCCTACTGTGAGTGTTTTTCTGTCCGTTCTAAGACTGAAGAACCCAAATTCAGTCTTCCTTCTTTAGCTTCATATAGTCTGTGAATTGTTTCTTGGGTATTCCAAGCTTTTGGGCTAATATCCACCTATCAGTTAGTGCATACTCTGTGTGTTCTTTTGTGACTGGGTTACCTCACTCAGGATGACATTTTCTAGTTCCATCCAATTGCCTAAGAATTTCACATATTTACTGATTTTAATAGCTGAGTAGTACTCCATTGTGTAAATTTGTCACTTTCCTCTATTTAAGGGAATGTGGTTTCTTTCTAGCTTCTGGCTATTATAAATAAGGCTGCTCTGAACATAGTGGAGCATGTGTCCTTATTATATGTTAGAGCATCTTTTGGAGGAGTGGTATAGTTTGGTCCTCAGTAGTACTATGTCCAATTTTCTGAGGAACCCTGAGATTGATTTCCAGAGTGGTTGCACCAACTTGCAATCCCACAAATAATGGAGGAGTGTCCCCCTTTCTTCACATAGTAACCATCATCTGCTGTCACCTGAGTTTTTGATCTTAGCCATTCTGACTGATGTGAGGCAGAATCTCAACGTTATTTTGATTTGCATTTTCCTGATGACTAAGGACTCTGACCATTTCTTTACATAGTTCTTAGCCATTCAGCTTTCCTCAGCACAGAATTCTTTGTTGAGCTCTGCAGCCCATTTTTAAATAGGGTTATTTGACTCTCTAGAGTCTAACTTCTTGCATTCTTTGTATATATTGGATATTAGCCCTGTATCCAATGTAGGATTAGGAGCCGGATGTAGATCGCTCCTGAGAGACACAGCCAGAATACAGCAAATACAGAGGCGAATGCCAGCAGCAAACCACTGAACTGAGAATAGGGCCACTGTTGAAGGAATCAGAGAAAGAACTGGAAGAGCTTGAAGGGGCTCGAGACCCCATATGTACAACAATGCCAAGCAACCAGAGCTTCCAAGGACTAAGCCAATACATAAAGACTATACATGGATTGACCCTGGACTCTGACCTCATAGATAGCAATGAATATCCTAGTAAGAGCACCAGTGGAAGGGGAAGCCCTGGGTCTTGCTAAGACTGAACCCCCAGTGAACTAGACTGTGGAGGGGAGGGTGGCAATGGGGGGAGGGTTGGGAGGGGAACACCCATAGGGAAGGGGAGGGAGGAGGGTGATGTTTGCCCAGAAACCGGGAAAGGGAATAACACTCGAAATGTATATAAGAAATACTCAAGTTAATAAAAAAAAAAGAGGTAAAAAAAATTTCTTTTTAACCTGTTGGTTGCCATTTTGGGGAACGAGGCTTTGCAGGTTTTTGAGGTCCCATTTGTTGATTTTTGATCTTAGAGCATAACCCATTGGTATCCTGTTCAAGAAATTTTCCCCTGTGTTTATGTGCTCAAGTTTCTTCCCCATTTTCTCTTTTACTAGTTTCAGTGTATCTGCTTTAATGCAGAGATCTTTCATTCACTTAGACTTGAGCTTTGCACAATGAGATAAGAATGGTTCAATTTGTATTCTTCTACATGCTGACCTCCAGCTCAATCAGAGCCATATCTTTTCTCCATTGAATGGTTTTAGCCCCTTTGTCAAAGACAAGTGACCATAAGAGTGTGGGTTCATTTCTGGGCCTTCAATTCTATTCTGTTTATGTATTTACCTGTCTCTGTATCAATACGATAGTTTTTAATCACTATTGCTCTGTAATACAGCTTGAGATAAGGGATGATGATTCCTCCGGAACTTCTTTTAGTGTTGATAATAGTTTTCTCTATCCTGAGGTTTTTGTTATACCAAATGAATTTGGAAATTGCCTTTTCTAACTCTATAAAGAATTGAGTTGGAATTTTGATGTGGATTGCATTGAATCTGAAGATTGCTTTTGGCAAGATGGCCATTTGTACAATATTAACCCTGCCAATCCAAGAGCATAGGAGATCTTTCCATCCTCTGATAATTTCTTCAATTTCTTTCTTAAGATATTTGAAGTTCTTATCACACAAATCTTTTACTTGTTTGGTTAGAGTCACAGGGAGTTATTTTATGTTATTTGTGACTATTGTAAAGGGTGTCATTTCTCTAATTTCTTTCTAGGCCTTTTTTTCTTTGAGCTGAGGAAGGATACTGATTTGTTTGAGTTAATTTTATATCCATCCATTTTGCTAAAGTAGTTTAACAGGTTTAGGAGTTCTGTGGTGGAATTTTTGGGGTCACATTAGTATACTATCATATCACCTGCAAATAATGATATTTTATTTGTCTGTTTTCCATAGTAATAGTAGTAATTGTTGTTTTCTCATACACTAACAACAAGATGGCCACTGTACCCTTCTGAAAAGAGGTCAGAAAATTTCCAAGGATAGAAGGCCTCAAGTCAGTAGAGGACAGTTGTTTAGATACTGTTTTCTGACTTTGGTTCACAGTCGCACACCAGGATTGCTAACTGAGTACCAGTGGTGATATTCCTGACAACAGTGAGGGTTTCTGAGTGCCCAGCCAACAGCAATTGGTTGAAAACCAACTACACAAAGTGTCGGTGGTATTTTAGGCAGTGCTCATACATGCTGTATGCATAACTTCCTGGCATGCTTGGTTCTGAACACTATGCAAATTGACCTCACACTATGCAAGCCATCATACCAAGCAGTGCCAATAAGTACTGACTGAAACATCGTGTCTCAGATGGATGGTTGCTGGGATCCAGCTCTGGGGGGGATCTTCTTTCATGTTGTTTCTTCTTTAGGCAGCAGAAGGGGAAGAGCAACAGCAGATGGTAAGACTTTATCATAGGAGATATTTAGGGTTGTGGTTTAATAAAAAACTTGACTTATTTACGTCTAAGTTACTATGCTACTGTAGCTGACCTGCCTTTTTTGTTCCTCTGAGGCCAGAAACTGCTGTCTCTAGCACTTAGCACCTCATCCTAAAACAGCGGGAGATAAGGTGAAGGATTAATTGCTAGAGCCTTTTCCCTTTTGTCCAGATGCCTCTTGCTTATGGGGTTAGGTGGGAGTTTGGAGAAATAAATTTCTATTGAACCAAGAGTAAAGAATAACACTTACAGAAGGAAAAATGTTTACATAGGCAAATACATATAAACTCACATAAGTCATATACAGATTCACAGATTCGCATTTATACATTTCCACTCAAAGCAACTAGACCCGACTTGCATGCATTCTCAAAATTACAGTCTTTTTTTGTTGCTATTCAATATTTTTTTTAATTTTACTTTTTAAAGATATTTTATTTATTTACCTTTCAAATGTTATCCCCCTTTGCCCCGCTCCCATACCCCCCCCCCACCGCCCCTGCTTCTATGAGCATACTTCCATTCCTGCTCACCCACTCCAACCTCAATTCCCTGGCATTACCCTACATTGGGGAAAAAACCTTCACATGACCAAGGGCTTTTTCTCCCATTGATGCTGGACAATGCTGTCTTCTGCCACATATGAGGCTGGAGTCATGGGTCTCTCCATGTGTACTCATTCGTTGGTGGTTTAGTCTCTGGAAGCTCTGGTGGGGTCTGCTTGGTTGTTATTGTTGATTTTTTTATGCAAACTACTTCAGCTCCTTCAATTCTTTCTAACTGCTCCGTTGGGGTTTCAGTGCTCAGTCGAATGGTTAGCTGCAAGCATCCTCATCTCTATCAGTAAAGTTCTGGCAAAGCCTCTCAGGAGACATCCATATCTGGTTCCTGTGAGCAAACACTTCGTGGCATCAACAATAGTGACTTGGTTTGGTGGCTGCATATGGGATGGATCCCCAGGTGGGTGAGTCTCTGAATGGCCTCTTCTTCAGACCCTGTTGCACTCTAAAACACACACACACACACACACACACACACACACGCATGCACACACACACTTGCATACATTCTCAGAATTACATATGTACACACACACACATGCACAAACACACACACACACATAAACTTACATATGCATATGGAGCAAAAGACTAAGTAAGCATGGGTGCAGAAAGAACTCACCTATTCTGGATGAAAAATGAACTCAACTTTTTATTGCATAGAGAAAAAAAAAGGCTTCCATTCTTTTAATGCTAAATGAATTAAGCCCAAGTTTGTAAAAAAAAAAAAACTTTTTTTCTTTTAATAAGTCTAAGCCTGCCTTGTTATTAAGAAAAGACCTTTTGTGTCCCTTGGTAAGGAGAAGCCTGCCTGCTACTTCTGCTCTCTGTAACGTCTTATTTTTTCTTCTTTCCCTCTGCATTTTGTACATTGCTTTATAGGTATTTTATGTTACCTATAGTCTCTAAGTCATTCCACTCTGAGTTCTCCTTCTAATCTTGCTTTGTTCTCCTGTTCTGATGTCACAATATTGCTCTGGAAATGCCTTTTTCTCCCAATGCTGTGCCTATACTTCTAAGTTCTTGAGTTTAGTTCTCCCTAAAATGTATCTAAAAACTTCTCTTCTGCTCAGTTCCTCTCTCAGCTTGGATCTATTCCACTCAGTGTTGACCCTTCCCTTTGTCCTCAGCACTTAAACATCTTTCAGAATACATGACGACATTTTAAAAGTTCATCACAATTTCACACAAAAAATAATATCATAAATTGAAGTAAAAGTTTACAACAGAGAATGTGTACATGCATAGCTACTAGGAGTGTATTAGGATATTACATGCATATCTATGTGGCTAAACATTCATCACCTGTCATAGCCCCACAATTTCACTGAAGTTTTAAAGCCACAACTAAGTTAATAGTGAAGTTTTGTATAGATAAACCCAGTCAGTACTTTATTTTCTGTCCTATCACCTATAATAAATTGTTTGTTGCCTTTTTAGGACCGTTGGTTAATTGTTTTACAACCTCTTAGAATGTTCTGTGAGTAGGAGAAAGTCTGGTTACCATCTAAGAGCAACTAACTTGTGACACTTGGGAGACTGGTAGAGTTCTCATTGCAGCTTTGACATCAGAAAATGACCTATTAGCAGTCCTACTATAAAAGAGCGTAATAATCACTGATACAATTTCAAGAATTGATATATGATTATCATTAAGACTTAATAAGTCATCTATTTTTCTATATAGCATCAGTACAAGACAATACGTCTTCATAGATATTCAGAGATCTGCTCCAAAGAGGTGGGCTATTCCTTAATAATTGTTATGTGTTTAATAATAACAGGAAAAGCATATTACTAGCAGGAATCTTTCCTAAAATGAATTCCCTACAGCTTTGTTTTACAATGGCAAATCTGTTGCAGATTGTATAATAATATGAAGCAGGCCATCTCAGGAGGATCACCTTGAGTTATGAGCTTGTCCTGTTATGGCACCTGACAGAAGGTGAGCATGTGTTATGAACTGCAAGGATTTTATTGTATAGAGGAAGTTTTCTGCTTTTGTAGAAATATGAAATGGCTTAATTACACAAAATAGATATCTAACAACATCCTATCAGCATTCTTCAGTGTATAAGTATCAAAGTAGTTATCTATATTATCACACAATATTTGAATTTTAAGAAATACTATTTTAATTCTTGTTTGAACTTTAGATACATACATACACACGCACACACACACACACACACACACATATACACAGAGGGAGTATAGGGAAAGAAAGACAGACAGACAGACAGACACACAGACAAACAAGGACAAAGACACTAAAGATAATCAGTAAATGGACATTGGCATGTAGTCAGGTAAGAATTTTCAACAATTCAAGAAATGTTCATAAACTCACTTCTGCCATGTTGTTTATGAACTTATGTGAAGCACTATTCTCAGCATAATTACTGCAAAATAAAATTTAGATGAATTCTGAAAAACATCACAGATGTTCTACAACTTGCAGTTTCAAACATCTGTTCAAATTATAATACTTTATGGAAAACAAATGAGCATATACTTCTCATTGGTATGCAAATTATCTTCCTTATTTAATAAATAATACTATGCATATGTTACAGAATTATTTTAAAATAGGTTTCTGTTTTATTATCAGTAAATATTTTGCTCATTCATACTACTGTAATTAGGAAATGTATAAATTTTATACTACTATACTGAGGACATATATAAATTTTGCAAGCAAAGGAAATGATGAGGTGAAAATATATATTATAAATTATATATATATATATATATATATATATATATATTACATTGCCTGTTAAAGCCAAAACTATTTACTAACTGGCTGTACTCAGAAAAACTTCAAAACGTCAAATCCTAAGACAAAATTAACTATAGAAACCTCCAACCATGAAGGAAAAGCAGAAAACACTCCTTAGCCACACAACATGACCTTCATCTATCATTCCTTCTGTCACGTAAGGTAGACTAGGAGCAGGGAGATAAAAAAGGTTTTTATATATTTCTTTCTCCATGAGAGGCAACCACATGGCTCTTAGCAATCCAAAACAATACCTCAGAGTTTCCTAAGTCACAGTTTCTGCAATCTCCACGGTTTGTCAGTTTTGACTCTGTAGAAATGTTGTAGAACTCTTAGTAAGTGCGGATTCCTAAAAAATAAATGATAGGGAGTGCGAACACATGGTCAATTGTGCTACACATGGGAATCTACACGTTTTACTCCCTGCTGAGCCACCTGCTGCAACTACATCGCAAAGAGTAAATTTTAATGAAAGCAATATTTGGATTTAGGAAGGCTTAGGGGCTTCAGAAATGGCTCAGCTGTTGGAAGTGCATCAGCAACTAGTGTGCTTGCACAGGACCTGAGCTGAATTTCTGGCACCCAATAGTAAGCATTTCCCAGTCTCCTGTACTCCATCTCCAGGAATCTCATGCCGGCCCTCCCCAGACACCTGCAATCCCAAGTATATAAAGCAGATATACACATGCAATAAATCCAGATAAAAGGCTTGCCTGCTTTTCAAAAAGGACCTTTAAGTACAAACTTTGGGGATATGTAGACTCAGCCTAATTCCCTTGCATTGAGATACAGTAGTCATATTGGCTTAATATTTTAATAATGTTCTTATTACAATGAAGAAGTACCTAAGTCAGTCAAACGTGCACAGCAAAAGGGAATATTTTGAATGTGATTTTAGACACCACTGGGGTTCCTTTGGCCTCCTGGCTGCAGTATTTGTTTCCTCTCTCACCTTTGTTCTCACTCTCTTATTGTTCAGAGTCATGACTACTCTGTATTCTCTCATATGTGTCTACCTAAGTTCACTGGAGAGTGAGGACTCCAACACCTTGCCTCTCAGCTCCCAGTCACACCCCTCACAGCAAGAATCAGGAGGAGAATGTTATGAAAGTGATGTTTCCCTATGGCCATCATGCAAAAAAAAATTTGTGCGTGTAAGCACAGTACTTCAGGGCTGCATGAGGACTCAGTCCCACTTTAGGCCCTTTCTTTGAACACAAAGCTGCAAAAAACAAAATCATGCAGTTCCTAATTCCAACATATTTGGTGTAGACCCTCAACAGGTGCTCACTCTTACGGCTCTAACTCCCATGTTCTTGGTTGTGTTTCTCTGTGCAATGTTGGCAGATCACAAAACCCAGCCAGTGTAAGGCTTCAAAAATTATCAAATGAGTTTGCCAAAAGGCCATCGTTTTCTCCCAGCACATCTGTAGGATGCCTGATTAGCTATGTGACCCTGTTACAAATCTGCTTATGGGATGACTAGATGAAGTAGTTTTCTAAGTTATGGGTAGAAAATAAATGTTAATAGCAGCACCAAAACCATTTCTTGTTGCTGTTTACTTCTCAGTCAAGAGTTTTAGTGAATAGCTTTAGAAAATCAGGGGCTTCTCAACAGACTACCATGCAAAAAGAGGGTAGTATGAGGCTACCCAGAATCTGACAGCTAGGATTTTGACCAGAGTCCTCAACCACTTTCTGCAAGTTACATTCAGCCACTGTCATACCACTTGATGATGCGTGGCAGTATGTGGAGACTCCCCACACTATTTCTTAAACTCCCAACAGATCTAGTCTGAACACTGTTCTAATATGACACTCAGGTCAAGAGGGCGAAGGGCTTCTTTTCTAGTTTACTACTTTACCAAAGTGTAATCTCCCATAGGGTTTGAACTCCCCAGGTTGCTGGGGTTCTGGCTGTTCTGCCCAAGGCTAAAAAGGGAGTAAAGAATACTGAAGCTGTGTGAGGTCCTGGGGAATCACTTCCTGCTGGGGCTTCCTTTAACATTCTACCAACAGGGAGTGCCTACTTTACTGCAATTAAAGCTTTTTAAAAAAATGAAAAACTCTAACTAAAGAGCAAATACTCCATCAGAGGCAGTCCCTTGTGACAGCACACACACACACACACACACACACACACACACACACACACGCACACACCCACCCAAACCTGTGCTCATTATAATCCTTTCATGATTATCTTAATGATTTCAGCTAGAATGTTCAGTTCACCTTGAAAAGAGAAATGAACAACAGCATAAACCAATAAAATATGCTAAGACGTGCTGGTAAAATCACCAGCACTTTATACAATGCTTTCACTCAACCAATTTAAGTAAAATAAATAGGAAAAAAAGATCATTACAAAGCCAGTCTTTCCCCTTGGGGGATCAAAGCCAGTTTTGACCAGTGGTTCCCCCCCCCCCGTGTACATACACTTTATATGATCACATGCTTCTCCAGAAAACCAGGGTATCTGACCTCCTGAGACTGGGCTCTGTGTCTGTGCTCTGTGTGTCAGGAAGACAAGTGCAAGTGTTAGACCCAAAGGTTCATTCCAGTTTGCTTGAAGAAACTGTCACTTTTCACATCCACAACATAAGCATCCCACATGCTGGCGCACAGTGCAGTGTGCTCAATCACCCTAGCACATTTTAATTCTTGGACTGCCCTCCCAAGGAACTCACATCATCACTGATGCATTGCTACAGAAAACGTGTCCGCAGCTGGCAGCTGCTTTACAAGAGGAGCTGGTATCTCTGATTTCACTTTCTTGTATGGAACTGCACAATCAGCATAATTCCTGGGGTGGGGGCAATAAAAAAAAAACCTAATTACTGTGACTGGAAGGGTGTGTTAATCAAGTCTTTGCTTTATTGTACGCAAAGTCAGCTACTGCCCTGAGTGTGTGTCCTGCCTCTCTCTCTCTCTCTCTCTCTCTCTCTCTCTCTCTCTCTCTCTCTCTCTCTCTCTCTCTCTGTCTCTCTTCCCCTCTGTTTCTGTCTCTCTCTGTTTATCTCTGTCTCTGTTTCTCTGTTTCTGTCTCTCTCTGTCTCACTCTCTCTGCCTCTCTCTGTCTGTTTCTCTATGACTCTGTTCCCTTTCTGTTTCTCTGTGTCTCTCTCTGTCTCTTATGTTTCCTTTCTGAAACAACCAGAGATGCATGCAGAAGCTTCCCTCCACTGTGGCTCCCTTCAATCCTGAGACTGATAGAAAAGGATGTACTCAGACTCCGAGTTCTTGGAGATATCAGATGTCAATTTGTAAAGTTCTTCAATAGCTTGTGCATCTATTTATCTACAATATCCTCAAATAACAACCAAAAATCGTGACTCTTAACTATTATAATATAATGAATGGCCTCGATTGGGACCAGTTCCACAGTGAACCACAACAAAAACAGGTTATACACTCTGTCAGGGTTGGCTGGTTCTCCTGAAGTGTTAAACAGATGGTGATCTAAGGGAAACAACACCCGGTAAGAAAACTTTGTGTATTGATGAAGCTAATCCATATAATTAAATCTCCTCAGGGTAGAGCCAAAATCATGTGTAGTTTCTTAACTTTCATCATTGACTAATCCAAGATAGTGCTATTGGTTGGGAACTGTTCTGGACCAATCTCTTTCTCTAATGCTGAGGCATTGGTGCCCATGGTACAGATGGAGGTGAATTTGGAGACCGTCTTTAGTATGTCCATCTGCCCCGGGCCATCTTCCAGAGAGTTAAGGCAGGCAGGGGTTGCAGGGAGCCAGGCTGCTGCTTGCTCTTCAGCCCATGTCCTCACACGAAGCTGCTGCGGACCCAGGCTTCAGATTTTATATTTTGAATTTTGTATTTTATTATAGATTATATATTAATTACATGTTACATATCACATATAACATGCCACATATTTATTAAAGTTATAAATTATATATTATATGCTATATATTATATTTTACTTAGTACATATTATATCTATCATATCTATCATATATCATGTTTCATATATCATTTATCATGCATTATTTATTACATATTATATATTATATATGTGACATATATATGTATATATATATATATGGGGTGTCAAATATTATATAAAGTTGCAAATGAAGTTAGATGAGGTAACAGTTATTGTATACATTAACAAATGAAAAAGATATGTTACACATCATCTGTATGCATTTTAATAATTAACTATTCAATCCACTTCCATCCTCATCAGTAGCAGCTGGGACTACTACAAGGGACTTTTAAGGGCTAACCTGATGCCATTACCTCAACTGTTCAGGGACATTACACCCCCTGCCAGGATTTCAGCATCTCCCTCCTATGTCACTCTCACACCTCTATTTAATTCTTCCCCATCTGCCCATGATCATGATGACTTGGGAGCATCCAGAATATACAGACCATGAAAGGTTGACTGGAGGAAGAGAACTCTCTGTAAAGCTACCAAGAAATGGTCATCCATGCTGGAGTGAGATTTGTCATTGCTGTGTCTCTTTGGGGTCACATCCTTCTGCAAGTACCCCTTCACTTATATTCTATAAGGTAGCCTAATAAAATCATTGTTAGACCACATAGGACTTCGGTGAAATCATCCCTTGGATACAATCGTTGGCTCTTTCTGTGGTCAATAGATATCTGTACTGTTGTCCTTGGAAAAGTTTACATAACTACCACCCTCTGACTCTCTACCCAGGACTATCTTCAGGTATGCTACTGTTATCATCTGCCACTGTCTCCAATTAAAAAAAAGCATTGCTACCCTGAATTTACTGATTATAATAGAAGAGCGCATTGTACATATCTTACCAAGGGTGAAAGAATAAATATTCTTGTGGAAGCAGCCAGAGCTCAATTACAGGTAGATTTATTTAAAGGGCTTCCCAAATGTTGGAGTGTTATATTCAGTTTCATATAATTTGATTCAATGCTTTATTTATTTCAAATTAGTTTTTAAAACAAGCACACTGTGTATGTATAAAAAGTAATAGTAAGAACAGAGGCAGTGAAAAATTAATAGATCAAAGAATGTTTCTTTATCTGAAAAACAACAGATATTTGAAGTGCAAATATGGTTTAGTATGTATTTAAAATCTTCTTTCTCTGTGTTTACATGATACCATTCTGGAGCATTTTCATGGATTCAGCTTGAGATTTAATAATAAAGAAAAAGAGACATCTATATAATTTAAAGCCTGTGGCCTTTTGTTTGGAGTCTCTGAGTTAGCATCTAGCTGGATTTCTCCAATTCATCTCTCCAGGTAGCTCTCAATGCCTGCTTCCAGCTCTGCCCTGACTTTCTTCTTGTTCCTTCTCCTCTTTTGATCTGTTTTGCCTGACCAAATTCAGCTACCAGCTCTTTTTTATTATTTTTTGACTATTTTTTAATTTACATTTTAAATGTTACCCTATCCCATCCCCCATCCCCCTCTTCTATGAGGGTGTTTCTCCATCCAACCATCCACGGGTTCCCACTTCCCTACCTTGACATTCCCCTACACTGAAGGTTCTAACCTTGGCAGGACCAAGGGCTTCTCCTCCCATTGTTGCCGAACAAGGTCATCCTGTGTTACATATGCAGCTGGATACTTGGGTCTGTCCATGTGTAATTTTGGATAGTGGTTTTGCCCCTAGGAGTTCTGGTTGGTTGGTATTGTTGTTCTTATGGGGCCGCAAACCCCTTTAGCTCCTTTAATCCTTGCTCCTTCAGTCCTTTCTCCAACTCTTCCAATGAGGACCCTGCTGGCTGCGAGCATTCACCTCTGCATTTTTCATGCTCTGAAAGAGCCTCTCAGGAGACAGCCATAGCTGTTTAGTACCTAAAATGGCACAGTCCCGTTTAGACCAATCAGCAGCAAGCATAATACCTGACCCTCCTCTTCAGCTTGCCCTTTGGCTAGAATGAAGGCTATGTGACCTCTCTCATGGAAGCTTGCTTTTTAACATGACAATCTCAGAGAATCATCTTTTGGAGAGGTAGGGAAAAGAAGCATTTACATATAGAAATCTGGTGATGGACTATTGAGAGGATAATACCAAATAATTTTTTATATTTTATGTTAAGCTTTATTATAAAAAATGTTTCAAATGTAATTTGTAATGAAATAATCTAGAAACTTGTCACTTACTTCCTAGACTTACTGAGAATGTCAGATTATTTCTTACAGTTTGACTGTATCATATCTGTTTATTGGTATGAATGCTTAACCACTGCCATCCACCGACAGGCCCTAAAAGACGTTCCATGGGCTTTCTCAACACATTGTGGTCCTTTGCATGTTTTCACCTCATTGAAGGTTTGGGTACCTTTGCTCTTCAATAATATTGCCATGCCATAGTCTTTTCTCATTGGCTTGTTACCTGACCTTAGGATGCAGAGAATCTCAGCCTCATGAGACATATTTGGTGGGTTTTCCTGGTATTCAAGCAGTGTATGACTTGTCATTAATTGTTAAACTATTTCATCAATAGAGCCATCTGTATAACCCTGTGGTTTTTCTCTATCTAAAGAAACTATTTAACAACTCAGTAACCATCATGTTTGCTCTTCTTTGACAGTCTAGTGTCTCTTGATTTAGTAGGTTACACATTCTAGGAAATCACCTATGTCTCTATTGCTAACAAATTACTTAATTTGTTGGCATGGGATTCTTCATAGAAGTTTCTTAGGGTGCTTCAGAGCTGTTGTATTAATTGTAATGCTTTGTTTGTAATTACCATTTTATTTGTTGAGTTTGTTTTGCGGCGTGTGTTAATTTAATAGCTTGTGGTTTGTTTAATTATCTTTTCAATAGCCAACTCTTTGTCTCATCATCCTTTCTCATTTTCCTTTTGTTTTTAATTTCATTGATTCTGCTCTAGCTTGTATTCATTTTTCTGCTATCTTTAAAAAGGAGGGGGGATATTCATAGGAGGGGATATGGAAGCAAAGTTTAGAGCAGTGACTTAAGGAATGGCCATTCAGAGCTTGACACACACATGTAGCATATATATATATATATATATATATATATATATATATATATATATATATATATATATACCCACCAAAACTAGATAAGGTTGATGAAGCTAAAAAATGCATGTGGAAAGGGACTGGATATAGATCTCTCCTGAGAGACACATCCAGAACATGTCCAATATAGAGGTCAGTGCTAGCAGCAAACCACCGAATTGAGAACAGGACCCACTTGGGAGTTAGAGGAAGTATTGAAAGAGTTGAAGGAGCTTGCAACCCCATAAAAACAACAATACCAACCAACCAGAGCTTCCAGGGACTAAACCACTACTGAAAGACTATACATGAACTGACCCAGGGCTCCAACTGCATATGTAGCAGAGAATAGGCTTGTTGGGGTACCAGTGGAAGGGAAAGCCCTTGGTCTTGCCAAGGTTGGACCCCCAGTGCAGTGCAGGGGAATATGGGGGAGGGAAAGAAGGAGGATATATAGGGGTACTACCTGTTTAGGGGAGGGGCAGGGGAGGGAATGGGGACTTATGGACAGGAAACCGGGAAGGGGAAAAACCTTTGAAATGTAAGTAAAGAAATATATAAAAAAACATTTTTAAAAAAAGTAACTTTCCCTCTATTTTCTAGTTCTTTGCATTCTGAAATAACGTTGCTTAGCTTGTGACTTTTTTCCTTTGTTTTATTGTCCATATTTATTGGCCTGAATTTTATTATTAGAACCAGTTTCTTCTACATATTAGAAGTTAGAATAACATATACTACATACATATATATATACATATATATAATACACACATACATCTATAATTTCTTCTTTGAAGCCTTGTTGAATAATAGTGTTCTGTTTAATTTTGTTTTTATTCCTCCAGTGATTAATTAATTCTCAAATATTATACTATTTTTGCTGAAAAAGACACATTACTTGAGTATAATCTTGAATTCACTGACACTTTGTACTCCAGTGTTCCATAAGTCTTGAGAAGAACTTGTCTCCAGTGGTTACTGCACTCAATGCTTTTATCCGCTTGCAGGGGCCTACAAGCTTGTGGTGTTCTGCAATCTCCTTGATGATTTTCAGTGTAGACACTCCTCGATCCCTACAATCAAATAGCTTTGCCTTATTTTAAAACTCTCTCATGATTATCATTTTTGCTTTCCAGGGGACAAATATGACTGACCCTGCCAGAGAACTCTCTTTTGTTTGCTCCTAATTAGCACAGACCCATTTTTCCTCTATGTTTTGAAATTTAAAGAAATTGTTATGAAGAATGAATTTGACATATGGCTTTTCTACTCTAGTCAAAAATGAAAGGGGTATACGGACACGGATCACAGTCCTCTCTTAAGTAAGCTCTACCCTTTTGAAGGTGTGGATAGACATAGGAAGAAGATATGAATAAAAGGGAGAAGATGCTGAAACCTGTTCATTCTTCTTAAGGAGTGCATTCTACTTACCCAGTATTTGAAGCTCTGTAGTTCAGTAGACGTATAATGTCCATACTGCACGCTACTCATAAACAGAAAATCTCAGAGCTAGAAAATACAGGCACTACTTTTAAGTTAAAAAGTGCTGTGTTCAGTCAGGAACCCACTTGTCTCATCCATAAAGCAAGAATATGAGTTGGATAAAATTCTCAAATTCTCGTACCTAGAATTTAATGATCCTATCATCTTGCATAAAGTCGTATTTTTTTTTAATTTTACAAAATGAAAAGGATTGTTCTGGTGTCTTCCTTCAATGATGGTGAAAATATGCTCCTCAATGATATTGAGAGCTATTGAAATGCAAAGTAGTTGCAGGTAGGTTTATATAATGTTTAATACTCTCTGTTACCTTTTATAAAACTACCACAATATCTGAGCATTGGTTGTATTGCCTAGTGTACATATATGTGTTATTAAAAAAAAGAACAAAGTCTCTAAATATGTGTTTCCTAGAACAGCTGTAAAGTATTTGTTTATTTCTCTGGGCAAAAGTACTGAGAAAAATAGAAATTAAATCCCACTGCTAATTTAAAATATTCATTTGTTGTAAATTTTCTCTTTTTTCCTAATCTTCCACTGAATCCTTTGGGCATTTCTAATCCTAGGTTCAAATTACCCCACTGCCAATAGCCTGACTTTGTGTTAAATCTCACAGATCTCCTTTTGTACTTATATCTCTCTGCAACAATTGCTTAATGCCATCAATGACCCTAAGCTCCTCTGACTAGAGCAATAAGACAAACAGGCTCAAAAAAATCAGGTAAATCCTGAATTTCAGAAGTTAAACTGCTTATTGATATGTTCAGTTGTTTTGGCCTAACAATGTTGTTTTACAGTTGTGTGTGTTTATGTTTGTTTGTGTTCTAGTTGCACTGGCAGATCACGTGTTATAATATTTTTATAGCGTTTGTGGATCAAAGCTCCTTTTAGAAAATAATCTTTAAGTTAAGTGATACTTTGCTTTATATGATGTAAAAAACAAAGAAACATGTAGAAGCTCCTTTGGTCTAATGTGATTCCTCTCCATCTGATCATTTTCAGAGCTCTGGGCATAGTTCACTTTTCTGTTACATTAAAAAGTCATCAAACAACAAGAACATAATTGTTAGTTCATACATTGCTTAATCCTTTGTGGAGCTTTAAGGAACACAGAGAGATCTTGTTCAGTGGTGTATATCTAGCAGCAGGGGCAGTCTACAAGATGAATTAGATTCTACATTTATTAATAAAAATAAAGAGAAAAGAAAGAAAGAAAAAGAAGCTTATGCTTATCTCATGGTTATGATTGTGTTTCATATTCAATTTACAGTTTATGTTGAATCTATGTATGCAAATAAATAAATAAATAACAGTAATCGATAGGACATTATCTGCTCCTGTTATGAGTGTCCCATATATGGTAGCAATATAACTATAGAGCTGTTGCAGAGTTTACACATGGAAGAGAAATAAAACTATACATGTTTTCCTGTAAAACAACTAAAATATTGATTTATCAGGATGTTGAATTTTAGAAATCATAATATCCAGGAAATGTTCAAGTTACTGCCACTTTTTATCAGTACTAGTGTCAAGCTGCCATAGGTAACAAACATTCCTGGGTAAAAAGAAAATGAGCTGTATAAAGAACGGCTTTTCTTTTTACACTGTCTTCAAAGTACATACTTCTATGGTGATTATGGAAATATTCTTTCAAACATGTATCTTTGTATGTCCACAGCTTGACTTGGGTCCAACTTTTCTGTATGCTTGGGTCAGCAGCAAAGTAATTTGTCCATTTGCATGAGATAAATTCTGGAAAATGGTGCTGCATAGAAATCAGTCATTATTACTCAATAATATCAATAATGATGGTAGCTCAGAGCCAGAGAGGTGTGAAGAAATGCTTTGTTGACATCACTGGGTCAGTGCATTTCTGTATGCGAGTTTAATTTTAATGTATTAGTAAGACTCAAATATAAATAAACAGAGATGGGCCTCAGTCACAACAACAAAATATGTAAGACAGAAAGTTAATAAACATGGTGTTCTGAATGATTGTCAAGGAGTTTTCTAGCACTAGCTGACAACCATAATTTGAGGTTCTTTTGAGGCTCAGAATACAGAAGGATGGATATTTACCAGCCTTTAGCATGAATGTTCAGTTTCAAATTACTAGGTACATACTCTTTGGTATGGGAAATATCACAGAGTAAGAAATACACAGAGTAAGAAATGTTACTGATTCTGACTCACAAGCATATGACCCAAGTATTGAAGTCATAAGTCTGAAACACTTAAAATCACATTCCACATTTCATTTGGTTAGGGTAGTATATGTCTAAAGTCATAGCTACTAATGATGCTGACACACAAAGATGGATTGTGCCAAAGGTCTTGAGGCCAGAATCGAAAGCATAGATAGTGTCTGAAAACAAAATAAAGAATAACATTTGAAAGGAAACTATGAACACCAATTTCATTGTGATCTATATCGAGGTTTGCATCTCAGAATAAAGATGGTTTGCTACACCTTCTGAGAGAGCTCATGGCTGGTGGTCATAAGTTGTTAAGTGCCACACAAGTTTATTCTGATTTCAATATAATTGTCTTGTCCAAAATCATGTTCCTAATCACAGGGTCCTTGTATCCAATTATTGATGGATGAGGAAAGGAAATAATTGCACTTCTTAATTCAGTATTTGGAAAAAATGCATGATTGGTGAACTGTTGAGACTTCCCACTGAATTCTTCTAAAGTATACTGTATGTCTGCTTTTCCCAAAAGGAACACTATTTGTTCTGGTTTCTTTTTAATTCTTTCTCTAAATGTTATTTCTGAAAATATTTTGGTCTATATTTCACTGAACAATATTTGCTTTTAGAGTGTATTTGCCAATCATTTTACTAAAGCAGATTTTTATAGGACTTAGCTCATGATAGGGAAATTTAAAACATCAAACCTAGAGAAAAATGGGGCTCTACCATAGTCTAACTGGGATGAAGAGGTCATTAATACACTATCTTTATGAATTAACATTGACTTTGAGGTACATCTTAACATGCCATTGTTACTGTATGGAAACATATAGGTTCATAAAAATCTTCAAATAATCCACTGGACTGAACAGATATCTACATATTTCAGTCTGATGTTTTCTCCTATAAACTTCGGAAAAACTAAAGTCATTGTTGAGCCTGACTCATGGAAGCATGCCATATGAACATTTTTTTTGTTAGTTCTCTTTTGGTGTATTCAACTGCTCCTGTAGTTTATTTTATGTGATTTGTAATTGATTTATTTAAAATGTGTTGAAACAGTGCCTAGGCTTTTGAAGGTAATAATATCTCATCATTATTGGTTTCTTTGGAAACAGATCATTGTTTGCTAAAGGATTGGGATCAATATCAAACCCCCCTCAAATTTTTCACATGATTTTCTTTTAATAGCTTATTTATTTTCCCTAAACAAGACAGCTATCATTTACCAGACACGTCTGTTCTTGCCTATGAAGATCTGTTATTATACAAAATTGTAAGTGGTAAATTTAACTCATAAACATAAACTACAAACATAAATGAAAATCATTGAGTATACCTTCTAGTGACAGAGCATCAAAGAAAATATGAACTTGAGTCACATCTTGTCACTGACTGGATGCCATGGGTTGCTGTCATGGGCCTTGTTTTAACTCTGGCTCATAGACCTTATTCTGCCAGACTTCCTAGAACAACTTGCTAGCAAATTTTGTTGTGAGGATTATTCATCTTTAAATATTGTTTAATTATTTGTAGAAAAATGTTGCATTAGTTGTCCATGGTGCTGAAACATTTTCAACTTTTAGATTTTATTAGGCAGCAAATTAAGTATGTCCATCTACTGAGTTTCTTCTATATGTGACTTAACTGAATCACTCTGTGTAATCTTCTTAAGGCTCTTCAGAGTTAACAATTCACCTTTCACAGATGAAGTCCAAAGGTAAAGAGAGGAAGCAGACAATTTATTCAAGATAAAGCCTTTCTATAATTTTGAGCCAAAGTTTGAAAACAGTCAACCATAAGCAGTATGGTGTACACAACAGATATATACCAGCATTAAGCCACAAATTTATCCAAATGTACAGGTGCTTTATTATCACTGTGTTCATCTTCACAAACCTGAATCTTACATGGGTGCTTAAGCCACCTTGGTCTATGAAGTTTGTAGAAATTGTTTTCTCTGATCACATAGGAATTATAACATTAACAAATTTTGATTCACCTTTTATTATTGAAATATGTATGCTGGACTCATGTCAGACTGCTTTCTTATAAACAATAACTGCAGAGCCATGCATTTTATTCATTTATTTAAGAAATTCCAATAGCTTTACAAATGTTTTATAAATAGAGGATCTCTCCATGCCTTAATAATGCAATCTATGTCTCAAGAACATAGCAGAGAGTTGAAGCTCATCAGTTCAGCTGACATACTCAGTACCACAAATAACAATAAGAAAAAGGAGACAAAACATTTGATAAATCTCAGCTCTTTTCTACACCATTGGTGTATGTATAAATGGAAGAACTCAGAAGGGACAGTCAAAAGGAATGAGGAAAGGAAGACAGATTGGAAAGGTGCTAGGGGAAGCACTGTTGTGCAGCACACCTGGAGCTAAAGCCTCAGCAGGTACGCTCTTTTGCCTGTTGTCCTTGTAAAATCCTCCCCATTTGAGGAAGAAAACACAGCTTTTGTGTCCACACAGGAAACTATCTCTGAGCAGTTGCTGTGCCATGGACCAGGTAGTAACTTGGGTAAAGCAGCTTTCTTCTCACAGACAATTCTCTTTGAAGGGAACATGGGTGACACATGTGCAATTGATATTTTCAGCAGAGATGGAGAAAATGCAGTCTTTGAAGAGGAATTCAGAGAAAAGCACCTAAGGGTCTTTTGCACCTAGGAATTCAGTAGGCATAACTGTATCTGATAGTTTACTTGCAGACACATTCTTTCTTCATTAATTCACTCTCTCTAATGTCAGAAGTCAACTCTCATTGCTTTCAGTTATATATTTGCTCAAGATTATACAAGTGTCATCATAGGAACTAAATCATAATTACACACTCTTTATACTTTAATATATTTAATAAATTTACATTTAAGGATATTCCTCTAAAATTTCGTATCTCCAAGATGAGCAGGTTCAATTAAATTGAGACAGAAATGTGTTAAATGATTTCTGGTGTATAGAATTGAGCCTTCAGGGATGTTTCATTTTCATATCTATTTCCTCACAAGAAATTGCTTATATCACACCTCTCACTTGAAAAGTATGAACACTGTCAATCAATGTAAATAAGGCTATAAAGTATTTTTAATCCCAGTAATAGTCACTTGCTTAAAGTATGAGAAGTCCTGCATTACATTCTCAGCATTGCACATAAATAAGTAAATTGAGTTGCAACAGGAAAAGCTTTGAACTTTTTTCCTGGTGCCTGGCACTCAGGATCCCTTCACTTTTGAGAAGAGAAGAGAAAGGAAGGGGAATCACATGTAGAAACTAAAATCTTTCTTCTCTACCATACAGAGAATCTAATTGTTGGTTCTGAACAACCCTAGTTCTTACTGAAGTGTAAGAGCTATTAAAAGGCTTGGCCTGGTAGTAAGTAGGTGTTATGGAGTTCCTGTGAAGGACCCTAAAGGCTTTCTCCAGCTTTATGCCCACCACTTCAGGTCAAGATTAGGCCAAGTATCAGCTTCCGACCTCGGGTCAAGCTTAGGCCAAGTTCCATTCTCCATCCACAGTTCTCAGGTGGAGCAGAGGCATTCTTGTAAAACTGCAGAATGTACTGACTGATAGTCACCCGACCCTCTGGCCCCAGATAGAGTTCAAATGCATATGCTTTCTAGACAATAGATTCAAAGGTCAATATGTTTATCCAGTAAGTTTTAACTATAACCTGCTAATGTAACCTGTACCCCTAAAAAGTATAAAAACTGCTTGTTATAACCATTGGGAGTCACCTTCTAGTCACACACCATGAGAGGCTAATTGTAGGTCGACCATGACGTGCCAGAAAATAAATTTAGTTAGTAAACTCTTTAGTTTGCATTGAACTCTGTTCTCGTGTCTCACTTGGGGGGTCTCCCAGTAGTTAAGACTCACTTTGATCCTTATAATTCTAGATAACTCCATCAAGCTTCATTGTGACCTTAAGAAACTTCTTTCCTTGATGAAAATATTTTGATATCTGTACTTAAAGGTGGACAATATTCTCTAAATGGAAACTGAGACTGGAGAAAGGAGTGTACTAATTAGGGAACTTTACCGTTGTCTTTTGGTTGAACTCAGCCCACATTAAAACTAGCAAAGGCAGAAAATAATAACAGCTTCATGGTTCTAACATTGTGTTAAGATGCTCTCTTACGAATCCCTGCATTCTTTACACTGCCTAAATGATGTTTTTCCACATAGTTCTCAATTAGACAGACAGGCATCTGACGGCACAATTAGAATAGTGGAGGCTTATACCCATCATTCTGTACCAGCTTACTGGAGTCAAGGATAACCTTGGATATCACCTACACCCTTGTGGTTAAGTTTTATATCTACTATAATTGTGGTTCTCAGTTTTATTTGCTACATACTTGGAGGACTTCAGTATGCTGTGAGAGCAGGTTTTATTATCCAATTATACTTTTGTGCAATTGTACCAAAAAAAGTTGTGTAATCCATTTCTTTCAAAGAGGTACATTCTCTATTTGAATCTGATTGATATTTCCAGTGAATGGCTGAGATCCCAGCATAAATCTGTACAGTTGTTTAGTAAGCAGTCTTATTTACTAGAAAGCATGTAAGCAGAGTACAGTGGATGTGAGCTTGAGAAATATTATTAAACAGAAGGAAAAGAGACTTAAACTAAATAGATACTTAAATGTTACTTGGATTTTATGGTGCTTTTCATAATTGCGAGCTGAGATACGGAAGTACAATAGAGGAATACATGCCTCAGATATTTCCAATGAGACAGTGCTCACATGCAAGATAAATGTTTACATCCATAGCTTCAAAACAGAAAGTAAGAAAGTGTGGAGAGAAGTATAGAAACTATGAGAAATACGTTTTAAGATTGGCTGAAAGTGAGTATCCACATTATTCTTCACATATAGATATACCACATTCTATAGCTTCTGGAAAGAAAATATGACAGTGTTAATGCCCATCACTTTGGAATGGCACAAAATCCATAAAAAATGATAAAATGGAAGTTAACATATGGTCTGGAAGGGCAAACAGCCTAATGGGATATCTGGGATTGCTTTGGGTGTTGACTTTTATTCATGGTTTCTTAGAATTTATAGTAGGCTCTGCGTAAGCTTATATTGTGAGCAACATAGTACACAGGCTGGTCAGCCAGGCTTGAGGGACATGTTTGCTTTTGAGCAATCACATTAATTCACCTGTCTTCTTGCCACATACTAGTGATGTTGTAGTGTTTCTACAAAGAGGAAAGTGAGTGTGTTCTTACACTCCCAGCCAGAACAGAAAGTCAAGAAACAAAGACCAGATGTAGACCAAGAATGACCATGATCTCAACTAGAAATCTAGATATACTATGCTCTCGTCCACGTTGTTCAATCTACAAGTGTTGTGAAACATCAAGCATTGATTAATAGTTCAGTCATTTCTGATTCATGAAGTGCATTTGAACAACAAGTATTTGGTAATTTTTTCTCAGCATTGTTGACCTTACATGTATTTGGATATGAAATGGTGACTTTGGGTTCTGCATGACGTGATGAGAACATTTTGCTGTTTGATGAGATATCAATTTGTCTGTGTGAAGGAGGGTCATCATATATTGTCCTGTGACTCTCTAGAAGCAACATCCATGTTAAAAGTTAAACTTCCGGGTTTTTCGGGTGGGGCAGGGTAAGGAATGACTGGTAGGTGAGAAAAGGAAATGTCTGTGAAAATGAATAAAGGGCATCTAGTGCTACTCAGCAGTGTTCCTACATCATTGCCTCTTCATTACTGTGTCTCATCTTCAAGAGTTCTAGAAGTCTACACCGTTATAACATGAAAACGTTCAGAGACCAGGAAATACTATTTGGATATCTTTCACTGAAAATGAAACATAAATTTGGGAAAGTATAAAAGGTGGTTTGTAACTTGCTATTATACTTCCAGTATTTGAGACATGATATGCTTGGATAGCATAAAACTACACACAAAGAGAAATGATCATAGATAGTGAATTGATTATTGTATTTAAATAATGCTAATTTTTCTATCAAGTGGACAGGTTGAATGAAACAAATTAATTTGCTTCTTGAAAAAGTAATAATGAGAAAAAATAAGAGAAAATGAGATTAACCACATTAAAAAATAAACCATCTCAGATCAGCTCCCTTTCAGTCAACTGTTGATTTATACTGGTAGTTGAAATGAGCACAAATGCAGGTGCAAATACTGTTTCCTGTTAGCTGTGCAATTCTGGGCAAACCTCTGGATTCCTGAGCTAAGATTTTATATGTACCCACTGGAGAAAAAAAAATCCCTGCCTCTAATTATCCTCGAGGAGATTCAATGAATTCTCTTTAAGAATTCACTGAGCAAATATTGAAACAATGTGTAGAATTTAGGACTTCCTGCCGAAGGGCATCCCTTGGTTAACAAATAGACCACCCTCTGTCAGGCTGGGCTGCTTCTTTACCTCATAGCTGGGCTACCTGAGCACCGATGACAAACTGCCAGGAGACAGGACACTATCCATAAAGTTCATTCTCAGTCTGTGTTTCCCAAACGGAGAGCAGCCCAGATGGAATATGGCAAAGGCTTACCAAAGGCTCCATTTTAGTCAACTGTTGATTTGTGCTGCCGTTGACATGAGCACAAAGCCAGGTGCAGGCTTTGGCTCCTGTTAGCTGTGTATTGGAAAGAGTGGTGCCTAAATCTCCCAGAGGAGTGGGTTGCTGTTGTTCACAGTCTCCTCTGTACCCAGCTGCTGCTGGGGTGTTGCTGTGAGTTGGGAAGAGGAGCCTACAGTCTGTACTTTCCACAGGGTGTCTATCCACCAAACTGGATGGGGAAGGCTGAGCTGAGGAGGTACAGGCAGGGGTGGGGTTCCCGGATAGGGTTGGAGTGATTGCTGAGAGTACAGAAGGCCTTCTTAAGGAAGGTGTCTGGTCACCAATGTGGTGATCCTTGATGAAAAGGCTGTCTTTTATTATCCAAATTGTTTAATTTAATTGTGTATGTGAATGCATACACCTTACTCAGGGTGAACCAGGGATGAAATATCTTTTGTGGGAAGGAATACCCATTGGCTGAAAAATCAGAGCCTCTCTAGATATCTCATTATCATGAGAACTCCATGGTATTTTTTTTTTACCATGGGTGAGTATTGGACATGATCCTCTCAGTGGGTAACATGGTTATGTGTTTCAGATCAGGTAGTTTAACAGAGAGCTGGCTCCAGTCCTACCATTCTCAATTCTGAGATTTCCCAGGGTCTGAGCCTGCTCTACCCTATAGTTCTTCCATCTGGTGGCATGGTCCACACCCAGCGTTAAGTTTTCTGACTCACCACCCACCATTGACTCAAATTTGTGTTTTTCAACTACTTTTCAAAAGGGGGCCTGCTGTGAAGTTGGAATGCATTATTTTCTTTTAAAAAGCTTTCTTTCTTCTTGCATGAATCAAAAGTTAAAAGCCCTTCAATAAAATGTAGAAAATGTTAAAACTTAGTGCCTGGATGCTGTGCTTACCTCCCGAGTTCCATGCTAGAACCCCCATTTATTCATTTCTGTATCTACTATGCTGTGTCCAAAAAACACTGTTTCTTTAATTCATGTTCTGCTTCTGGCTTTTTATTCATTTTTCCTTGAAGTATTCTGATCTATAGCAGGTCAGGGGGAGTTCCATTAGGGGTTGAGCTTTCCATAGTCTTCTGTGGTCTGCCTCCTTTCAGTACCATCTGGGCAGAGTCCTGAACCAGTGAGTTCCTCCGTCAGATTCTTCCCTCTGGAGCATCAGATGTAACTGTACATCAGGCTGGAAGGACTTGCAAAGCTTCTGTAAGACAAAGGACACTGTTAATAGGACAAAACAGTAACCAACAGATTAGGAAAAGATCTTTAACAATCCTACATCTGATAAAAGACTAATAATATCCAGAATATAGAAAGAAGTCAAGAAGTTAAACTCCAGAGAACCAAATAATCCTATTATAAATGGGGTACAGAGCTAAACAACAAATTCTCTACTGAGAGATATTGAATGGGCTAGAAGCCTAAAGAAATGTTCAACATCCTTAATTATCAGGGAAATGAAAATCAAAACAATGATGAGATTCTACCTCACACCAGTCAGAATGGCTAAGATAAAAAACTCAAATGACAACAGATGCTGGCGAGGATGTAGAGAAAGAGGAACACCCCTCCATTGTTGGTGGGATAGCAAGCTGGTACAACCACTCTGGAAATATGTGTGTTGAGTTCTCAAAAAAATTGGACATAGTACCACGTGAGGACCCAGCTACATATCTCCTGGGCATATACCCTGAGATGCTCCAACATATAACAAGGACACATGCTCTACTATGTTCCTAGCAGCCTTATTTATAATAGTCAGAAGCCAGATGTCCTTCAACAGAGGAATGTGTACAGAAAATGTTGTACATTTACACAATGGAGTACTTCTCAGCTATTAAAAGTAGTAACTTCAGAACATTCTTCGGCAAATAGATGGGACTAGAAAATATCCTGAGTGTGGTTACCCAGTCACAAGAGAGCAGACATGATATGTACTCACTGACAAGTGGATATTAGCCCAAAATCTCAGAATGCCTAAGATACAATTCAGAGAGCATATGAAGCTCAAGAAGAAGGAAGATCAAAGTGTGGATTCCTGAGTCCTTCCTAGAAGAGGGAACAAAATATTCAGGGAAAGTAGAGGGTAGAAGGGACTTGCAAGGAAGATAGGAGAGGGAAGAGAAAAAGGCGGGTAGGATCAGTATGGGATAAATGGAGGAGAGGGTCAGGAATTTGAACAGAGGTGTATAGCAATGGGGGATGGGAAACTGGAGGTAGCTACCAGAAATTCCCAGATCCCAGGAAAGCAAGAGTTCCCCAGTACACAATGGGGAAGAAATTAGCTGAAATGCCCAACAAAGGGGAGGAAGAACCTATAAAGACTATATCTAGAGTTTAGTTTACTCTTATCCCCCTGGTATGGGGATGGTGCCACCCACTCATCTCCAAACTTTTAACCCAGAATTGCTCCTATCTAAAGGAAATATGGAGACAAAGTGTGGAACAAAGTCTGAAGGAAAGTCTATCTGGAGATTGCCCCACGAGGGGATCCATCCCACATATAGGAATCAAAACCAGACACTATTGCGAATGCCAAGTAATGCTTGTTGATAGGAGCCTGATATATGTGTCTCCTGAGAGGCTCTGCCAGAGCCTGACAAGTACAGAAGTGGATGATTGCAGCTAACCATTGGCCTGAGCATAGTGGTCCCCAATGTAGGAGTTAAAGAAAGGACTAAAGGAGCTGAAGGGTTTTGCAACTCCACAGGAACAACAACAATATTACCCAACCAGATTCCCCAGAACTCCCAGGAACTAAACCACCAAGCAAAGATTATACACGGAGGGAAGCATGGCTCCAGCCGCACATGCAGCAGAGGATAGGCTTGTTGGGTATCATTCAGAGGAGAGACCCTTGGTCCTGTGAAGTCTTGACAAACATTGTGTAGGCAATGACAGAGCAGGAAGCTAGGAGTGTGTGGGTGGGTATGGGAGCACCCTCAAAGACCCAGGGGGAGGGGGGTGGAATAGGGGATTTCTGGAGGGGAAACCTGGAAAGGGTATACAACCAATGGAATAGAATTGAAGACCCAGAAATTAACCCACACACCTATGGTCACTTGATTTTTGACAAAGGAGCCAAAACCATCCAAATGGTGCTGGTCCAACTGGAGGTCAATATGTAGAAGAATGCAGATCAATCCATGCTTATCACCCTGTACAAAGCTTAAGTCCAAGTGGATCAAGGACCTCCACATCAAACCAGATACACTCAAATTAATAGAAGAAAAAGTGGGGAAGCATCTCGAACACATTGGCACTGGAAAAAATTTCCTGAAAAAAACACCAATGGCTTATGCTCTAAGATCAAGAATCGACAAATGGGATCTCATAAAACTGCAAAGCTTCTGTAAGGCAAAGGACACTATGGTTAGGACAAAACGGCAACCAACAGACTGGGAAAACATCTTTACCAATCCTACAACAGATAGAGGCCTTATATCCAAAATATACAAAGAACTCAAGAAGTTAGACTGCAGGGAGACAAATAACCCTATTAAAAATGGGGTTCAGATCTAAACAAAGAATTCACAGCTGAGGAATGCCGAATGGCTGAGAAACACCTAAAGAAATGTTCAACATCTTTAGTCATAAGGGAAATGCAAATCAAAACAACCCTGAGATTTCACCTCACACCAGTGAGAATGGCTAAGATCAAAAACTCAGGTGACAGCAAATGCTGGCAAGGATGTTGAGAAAGAGAAACACTCCTCCATTGTTGGTGGGATTGCAGACTGATACAACCATTCTGGAAATCAGTCTGGAGGTTCCTCAGAAAATTGGACATTGAACAACCTGAGGACCCAGCTATACTTCTCTTGGGCATATATCCAAAAGATGCCCCAACATATAACAAAGACATGTGCTCCACTGTGTTCATAGCAGCCTTCTTTATAATAGCCAGAAGCTGGAAAGAACACAGATGCCCTTCAACAGAGGAATGGATACAGAAAATGTGGTACATCTACACAATGGAATATTACTCAGCTATCAAAAACAGTGACTTTATGAAATTCATAGGCAAATGGAGGGAACTGGAAAATATCATCCTGAGTGAGGTAACCCAATCACAGAAAAACACACATGGTACGCACTCATTGATAAGTGGGTATTAGCCCAAATGCTTGAATTACCCTAGATGCAAAGAACACATGAAACTCAAGACGGATGATCAAAATGTGAATGCTTCACTCCTTCTTTAAAAGGGGAACAAGAATACTCTTGGCAGGGAATAGAGAGGCAAAGATTAAAACAGAGACAGAATGAACACCCATTCTGAGCCTGCCCCAAATGTGGCCCATACATATACAGCCACCCAATTAGACAAGATGGATGAAACAAAGAAGTGCCGGCCGACAGGAGCCGGATGTAGATGTCTCCTGAGAGACACAGCCAGAATACAGCAAATACAGAGGCGAATGCCAGCAGCAAACCACTGAACTGAGGACGGGGCCCCCATTGAAGGAATCAGAGAAAGGACTGGAAGAGCTTGAAGGGACTCGAGACCCCAAAAGTACAACAATGCCAAGCAACCAGAGCTTCCAGGGACTAAGCCACTACCCAAAGACTATACATGGACTGACCCTGGGCTCCAACCTCATAGGTAGCAATGAATAGCCTAGTAAGATCACTAGTAGAAGGGGAAGCCCTTGGTCCTGCTAAGACTGAATCCCCAGTGAACCTGATTGTTGGGGGGAGGATGGGGAGGGGAACACCCATATAGAGGGGGAGGAGAGGGGTTAGGGGGATATTGGCCAGGAAACAACTGGGAAAAGGAATAACAATCGAAATGTAAATAAGAAATACTCAAGTTAACAAAAAAAGAAAAAGAAAAAAAAAGAAATGTAAATAAGAAATACTCAAGTTAATAAAAAAAAGGAAAAAATATTTAATCTATAAAGCTATGGCACATTTTAAAATTTATTAAATATTTTACTATAATGTCTTTATTAATATATGAAAGTTACTATAAAGGAGGAAACTTTAACAAAAATTAAAAAAGAAATGTAGGGGTTGGGGATTTAGCTCAGTGGTAGAGCGCTTACCTAGGAAGCGCAAGGCCCTGGGTTCGGTCCCCAGCTCTGGAAAAAAAAGAACCAAAAAAAAAAAAGAAATGTAAATAAATAAAATATCCAATAAAAAGAGCAAAAAGATATTTTTGTTCATCATAAATTTTGTAACTAACATCCTTTTAACATTTCACATATGCCGTCTTTCACTCCCAAACATTGTTTGCCATTGTCAGTACACCTTCTTTGAATTGGGAGGAGCTCTTCACCTGGAGGTCTGTTGTTACTATTTAATTTTCAACTTTCTGAATTTTGACTATGATATTTCTAACAATGGTTCTATTCAGAATAACTTTACACAAGTTTGATAAAATTTGTCCAACTTGTCCAAGCTGCAAGGTTATGATTTTTAATATACTGCTGTTATGTTCAAATGTTCTCATATAATTTCTGTGCTGCAATACCATATCTTAATCCTCTCTAATTCCAAAAAATGTTTTATTAAACAACTTGATATTCTTCATCAGTTAAACAGTTGCTAAATTTCTTCTTCTATCTGAGTAATCATTTTTATGTGTATTTCCACAAACTGCCTCACCATTCAACCTTCAACATTTTTATTAATCACAACAAATTTTCTTTTCTATTTTGAATTTTTATTTATTAAAATAAAATTGTTAATTGTTTTATTTATTTACAGTCCAAATAGTGGTCACCTCTGGTCCCCCCTCCAAAAGTTCTTACCTCATTCCCACTACCCTTTTGACTCTGAGAGGATGCTCCATTATTAAGTTACAATTTTCTCATAATATTGATTATGATTCTAAAGTTCTACATGTATTTGTTGCAATAGCCTTACCTGCTCTATTTTTGCACTGCTGAAAGTCTTGTGCTTTGGAATTTCTTCACTGCTATTGTCTCTTTATGAATATATCCTGTCTGTTCAGTGTCACGTACAGTTACACTGCATGCTTACCACTGACTGGACACAGCATAAAAGTTCTGCATCCTTACAACATTCTTCAGTGAATGTTATTTTCTGTAGGTAAGTATTTTTGTGATACTGTAAGTCAAATCTCTTTTTGCTCCTTTTAACCTGTTTTTATAATGATGCTTCTACCAGTTTTCTTTTCTTAGCTGCCTAAAAATTGCTTTACATTATGGAGTGGTTTTGTTCTAAAACAGTCCTTCTTGTGTTTTAACTCAACACTTAAGTTGTTCACATCTCTTCTTGGGTATCTCTATGGCTGGGAGAAAATTTCAGTTAGCTCCTGGTATTCTGAAAATTCTGCTTATCTATCCCTCTTTCAGACTTGCTGCAGCTGCAGATTAGCAGACCTAACCCCTCAGAGCCCAGAACTCTGCTCACACAGCATGGCCTTTGGGCAGAAACCTACAATGAACACCACAAAGACCCTTGAGTATTTTTTTCAAAGCTTATTTTCTGTAGACATCTTTACTCACTGTGAACATTCCCCAGAATATGCTCTGATTTTCAGCTCCTTGGTAAGAGACTCCTGTACATCTGCTTCTTCCTATGATTTGGTTGTTGTTTGTAAGGCCCCAACCGACACAGGAAGAATGTGGTTCTTCTGTGACCTCATATTCCACTTTCCTGGAAGTCATTAATTCTCACAGCTCTTTTTTCTTATTTTTTCTATAGATATAAAAATCTTGTATTAATTATTCCTTCATGTCTAGAAGCATGAATCTCATTAATTTTCACTCAAATTAATTATGAATCTGGATAAGAAGTTGTCTTCTACAGATAAAATGTCAAGTGTCAGATATAGTTAACAAGGCAGAGTTAAGCCTGAAAAGGTTTTTTGGGTGTTACTGTTGTTGCCTTCCTTGTTTTGTTTTTGATTCCTCACAGAAAGGGAAGTAAATAGAAGTATAAAATTCTAATTTCCATGCTAAACACTCACTAATACAGAAAAATACACACATGAGAAAGAAAACACACATAAATAAAAGCTATTACTGTTTTATAAATGTAAGCATAATTTAATTGTTGGAAAATTGAAGAAAACAGATTTCTTAATCAATATGTTTTAAAAAATATGACAGTACTT